>NC_032016.1:18630302-18633136 GCF_001865875.1 Lupinus angustifolius
CATACATATCAATCAATGGAATTGGACAAGTGCAATAAAAAGTAGAGAGGAGAAAGAAAAACTCCCTGATTCATGGAGGGATGAAAGTGGGTTCAACCAATGAGTCCTCCTCCACAAGTTCATCCACTAAGGAAGGATTTGTGAGGAAAGGCTTGAGGCGATGCCCATTAACCTTGAAGCTCTTATCTGTGGATTCACTTTTGATTTCTACAGCACTATAAGAAAACACATTCGTAACAACAAAAGGACCAATCAACCTAGAACGATTTGCAGAAGTGATTTGAAGTGATTTGAACTCCTCACATTCCTCCAAACTATGGCCCACATGGCCGTTCATCATTCTTTCCAGAAGTGATTTGAACAAATAAGTTTTAAGTCCATCATTCTTTGTAGAAGTGATTTGAACTCCTCACATTCCTCCAAACTATGGCCCACATGGCCGTTCTTCTCACAATTCTTCATACCACTATCATTTGTCACTTGGATAAGAACTTCTACTAAACCTTGTCTGCACATCTCTTGGAAGATGAACCCCATGGACATCTTCACGTTATCAACGTTTTCAACAATCACAACCTCATCCTTCTCCTCTATAGCATTCACCCCCTGGTCTTCATGGTTAGGCAGGGGATTCCCCATTATATTGGGTGTGACTTTTCTAAAATCTATCTGTTGGACATTGATAAGGTCCTGGACCTTGAACTTGAATGCCCTGCAGTTTTCTACCAGATGTCTTGCTGCTCTATAATGATAAGCGCATGTGACATTTTCATTGTACCATGGTCCAAGATTGTCATGTATCTTTCCTGGGATAGGTGTTATTATTCTCTACCTTAGGATATAGGCGAGAAGGTCTATCTATGTCATTGGGATCAGGTCAAACATAGGTGTTTTCCTCTCCTGTTGGTTATAATTATTATTTCTCGAGTATTGTGTATGGCTTTGCCTAGGCTGATATATGTTGTTGTTTGGATATGTGGTATTTTGGTTGTGGTTTTGTGTTTGGTTTTGTATTTGGCCTTGTGTTTGGTTTTGTGCAAACCGAGAGGGCGCACGGTAATTATTGTTGTTTTTGGGTTGGAACCTCTTTGGCTTGGTAGTAATGAAATGAGCCTCCATATTTTTCTTCTTCATGAAAGCAAGCAGGCTTCTTTCTGGAGCCTAAACCTTCTTCATAAATTTTTCCACTCTTGATTCCTCCCTCTAACTTGTTTCCCACTTTAATGAGAGTATTGAAATTAGATGTCACATTCCCTATGAGTCGTTCATAGTATGGATAGGGTGTCGATAAAGATCGACAGTTGCACTTCTTCTTCTAATTGTGGAAGTACTTGAGTTGCTAGTCCTTTCCACCTCTGGACATATTCACTGAGACTTTCTGATGGCTTCTTATACATGTTTTGTAATTAGATCCTATTAGATGCAACATCCTCATTATACTTGTACTTCTTGACAAAAGCATTAGAAAGATCCAAGAAAGACCTGATTTCTATTTTCTCCAGCTGGATATACCAACTCATAGCTATTCCCACCAAGATGTCTTGAAAGCAATGAATCAAGAGCTTGTCATTCTCATGGTACACCGATATTTTTCGGGTATACATATACAGGTGGCTTTTGGGACAAGTAGTCTCATTATATTTTTCAAACTCGGGCACCTTAAAATTGGGGGGAAGCACCACATCTGGTACCAAGCACATCTCAAAAGCATTTCTGAGATTTGGACAGTTAGCCCCCTCAATGGCTTGCAACCTTTCTTCAATTGAGCTCCATGTTTCCTCCTTTTTTTCCCCTGATTTGGTGCATTACCACCCAGAGGAGTCCTTTGGGTTGCGACATGATTGTATGCCCTATTCGGTGGATCATTGGCAGTTGTCCAGGTTCTAGTGGCCCTTTGAGGAAAATCATAATCAGGATCATCATTGAGGTCTACTGGTGGAGTTTGTTGTCTCATGTTGTTGTTATGAAGGGTTTCTCCATCATGGCCTTCCTGATGTTGATTAGTAATACCTGGCTAAGATTTCTGAAATCGGGAGGGTGTTGAAGATGATCATGTGGCCTGGTGGCAGCAACATGGGTGTTCCTCTCCTTCTCACTTTGGATAGCCCTCAGAATCCAAAGAGTCGGCCATTTGCCTAGCACGGAGTCGGGTGTAGTAGGGGTGTTGAGAAGCAATGCTGACATGAATGGGTGAATGCATTGTTTTAAAAATGGTTGTAATCAATGATGAATTTTATAGGAGAAACCCCAGGAGTGCAAAAGGTTAAGTGTGGGGGTATTTGATGAGCAATATATTACACACTATTCATAACCTTAATTTAGTATGATTGATGATTCTTGGTGCCTAATTGACTTTGTTTCACATGGTTTAGTGTTTTAGACTTTATTGGACTAATATTCCTAAAATGAGTTAATTTGGGATTATTTGGCCTGATTAAATCTATTATCATTTTCATATCACATTTGGCAAAAATGGCATTTTGGGTATTATGGAAGTCGAGGATATGTGTTGAAGTGAAGATTGTATTTTTAATTTAGGAGTTGTTTTTATTGTAATTTGGCTTTGGGCCCATTGTTTAGGCCCAATTCGGTTTATGTGTGTTGGAGGGGTTAAATTCGGATTCCCCACTCTAAACACACACAGTTCATTTTGCCTCACTTTGAAACACAAAGACATTTTCCGTTTTTCCCTCTTTGTGCTCTGCTAGGGTTTGCTCTTCACTTTCTCATTTTCGGTTTGCTCTTCCATTGCCATGGAAGGCTAAATTTATGGACTAAGTTCATTTGGTAATGTAACACAACTCTTGAGGTTTAGTTATTAATGCATTTTCGGT
>NC_032016.1:18633236-18633991 GCF_001865875.1 Lupinus angustifolius
ACTATTGTTTCTGAATTTGATTTATGTTCATACTATCCAACAACAAAACCCCCATTGTGTGTGAGTATAAGGTGTTTGATTCTTTGCTTGAAAGATAATCCTTGGGAAACGACCTAGGAGTCACTTCCTAGTACTGCAGATTTAATTGTTATATTATTTGTATCGGGTACGACCTCGATCAAATTTGGCGCCGCTGCCAGGGATTATCGGTTCTTGTCAAAGGTTCTTAGTATTGTTTAGTGTGTGTCTTAGAATATCCATTCTGTTTGGGTTTCAAAATTTGCCTATAACATTCAGTGTTTTGTTGTTTGCTGTCTTGTTTAGCTGTTTGCATGTTGGTTGATTCGGGTGTATGTTGGTTAATATAGTTGTGGTTGGAATATTTGCATGAAACTTTGTTTCCATACTTCTTTCATCACATATTGAATACTGGATGCATCATAGCCAATCACCTTGCTGCTGGTTGTGAGATACAAACAAGTAGTGACTAGTTTTAATGTTGATTTTCTATTTTTGGCATAACTTTGGAATCGTTGATCAGAATTGAACATATTATATATGCATTCTGGGTAAAAAAAAATGAGACGAATCTTTCTCTACACATTGCGTCTGCAGAAGCCCACCTTAAAATCCAAAAAGAGTCTGTTTACTATTTCTTTTTTATTTTACAAGTTTATTTTTCCAATTGTTTTGATTTTGTTGCATTTAATTAAATTAGTTAGGCTTTGAGTTTTGTCCTGAAACTTTTTGTGTAT
>NC_032016.1:18634091-18634482 GCF_001865875.1 Lupinus angustifolius
TTATTGATGCAAAGTTTTGGTTGATTACTGAAATTTAACATGTATTTCCCTTACTTCCCTACATGTTTCTTACTACTGCATTTAGTGAATGACTAGGACAAATCCTGACACTTTGCATCCAATAAATCCTGAAATTGATATAACATTTCATAGTTTGGTTAGACAAGTTAGGAATTTAAATTTAGATAGTCAGTCTTTTCATATTAGTGTTAATCTACCTCATAGTGATATTGATTCTGCTGTTTCTGTGCATTCTGTTGCATATTCTGAAAATATGGCCGAACCACCTCCAAACCCACGTGAGAGGACATTAAGGGAGCTGGCTGCACCTGATTTCACATATGAAAGCTTGTGTGTCCAGTATCCCAATGAGGATGTGTCATATGTGCTA
>NC_032016.1:18634582-18634838 GCF_001865875.1 Lupinus angustifolius
AGATGGTCTGATCCTTCACAGCCTCATCCAGGGCCACCATTTCAGAATAATAATGCTATACAAAATAGATCATATGTGCCTCCCCCAATCCAACAATAGAGGAAACAACAAGTGAATAGCAATCCTGCTCCTGCATCTAGTGAACCTTCATTAGAAGAATTGGTGAGGCAAATGACATTGCAGAATATGCAATTCCAGCAAGAGACCAGAGCTTCCATTCAGAGACAAGAGTCCTCCATTCAGAATTTGACCACCC
>NC_032016.1:18634938-18635338 GCF_001865875.1 Lupinus angustifolius
GTTCGGGTTGGTGAACTTATTTTTCCTGCTGATTTTTATATTCTCGATATGGAAGAGAGTTCCTCCCGTAACACAATTCCTATCATTTTGCGGAGGCCATTTTTGAGAACAGCTCGAACCAAGATAGATGTCCATGCTGGAACATTATCTATGGAGTTTGGTGATATTGTGGTACAGTTTAATATTTTTGATGCTATGAAGCATTCATCTAAGGATCATTCTATGTTTCATATTGATTTACTTGATGAGTTAACTAATGAGCATATCTGTGATTTCCTTAATGATTTTGATTCTATGTCATTGATAGACTCATACACTTGTCATACATGCACTGATTCTGAAATGTGTAATTCTTGTATTGATGAGTTTCTGCATATTTCTGTTGATCCAAATGTTGTAG
>NC_032016.1:18635438-18635654 GCF_001865875.1 Lupinus angustifolius
ATGGTTTTTCTGGGTACTTCCAGATCCATATTGCTCCTGGGGATCAGGAGAATACCTCATCCACATGCCCCTTTGGCACTTTTTCCTATAGGAGGATGCCTTTTGGCATATGCAACGCCCCTGGTACATTCCAGCGGTGTATGGTGAGCATTTTCAGTGACTTTTTAGAGAATTGCATAGAGGTGTTTATGGATGATTTTACAGTTTATGGATCTT
>NC_032016.1:18635754-18636143 GCF_001865875.1 Lupinus angustifolius
TTATTTCACAATTGCCTTACCCCTCTTGCGTGCGAGAGGTTCGTTCTTTTCTTGGTCATGCAGGTTTCTATCGCAGGTTCATTAAAGATTTTAGCAAGAAGGCTCTTCCACTATCCAACCTGTTGCAAAAGAAGGTGGTCTTTGATTTTGATGAGAGGTGTAAAGAGGCATTTGATTGCCTCAAGACATCCTTGACCACCACTCCTATTATCGAGGCACCTGATTGGACAGTCCATTTTGAGCTGATGTGTGATGCTTCTAATTATACATTGGGGCTATCCTTGCTCAAAAAGTGGAAAAACTGCCTAGGGTAATTTATTATGCTTCTAGGACTTTAGATGCTGCACAAGCAAATTACACCACAACTGAAAAAGAGCTTTTAGCTATTG
>NC_032016.1:18636243-18636966 GCF_001865875.1 Lupinus angustifolius
AAGAAAGGGTGCATTGTTCTTCAAATCTTGTGGATTCTTGGTAATGTCTTAATGATGGTTAATGCAATTGTGTGCATTTTTCTTTAAAAAAAAAGTAAAAAAAAGTAAAAAAAAACGAAAATGAAAAAGAAAAACAACAAAAAGAGAAACAAAAGTGAATAAAAGGTTGAGTAAGGCAAAGAAGATTGGAATTAGAGATTTGGTCTTATTTTGGGTTGATTTTTGCTTACTTTTTACTTATTCCCCATTGCTCCTATATTCCATTTGGTTTTACCTACATATCCCATATTTATCCTACCTTGTCCTTGGCCCCATTACAACCTTGTAAAGTCCTTTTGATCTTTATGTGCATGTGCTTATGATGTTGATGTTAGAAGCTTGTCAAGCCTATAGATGTGTTTGTTTTCATGAAGTGCTTTGAGTGTAAACACTTGCAATCTAAGACACATGAGTGTAAACACTTTAGAGTGTATATCTTGTGAGATTCTATCATTGTTCTGACTCGCCTCTTAGTTTGATTGGTTTCGTGGCATACTTGAATTCATTGGATGATATTCATGGATATCTTGATTTTATTCTCTTACTCTTGTATGTTTGAATTTGCCCATTTCATTGCATTTCCTAGATTTCATTGTGAAATATGTGATTTTCTTAGGTTTCTAGTTTTTGTGATCTTCTTGCATGACTCACTTTGGTGCATATTGGTTAGCATAGCCTTATTTC
>NC_032016.1:18637066-18653577 GCF_001865875.1 Lupinus angustifolius
TCTTTATTGTTGATTTCTTCTATCTTTTCTGAATATGGTTTGCTTAATGCCATTGCTTAGAAACTGGTTGGTTGAGTTTATCTTCACTTAGTTGATTTACTCTCTCTAGTTCATGAATGCTTAGTTCGTGTGAATTTGTTAATCGTTTCATGCTTTTATTGATTTTGCTTAGTTTGATGTTTAGGTTCTGGAACTTTGAATTGATTATCGCTTAGTTAATTGATTCTCAACAAATTCGGAAGTTAATGGTTGGAATCTGAAAATAATCTTTTGAAACCGAGGATTGAGTTGTGAACAAACGAATCAAAGGTATTTAGCCGTTTTATTACATTGTTTAACTATTGTTTCTGAATTTGATTTATGTTCATACTATCCAACAACAAAAACCCCATTGTGTGTGAGTATAAGATGTTTGATACTTTGCTTGAAAGATAATCCTTGAGAAACGACCTAGGAGTCACTTCCTAGTACTGCAGATTTAATTGTTATATTATTTGTATCGGGTACGACCTCGATCAGAAACCCTTTTTGCATTTTTATATGAATGACCCCCACACTTGGGAATTGAGGAGCATAGTCTATAAGCTCATGTGTGGTTGATAACAATCTTTAGAGTAAATATTTTTAGACCAAGACTGCATCTTTAATTCTAGCAGCATCAAAACCTCTTTTTAGAATTATAGACCCTCATGTCCCAATGACTAAGGAGTGTAGTCTCTTAGCTTGTTTACGGTTGACAACAACCTTTAGAATATTGGTAGAACATTTTTGTGTCTTTTGTATGGTTTAGAACTCCTTTTTTATTTTTCTTCTTTATTTTTGGCTTTTTTATTTGCTTTTTTTTTTAGTTTTGCTTGGGTGAGAAATTCGAAAATAAGGAACATTTATTATAATGAAGCAAAATGTCATCAAGGAAGGGGAATCACATATGTCGATTTCCTCCATTCCTTATTTGTTCAAATAAAAAGATAAAAACTAAGTAATCCTAACTAGAACCCCACATTGCTTTCCCTTCTCTAGCGTCTAAGCTTTTTGGGAACTTGAGTGTAGCTGCTGAAAATGGCTCTCATCGCCGGGCATATCTCTGTATCTGGGTACATATGTGATAGGACAAATCACATGTGCACAATTATATCGTCAAGTAATAAAATATTGATCACACGAGGACTGGAAAATTCCTTTAGTTATAACAATTAATTTATACTTAACTCAAAGAGGAATTAAAAGTGAATTTAAAACAATTGAATATTTGACAAGAATAATTATGCAAATATTAAAATGGATTGAAATCTAATTTAGGAAGAGTTCACATGATAAGGGTTACCGCATTTACACTCGCAAATCCTTATTTTGCTCCGTTTCATGAACTTTAAGTTGTGAGGGTGAATTGCTTTTTGATATGTGTCATTCTCTCTCGAGCTCCGACACGTGTACTCAATTGAAGTTGCACCTACTCTCGTGGTATGATTATCAATCAAATCATTTACTTGGATCTTTCTACCCAATCGCTTCGTAGCAACCCAACGTGAATTCCAAAAACCTCCGAGAATCATAAGACTACTCTCGTGAATTAGGATTCTAGTTTGAATAACGGAATGGTCGGGTAGTTGGGTTCACCTCTCGATCCTTCCCCGATATATCTAAGAGATTTAATTTTTCGGCCAAACAACTCACACTAATAAAACTCAGTTTAATGATTCAAATCACAATACTCAATGAAATATAACTAACAACAAGTGTTTATTGAATGTTAAAGGGAATAGCCCTAATACTAGAAATAAAGAGAATTACTCACTCATAATGGAGAAGATAATCCCAAATTCTAAATTAGAGAATTGTAATGTAAAGTGTAAAGTGTTTCCTCCTTGAGGGAGAACTCTCATTTAGCTTAATTACAAAACATTGGGCTAAGCCCAACAAAACAAATCTAAAAAATAGGAACAAAATATAACATTCATGACTTCCTTTGACCCTTCAATTGGTCTTCGCATAGTCACAACACCCAATTCCATCTTCTTGCACCCAATCTCTACTCTTTTTAGTTTCATTCCATCCAAACTACACAACATAGCCAAAAACACTAGGTCAATCCGAACAAAGAGAAATAAAAGCTAAAAACAATCTTAAAGTCTTAATTATATCCTAAAATGCAAGTTAAATGCAATGCACGTGTAACATAATTTCACACTCATCAATATGGAATTCTTGTCAGGCTTCCTCAAATGTTATCCACCAGTCATCTGTGAAGTCTCCAAACCCTTCAATGATGTTGTGTCATCTTCCTCTCCATTGCTCCCTCTCTCCTTCACATTCATTCAAAGTGTTTCTCCAATTATGTTCCCCGACCTGTTGATTCCCTTTTAGATGATCATATGACTATATCAAGTCCTTCAGTTGATCCATTAGTTGAGTCTCCCTGACCATGGTTTCTTCTTTTAGTTGATCCAATGACATCTCTTGTAATCATCCCCCTTCCTATGAGATTGATCAAGAGCCATCTAGTATTCCTTGATTATAGCTCTAGCTTGCTCAAGTTCTCTTCTAGTTGTCTCCTCTGTCTTATTTTTCAAAGCATGCCCCTGGGCCTTAAGTCGTTCCCTTAGATCCCTCATTTCTTCCTTCGTCACCCTATTTTGTCTCATCCTGGCAACCTTACCGAATTTGTAGCACATGTTAGCATAGTCTCTTCAAACTCTTAATCTATTCCTTGAGCTCAGAATTGGTGCTACTAAACTTTTCCAAAGCTAAGTCTTTCATTTCATTTTGATCCCTAACTTCTTGAAGTTGGGCCTCTAGTAGTTTGATATTCCCTTTGAGCAGGACTTTAGTTTGTGTGGGACCTCCTTTGACTTTGTACATCATTGGTGAAGGTATGTTGACATTCTTCTTCCTATTAGTCCTCCATGACTTATACTCCTCAGAATAGAATGTCTTATGCTCCCCCAATTCCTTTTGACCATGCAACTTGATTTCTTTGAAAGCTTTCCTTATAGATTGAACCATCTCTAAAGATGATCCTTCATCTTTATACCAAAAGTAGTGACCCTCCAATTGCTTATCAGATATGGGAACTACTCCTCATTTCATCTAACCTAGTACCAAGGCAGGTGTAAAAGTAATACACTCTCTGGACCCCATCAACACTAGATTTTGGAACTCTCCACATGAATACAAAACTTGCTGATGATGATCATATAGACAACACTTCTCGGAAAAGTTTCTTGGGGTGACCTCTTCGAACAAATTCTTCCATTTGAGTAGTGGCATGTCCTCGACATAGGTGCTGAGGAACCTTCTTAAAGGATAGCGAGACCCTAACCCAGATTTATGATGTTTGAAATGGGTTAGAGTCCATACATGTAGAAGCTGGACACAACATCAGATTCAAACTTTGCTGACATTTCTCTGAAGACCCTCTTGATATTTCTGGAAGGACAAGAAAGTTTCTGCCAGAATGGCAGCTATAGGGTTGACCTTGAATCTGGTGACTTAGCTAAATACATTTATAGTTGTTGGATCCATCAGGTCGCCAATAAATGGAAAGAGGATTAGCCCATACACTGCTAAAGCAAATGCAGGCTGGAACATGGCCCAATTCTTTTTATCTACCATTGTCAAAATATGATTTTTATAGAAGTGCCATTTCAAACCACCCACTCCTCCTTGCTATGTGAAATCTGAAGCCTCTAGACACATGTCGATAAGGTTCTTTATATAGCTTTCACTAGTCACTTGCCCCCTTGTGAACTGGTATAGCTTCAGCCTACTCTCCACTGGAATATCTAGAAGGGTTTCATACTCCTCCATAGTTGGAGCCGCATCAAGATTAGGGAACTCAAATATCTGAAGCTTGGGATTCTAGAGTTGAATCAAGACTTGCATTACTTCGAGGTCTTGGGGACAAATTTGAACTAGAACAAGATCCAATAACTCCAAATAATTATCCCTACATTGCTTTTTGATGTCATCTAGTATCTTAGGGATTTGCTCAACCAAGAAACCCAAATTTGTCATTGGCAATTCTAACTTTGTAAACTTTTTGGGGGTTGATGTGCTGATAGAATCATTAGTGGTCATCATTCTTTATGCGTTTGAAAAGGTTTCTCTTTTAATGCAAAACTCACCTATTATTTTTAAAAGGAAGAAATTAATTAAACATTGATGCATGTGATGGGAGGATGTAAGAATAAATGCATGTGCATCTCTTTTGGGGCGATGGGCCCTATTTGGGATGATTTAGCCATTATTATGATTAAATATGTATATGTAATTTTGAAATTATATTTTTTATCGTTCAGGCTAGTTTAGGGCTAAGATAAATGGCCCTATTTATTTTTGTGATAGTCTCCTTATTAGGGGAATATGAATTCCCCTCAAGGATAATTATTGAATGAAATACAAATAATATGAGGGGGTTTTTTATTTTGAAGGACAAGAATCCTAAATGATGCGATAAAATATAACATACTACATTTTCCAAATTTCCAAATATGTATACCTACAAGTTTTTTTATTATCTAAGGAACAACATCCTAAGATAGAGTTCTAAGGTACAGTGGACGCCTTAGCAAGTTCTATACACCCTATAAGGTGTCCATATTGCAACTCCATCACAAGATAAACTCAAATATTATGCGGTTAGAAACAATAGCCCAACTCGAGTGGCTAACTCATAATATTTGGTAACAATATGAGTGGTCCACGTCACTAACACTTAGAAAAATGGCAAAGGTCATGACCAGTGAAGCTAGTGTCCCTTTTATCCAAAAATATTTCACTAATACTCAAGTGTATGACATATGTGAGTGTCAACAATTTGTGTATAAGAAATATACCCTAATCACACCATATAAAAGTTATAAAACAATACACAGTTAATAGCAAATGCATAATTACAACTTGTCTTATTTTAAAAAAAAAAAATTAACCAAATAAAAATTAAAAAACTAGTCATATATTTTAAAAATTATGAGTCGGACTCTCTCAAAAGAGTCGTCAGTTGTTGCATCCCGATTTTCGGCTAGACGACTTTATTAGAGTCGTCGCTACATTTTAAGGATAAAAATGTAGAAAAATATTTTAAGCTCAATTACATTGGGCTTTGGATTTTTGATATACAGGTTCGGGAGTCAATTATAGAGTAGGGAATGTATTATCACCCTACCCGCCCGCCTTAGGTGGTACCCTTCATTAAATTATATGACTAATATTTTTAAATTTAATTTGGTTATTTAATTAATTATTAAAATGATTAAATTATTTTTATTATTGTGTCTGATAAGATGAACTTTGGTCTTATGTATCCTCCAATTAGATAGAGAATCTAGGCTACGTAGTTCTTTAGTGAAAAAATGTTTGTTGGTTAAGTATTTTAATTAAGGACAGAAGCGGCGTAGCGCGACCGTCTGAAGGATGCGTTGAGAAGAAAGAAGCCCCAGGGCAACCGTCTCTCTATTCTTTATGTGGTTGACATATTTTATTAATGAAAATATTTGTTTTTATGTATTTATGAAAATTGTTTTAATTAATTGTTAATTTAATTGAAAATGACTTATTTTGGTAATTAATCGAGTGAAAAGAAACAGTATAACGTGACCTTTCAAATATGAGTTGAGAAGGAAGAAGCATCTAAGTTGACCTTCTATCCGTCTTTGATTAATTCCTAGAATTATTTCATTCAAAAAATATAATGTTGTCATATTTTATTTATTAAAAAAGGTTCAAATTTTAATTGAAATATGATTGTAAATTTTTTTAGAAAAAAAGAATTTTTTATAGATTGTCAAATAACCACAATAAAACTTGATACAATTAAAGGATGCACCAAAGTGATTTATTTTATCATTTAATCGTTTATTAAATTAATTTTTTTTAAGACCCTTATGTTGTATTGATTAATTGGTGAATAATTAAATAAAGCCCACAAATGAAAAATCAATTACTAAAATAAATAAAAAATGTAAAACACAGATTACTAATTATTCATTAAAAATGAGGAGATTATTTTATTTTTTTGGTGTTTACCCATTGTCCTTAAAACTTTCCAATTTAGTGTATACTGCCATTATTAGATTTTTATAATTATTGAATTATTTATACCAAGTTCATTTTAGGGATTAATTATTGACATTATGGTGCACAAAATAATATATTAGAATAAATAAACAAAAGAAAACCTGATTTGAAATAATAATAAATATACACAATGGAGCCTAGATCACATGTAACTTGTCTCAGGTGTGCGAGACGCGTGGCAACAGGAGATTGGAGGAGGCTTTGTAGCAAGATGTGCACTGACATGTGGCGCAATGCGGTTGGACGAGTGGGAGGGTGCATGACACCTTGGTATGAACACGCCTATAGGGGATCACATACTCACCCAGACGTAGTAATCAGATGTGGTCGGTTGTAATGAAATCGGGCCACGTTTCACCTTATGATTGACGGATACTATGGTCAACGCAACAGTGAACGTGGTAAGCCAATCCAACGGCCAGAAAACGACATGATGACAAGTGTATGGTGTTGTTATGCATGTGACCTTTTTTCTCTGTCTCACTATGGCATAAGGCTTTTTTGATAGAGTATTTTTTAGACATTTTTAGTGTTTCTCGTGTCATTTTTTATTGATCCTAGTACCTTTATTTATAGTAAAAATTACATTAACCGAGTCCAAATTTTGGGGTATTAAAAAATCATTTAGATAAACCTCGTAACCTCTTTTTAACAAACCAGATTTGACCACCCCGTTTAATGTTATCTCTTTAGATTTTTGAAATTCCTATGTAAGTTTGTTAGTGAGTTTTATCTATTTAATTATTTTAATTAATCTGATTTTTTTTTATATAAAAAATGGATAACAATAATATTCATTATTTTTTACTCGTTTAATATTTAAAATTTCGAAAAATCAAAATAAATAGTTAGAAAAATATTTTTTCTACTTTTGTTTCTCTCTTTTTTTAGAAAAAAGATATGGGCTCATAGAGGCTCATTTCTTAAGAAAATTCGAAAAGCATGTGAGTTTCTAGATCCTACTTTTTTGTTATTATTTTTTATTTTGCTGAAAAATCATTTTTTATGGATTAAGTTAATTTAACTTTGAATTTTGGTTAACTTAATCACTTAGATGTGGGAATCTTAACATAACATGTTTATTATTGTTTTTGAATTGTGTTTAACCTAATCATTTAGATTTAGGAACTTTAACATAACATATTTACTATTATTTTTTAATTTTTGTTGACTTAATCACTTAGATTTAGGAGCCTTAACAATATTGATTTATTTTTATGATTTTTGAATTTTTGGTTAACCTAATCACCTAGATTTATAAATCTTAACAATATTGATTTAGTTTTATTATTTTGTTTTTCATTTTTATATTTTTTCTGAAACATGAAGCTTCTAAAAGGATATTCTCTATATCTATAATTTAATTAATTTAATAATTTCGAAAATCTAAAAACTAATTATAAAAAGTTCATAAAAATAGTTTTATTTTTTTATTTATTTAATATTATAATTTCAAAAATTACTAAAATAAAGTCACTTTATTATTATTTTTTAAAATGTTTTTGAGTTTTTTCTGGGTCTGACAAAAATGGGTGTTCACAAATATCATATTTAGCAATTTTTCGTAGATCCGAGCTTTTTAGCCCGAAGTGGCCGGGGTAGCCTGGGCGGGTTCGGGCTACCCATTTATTCTTATTGACATGCTATTTTGTTTAGCATATTAAAGTTATGTAAGGTCTTTTAATTATTTTATATGTTTTACTCTTGCCCATCACAACAAGTATCTCTTGTATAATACCATTCATCTACACCTTCATTCTATTAGTATTCTTATTTTTATTTTATAAGTTTTAACTTGTATCAAAACTTTATTTAGTGGAGTTCACCTTTCTAACGGGATGAACCTTAGATTGGTTGAACATGCAACTGAGAATGCTAATCATATATCATGAGAGAATACATGTTTTTTATGGATATTATTATAATGGCTAAGGCCCAAAGTCTTTTATACATGTCCTCCATGGTAATGAAGTCAATCATTATCCAACCAAATCAAATCCCTTGCCATGAAGAATCGGTTAAGGTAGTTAAAGAATATGAGTAATCTTAGCACTTATGATCCCTAGTTTATAGGGAATCTCATCATTCCTACTTTATAGGAATCTGATTGTTTCAATCATTAAGACTCTCTATATATACTTGTTGTACACACATTGAATGAATATAGAAAAATCAATTCTCTTCATGGTATCTAGAGCAGTATAAGCATAACTACATTTTTTTCCGATCCACAGTTGATGTCTTATTCACAACATCATGAGTTTCTCCACATCTGCAACTGAGGCCACTCCAAACAACACTCCCTTCAGCAACATTGATAGACTTGTTGTTCACAATGTTGGCTCTCAACTCTATATCAAGCTTGATGGAGACAACTATCTAGCATAGCGTTTACAATTCATATCCCTTCTAACAGGATATGATCTCTTAGGCTGCATCACTGGCATTATACCTTGTCCATCCAAACACCTGGACAAAAACTCAACCCTCATCAATCCAGCATACACTCACTGGATTCGTCAGAACCAGGTCATCCTGTATGGAATTATCTCATCTATGGCTACAACTATTGTTACCCACCTTGGCACGGTTCAAACTGCCAAACAGGCATGGGAGACTCTTAAAACTATGTATGCAAGTAGATTCAGAGTGCGTATTATGGCCCTAAAGCAACGCATCACTACTTTCACCAAAGGCACACAACCTATGACCACATATATTCAAGGGATCAAAGCTATTGCTGATGAGCTAGCCATCATTGACAACCCTTTGGATAGCACCGATTTAGTTATTCACACATTAAATGGTCTGGGTGCAGACTACAAAGAAATTTCTGCAGCATTATGTAGCAGAGAAACTCCAATCAATTATGTTGAACTTCATGAGCAGTTAATGGATTTTGAAACAATCCTATCTCGTGATAACCAACAGCAATCCAACCCACTAGTACCTATAGCAAATGCAGTTATAAGATTCAAATGGCAGCAAAGGTATAAATCTCAATTCAATGCTCTAGTACCTTCAATCTCACACAATTCCGACAAACAAGTCATCTGCCAATTCTATGAAAGACCAGGCCATAGTGCAAAGAGATGTTACAATATTAATGGCTATCCTAAGAAGCATGGACCAAGACCATCAGTGCACATGGCTACTCATCACCCACCAATGCAGAACTTTAGTTGGATCATGGACACTAGAGCATCACACCACATTACTCAAGATCTGCAACAATTGGCATTGGCAAACACATATCCAGGATTAGATCAAGTCCTTGTTGGAGATGGCTCAGGTTTGAAAATCACTCACATTGGCCACACTAAAATACCAACCAACACTAAATCTTTATCTCTTAAACAAGTCTTATGTGTTCCATATATAACAACTAATCTTGTATCTGTCTCTAAACTATGCCAAACTAATCAATGCTCTATTGAATTCTTCTCTGATTGCTTCATTGTTAAGGACTTGAATTTTGGTCAACCACTACTCCAAGGACCTCTACCATCTACCTTCAACCACCAACACCACTGCTTCACCTCATGCTCACCTCACCAGTCTTCTGTCTACTTCAATATGGCATCACAAACTAGGTCACCCTTCAGTCAAAATAATAAAGCATCTGGCAAACCACAACTTTATTCCAATAAGAGCTCATGTCACATATGACTGCACCTCTTGTCATTGTGCCAAAAGTCACAAACTACCATTCTCAAGTCATCATATTCACAACAATAAACCTTTGGAACTCATCTACTCTGATGTGTGAGGCCCTGCTCCTACCAAGTCTTTAGATGGCTCTCTTTATTACTTAGTTCAAGTTGACCATTTCTCTAAATATGTTTGGTTATACCCAATAAAAAATAAGTCAGATGTATTTTCCATCTTTGTTCAATTTAAAGCTATTGTTGAAAAGTACTTTAACTTACCAATTGTGATATTATTCTCTGATAATGGTGGAGTTTATAAAATTGAAACACTTCCTGGTTTCGCAAGGCATCACTCATCTCACAACTCCACCTCACACACCTGAGGTCAATGGCACAACTGAGAGAAGACACATGCACATAGTAGAAACGGGTCGAGCCCTACTACACCATGCCAACCTACCAGCTCAATTTTGGTCCTATGTTTTCCTCACAGCTACACATCTCATCAACAGAATGCCTACTGCTAAGCTAAAAATGCAAACCCCCTTTACAGTGATGTTCAAACAAGCACCTGAGTATAACAAACTCCATTCCTTTAATTGCTTAGGCTTTCCATGGTTGAGGCCTTACACACACAATAAACTTCAAAATAGATCCCTACCTTGCATTTTCCTTGGCTACTCACAAAATCAATGTGCATATCTTTGTCTTCAACCTCTATCAAACAGAGTTTATATATCAAGACATGTACAATTCATTGAGAACTTTTTTCCTTATGCCTCCTTAATCACACAAACCAAACCAAATCACCCTGCTCTTGTCACTGAAGCTATACTTCCCTCCATCATTCCTCTCAAACATACCACATACCCATCCCCCTCCAAAATAGCACAACCATACACTCTTGACATCCAACACACTAACCAACCCACTACCACAACACCAACACCAACACCATCTCCACAAAATTAGACATGCCTTACCAATCCACCACCTCAAATTCCATCCAACAGAAGCCATCCTATGACCACCAGATCACAACACAACATCTTCAAGCCCAATAAAATACTCACTGCCACAAAACATGTTCTACTAGAGAATCTTGAACCTTCTACAGTCACTCTAGCTCTCAAAACTCCTCACTAGAGACAAGTTTGCTCAGCAGAATTTGATGCACTCATGAGCAATGGTACCTGGACCCTAGTATCTAGGGAGGAAGCAGAGAACTTAGTTGGCTGCAAGTGGCTGTTTAGAATCAAAAGAAATCCATAAGGTACAATTGCAAGATACAAGGCCAGACTAATTGTCAAAGGATTCACACAAACACCTGACATTGACTTCAAAGAAACCTTCTCACTAGTGGTTAAACCTCAAACCATTAAGGTTTTTCTCACCCTTGCTCTTCCTTACCAATGGCTTATGCACCAACTAGATATCAACAATGCATTCCTACAAGGCTCTCTCACGGAACATGTTTACATGCAACAACCAATAAGATTTGTGCACAATGATTTCCCTCATCATGTTTACAAACTCAGAAAGGCCATTTATGGTCTGAGACAAGCACCTCGGACTTGGCATGAATCATTCAAAGCATTTGTTCTCTCATATGGATTTCAAACTAGCCTCAGTTGTAACTCTCTTTTCATCTACAATACAAATAGAATTAAAGCCTTCCTTTTGGTCTATGTTGATGATCTACTCTTAACAGGAAGCAACAACAACTTCCTACAAAATTTCATGGTAGAATTATCACTCAAGTTCTCACTCAAATACCTTGGCTTTCCTCACTACTTTCTAGGATTTGAGCTCATTCCATCTAAACAAGGTCTTCTACTCACTCAACATGGCTACATTCATGATTTTTTGGAAAAATTCAATATGGCAGGTGTTAAGCCAAGCTGCACTCCTCTTGGCACATCCACATCCCTCAAGCTACGGGATGGCTCTGCAGCAAATGCAAAAAGTTTCAGACTTGTCCACTACAATACCTCACACTCACTCGTCCATACTTGTCTTTTGCAATCAAAAAGCTCTCACAATTCATGCACCAACCAACTCAAACTCATCTTCAACAACTTAAACGTGTACTCATATATCTCAAGCTTACACTCAACTATGGCTTAACACTCAAGAAACCAAGTCAGCTAACACTACATGCCTTTAGTAATGCAGACTGGGGAGGGAATTTGGATGACAAAACCTCTACCTTTGCATTTGTCATTTAATTTGGTGGAAATCCAGTCTCATGGTTGTCCAAACGACAAAGAACAGTAGCTAGATCCTCCACAGAAGCCAAATATAGATTAGTTGCCAACACTTCACTTGAAATAATGTGGTTGCTCAACCTTCTTGGAGAACTTGGCATAAAACCACACACTCCTACTCTATTTTGTGATAATATTGGTGCCACCTACCTATGCCCTAATCCATTGTTTCACTCTCGCATGAAACACATTGTCCTTGACTATCACTTTGTTCGCCAACTTGTTCAAATGGGAAAGCTAACAATAGCTCACATATCAACCAAAGATCAAATAGCAGACATTCTCACAAAGCCATTAACTAAAGCCAAATTTGTTCCACTTAGAGACAAGCTAGATGTCACCAGTGGTGACCGAATCTTGCGGGGGTGTAATGAAGTCAATCATTATCCAACCAAATCAAATCCCTTGCCACGAGGAATCAATTAAGGTAGTTAAAAAATATGAGTAATCTTAGCACTTATGATTCCTAGTTTATAGGAAAATCTCATCATTCCTACTTTATAGGAATCTGGTTGTTTCAATCATTAAGGCTCTCTATATATACTTGTTGTACACACCTTGAATGAATACCTTGAATGAATATAGAAAAATCAATTCTCTTCACATGAGAGGCCACCTTCCTTTAATGCAAGAAATGATAAAATTGAGGAACCAATTTGTATATGAACTCAACCAAGATGGCTTCACTCCTCTCTATCTTTCGAATGTTAATGGTCATCTTAAAAGCATACCATGGTTTTAGCGGAATGGAGAAACACTTACGGTTCATAATGCAGTAATGATAATATTTGTAGTTTATTATGTTAGTCTTATGTAGTTTATTATATTTATAATTTATTGTGTTACTGTTTTTTTTTTCTAAAAAATATTAAATACATTAAATTTTAAATAATTATTTTTTAATTTCACGCGGGCCAGCCCGCCATAACTCACAACCCGCTTAGACCAGATTTGGACTACAATTTGTTATTTACAAATTGCACCAATGCATTTTAGCCCGACCCAGTTTAGTCCAAACTAAATGCAGGTTAACCCAAACCCGTCTGAGTAGCCCGTTTTGACAGGGCGTACGCATACATCAATTGACATGAGGTAAGGTGTGTAATGTAAGTATACTCCATGGCAGGAAAATATTTCAAGAGGGAAACAAAATATTTAGGAGTTTGCCATGTGTTCAGTTAAAAGTCCAAAAAATAATTTAAAACCAATACGTATGTTGTCCATTACCCACTTCTTTTTAACATTGTGAAGAAGAGAATAGATAATGTTGTAAGAAAAAGTGAGGGAAGAAGTGGCGTACACACTTTGTAGGAAAAAACCTCCTAACTTAAATTAATAATTGTGTCCACATCTTATATTATTTATTTTGAATTATATATTGTTAAGAAACCATTTAGTTTAGTTATCTGCTTGTTCAACCTTATGATTTATACAGTCCCACAATACTCTTTGTTTTTTTCTAAACCATAATTTACAGAATAATTTTTCGGATGGGGTAACTTACACTCTATACAAATACAAGGCTACACTTGAAGAAGAAAAAAAATACATTGAAATTCGGCAATGGGAGATCTAATAAAAAAATTTGCACAGCACAAGTTGAGGTTAAAAACGAAGAAAAAAAACATTAGGTTAACAATCAACTTTGGAAGTGTCACAAAAGAAATGGATTTATTTTTATCAGAACAAGAATAACCACTGGATCCCTATTTATTCTACTAAGCCAAAAGTTTAATTTTATCATGCACTCCAAAAGAGATTAATTCTTTATTTAGAGTGAAAAGATACCATAAGTTATAACAAAATGTTGATGATATTATAAACCAATCAAAGATGGCATAATCATATAAGCAAATTACATCTGTCGCATCCAAAAATGAGTGCAAGTTCAACAACAAAAAAGGAAACACTAAAAGCTATAAAAAGGAAAGAATATTGAATAGAGAAACGTTGACAAGGTATTCAAGTCCACCTTGATACCATACTTCCGACATTGAGACAAGCCGAAAAATATACTAATAAGCTAAAGTCTCCTATGTACACACATTTCTTATCACCTAAATATCCTGGCAGAAACAGAATCGAGATGACCTTATCCTCAAAGGCATGAAATGGGGCGAGAGCAATCTCACCCTCCAAAAATGTATCAAAACATGAATAGTCAACTGGTCTGCAATCACCCATCTATTTAATATTTGTAGCCGGAAGAACCAGGTGGAGCAGGAGGTAATCGATTAGGTGTACGGCGGCTACCGGAGTTTGACCCAGAGTTTGAGTCACCATTTTGAGCAGGATCACTGTAATGTCGACTGTGACCGTTGGATCCAGATCTCATGGAACCGCTGCGGCCTACAGGGCCATTGGCAGCTGCGTCAAAGGCAGATCTCCATTCATCACTCGCTCCACCGCCGCCTCTTGGACTACTCTCTGCAAAACAAATTATTTTAAAAACTTAGTACATACAATGGCAAAGAGGAAAGAGAGAAATGCCAAAAGGGGGAACTACTACTAACCGGGAAAGCAAAACATTTTAAGAATCAGTTTCACAAATATAACTCATTTTAAAAGAGGGAAAATAGCAATAGTACTTTTTTATAAAAGAAGAAATTTTATTAGAATAAGAAACAGATAGGAATATAAAAGGTTGGGTGGTAAAGGAGAAAAACAAGAGACAAAGAAAGGAGACTCCTAAAACAAGTCAGTATAGACATAAAATCCTTCCTGTTCTTTCACCTAAAAGCTCAATCTTTTTGGATTCGAGACAAAGAAAAGCTACCCAGTCTCTTTACATATCTGAAATACTGATACCTTTAAAAGACCAAGTGCTAAACACCAAAGTAAAACTACAAACACAATTCTAACCCGTAACAAATTCAGAGGTGAGGAAACATCCTTAAAGATGAAGGTTTTCTTTTCCCGATCACAAAATCCCATTTAAACAACACCACCTTGCACACAAAAAATATTTTTTGACTTCTGAAAACAAATGCGTACAAACTGATCCATCCAATCAGTACACAATATAAACTATAGTTACATGATTCCGTCGTTTACACTATGTATTGTGTACCTAGTTAAGGCAAGAAAAAGAACCATACCTGCGGGTAAAATCCGCATAGGTTCGGGTCATTTACATGCGGATTTCTAAAATGGATTTTTGAGTTATATGAAATAATGAATATTTAACTCAATTATCTGAATATGATTCACACATCCATTAGAGATGATAAGTATTTTTTGGTACTACTAAGGGTATTCCCTCACCCTATGGGTAAGGAACTAATCTCTTTCGGGGTGCATGGTTGTCCCTCCCAACAAGTGTCACTCTAAGGAATCGAACCCTTGACCTTTATGGTCATCCTGGTGCATCTAGCAGGGTCTTACACCACTAGACCCCTAGAGATGATAAGTATTGATTCATGCAATCCGGATATATTTTTGTTTGAACAATTCAATGAAATTTGGAAGGAAGTTTTATTACAGCACTAAACAAGTACCTGTGGATACCGTTGTATCCGCAGGTACCCGCCAAAGGCTGTCAGCGGGTTCCCGTACAGGTGCTGAGTTTAATTTACCCAGCGGGTAGCTACTGCCATGCCTGTTACTGTTCCCACGCGTCCCGCATACCGGATTCATCATAAAGGAAGTCTTGTAATAAAAATGTAAAAACTGACGAACCACATAGAATAAGATACGGTGCAGTGGAACCGGTACCACGCACCATGTAACTATGATATACATATTATACACAAGAAATGTAAGAATATAATAAAACCAATCTCCATTACTGATAACATTCAGTCATCAACCATGAAACTTAAAGAAAAAGTAGATGCTCTAATACATAAAATAAAATGAATACTGATGATTCACCCATCCAATAAATATGTAAATGACGAAAGTAGTTTGCATACACACCTGCACTACCATTTGACCAACCAGAGGCAGCAGATGCACGGTTGTCATGAACACTCAGTTGGCGTGTCAATTTTGAGAGAAGCGAGGACTGTTTCTGGTAACGCTCTCTCCTATGCTTGACATTTTGATCTTCTACAAGCAGCTCCTCAATCTTAGCATTGCTTTGAGCACTGTTCACAGAAGATATCAAAGCGTTCATTATAAGTTAAACCACTGCAACAAATAAGTATAAATAAGCATCCACAAAATTGTAACAACCCCATAAGCAAATAAAGACACAGACCCTCAATCATAGCAGTGTTTTTTGAGCAGTACTCCTGCTATAAAATGATCATACAATAACTTAAATTGAAGCAACAAGTATAAATAAGTGTCTGCAATATTGAAACATTCACACACTGACACAGATGTGTACATGTGAGGGTGGGAAGATCAAGTCTAGATAGCTATTGTCTTGCATGAACGGTCAAGCTTACAAACTAGAGTTATGTGACTTTTTTAATTTGATCATGTACATTTAAGTACCATTTAATCTTAACACCCCAGGTATGGTTTAACGGGCAAGGTTTCCTTCCCTGCCCTCTAACAATGAATCCCACCT
>NC_032016.1:18653677-18681265 GCF_001865875.1 Lupinus angustifolius
ACACACACACACACACATAAGAGAGACATAAAAAAGAAAGAAAAATTATCACTAACTTAAAAAAGTAGTAGTTCCCGATATTTAGATGATCTTCAAGAGTTTAAACTAGAAAAGAAAGGGCAAACATCTTCAGAAACCTTATATGAACTCTTTACATTTTGAGGAATGAGACTGACAAAAAAGCAAGAAAAACTTGTAATGCGAAGAGAGCAAAAACAAATGTAATGACAAATTTCTGAACCTGACAGAACTATATAATTGATTCAGCATGTCTTCCTTGGCCTTTTCAACTTGACAAAGGACAACTGCCTGCCAAGAAATCAACCATAAATTCATCACATATTAACATTTCCAGACTGGAAGAACTATTAAAAAAAAAACAGAAGCTTACTTTTGGTACATTAGCAGCCAAACTGTTTAAAACTGCTTCAACATAGCCACGAACTTCTTGAGACATCCATCTTAGTTCTTCCTCGGGGTCAGCAGGTCTCCTAGTCATTGTATCCTAGGTTGGACAAAGAAAACAAAATACCAGCCAGTCAATAATTTATCCACTATAGTTCATTTTTAATCAGCTCTGCTTTCCAAAACCATAGCATACTCCAAGGGATTCCTTTATTCTGTAAATTTTCTGGGTTATTCTTGTAAAAAATGAAACATTGGAATAGCCATTCATGCTTTAGTTGGAAGATATTGGAGTCATAAACTATGCTTACGGGTGTTTATGAGTTGGTCGAGTTGGTTTTAGGGGATTTTTATTGTCACAACCTTTTCTGGTTGGTCAGATGACAATTGCATTGCGATAGAAATTATTTCCGTCAACCCAAACCAACTATGGTCAAGTTAAACAGTTTCTTTATTTTACAATAGCTATAAGCCAGCAACTCACCAAGGAACCGTCAGAGTGGCTTTGCCTCATGCTAGAGCCACCCTCAGATGAAAGCCTTAATTGTCCTCCCTTTGCTTGTATAACACTACCTATCTTACTAATCCATTCAGTCTTATCAGCTGCACTCTCAGCTTTCAAAACAACAGCGCTATGAGCTGCAAGAGAAAAAAAACATAAAAATTAAAAATTTCAAAAGTGTATCGGAAATAAAAGTGGGCATGTATAATCAACAGAAAAGTTTACCTTTCAGAACAGTTTTATAAGGAACTCTACTGGTAATTTTGAAAACTAGGTTAACATTGCCAGAATCAGGTCCCTGGGACTTCTTGTCCTTTGAGCTTTTTGATGGAGTATCCTCTTCTGGAACCTCTTCAATATTACATTCCTGTGTAGCAATTTAAATGATATGCTCATAAAGACTGTTTATTAGAGATTAGGGCTAAAGTGTAATTTCAATAATTATGTTGTGCTAATGTGATTGGTTAGTTAGTTTATTAAGCTAACTAATAGCTTGTTTAAGAAGCTAGGTTACCATCTACTAATAGTGGTGTGCTTCCTATGCTGTAATCACTTTCAATCTCAAAAATAAAATTCAGAGAGTAGTTCAATACTCTCTCTTCTTCTCCCTCTTCTCTCTTACTCAATTTCATTTCTCTCTGCTCTTCTCTGTTTTACACTGTTAGTCAATCATATCTCTAATGTGATAACACCACGAAAGTATGAAGTACTGATAGTTCTCAATACCTCTAATGTGATAACACCACGAAAATGCCTTTCCTCCTGCTTTTTTGTGTACCCAAGCTGTGAAGTGCAAAGTTAAGGTCAAAACTACACATAGCAAGTTGTATGAACAGTAGCTAATTGTAACTCTAATATCAGAGTTAATAAAAATGCAACAATAGATTCCAAAATATAATAAATAGATGAAAACTTCAGGAAGTATCAGTCGATGGTGAAAGCCTCTATGAAGCACTTTCAAGAAAAATAATTCATGTTATTTCCAAAAAACATGTTACACTTCTTTAAGTTATTAACCTTATTTGGCTGAAGTTGTACTAGCAATACTTCAGTATTTAATCTAATTATTAGTATAAGTAGGAGTTAGTGTTTTGCATTATTATTTATTACTGATCATATAAACTCCATCTCATAGCCTATACTAACTTGACAGGTCAGCTAACTCTCACTTTCCTTTTTTTCCCAATCTTATCCCTCTTCATATGCGGGTCCTATTAAAAACTCAATCTTGAAGGAGGTGTTAGAAAACTAGGGTTATTATGCTATTAGTGCAGCCACTTAATCATTGGAAGAGCTTGATGATTTCTCCATTTCCTCCTCTAAGCATACACAATTGAGAATCAAAACCCTACATTAGGTGGTCAAGCTCTTTTCTGGAATACATATAAAACTCCCCTTACAAAAACAGAATACCATTTTTTGAGCTTGAAGTTCAATTTTTAAAGGTGAGAAGAAGCTGCTCCTGCCTTATTAATACATGTGTTACATATTGTGAAATCTTATCATTTGACATCATAATGTCAAGAAAAATACCAAGCAATAATTTTGTGTTTATGCCTATATATACATATATAATTGAAACCCATATAAGAAATATCTTCTTATAAAGTCATCTTAGACGTACAAATTGTGCATCTAGGAAAATTGTGTAGCATGGAATACAACAAAGGTGCATCAGACTTGGAAAACTTTCCAAAAGGAAATAAGAATCATTTTAGGGAGCAGGTAACGATTTAGTAATTTTAGTAAGGTCCAAGTAGCCAAGATTCCACCCACTAGTTTTTTGACCAAAAGACACCGAATTCAGATTTACGAAACATAATAAAAGCCAACAAAACTCAAATAATTTGCCGACATCAATCAACAGTTACATACCTTCCCAGTCTTCTCATTTAGCACAAACCATCTCCTGCTCCAACCATTAGTTTTTGCACTTTTCTTTAACAAAAATCCTACATAAAATAGTAATGATTAGATCAAGTATTTTGAAGATTCTAAAGTTAGCTTCAATTTTTAAATATATACTTTTTGGTGAGTTCCAGCATCCGAAGTGATGCTCTATTAACGCAATACTGAAACAAACTAGGAATGGCTCCCATGCTACTAGGTTAGAAAGCAATGAAACTGATTGCAGAGTTCTTATAATTAAGCTCCATTAAAGGTTGTTGATAGTTTACTACTCCAACTACAATTTAACATGTCCTACGATTTTTTTCTGCAGAAGTGTCTTCTAGAAGTTGCTGTGTAAGAATATTATTTATGAGATTTAAGCTGCTTTACATGATAATTCCAAATTATACAAACCAGGCTCAGAGTAAAAGCCTGGAAATCTTCAAATCAAGCAAACAAATTGAATCATGTTCAATTTCTTAGCTCTTACTTTTATTTAAACCACTAAACACAGATTAAAATTGCACCAATCCACCCTCTCCAAAACCAAAATTTTCATTTTAATCTACAGCATATCACTTTGTAGCTAATAGTAGGTCTCCTAAACTTCCTAGGATTAAGTTTATCCACTCTTAATGATTGTCATAATCGGTAAAATATCCCAATTTTTATTCATATGTCAAACAAGAAATAGATGACAAGCTTAACACTCAAATTAGTAACATACAGAGACAATGCAGAAAACAAGGGGTCCACATACTGCAATATCTATAATGAATTCATTTTCAGAAATGGACAATACAAACAAAAACTCTCAATTAGAAGCAAACAACAAAGAAATTCAGACTCCAATATAAAGATAACCCTTTTCCTTTTATTTCCAGGACAAAGGTCATTCTAATTATCATTTTGGAGAGAGATTGCCTACAGAAAAAACGATACAGACAGCAAAAGAAGAGAATTGAGACCGCATAAATATCTGCTAGCAAAATGTAGTAACATACAGCAACAGACAGACCTGCAGTTATTTCCCCTTCAGGACCCGCAGTCTTTAAAGCAGGTCCCTCTTGCCCTTCTTTCTCTGCCTGACCTGATTTGTCCTTTTCCTTCTCCTTCTTGTCCTCCTTCATTGGTTTCATGCTTCCACCAGTTTGAGGACTAGCGGCCTAGTATAGGTTAACAATAAGCAGTTTAAATCCAACATATCACAAAAAAGAGGGAGTAAAATACAAAATCAACCAACTGGAATTGCAGAGGCACAACTCATCCTTTCTTTAATTTTTTAAAGACTCAGCATTAGTTTTACAGTAAGAGACCACCAACCCGGTTAAGTAGAGATTGCTCTGCATCTTGCCCTTTTTTTGAGGACCGTCCTTTCAGTTCCTCCTCTCGACGTTGCCTTTCCATCCTGAAGTAAATATGATTTATTAGCTCAAATAACTGTCACAAATATGAACTACGAAGTTGAGGGAGAACTAAATATATTGTATAAGCCAGGAATAGAAAGGATTTGATAGTTTACTATATACATTATATGAAGAACAACTATTGAATAACAAAATGCAGTGAGCTAATCAACATTTATTCTAAGTGAGAATGCCCGGCAAATACATATTGCTTCAAAAAATTCTAATGAAGAACACATGTTGCCTTGCTAAAAGGTGTGCCAGATAGTTTTTAAGTGCACACAACAAAATCACAAAAGATAGTATGTAATAGCAATTGCTGTAGTGAGAGATTTCTGCTTTGAGAATCAAATTTTCAAAATAAATTTTTTAGTTGGGAATTTCAATGAAAAGTTACATAGTTTCAAAATAACCACAAAAGGTCAGAATTTATTGCTATACCATTGAAACATACATATGAAAGTTTTAATGATGTTACAGGCCACTGACCTATACTGGAATTGAAAAACTACTCAAACAACAGTTTGGAGTCCCTCTATCTGTCTATATCATGCTCTGGTGGGGACACAGTAATGATATAGACAGATAAAGCAGACAACAGATCTCTGGATACACAGACAAATATCAACATGTTACCTCCTTTGTACCAATCGAATGAAGTGTTGCGGTGGCACAAAAGCACGCTCCATATCCACTAGAGCAACCACCATTTTCTTTGCTTCATTCTTGAAATTTTCTAGTGCAGCCGTTGCAAGAGCCACAATCTTGAAAAAAATTGAACAAGGTTATTTGAAAAGAAATAGAAAGTCCACTCCCCACCCAGGGGATTACCTTAAAAAGAAGAAAAATAAGGAACAATGAGCAATTAAAATAGACCCCAACTGAGCATAACAATATAACATACTGTGATACCAACATAAGTATCAAGCAGAAGCTGAAATAAGATCCATACCTCTCTCTTGAAAGGTGGATGCCTTCCTAAACCAGGTGTAGCATTGGCAGCAGCCGAAACAATATCCATTAGGACACGGTGTACCTAAAGCATAAGGCAATGGGAATCTCCATTGGTAACAAGAAAATAGAAGGAACGAACTAGAAAAATTCCACATACAATAAAGTATTATACTTTCTTTACAGTGTCATACTTTCTTTACAATAAGGTATGATTACAGTGTCATACTTTCTTCACAATCAATTCATCTGTATTAGACTTATATTAATTTACATACAATAAAGTAATCACCAGTTCACCACTACACATGTGCTTTGGGAGGAATCAAATGAAGAACCAAAGGAAAGGATGAAGAACACTACCATAACATACGGAATACACTAGAATCATTTAGAAACATTTGAGAGAAGATATAATTCAAGTTCATTCTATATATAAAATGAAAATACCTCATCAACACAAAGACGTGATGGTTCTTTAGCAAGCTCTAAAACACCTTTAATTAGAGATCTCAATCCCTTTTCAGGTGAAATAAGATAAGGCTGATAACCATCTGCTTCTAACACAATCTGGCAATTCAAATAACAGGTCAGCGGGAATAACAAACCACAAATGACAAAGTAAAATAAATAAATAATGAAGACAATGCAAAAAGAACATCCCAGCAAACCAGTAGTTCAAAACTTACCCTCTTTACATTATTGATATCAAAATGCCTATCTAAAGGTAATTGCTTCATTCTATCAGGAAATCTTCCCTCGAAACAACCAACAATTTTCCAACCAGCTCCCTGGCAGATAAAGTTATGCAATTCAGGGGGGAAAGAGGCCCAAGCAACAAATATAAAATCAATCATCATAAATACATAGAGACACTATTTTTTTTGGTACATAAAGACACAATTTGAAAACCAGTCACAAATGCTAACATGACAATTAATTCGCACAGTAGAAGGATGGGAAGAATGAATACTGCGTTGAATTATATTTTTTAACCAAAGCATCAGAAAAATAATTATGAAATGTTAAATACAGTCGCATAACCGAAAATCGGATAGAATAAACCAAGGTTATATTCAATCCAAACAATTAGATAGAGTGTCGTTTTATTACAAGCATACAGGGTGCTAACACCTTCCCTGATCCGTAATGGACTCTCGGTCTTAGATCTCTAATTTAAAGACCATTTTATCCTAAATTTGGCATAAAGAGAATTTTCTACGTTTTAACTACAAAAAAACATAGTGGCGACTCCGAAAAGTCGCGTAACCGAAATTCGGGGCGTGACAAATACAAATTAATCAGATATGCTCTCTCATTTCCAAAACCTCTCAAGCTTCAACTTCTCAAATTTAACTGGGCCCATGCATTATTTGTTTTAAATGAAAAAAACACTATATATATGCCATGGTACACAAATATTAAGTTATATATTATTTGGTACTAAACCTATGGCATTCCCTATAACGAGCAACATTTAGAATAATTCAAATTCAAATACAATATAAAATTGAGACGACATACCTCACCACTGGTAATGTGTGCTAGGAACTTATCTTCAAATTCACGACAGAGTTCCAAGGCTACAGCACGTGTACCCTCTGCAGTGGAGACCATTGACTCGCCAAGCCTTGCCAGTTCATCATGAATTATTTGAGACTTCCCTTGTAACCTTAACAGTATATCAGTACAGATTAATTGAATCCGCTTTCTTACATGATAATCCTTATGCAAATTGGCGAAAGCCACATTACATTATACAGAGGATTTGTTTGGCCAATGTGTTTGCAACCATAACTTCTATTAACTAACACTAAAGTGCTACAAGCTATGGATCTAACTACTACATTGTTTCAACAGACTTCAACACATGAATGAGATCACTTAATACATAACAGATTTAACCATGAGAAAATGGAATCAATATGAAATCAAGGACATCCAAAAATTTATGCAATGACTAATAGGCTATGATAACTAGAATAAGACAAGCATGATTTGTTTTTCCTCTTAAAGCAACAAGGTATTTAACAGGAAACATGTGTTTATTTCACAAATCATTAGGTCTTAAACACAGCTATTCACACATTATAAACAAAATGTGCAAGATAAAAAACAATAATGATTTTATATAAATTTCCACCGCAAACTAGAACCGAGTGAAAATAACAAAACCTCAAAACAATACGAAATTACATTGCATTGCAAGGAAATTACCCAGAAAGAAGGTTAGGAAGCCGAAGCTGCATACGATTCTGAATCTGATGTGCTAGGGCATCAACCAAAGCATTCCTTCCAAGCTTACTTTGAGGGGCTCCTGTCAATATGGACTTGAGGCTTTCACTCTCTGCTTTCCATGCTGTTTCTAAAGAATTTTCGGAACCAGTAGATCCAGATTGTGCGGTGGCTATTGATACTGATTGACCAATCAAAGCAACCCAAGGGATATCTGAAGCTCTTGCAGGACCCTGATTCAATAGGAGGGCTTGAACCGCAGCCAGTGACTTTTGGTCATTTGCAGCTTGATCTACTTTACTAATAACACCAATGGTTCTGGTTCCTATGAAAAAATATTGGTTTACATGTAGTCAATTAACAGTGAAAAAAAAATAAGTGATAAAGGAATCAAACAAGTCTGAATAGCAGATTTGAACAAGTTCTATATGACAATATCCTATAAAGAGAAGTGCAAATAGCCTACCTTCTCCGTCATATTCCTTTGCAGTTCTTAGGGCTCGAGATGAAGCAATTTCAGGTGCTTGAGCTGCAGGGACAATAACTAGCAATATGGCATCATTGTGCTCCGCATATTCACTAACCTATGCAAGGATCACAGTAAGTAACATAAAAATGCCAACACTGTTCAGTGATAACATACAAAAATGAAAGATTCAAAGACGGAATTAGAAACAAAGATAGGTTGGGGAAACACAGGCCACCAATTACCATTGATTCATCCACAATGCGCTGATCCAACCCAGGTAAATCAACCAACTTAACAGGTGGTGCTGGGAAGATAAGATATTGGAAAGAATGTTAGGAATGAACTAAAGAGGTAAAAAAAAGAAAAAATAAATACTGGTAAAAATAGCACACATATCCAGAGCTGTCTGATATCATAATTCATAATATAAAAATACAAATTCCAAGCAGCTCCAAGAAACTTGAAGGCTGTGTGACAGTGTGAGTGCTACTATAATCTCAACCGGAACTATTTTGACACACAAATGTTTCTACATGTGGCGGCTATGCATATAATAATATCCACAAAAAACTGGTTTCAAAGAATGATAATGTAATGAGGAAAACTAAGCATTCAGACAATTCACCTTTTCAAAACGGTATAATAAATTGTATATTTAATGGGAACAAAGATATATCACTGTCATTCATCAACAAACCTGTACTAGTGCGTAGCTTCAATTGTATTAGATCTCGGCTCTTGCCCGAGGAACCCTTGCTCAGTCTATCCTGCAATGAGTGCCTCAAAGCACCTGCCAGCAAAGAAATTAGTAGGAGAAAAAATTAAAAAAATTACCTAATACAACAGATCATCCACAACAATCAAGGAAAACATCACTGATTTGTCTAAAAAAGGTGGCTCATTGCACAAGGCTCACACCTAGTAGGGTTTGGGAGGGTAGATGAACACAGTCATACCCTCGCAAGCGAAGAGACTGTTTTGAGGCAAGGCAAGCAAAACTCATGGTTGCGCCGAGGCTCACCCTCTGTGTGTATAACTATAAATAAAAACTACATATATACATTCTGAATACGACCATGCCAGTTCAAAAGTTTTTACTTTTAGTTTTTTATCACTACAAATAAGAAATACGTATATGTAAGGTTTTAATTTGAAGTCTGCAAATGTAATTGTGGATGCAATGTTGTGATTTTAGTAGTCTCCGAGATTGCGTCGTGGCCAATTTTCCCACAATTATTCACAATTGTGGTAAACGCAACATAATGCGGCTGCAATTTAAAACATGTCGTGCATTACGCGGTAGAGTTGGCAGTTGATAAAAATACTGATATGAGAAGAGACTAGGAACTAACTTGCAGAGACTTCCTTGGGCCTGTTGTCAATCTGTAAAATAATGGATTTGCTGCTCAAATTTGCATCTCGCTGTAAATCAATGCATATAGGAGCCCTAGTAGCTCCATTTTCACCTGTAGGCTGCACAATACAAATCAACAACACAATTTTTCACTTACACACAAACAAATAAGATAATACTCTTACTCGATATACAAGAGATAATTACGGAATCTGACTCAATTTAACTTACCAAAACTGGATGTCCAATCAAACTGTTCAACACAGCAGATTTACCAGCTCCCTACGAAATTGGAAACATCATAAATTGAAAAAAAAAAATGGTTATGATGAAATTGAGAAATAAAAACGAAGAAGAGAAAAGTGCAATTGAGACTTACAACATTGCCCAGTGCTACAACGTTGAGAAAAGTGGAAGGTCTTTTGGAAGAGTTGGCGTCGTCAACGTCTTCGTCAGCAAGTAGCGCCGCAGCTTGGCGCATAGAAACTGCGAGCTCCGATAACTCATCGATCGCTGCCATCGAGTATAGGTGGGTCAGATCAAGGGATCCGAAACCGAATTGAACTTAAACGAAATGAATCAACAAGTGAGTCGCTAATAGGGATCGATTTCGGAATCGAACCCTAACAAGAGAGAGAGAGAGAGATTTTGCTACGATCTGGGAGCGGTTAGGTATGGATTCAGATCTCTGTGTTTCTCTCTCTAGACTTCAGGAAATGGAGTTACTGAATGGGAATTTGGATTCAGAAATTTCAAAAGAAAAGAAACACTCACGCTTCCTATTTTGAATCCTGTTTTATTTTAAGTTAGTTATTAATTAAATTTATTCATGAATATATATATTATATAATAGTGTAAATATTTATATTAGTAAATATATTATTTATCATTTATTTGGACTAGCGCCGATCATATTTTTACTTTTTTATATCAAATATTTGTAATTTACAGTTGAATTTATTCGATTGGTATTAAACATTTTTTGGCGTAATATTCAATTTTTTAGACACACTTTCAAAATAAGACGATGATAACAAAATAAAAAGATAATATTATATGGGTTTTTGTATAAATAAGAAGATAATAAGAGTAAAATAAGGAATCAAAAATTACATTAATACTCTCAAACTGCTAGAGAATGCATACATATTTTTCTCAAAAATTTATACACATATTTGAATTATTTATTTTGTCAATGATAATTAATCAATACTCTCAAACTATTTTTAAATTAAATGATTGTACCAAAAAAAACTATTTTTAAATTGCTAAACACGTTTATAGATATAGCTCTTGTTCAAAGTGTAAAGCAACAATGAGGTTAGCTAAAAAAAATTCACCCTTGGAAATTGTATAATCTCGAGCATTTTTATGAGAAATACGAAGAAGGATAAACATATGGGTGAGCATGGGCTGGGTCACTTTTTTGAACCCAGATTCGACCCTAGAACCAAAGTTAACCCGACCTTAGATAGTGACTGAGTCAGCCTTTAAACTCGAGCTAATTCTACACCCAATTAAATATAATGCATACTCATTTGAGATAAAGACTTATCAATATTATTTATTATTATGAATATATAGTTTGATATATAAAATGATATTCGTATATATATATATTATTAATCATGTATATATTATGGAAAATTAAAGAATAAATGATACTTTTGACTAAAAGGGTATCATTACTTTATACACATTTGAGCAGAAACGCATACAAACATGATGAGCGAGTAACCATATGACGGGACGAGTCGGGTCATGCTTGGTCCATACCCGACCATAAATATTGATCAGGTCTGTTTTTTGAACCGAACACAGCCCTAGACCCAACCCTATTCGGATCCGATCATGATTGGACCTTACCGGATGAGCGGGTAGGGTCAAGTTCTGCTCACCCCTAGATAAACAATACCTCAAAGGTGTGACATGTTAAAATTTTTCAATGGAGGATATTGCAACTTGGTGGAAGAGGGGAAAGTGAGACTATTATTCCAAATATTGTAAGTGTTAGGAAAAATTCAACAACTTAAAATATTATAGTTAATTTTTTATTTCAATAAAAAGACTGGGCAATTTTTAATAAAAATTATAGTAATTATTAACTATCGTTTTTAAAAGGGATATGAATTCAACAACAAAAAAAGAAATAAACAATTTTTTCAAGTGAAAGTTGTATTACATTTTTCAAGAAATCAGCAAGTGTTGCTTGAAATACACCAGGAGTTGAGCAACTCTATTATCCATATTGGAGTTCTAATGAACATGCAAGTAACAAATAAGCCGGATTGTTAAGATCTACAGCATCAACAAATGGGTTGAATTAAAGAAGTGGCTTTAGTTTTTCAAAAGTTTAACCAGTCAATCTATTGGAAATAAACTTTAGATAATTGACTCCCCAACTAGCTTTGGGAGAGTGGAGTCTTTATACTCCATTATTTATTTTCAATTATTATTGACTTTTAAATAAAAAAATAAGACAAATAAATAGTATACGATATATGATTGTATATAAATCTTTATGCGTGCATAAATTTTATACTCAAATTTTAATTTCAAAATACAAATATATAATTAACCCAAAGTGATAGTCATAACTCATAAAGTAAACTAAAAATGAAATTAAGATGAATCCAAACTAGTCTAATAATGCGGAACAGCAAAGGGAAGCTCACATTGGATCAAAACCCTTTCCCTCCAAATTTACTCATGTATATAAACGCTCGTCACAATTTAGAAATTCAATTTCTTTCACTAGGGAGAAACTCGTTTCGCTGAATCAAATTTCCTCTTATTGCGAAGAAGATGGAGGAGTATTTGCATTACATGAAGACTTTGCGCTCTCAAATGAACGGTACCGAATTCATGCACAACTTTTTTTCTTTTTCTGATTTTTCTTAATATGAATAAGTAAACTGAATTTGAATTCAGATGTGGAGGAACAAGCGGCGAAGATCTCTGTAGAAGAAGAAATGCAATCAACAAATGTACGCACTTTGGAAAAAGACATCGATTCAGGTATCTCTTACTCACATTTGCACTGCGTTTTTTATTTAATTTAAATTTTATTTATATTATTATGTCATGGATTAGTGAAATTTACAAAACTTTGTAAAAGTTACCAAAATTGCGTCACAATTGCAGAATTGCTAAAATAATTGGGGAAATTACACTGGCATTACTTGAGATTTAACTTGAATTACTCTTGACATCAAAAGTTACAATCATCTCCTTCATATTTCGTTCGAGCAAATTACATGACATTACTTGAGATTTAACTTAAATTACTCTTGGCATCAAAAGTTACAATCACCTCCTTGATATTTCGTTCGAGCAAATTACACTGACATTACTTGAGATTTAACTTAAATTACTTTTGGCATCAAAAGTTACAATCACCTCCTACATATTTCGTTGGAGCAAATTACATGACCTCCTCGAGTATAATTTAATTGCACTCGGTACCATTTTGTTTTAAAAGCTAAACTCATTTCAAGGGAGGTGAGTATGACCTTTGGTACAAGAGCGTTGTCGAGTGTAATTAAGTCAAACATTAAGAGAAATTGTGTAATTTTTCCATTTCATTATATTACACTTAGCTCCCCTTCCGGGTAGGTGATTGAGATTACTGTGACATCCCCTAATGGAGGGAGGTGATTATAACTTTTGAAACAAGAGGGTGCAGAGTGTAATTATGCCAAATATCAGGGGAAGCCCATGTAATTTCCCTGAAATATTATGAACTACAGTATCCATGTGGTTTTGGATGGTGAATGTCATACAGAACAGTTTCTTATTATTTTCTTATATCATATGTAGCAAAATCTGAAATTTCACAACTCAAGGAAGATAGTGAAAAGATGAAGAAGGAAAAAGGTGAGATGTGCTCAAAGATATTGGAAAAGCAGAAGAAGGTCGCTTCTTTGGAGTCCGATATATCCTCACTCACCCAGGTAAGGTAACCATTTTACTCTTTATACCTTCTGTCGATTGTCTGTCTACACACCAAGCTGTCCTTAAGGGAACTACAAATGGTACCATTGTGTGAATAGAGGATTGTCCCGTGGTATTAATTTTGCCCCTATCTTAAGTGCAATTTAGATAGTAACCTAGATATAAATAGTATCTCTGTAGATTTAATTTATCATAGAACATAATAGCACCGTGTTATTTGATCCATGTACCCAGTGTCACGGCCTCACATAGTGGGAAGAAAAGCTTTTGTTGTTGTTTAATTTGGACACTAATCCTGGTTCCATGAATCATTTCATAGCATTTCAGTAATACTGCCTGCATAAGTTTGCGCACATTAGCTACAGAGACTCAAACGTAGTAGCCTGGAAATTTATATTTGCAATAGTAAATATAGATGTTTACATATAACAGTTGTGTTTTGATTTGATTTCCAAATTACGTTTAACGGTGGGCTAATCTAGAGATATGAAATTGATAAATCTTTATGGGGCTTTAGGTTAGGTTATGAAGAATTTGGAGGTTCCATTTCATTTTGACACTTGCTTTAGTAGTGAAGAAGTTAAAGTAGTAGAGAAATTTGATACCTTCGCTGTGATCCTGGTTTTTTCATGACTCTCAACCAGCAGACTCTGGAACTTATTCAGCAAGAGAGAGTTGGGTTGTCTGCCAAACTTTCACAGAAGAGGTAACTGAAGACTCTTTGAATTGTTTTGTACATTTGATGGTTATCCATCTAGATTTCTTTACTGTATCAGAGCCTACTATAGCAAAGTCGCAGAGGACATGAGTGCCAAATTACAGCACCAGCAGGTTTGATTTTATAATCTTCTTTGTTCTTGTGGATGCATAACGTCCTGGCTAGCAGAATCACTGCACAAATTAGTATTTGTAAGCAAATGTGACGTCAAATGGATAATTATGCAGGGAAATGATACCATTTGAAATACATGTTTGCATGGATATTTGGTGTCAGTGTGTCACTGTCTTTGACTCAACATTATAATGTTGTACAAGAACCCAATTTACTAGATGATAGCATCCACCCAGCCTATTTGGATGCTATTGGTGGTGGGGTGCAGGAAAGTATGAAAGCATATTGTAAGTTTGAAACACTTGTAGAGTGTGTAAGTGCATATGAGGTGACGAAAATACCATGGGGTATTTTGGGGTGTGAGATTTGAGTGCTACTAAACCATGTTTGTACCTTGTTTTTTATTCCACTTAATATATGTTTTTGGTCTTGATCACATAATGTAGTGTCCAAGCTATTCTTTGTTCATGCGAGTTTCATTTGATTTGTTGCAACTATGGACTATATTGAAATCTTTGGCAGGAATGGTTCAGAAATGAGAAGATTTGCAGAGAAGTGAAAGAGCAGGAGTTGGTATGCCTTTTCTTTTTTCACAAGAAATATCATTAAAATGTTTATTTATATTCTAGAGTATCCTTATATATGCTATATATCCCCTGAAAAAAATATTCCCTGATATATATTTCAGCAAACTTGAGCTTGCTTATTCATTAGACAGTAATGTTGTCTTGATAAGTTATTGATCAACAAAAATAATAAGGAAAAAAGAAAACATCCTTCAATTGTCAGGTCTTATTTATTTTATCTATTTTTTATCAATTTCTGCTAGTCACTTTTATCTTCAATTTTTGCAGGACAAGGAAAAAGTTAATGGGCAAAAAAGTGAAGCTGAAGGCATGGGCTTTAAGCTTTTGCGTTATTGTTTTACATTTCAGATTCTTATTTTTACCGCGCCACATTAGGAGTCATTACTCAAAATCAATGGTGATCAATTATTTTTAACATGATCAGTACTGAGTTTTTTTTTAATTTTATTTTAATGTAGCTATGCTAGATAGAAGCAATAGGTCCTCCTGAAATTGTTGAAAAAGTTTAAGAATCACATTTTAGTTTCAAAATAGGGGTTGCCCATGAAGTATGTCACCAAAAAAGGATTGATACCTTGCCTCTATTGCTGACCTCCCACAATCAAACTTATCTTTAATCATTCATCCAAAAAAATGCATTTTAACCAAGGATCTAGTGAGAAAGGTGAATCAAGTAGAAGAATGTTTGATTAAAAGGATATAGAGGAAGACCTAAGACATTAGGCGAAGCCAATGAAAAAGGCTTCGCTCTAAATTATTTTGCTGATTTTTATTTTGTTTGGTTTACTAATTTAAGGAAAAGAGAAAATCATGGGTTACAACTTACAACCTGCAAGCATTTTTAAAATGCAGTCTTTTTTCGAAACTAAATTTGATATCCTGACTTTTGTTTTATAAACTTATCTTACAGGGGAGGCTAGTATTGATGGTGACCTTGTCATGGATAATCAGGTAGACTACTACTTTTATTGCCAAATGTTGCATGGAGTTGGAATGTGGTAATTCATCTTTGTATAACAGGAGTGTGATGCAAGGAAGAACTTAATCACCAAAGTGGACTCAGCTAAAGCAAAGCTTGATGAGATTCTTCTTCTGAAAGCTAAGGTTCTTATGGAGAACAACAAGGTCACTTATATGCGACCATTCTAGTTTTACAGTTGTTTTTTGTTCTGATCTTTGCTCAGTATTACATTCTTTTTATAACATACATAAAATATTTCATCAATTCTAGAAATTGAACCTCGTGAGTTATATTTCAATCTGATTTGAATTTAGGTGTGTGCTGTCGAATAAATTTCTGATATAACATTTTTTCTTTCTCTTTTTTTCCTTTTCTATAGCATAGGGTAAAACATTTCATGAATTCTAAAAATTGAGTCATTCAATCTTATGAAATATATTCAAATATCAGTTAAAGGCACTCTCGTATTTTTCCAAATGTCATTCCTTCTTTCGCCTTTTCATTTCCCCACTCATGGTAAAATTTATACTCCACTCCCCTTTCAACTTTTTCTTTCTGTAATGCATGGTCAAACATGTACATGACATGTCCTATTTACCATGAGCAAGTGTCAAGCTAGACAATTAAAATGAAAACAGAGTATGCTGAGTATCTAATATAATTGCAGTCAGGATCTTCAAATTTTAGACAGATATATTCTTGAAAAGTTGGCTTTACTTATAAAATGGGATGGGTAGGTTGATAGACACATTTACCGACATGCTTTCTAATTAATCTTTAATTTAGCCTTTTGTTTTCTCCAGTTTTGTGCTGCCTTCTAGTTACAGTAATTGTATTTCAATTTAGTTAGAATGTTTTCTTCTAATCATGGATAAAGTTCTCTGCAACTGTACTCTGTTATTACATTTACATATTAGCAAAAAACAATTAGTTTTTGAAATTTGCCTTTACGAAGTTAATTCGTTTAAACCACTTTCCTGTTAAGTTATTTTAAAATAAACATATATGGTTATAAAAAAATCTTTTGCAAAAAGAGAGATGCAAAAAATGGACCCAGAGCGTAACCATGGGGTGGGAAGTTTTATATGCAATTGTTGGCACATGTATGCGATTTCTATAGCCATATATGAGTATTTTCCCCACCCCTTAATGCTTTTTAGAAAATGAGATTGAGTTTTTTTATTATATTATGTTAGCAACTAATTATCTATATATTTTATTTGCATGTTATGATTATTTCTTTATCATCTCAGATGAAACTGGCTATTGAGGATGTAAAGAGTAGCATGGTCGATTTTAAGGTTAGTTATTGTTCTGAAGGAATTAAGATATGTGTGATTATCATAACTCCTTTATACAGATGTTGAGGTGAAGACACTTTCAAATTATATATTTTTTCTATAACAATAGGCCTTTGATGGATCAGCTTCTTTTTTTTATCCTCAATAAATTTGTGGCTTTTAATAAATGATATGTAAATTACATTATTTAATTCTTTGTTCCTATGCATGAGCTATGCTAGCCAGAGCTTAAAGCAGCAGATGTAACTGCTCTTGAAGAGGAATTTAATGCCCTTTTGTCAGACAAAGCTGGAGAGAGGGAGTACTTGCAGTCTCTGGAGAACCAAATTGAGAAACTCAAGGTGTAATTAATATGTTTAATCCACTGGTAAACTTTGTATGGCACTTAAGTAATTTTAACAAGATTTTTATAGCATGTCATCAAATGCGGCCATAAAATAGGAAATGATCAAATGATAATATTTATACTTTTTGCTATATATAAGTGAAATCTATGTTTTGATTTCCTTGAACTTTTCCCCTGCATTCATGGAGGTGTCTGATTGTACAGGAGTTTCGTCATGTTGTAAAATGTGCTTGCGGGGAGGAATACACAGTGGCAGTGAATATGTAATAAATGAAACATGAAGCTTCAACTTTCAGGACTCAGGAGTCTGAATTCAATACTGTGCTTTAGTGTGGTTTTAACCAGTTCAAGTGCCTAGCTGTCTGTTTAGAATGGTTAAAGACGAGAAGTCTTCATATTGTAAATTTCAACAATAGATATTCAAGTTTGGTTAATTGGAACCAGTCTTCATATCAGAAATTTCAGAGTGGTAATAGAGTCTGTTTACATTTGTATAAAATACCCAACATAAGTTCGACAATAGATATTCAAGTTTGGTTTATTGGAACTAGATTTCTTGGATTCTGAACGACTCATTTTGGAACTTAAGTATCATATATATATATATATATATATATAAGGTAAAAACACTAATGTTAAAATATACTTTTTTAAATATAGGTAATCAAATAAATTATGCACTTCATAATTAATCTCTATGTGACCTCATCTTTTTAAATTATTGAATGATTAACTCATTGTCAATATTATTAAATTATTCTCACTCAGTATAAGTCACTAGATTCATCCATACATCTCTCATTTGATAATCTTGGCAGTCTTGCAATTAAAAAATTTACTTTTAGAAATGGTTAAACATAATTTGGCAAAGGGGATAAAATATATTTGAAATAAAGCAAAATAGAAAAATAAAATTATAAATTACAATAAATTATAGAATGTGAAGATGTTAGGCACCTCATACATACCATTATAAAAACGACATTTATATCAATTTCAAAACATTAACTTTATCCTCTTATTATTTAAAAAAGACCAAAAAACATACTTTTATTTTTTGTATCTAGCATGGAAGTACATACTTTTACGTATCTCTACTGCAATAGAGAAATTCAGGCTACACACTTCTTCTGGCAAATAGTTAATTTATTAATATTTTTAATATAAAATTAACAAGCTACAATAACACCACAAGACACTAGGTCTATAGTGGTGCTATGCTACTTTGTATTATAAGGTTGACATGATAAAATAGCATAACAATGCACTCGATCTATAGTGAAACTACTTTATACTATTTTATTATTATGAAAAAAATAAAGTTGCACGACAAAACACTCGGCCTAGTGGAACTACTTTGCATTGTTTTAAAATTATTTAAGAAAAATATAACAAGGCAAAATAATGTGACAAGACATTATTACCACAAAATAAAGTAGTGCGCCAAGACACTCGGTCTGTAGTGAAACTACTTTACTTCACTTTTAAAAGTATTAAGAAAAGTATAACTAGATAAAGTAGTGTGACGAGACACAATCCCTTTAGTGGAACTACCTCACCTCCCTTTTGAATTATTATAACAACATACAGTAGCACGACAATGCATTTAACCTATAATTGAACTACTTTAAATTATTTAAAAAATTAACAAGATAAAATAATGTGATAAGATACTCGATCTATAGTGGAACTATCTTACTTTGTTTTAAAAAAATAATATAACAAGGCAAATTAGCACAACATGGCATTCGACCTATAATTCAACGAGATTAAAAACAATACTACCATTCCCGACCCTGTTGGGTTTTGGTTAACTCGAACCCACAATAACTCGTCCAAAACGTATACTATTCATGATGTCATAACATATAGTAGGAAAGTATTCTTTCTTCACAATCTTGCAATTTCATAATTTCACATATATCAATCAAGTTCAAGACGAGTTCACAGTAGAGAATCAATTATACAAAACTCGAACCTAGAAATTGAATTCGGATAAAACTCAAACTTAAACCCTATCACAACATATTTTCTCATTAAATTCGATTTGACTTTTAACAAATACTTATAGACTCGTTTTTTATTGTCATCCTCAAGAATAACAAAAGTTTTTTTAAATATTTTATATGAAAATACATATAAAAATGAGCCCAAAGTAAAATCTATAAAACCCGGCCCAAATAATAAATCCTAAAACACAGTTCGTATTAAAATGTTAATTACTTCATAGTTTGTGAAAGAATCAAAGGGATCAAAAAACCATGGCAGGAAGATTGACAAACGCAGCATCAAGGATCTTAGGCGGAAACGGCGTCGTTTCAAGATCAGTAGCTTCCTCTCTTCGCCTCCGTTCCGGTATGGGCCTCCCCGTTGGAAAACATATCGTACCTGACAAGCCCGTTAGTCTCTTAACCCTAATCTTTCTATTCATTTTCGATGTTATACATAGTTGGTCCTATACCCGATAAAAATAAAAGACTGTGTTACGCAGTCGATAGTCAACTTAAAACTTTGTCGAAACATTTTATTTATTTATTTATTTATTTCAGCTTCCGGCTAGTGATGAACTTATGTGGGACAATGGTACTCCATATCCTGAACCCTGTATTGATCGTATTGCTGATACTGTTGGAAAGGTGATAACATTTTTTTTTTCTCTTTTTTTTTTTGGATTTAATAATTGTGGAGAAATAGTTATTTATTTTATTTATTTTTTTAAAACAGTATGAAGCATTGGCATGGTTGAGTGGTGGATTGAGTTTTTTCGTGGGTCTGGGATTGTTGGCTGTGTGGAATGACAAAGCCTCCAAGATTCCATTTGTAAGCGCCTCGATTTTCCGGCATATCGCATTTGTTATTAGATTAATCTGCTTACATTTATCCTCCCTAGAGATGACAATGTAATCGAACCAGTGAGTACCCATCCAAGCCCAACCGAATCAGATGGGAAAACCGCTTTGTTTGAGTTTGGGATTGGTACTGGTGATTTCGCCCAACTCGAATTCACCCCCACTTGTCTGTAGATATAATACTGAAGATAGGGTTATAAATGAAGGTTTTTACGAAACTATCCTTATATATGTGTTTGGGTTGAGGAAACTCGAAAGTCGACTGGGGTGAGATGTAGTTCATTTTTAAAACCTTGCAAGGTTTGGGGATGGGGAAGGTAAAACGCGAACCCAACCGGTTGTCATTCATAATCCTGCCCAGAACCCACTAGATGGGAGTCTTGTGCGCTGATATATATATATATATATATATATATATATATATATATATATATATATATATATATATATATATATATATATATGAGAATAAAGTATCTACTTATGTAAGGAGATAAGTTATCTCCCTCAATCACTAAAATTATGATATGTCATATTTAATCATTTTCTAAAAAAAAAATTCTAAAACAAAATAGTACACATGTCATTATTTTTATTTGTTGGAGGAGATAAGTTATTTTCTGGTATATGAGGAGATATTTTTTTTAATCACATATATATATATATATATATATATAATAGTTCTGGCGGTCTATTTTATTCATATTCCATTAGACTGAAATTCCAAGCTTATTAGTGCTTCCAAAAACTAAAGTTATTTCAAAATCATAGTCTGAGCTTTATTATAGAACTTAACTCGTCTACTTTACAACTAGCAAGAGTTTGTTGGGATTCATATGAACATTACTCATCATGGAGCAGCATATAGAAATGAGATATTGCCATCAAAATACATGCATAGAATCTGAGTGGTTTAATTAACAACATTCCACTGATTATCTAAATTAATCATTTCTTGAATAGTATCATATTTTTTGAAAGCTTACTTGAAGTACTTGATATTTTTGGTCTACACTGATGAGGCGATATACATAAAAGTGTGTGGGGCTGTTCTAAACTTCGGATAGACCTTGGTGAGGTGATATACATAAAAATGTGTGGGGTTGTTTGGATAGTAGATCTTACAGTCAAATATGTAGAAGAATGTTCTAATATGATAGTCTAATTTTCACAACGACATACAAAGTGGAAGAATGAAAAAAATGCAGAGTCCGGTAAAACACTGGTTAACGATATTGACTACTGGGAAAAATATAAACAGTAGAGAATCAATTCCAATGCCTTCACAATGAAGGAAAAAATCTATATATTCTTACTTTTAATGTTAACTATCTAAGGAACATGAGCAAAATAAGAATGCTGACAAGATTCATTGAGTGTTCCATAAGTTACAACAGTTGAGTCAATTCAAATGTATCATCTGAATTGCTGTAGCTCATGGAATGAAAATATTTCAATCCATGTAGATTGCTGGGCGCATTTTGGAGAGGACATAAATTAAGATGGAAGGATCTGAATTTTCAAGAGCGTGATAATAGAAGTGATTATGAAGTTGATATATATGGCAAATGTGAAGGTTGAGCGATAAATCAATTAACAAGAACCATAGAGCGGAGTGATAATCATAAAGAAATTGACACAGTGGTTTGCTTTAACTAAAGATTTGGAAAAATAAATATTATGCACTAATGTTGACTTATCAAACTTCAATCGCTCATTCAGTTTGCAGCACCAATTTGCTGCTTCTACTGACAGTAATATTTCTTATCCAAACTTAAGGAAAGTTAATTAGTGAGGGTAACCAACTAGAAAACTTGAATAAGATCGAGCAGGAATAGAAGTGTTGAGTAGAGTCGACCCGGAACTACATGGCGGAAAAAGTTCTGATAGCATGATGAACGAGTTGCAGAATGTGATAAGAGATCACACTGAGAGTGAGAGAAAGAGGCAGAGGAATTAGAGAGATTATGTTGATAGTGAAAGATGCAATATATTCAGCTTAATGACTCTTACAACACTTGTAATACTAATACAATGATAATAGGAAGAGGATGTGTTTGCATCTCTTCTGTAATTGAAAAAATAATAACAACAATAAAGAAAAGGATTTATCAGAGAGTCTCTCATATCTTCATTGCTTCTATTGATTGTTTACTGCATTCTGTCCTTCAACATCAATGCAGTGAGCATTGGTTGCAACTTCTCCAGAGACGGCAATTTCTAGAGGCCTAGTAGATCTTGATTCTGAGAACTCTGTAACTTGTGTTTCTTCATTGCTCTGTGACCTCTGTCAGAGAGTTTCAATTGTCAGTACCCGTGTCACGCATGTTTCACAATCTAAACAGTACTAAATTTGTTGTCAAACATCTAACTATTGAGTATAATCTTGCATCTAATGTCGACAATTAATCAATTGTTATATAAAATACATGCAACAATATATGCATGAACATGCTTGGAATTTATGTTCAATGATATTATGTGTTAAGTGCCCATTAACGATAAAAATGTGAGCCAAAAATAAAATCCAGAACACAAATACTACGTATGGCACTAGGGTAGCTCTCGCAAATGCTCCACGACGATTATCGACTAAACAATGAGTCAGAAATGAGTGCTGAACAAAGACCTTTAGATGTCTAAGTACATAACTATAGAAAAACACCTACCTGTACGTTAGATGTCTCGGTTGAAGACGTAGCACAAGTTAGGAGGGATAAGCGGCAGAGAGGGCAGGTGCTGTGATTGGCAAGCCAGAGATCAATGCAGCTCATGTGAAATGTATGGCCACATGCAGGTATCTGTTGAAGCTTATCATCTGCTTGGTATTCCAAAAGGCATACTGAGCATCTACAACAAAATACATTATAGATGAGGAAGGCTAAACATAACACAGGTTTTGGTTCAAGCAAGATGACGAAAGCACAAGCCACAAAACAAATAAAGCCCGAAAGCTTGGTGTATCAGCAAGATCAAAGTTGCACAAATTCAATTGGAAGATCAATGCACAGTAAACTACCTAAGAAAGTAGCAGTGTTCTACACATTTCCTGCACACTATTAACACAGACTTTCTTAGCCAAGCATCTTCTTCTAGCGAGAAGAATCTCGTTAGGTCAAGTGCCTAATCCAGAACATTGCAACATTGTCCTATCCTAAAGCATTTAACTTCTTCTACTTGTATGCATCATTAACTCATGTCACTATCCCTTATTAAATTTGTACAAGACCAAGGTTCTAACAAATGATTTTAACATGTAATAAATCAAAGGTGTACTTAACAAATAGCAAACTTCATAAGTATTTATTAAAGAATACATGTGATCAAAATTGTATGCTATATAGAAACTCGGTCCATTTAAGAGGATGAGTTTGACACAACAATAAGGTTATTGCTTAGTGACCATGAGGTCACGGATTCAAATCCTAGAAACAGTCTCTCCACTTATGGGACAAGATTGAGTACATCTACCCTCCCTAGACCTCATTAAGTAGGAGCCTAGTGCACGGGGCCACCCCTTTTATAAAAACTCAGCCCATTTCATTTGGACATTGCCATTTTTGGTGTCTTGGAAGGTACGGAATTCAAATAAACTTCGGACCAGCGTTTTAACACTTCCTCTTGAGTTGACGCTTCAGCTCTCTACTAATACATACATACCCGGAGAGACAACGCAGCAAAATGATGACTGAAATATTGCATGAGCAATAGATGGCATAGAGAGACAACTAACAGTGCAGCATCCTAATGGCCTAGTTGCAAGTATAATGATCTATCATTAAAGGTGTCCTTGAATTGAGTTATTGTTTCAAGTTCTGTTGTACATAGTTTAGTTTCACTTAATGGTCTATATGTGTTCATTCCAGGATGAATACAAAAAGGGCAATGCAATGCAACTTACTGCGTATCTTTAACCGAGAAGCTTTCCTTGTATACGATAATCGGCAGCATCTCTCTCAATTCTTTCTTCAACCCCATATCAGACTGCTCAAAAGTAAACAATTCATAGCAAGAAAAGTGAGTTTTCTACATTAGTTTCTCACATATATAAATCAATTGGTAAACTGGCAACTTAGTACCTAGAATTGTTGTCTAACTTGCAGTCTATTCCCTTTTTCAGGGTGTCGATGCTTCAATTCGAATCGGTTTCGAATTAAAAAGTAAATCATTCTAAATAATGTTATTTACATAAGATTGAACTGGACACATTTAAAAACCAGTTTAAATCAAACCAGTTGGATATGTGAGTTAAAACAGTCTATCCTATTAAACATGAAACTGAAACAACTCATGTCACACGTGTAAAACATCATTGGATTGATTGAATTTCAGTTTTTCAAGTTGAACTGTATTTTAACAACCCTACTAATTCTGACATTTACTTTGTAAAGTCTAGACACACCTTATTAGCCCGATAAACCGGAGAAGTTATTGTGTGGTTCGGGACGAATGATATAGATGTGTCTAGACCATTCATCCCGGACCACACAATAATTCCTCCATAAAGGGACCCTTGCATTACATGGCCTCCTAGAGTCCTAGTAGGGCCCAAAGGAGGGGGGTGTGAAACTGAGATAAAGAGAAATTAAAACTATTAAAACTAAGTTACAACACTATTAAAAGTAATCATTATCTACTTGCATATTAACAAATTCCAAGGACTAAGTTACATAAAATGAAAATAACCAAAAGGATAATGATATTACCGTTGAGATGATATTGTTATGTGAAAGTGGTCTCATCCTAAGAGAGGACCAATCAACCCTTCGAGGCCTAAGATAGAAGATATAGAAAAGAAAAAGGAGAATGAAAGTGAAGAATATTGGAACTGAAAATATGAAAGCTCTATAGATTTTAAGTTCAGTAGAAGCTGAAGCTGACCCATCAGATCTATTAGAACAACAATCAGAAGAGTTTGAAGAGGTAGTAATAGGAGAAGAATAATAGCCTCTAGAAGTCATTATTAACTAAAACTCAGAAACCAGTATCAAAATAAATCACTCAACTAACATTAGGAAGAAGAGAAAAAACTCTTCTTTTTGGACAAAATTTAAAGGACAGCATGTGGGATAAGATGGGTATATGTTAAGACAGAAATATGCATTAAAAACATTAAGGTTTTGTTTAAGTGTTGTTTCATATGTGGTGCACAAATAAGAGTGAGTGAGTGTGTTTTACAGATAATGGTATTGTCAAGTGTCAACATTAAGTGTTCTCTGACAAATAGTAAAAGACGGGGAAAAAAAGTACAAGGGTATACCACCAAATAGGAAGATAAAACTCTTCTAAATAAAGAAGAAAAAGAGAGTCTTACCAAAGAAATAAAGAGTGAAAAAGTTCGGGTATATGTACATCTTTAGTTAAGTAAAGTATATTAATCCATTAAATGATTTATTTATTTTTACTTTCCACTCAAATTAACTTTATAGAAGTTTTTAAAACAAAAATATTATTTTCACAACCTACATTATTCAATAAAAGACAAAAAATATAAATAATTTAAATTTATTTTTAAAGAAAAAAATATATGCTAGTAATATAAGAGTTTTTATAATATTATTATGTTCTTCAACATTAATATTTAATCGATTTAAAAAAAAAATCATAAATATTCTTGTAAGTAGAATTTGAGATATATAATATTGTTCTTTCTTAATTTGGAAAGAGAAAAAATGAAGAAAAAGTACAAGGGTAGGTAATAGTATTGATATGATTTGATACGTACACATGTGGAAGTGAACATGTGTGATGTAATGCTGCTTAGATAAGTCACAAATGTCACACCATGTATGGACACTTAAATTATATGAAGAAAAATAATAATTGAGAGGTATTATTATAGTTTATTGAAAAAATGGGCTTTGATTGCGGTCCCCCAACCCAATCCTTTCATTTTGGTAAGTAGGACAATTTTAATCCATTTTTCCTTTGTCCGCATGTTCATTATTGTAGGTGGGTTGTCTTGACAGGTTACCCGTTGGGCTTAAATAAAAAGCAAATATATTATAAATTGAATTAAATTTTTGTTTTTATGGTGTGAGCATATCATTTACCATTATATAAAAATAATATAAATGAAAATTTGTTGCATCATCTATCATTCATATTTAATATTTATTAATTCTTAAATAATAAATATAAGGGAAAATATATAGAAACACACTAAACTGTTGTAAGTAGTTAATATGAACTATTTTTTATTCTTAATTATTCATTAAACGTTAACTATTACTGAAATTGGCATGTGCATAAAGATAATGTTAACGCAATAAAAAATTGAAACTCATGCACTTTTTAATCTCCACTATGGGATCATTATTATTTTATTCTTGTATATATAATAATATTATTTTATTTTTGTATTTTTATGGCAATTTTGCTCATGTTGGTTAACCTATATTATTACGTTGTTAATGTTATGAGTTTAATTGCAGCGATTTTCTTATTGTCTATGAGTAATTTAACAACGTATTTATATAGAGATCAATTTCACCAACTGATAAAGTTTAATAGTTATTTAGGAAGAAAAATAGTTTATGATAACTGTCGGGTTTAATCAAGTGTGAAGTCCCACATTGAATATGCGGGAGGAGTGAAAGAGTTTATAAGAAGGAAATACTCATGGAACTAATGCCTTAAGGTTTTGGTTCAAGACGTTGTGTCTAACTTGTGACTTTTCACTCTTCCATACCCATGTAACAATGGAACTCCCCGATGGTTGGAGACTCCTCAGTCGCAGTCTGGTCCAACAAGTGGTATCAGAGTCGATGGTTCGACGGCTCAACGGAGTATTGAAGCGACAAGTGGTCGGTAGATCCACGAGGGATCCTTGTGTCGAAATTCTTCCCGACGAGAGGTCAAGGCGGCATGTTCTATTGATGAAAAGATAAGCCAACAGCGGTGCAAATAGATAGGGAGCTGAGCTCTGGTGTATCCAATACTCGGAGAAGTGTGAACCCTAGACCTAATGTCTTAAGATTTTGGGTCAAGATGTGATGTCAAACTCACTTATATGTTTCTTTCACTTAGCCCATGGAGGAATGTTGTAACCCATAGATGAAGATCTCCTAACAAGTGGTATCAGAGCTGATGGTTCGGCTAAGACATGGTGAACTTAAATGGGAGTGGACCGGAAAGAACTTATAAAAAGGAAAGACCCATGAAACTAATGTCTTAAGGTTTTGGTTCAAGACGTGGTGTCTCACTTGTGATTCTTCACTCTTCCATACCCATGTAACAATGGAACTCCCAGGAGGTTGGAGGCTCCCCGATTATAGTCTAGTCCAACAATAACTATTTGCAAAATACATAAAATTTAGGGGGCTTTATACACTTTCCTTAAATATAATATTGGTTGAGATGAATATAAATATTACATACGAATAATATCTATTGCACGGGATTTAGAAAATTTATGATGTTTTCAATTTTTTAAAGAAATTCCTTGCGTGGGAAAGAAAACTAAGTGGGCTTGTGTGAAAGGATAAAGAAGTCGTATACCACGTAAGATGGCCTTCTTCTAAAAAAAGAAGGCTGATATATATAT
>NC_032016.1:18681365-18700430 GCF_001865875.1 Lupinus angustifolius
TATATTATAGTTATCTCTACTAGTTAAGTGAGTAATAATAAAAACTAATCAAATTAAGATATAATTATTTAATGGTGATGTTTAGATAAAAAAACAAGAACATAGATTTATCTCTAAGAGCACCTACAATAATACAACACCAATTTAATTCTTTTATAGTTCTCAGGAGGCTTGTTTTATGTTTGTTTACAACCCAGCCAGTATTTCACTCCACTAGAACACACCTCTACAGTTATATTTTGCTCGATCTCTTTATACTTTTAATAATGATATATTACCTTACAATTTTTTTTAGCCACATGATCTTTAATAAAGTATCATTTTATGATTTAGTATAAATTTTTTTTTTTTATGTAGCTCCTCTCTCCTCCCTTGTTTATGAATGTTCACTGATCGCTAATAAGGAATAGGGATCCTCTGTGTCAAGAGAAACATGTTTTTATATCCCTATCCAATAGAGTATTATTATAATTTTTTTATATAAATAAAATAGTATATTTTGATCTCGGATATATATATATATATATATAAAAGAATATGGGATGTTCATCACCTAATACGAGGTGATTCATAAATGGGATGGACAGAATTTTAATGGTGAACCAAATCAAAAATTGTCCTTAATTTTTCAGAATTAGATAACAGGTGTCGGTGTTCTAAAGTGAACAAATAAATACATTTCACCTAATTTTGTATAGGACGTTGTCATCATATTACTTTAAATAGTCCAATGATCATGCCTGATAATTATAAAAAATAAGAATATTATTTAATATTTCAACCACCAATAATTTTAAATAAACAAATAATAAACAGCTAACTCGTGCAGTCATGAGCGTCAAACTAATATCTGTACTAAAAAACAGTAAAAAGTGCATGCTTAGGGGCACCAATACTGCTACCGTAACGAAGCTTCAAATCAGATTCCACCTAATTTAATTTAGACGGAGTTATTACCATTATCCCTTCACATTATCAATAAAGAACTAATCTATTTTTTAAATGTATGATTGATCTTTTGAGTTTTGATCATTTTAATAGGAATGTAACATCATCTTACATTATTTTATTGGTGAAATCCTTATCAACAGTTCTACTTCTACTTTGAACTTTAGATGGTAACAAAGAGAAAATAAATAACAATATGAAAAATAGTTGTGAGATAATTAAGTTTTTCATTTTTTTCATTTTATTCAAACCTCAACTTAGAAACCGATCATTAAGCTTCAATCACCATGATACACTAAGGTTGGAAGTTTGAAAGCAATCCAGCTACCCAAATAAAAGGTTTCTCTGTATCTGACGTTTTAATCACCATATTACATATCTTTGGGAGCAATAACAAAACTTTAAGAACACATTGCTATTCATCCTTCACTGATTAAGTAAAAGTTCTTTCATACTGTACTAATGAGAACTTGAGAAGAAGATATATTGTGCATTAAACCACCATTTATTTGATATATTGTGCATTAATTCACCATTTATTCTTACTGATTTTTGTTCTTTTGTCTCATGGTTGAATGTTGTGACTGCGTGAGAATGATGTCTATAGGTTGAACTAGGTTGTACTCAGTTTTGAGTTTTGGGTTAAGAATAAGTCGAACTATGTTAAAATAGAAATCATAGTGCAAAAGATAATTCTCATATAAAAGACCATCTCCTATTTATACTGAGAAGAGTTTATTTTGTGCTGAAAGAATGTCTCGTGATATCATAGTTGAAGCCATGCTCATATCATGTTGTCCACATATAAGTTTATGACAATTCTTACACGACATCTAGGTGTGTCTTCCCTTACCTTATAGATTAAGCCCTTGACCTTGTTAGGTCTTGAAGGACTGGTCCAGATTATAAGTATGCCTAGCACCTCTTGGGTTCTAGTATTCACATATTGAATAAGAATCTTCTCCATTGCTAGAGTCAAGTGCATGTTTCTTATTTGATTTTTAATGATAAAAGTATAATTTTATTGTAATTTAAAGAATAAATGTGTCACTGAAGGTTGTATTCCTTTTTGTTTTTTGAAACACTTATTTCTCCATTAATCGAGAGGATCCTAACTCTCACATATTGGCTAGCTACTCGTGGCAGGTTGGATACATTCAGATGAATAGATAGAATTGAGATCACTTGTTCCCAAGTCTCTTGTTATTCCCTATTTCGGACAATTAAAAATTGTCACATAAATAAAAATATAATTTTTAAAAATAAAAAATAATATTTTTATATTTTTTTTATTAAAATCCGATTGGCTAGAGAAAGTGAATAGGGATAGGGGACATATGATCTCTCTTGAGTGAAAGGAAAATTTTCAAGTGCTGTATGTTTCGATATATTACTCTCCATACTTCTCTTTATATTTAATAAGAATCCCCATATAACTCCAGGTTACTTGTACACGCTGATAACCGAATATGTAGTTCAACTTGAAAGTGGATTCAATCAATCAGTGAAGCTTAAAATTGCATTAATAAAGTGCGTTGCTGGTCTAAGAAATTTGATGACTTTTATGTTATAAGCTCTTTTCATAGCATAATGGCAGATGCATTATATGATACATTATTTACAGAAAGGTTTGTGTTTAACAAGAGATGATAAAATGTCTAAATAAATCATCAAACAAATAGAATGAGTAAATATCAAACTGTGTAGAAGTGTCTTCACCACCCTTGCAAACTGTGTCCAAGTGTGAAGGATCAAGGAACAAGATTGTTTTATAGCACTTGCATTCAATTATGATGAGCTGCTAAAACTTATCTTCTTACATTATTGGAATACTTTTAATACTCATTGTAAAACTTTTAATATTTCATATTTGGAACGAGCGTTAAACCCATCTATTTGTGTTTTTGCTTGTTAATTTTAAATTTGTGGATAAGAGTATTACCTGATCTTTTATCTATTTCTTTCTTTTTTAATAAATTTAGTTGCTCATAAAAAAAACTGAATTTTGCGAATCAAATGGATTATCAGGTATATTCTACTTCATCTGACAGAGGATGAGAAGAGTGCAAGGCTATGTTCACATGGAATTAAGATTCTATCTAGTATTAGACAGTCCAATGCAATTAGCCGTGTAGATTTTACAATATTTAAATATATATTTTTTCTTCATAAATCAGCAAGCTCATTACAACTCACATTAGAGTATTGGTTTCTTCATTAGAGAAGATTCAGGCAAGGAGGCAAAGAGAGACTTATGGTAGTGAAATTACATCCTGTCCCGTATGACATGTAATGTGCGTATAAACACTTTTGCATGAGCTGATTTTAAATTATTTTTAAAAATTAACATAACCCCAATTTTCGTCATATTGTATTACAGCATCTTAACTCTATCGTAGTAAGGTGGAATAACACAATCCCTCTATTGAAAGATTGAAGTTGAGAATATAAATTATTAATAAAAATAAATAAGACAATACAAAATTATATTGTTTGATTATTAATTCTATTTATAACAGTGAGTAAGTACTAGTATTTTTTAGATTTAAGTTGGTGAAAGAAAAAGCACTAAAAATTATTATGGTGATATGTTTTGACATATATTTTTAAAGTTAAACATTAACTAACATGGTAAGATATGTGGAGGATACTTAAAATATTCTATTGTGTTAGTCTCATATTGTCTAGTATTGGAATGGAGTAGAATAACCAATGTTATATATTGTACTCAAGTCCTTCTTATAACGTGTACCAAATATAAACATCAAATAGAAACAACTCAATGGGCAGGTGGGCCCATGAGTGTGCTAGGGTTTGTAATCCTTATTCTCTAATAACATCTTGGTAGTTATTTGATTGCTTGTGGCTAACGCTACGCAACGATCGCTTCCGCTGCACCAACAATTGGCATTAGAGCCAATTGATAGATGACTCTTAACCCAAACGTCAGATAATGACTGTTGGTGCAGTGGAAGCGATCGTTGCACAACATTGGCCACAAACAATCAAGTAAAGGACATACGAGTAAATAGAAGAGAAGAAACAAGAGAATTTGTTAACGGGGTTCAGCCAATTGTGCCTACGTCCTCGGGAGCGCTGAGCGGCTACCACTATATATTATTAGAGAATAAGGATTACAAACTCTATCACACCCATGAGCCTACCTACCCATGAGGTGTTCCTATTTGGTGCTTATATCTGGTGCACATTATAACAAGGGACTTGAGTCCAATATATAACATTGATATTCTACTCTATTCTAATTCTAGGCAATGTGGGACTTCATATAATAACATATTTCAAACATCCCCAACAATCTCCACCTTGATTGAAATAGACGAATATCTCGCTCCTTAGGAAATCTACACAAGAATCTCCACCTTAGCGAATATATGACTCCACCTTGTTCAATGTCTAATTCTCTTTAATTGCTCCCCTACAGCATAGACCTTCTGAGTATCATTGACGATGTTATCAAGAGCCTAGCTCTCCAAACTTGTAGTGAAGCTTCCCGTACCGCCATCAAATGGAACACGTCGCCTAACCACCTATTGCTAGGAAGTCTTTCAATATATTGGAACTTCTACACAAAAGTTCATCAACAATCGTCCTCTTCAATACTCAGTCAAATTGAATCTTGGAGCTTCCTTGGAAAGCCTCAATCGCTACCGCCATTGTCTACTCCGACAATCCTAGTTCAAAAGAACTATCCTACTCCACCATAAGGAGTATACCCACAGCACACACCATGTGTCAATGCTAACTAATGTCTGTGTCACATCCTTGCATTCAAGCCAATGCCCATGTCACATCCTACATCAAAGTCAGCCATCGCCCTTGTGCTTTTGTGGATCTTCTGACAATTAATACCTTTCACTATGACGTCTCACACACGCCATTATGATATTCTCTTTCTCATCTCCAATGAGAACATTTTCTCAACATCTAGAGAGATATTGTCAGCATCTAACTCAACACATGAGTCTTTATCTCCACCTTGATCCTAACCCGATACATGAACTTATGGGGTTCTGGATCAACACATACATCGCCCACACTACAATTCCGTCATGTTTCCTTTTCCTTCAACTCATGTACTCTATCTTTGCCATTACCTTTGACGCACCTTGTCTAGCCATCACACCTTCACCCTCTTTAGTCATTATCTGACGTCTGGGCTAAGAGCCAACTTCCAATTGGCTCTGATACCAATTGTTGGTGCAACGGAAGCGATCGTTGTGCAGCGTTGGCCACAAGCAATCAAGTAAAGGACATACGAGTAAATAGAAGAGAAGAAACAAGAGAATTTGTTAACGGGGTTCAGCCAATTGTGCCTATGTCCCCGGGAGCGCTGAGCGGCTACCACTATATATTATTAGAGAATAAGGATTACAAACCCTATCACACCCATGGGCCTACCTGCCCATGGGTGTTCCTATTTGGTGCTTATATCTGGTGCACATTATAATAAGGGACTTGAGTCCAATATATAACATTGATATTCTACTCTATTCTAATTCTAGGCAATGTGGGACTTCATATAATAACATATTTCAAACATCCCCAACACTAAAGAGAGTGAAAGCGTGTTGGCTAGACAAGGTGCGTCAATAGTACTGGCAAAGATAGAGCAGATGAGTTGAAGGAGAAGAAAACATGGCAGAACTGTGGTAGGGGTGATATATGTTGATCCAAAACCCCATAAGTTCATGTAATGGGTTAGGATCAAGGTGGAGATATGAACTCATGTGTTGAGTTTGACCCAGAGACAAGTGCTGACAATATCTCTCTAGATGTTGAGATCATGTTCTCATTTGAGATGAGAAGTGAAATATCCTAATGGTGTGTCTGAGATGTCATAGTGAAGGATGTTAATTGTTAGCAGATCCACAAAAGCACAGAGAGACGCTAACTACTGACTTTGATGTAGGGTGTTAAATGGGCATTAACTTTGATACAAGTTGGAACACGAGCATTGGTAGAGATGGAGAAGTGTGACACGGGTATTGGCTTGGATGCAAAGATATGACATATACATTAACTAACATTGATGCAAGGTGTGTATTATGGGTATACTCCTTATGGTGGAGTATGATAATTCTTTTCATATATTTAATTATTAAATAATAAATTTAAGCTTTAAAATTTGGTGTGTTGGATGGTATGACATTTCTAGACCAACCCAGACATAAATCATCTATCACAAAAAGTACCTTATTTTTTTGTGTTGGAATAATCAAAACATTACCTTTTTCTTATTATTTTATCTCACCAACCCAACCCAACAAATTGAATTTACTGGTCGACTAAAATTCATTTACGTGCATATATATATATATATATATATATATATATATATATATATTTTGCTGCTCATTTTGCAACAAAAAATGTTTTTCCTTGCATCATTGATATCTAACATTGATACACAAATTTTGCATACAACATGGGATCAAAACCTTTCATTAATTAATACGTAAACATCCAAAGCAAGCAAATTTATCATATATATTAGCCTATACGTTCTTCCTCTTTCTTTGTTGTTATCTCTTTAGAGGTTTGTGAGGTAGTCACTGCTATTCAGTACGAAATTAAATTTGTCATCAATTCTTGAAACTTACGCGTAAATGGAGACTTTAATCAAATATATATTTATTCTTGGAATATTCTAAGTACTCGTTGTAATACTTTTAGTTTCTTTTATTTGGAAGGGATGTTGAACTCCTATAAGTATATTTCTTTCTGATAATTTTCTATAATATGGATGAGAGCATCACTTGTTCTCCTACCTTATAACTTTTATTTTAATAAAGTTAATTGCTGATTAAAACAAAGTGAATGCATCTAAATTCAGGGTTAGTGGTTTTTCCGTAAGTGGTGAGATATATTCTTATACATGAACGACTGAATCTGAAGACATGCATGCATAATATTCACGTACGTAAAACATATGATTGTGTTTAAGATACACTTGTGGTTATAGATTTTATTTTCATGTAGTAATATAAATTGGAACCAACATGAAGTAGCCATCACAATAACTAAGGAATAAAAGTTGCATATTAATTCATAATTTGGAGTACAAAGCACCATATTTGTTTTGTATTTGACGCTCATACATTTATGTTGCTCTTGTCATTGCCACAACATTGTAAACAAAGGGTTGAATTGAAACGAAGAAGCTAAGAGTATTCATCTCGGCCAGAACATGTAAACTACATCAGTGCATCACTAGTAATAGCAATGGTAACTGAACCTCTTATTTAGCTTATACTCAACGTTCCTCTTACGAGCATTAACGGCTGCCGTCACTTGCTGGAGGGTGGTGACCACCATATGGTGGATTCTCGTATGGAGGTGTGTAAATGGGTGGCTTCTCATATGGAGGCGTGTAGACGGGTGGCTTCTCGTATGGAGGCGTGTAGACGGGTGGTTTCTCATATGGAGGCGTGTAAACGGGTGGCTTCTCTACTGGAGGCTTGTAAACTGGTGGTTTCTCTGTCGGAGGCTTGTAAATTGGTGGCTTTTCAACTGGGGGCTTGTAAACTGGTGGCTTCTCCACTGGGGGCTTATAAACAGGTGGCTGCTCAACCGGAGGCTTGTAAACAGGTGGCTTCTCAACTGGGGGCTTGTAAACAGGTGGTTTCTCAACTGGGGGTTTGTAAACAGGTGGCTTCTCGACTGGGGGCTTGTAAACTGGTGGCTTCTCAACTGGAGGCTTGTACACAGGTGGCTTCTCAACCGGAGGTTTGTAAACAGGTGGCTTCTCAACAGGTGGCTTGTAAACTGGTGGCTTGTACACGGGTGGCTTCTCAACTGGGGGCTTGTAAACTGGTGGCTTGTATACAGGTGGTTTGTACACAGGTGGTTTCTCAACTGGAGGCTTGTAAACTGGTGGCTTTTCAACTGGGGGCTTGTAAACTGGTGGCTTCTCAACTGGTGGCTTCTCAACTGGTGGCTTATATACAGGTGGCTTCTCAACCGGTGGCTTGTACACAGGTGGTTTCTCAACTGGAGGCTTGTAAACTGGTGGCTTCTCAACCGGGGGCTTGTACACAGGTGGCTTGTACACAGGTGGCTTCTCAACCGGTGGCTTGTACACAGGTGGCTTCTGAACCGGTGGCTTGTACACAGGAGGCTTCTCAACCGGGGGCTTGTACACAGGTGGCTTCTCAACTGGGGGCTTGTATACCGGTGGCTTCTCAACTGGGGGCTTGTATACTGGTGGCTTCTCAACAGGAGGCTTATAAATTGGTGGCTTCTCAACTGGGGGCTTGTATACCGGTGGCTTCTCAACCGGGGGCTTGTATACTGGTGGCTTCTCAACAGGAGGCTTATAAATTGGTGGTTTCTCAACTGGGGGTTTGTATACGGGTGGATTTTCTATTGGAGGGTTATAAACAGGAGGCTTCTCAATGGGTGGCTCATAACCAGGTGGTTTCTCAATAGGAGGGTTGTAAGTAGGAGGTGTGTACTCAGGAGGCTTTTCATAGCTAGCAAGCCCATGAGGGGAGAGGATGAGAGCTGCAAAGAGCAACACTAAGAAGGAGGGTAAGGAAGCCATGTTTGTGACTCTTGTGTTTTTGCAATGCACTAATGATCTACTTTTATACTAGTAAGGAGGTGCATGCATGTCTCTCTTTTGGATTTGGATCTCTCGATTTATTTTCTCTTTATAGATACAAAATGATTTTCTTAAAAGATGTATAAAAATAACTCACGTTGATAGCCCTTCTCCATATAATCAATCGAAAGGAAAACAATTAATCTAGAGAGTTTAAATACCTCAATATGATATCAAAGGAAAAAACAATTAATTGATAGAATTTAAATACCTTAATATGAGATCAATTTTTTTGAAGCGTGGTTGTTTTGGAAGTAAGAAAATAAAGATATTTCTATACGCAAAATATAGCATCTAAAGTAAGGGTTTTAACTCGTTAAATAATTTTGATATATATTCTTTTTTTTATATTTTTAGGTAATTATTAATATGTTAGTTAATAATAATATTTTGTTAGAAAATGGAATTTGAATTCTTAAATATGGGTTATAATGGTTCGGTTCTTGTTTTTTGTACTTCAAATAACAAAGCCGAATAAAAGAGATGGTTATGTTCGATTTAATATGATTTTCATCATCGAAACCAAACCAAATCTGTTGGTTGGATCATTTGTTTAGTATTTTCTAAAATAGTACGTTAAATTTTATCAAATATTTATAGGTTTGATACGGTGTTATCATATATATCCTCGTAATTTTATTTTTACTAAAATGCTATAAAAACTTGTTTAGTTATTTTTTTTTGCTAATATAAGTCCACAAGAATGGAGGAATTATATTGATATGTATTAAGGACTACCCAATATTTAATTGTTCATCCATTTTGCTATTCATTCTCACAGTATCAAATCTTATGGAAAACTATTAACGAAACCAATTACAAACAATTTCTTATAAATTTACCAATCAAACTAAACCATATTTTTTGATTTGTTTCATTCAATTTTATTAATTTTGCAGTTCAATCCAAAACCACTTACACTACTTATTAAACCGTTACAACTCTTACTTTATTATTACATCATAGCTAAGCTCATAGGAGTGGTTCATTTTTACCTTCTCCATCATCAATGAATTGGGTTTGCGTAGGCCATGTCTAAAAAGTCAATGGTTGGTGTGTATTATTCAACAACTAACACTCATGAATTTGTCCTCATACAGTAGCAAGTAGCAACGTATCCGGAATAGGACAACCCAGTACGAATCTTATCTTATAGATGCACCGACGGTCACTTCTCAATTTTCCACATGGACTAAAATTGTCCTTTCAATTAAGACAAAAGATCTTAAGATTTATTTATGAGTTTAGTTTTAAAGAAGAATGAAAAAAAATATTCAAATTATCAAAACATATTTTATAACTTTCAAGTTTTTCTTTTTATTATTATTTTTCAAAAACTAACTTGTGAACAAACTCTTCGGGTTCATTTCAGGATTAGGATTTAAAGTGAAGGGAATGAAAGTCACACTTTGATCTATTTCTATCTAGTGTGACTCTATACTTCATTACTTCTTACCTTGATTAGATGATTGCCAAAACCAAGTCTTCTGACTATAATTCACACTAAATTGAGTATTAATTTCCTACCTTCCTTTGGTGGGGTTCTATAATTAACATTGTAATAATCTTTACTAAATTTAATATACTAGTAACAAAACTTTAGGTGGTATGAAAAATAAGGAAAAAGACCGAAGTGTTATTTTGTTGGCGCTTATAGTATGTGCTATTATTTGTTATTAGAAAACAACAAAAATATTTTATTGGCTTTTTTATGAAGGAAAAATGTATCTGAATTCATTTCAAGAATTCATAGAGGGCAAGGCAAGCTTTCCATTAAAGAGACTATCAAGTAATTTTCTCATCTCAATGGTGGGATTCAAACTCACTCATGTGGAGTATGAGTTGGATGTTTTACCAACTTTTGTTGACATTTTACATGCCAATTAAACTATTATTATTTTTAATATTTTGGTGAAGTTTTCACTAAACTTGCTTCACTCAACCAATATATAATCAAATTTGATTTCATATGGTTTGTTTCTTTTAAACCTAAAAGTCATGAAGTGTGATTAACTGCGTGCTCATTATGAGATATTTATTAAAAAAAAGTAAGCAAAAATTGAACAGAGGAGTGCAGGGAAATTCACAGATTTTTTTTGCTCCTTAAATTTGTACTGTGTTCTTCCATGGAGAGACTCTAATGAATGGTTCAACATAAAACTTATTGATGTTAGGACAATTAAACAGTATTTTGAAACTCAAATTTCCTTTTAACTTTAAACTTATATGAAGAAGTTTTAGTACATAGTTTCATGGCATACCGATCTAGACTTTTCTTCCAAGTCCAACAACTAAAGTAGAACAATTGGATCTTTTATAATACATCTTAGTCTCTAAGATCGAGTAGTTAAAGTGTTTGATTTTAGTGTTACAATTTTATATTGTCCAAAACTAAATTAAAGTAATAATTCATTATATATATATATATATATATAAAGTAACATTGATATGAACTTTCTATTCAAGCGAGTAAAATTTGAGTAAGGATCATCTTTATTAACATACAAAACGCTACATATAATAACATTTTTATTCTTTTGTTTATCATGAAATCACATTTTTACAATTAAAAATATAAGTAAAAACAATTATTTGTTCGTAAAATTACAAATAGATTATATGAATGGATCTTTAGTTAAACTAAGTTTGCCCCTAAGCCAGTTTATTTAGGCTTTCTTTCTTTTAAGAAAAATCACATATTATATTATCTAGCTTGTTGGAATAGGCTTTCTAAAAAAATCAATTCTTAGAAAATGAATTTTCTAGCTTCAGGAAGAAAATCAAAATACCTTTACCAAAGAGCATAAAAAGTCATTTTATAATCTTATAACTATCTTTCAAATTTTCCAAAATGAAAATGACATTTATTCAAGTAATTCAAATTAAATTTCAAGATAAAATAACTTTCCAAACTTGTAATTAAACCCAAAATAGAATTAATTTTGCATAAAATAGTTTTTATATGGAGTTATTTAAACGCCTAAACAAAAAGGGAAGTAAATTCGTTTCCTAAAAAATATACTACTTAATGCATTATATGTTAGGATTGATTAGAAAAATATTTAATTATTAAAATTTTTATTTAAATGTTTAACTTTCAAGTTTCAACCCATGAAAATTTTATGGTTGGGAAAACACTATCTATACTTGTTCAACCTTATTATCTCTAATTACACTACGGATAAAATAGGACAAGAAAATTAGGAATAGATACGGGATTTTGATAATTAGTGACATTCAAAACCAGCTGGCATGATAAGTAATGATATAATTTGTTGAAGGAGTCATAGACATTTGATAACTTGAGAGATAAAATTCATTTTAATTAAAGGAGTCGTTTCCAATTTAAATGAGAACTAAGAAACAATTCTATAAAAATAGTTTATTGTTGGTCGGTTCAATTGATAAACTGATGAACCGATCTCAATACCTATACGATATAATAATTATATTATTCATGCAATTCTACTTGTAAAAAATTGACCAAAATGTCAAAACTGGTTAGACTGATCAATTTTCAATTGAATCGTATGGTCAAACTAACCAGTTTCTTTTAAAATTATTTTTTAATAAAAATGACTTATTTTTATAAAAATATTGGTAAGATACTATATTTTTATACTTCTAAAACATTATACATAATACATTTTTTATTTTAACAAATTGTATAAATAAAATTGTTATTGTTTTATTTATTGATTTTTCTATATTAATGTTAATATAATATAATATATATTTATATAATTTTACCATTATATAGTTTAATCATTAAGCCACTAATTCAACTACTATACATATTCTCTCACTGTAAAGGATACTAATAACATTCCTAGAAAATTGTGTGTTGTTTTGCATGTTTTAAAGCTTGTAATGTATATATTAGTGTTGTAAAATTAGTCTGTGTCCAGCTGATTCAATTAGTAAATTGGTCTAAATGTTAGTACAACGTAATAGTTATACTGATCATACAATTATATCAATCAAAATTGATTATAATTGGTTATATTAACCGGTTTTCAATTGAACTGTACCGATCATACCGAGTGATTTTTATTTAAATTAAATTTTTAATGAAAATAAAAAAATAGTTTTTTTACTGATTTTTTAACTTTAATGTTAGTATATTATATTTACATATCTAACTTTACTGATATGTGATTTAATTAATGAACCACTAATTAATTTGATGTAATATTACATCAATATTTTGACCGATTTGATAAGTATATGCTATTAATAACATTGTACATCACTTTTTGATTGTTGTGTTGTCATATATATTTTGTGCTCCTTCTTCTGTTCCCCACCCAAGTTTTTTAATGCGGTTTCAAACATTCTAGAATTTTATCTTTTTCTCGAAACATTCTATTATTTTTAGAGCCCTCGAGACTTTTGGGACAACCATACTCTTTAAGTCATCTTTAGTATTAATGAATTGACAATGATACCTGAACAAGAAAGAAAGGGAAATGGTATTTTGCTATATCTTGAAACAAACAAAATTAATAACAAAAGATTTTTTTTGAATATTGAAATAAGAAAAAGATGCATGCATCAATGGTATAAGAAATACTTATAATATTGCTACATAAATTATCATTTATATTTAATTAATATTAACTTTTAAATATAAATAATATAAAATAATAATTGATGATAGCATTCTCTGTTTAAATAAAGGTATATGAGTTTGATAAGTTGATTGACTTTAAAGTAGCCTGCTTACCTAAATTTTGTAATTTATTCTAAATTTATGTACGTGGAGTTGTCCCGCACTCTCTCTCCATTGTGGTGAAGAGGTTAGTCAGAAAACTAACAATTTTTTTTTGTTGGAAAATGGTCATGCTCGTTGATTGGACTCATCAAGTATGGGTGCTATTATTATTTAATAATAAAGATTGTATGTCCCAAAAAATTATGTCCTTGTATTCTTAATAAATCAAATTCAACAAATAAAAATATTAATAGAAATGCATAATAGAATGTTCATAGGCATGACAGGTGTTTATTTACCCTACCACAAAATTTTGCAGCTATGCAGGCGGATCCACCCGTTTTCTATCTATAAACACAAACATCCTTCCGAATGTTGCATCATGTGGAAGATAAAATGCATCTCATCTTCAATAAGAATATCAATCAATGGTAATGATAAGAATGAATTTTATTAATAAATTGTCCATAGAATATCATTCACATGATTTTTTAGGAATAACCAAAATGGTTCATTATTTCTCATGTCTCATCTGTTGAAGATGGAAGAATAGAAAAGAAAATGAGAGAATTAGGGGTGAGCAGTACTCGATCTTATCCACTCATCATGTTTATATGTGTCTCTATTCTCAAATTTTCTATCATATATGATTAACACTTTATGTACATATATTATTTCATATGTCAAATTATAAATACACAATAATAAATAATATTGTGAAAATTTTATCTAAAAGGGTAATGCATTATATTTAATCGGATATAAGATCGGGTTCAAATACTAACTTAGTCGACATTTAGAGTTAGATTAGTTTCGGGTCTAGAGACGAGTTCAAAACAATGACCCGATTTAAGGTCTGATAAGGAATAGACCTTACCCGAATCCCAACCCATGCTCACCCCTAAATAGAATCATATAGATTGATGATCAAATGAATAAATCTATATAAGCAAAATTCCTATTACTCAATATTTTCTTCTAACTAAAATAAAATAAAAGAAGCATACCAACTTTATTTTAAGGAAGCTATGCCACAATTATGAGTGGACTTTAAGTAAATAATTTGAACTTGAATTTTTATAGTTGCTCATTCTAACTATATTCAATATCTTTAGATTTTTTGTTGGAACAATCTAATAGGAGTCCAAAACCCCTTTAATACTTAAGAGACTATTACTAGGTTAGAATCTTGACAAGTGATACGTCTATTTTTTAACAATCAAAATTTTAAAATGCAAAAATAAAATTTAAATAAATTAATTCAGGAAAAAATGACAAAAATCACATCATCTCTTCCTCCATCTCTTCAATAGCAACCTCCATTATTAGATTAGGAGATGTGAAGTTTCTCTTCCTGTTCAACAATGATTTGCCACATTAGGAATTGTTCTTTGCTGTTAAGAGTGGATTATCGGGAGTTGAAGATGGATGGTTAGAAGCTGAAGATGGATGGTCGAAGAGTTTGTCCAATAGAGTGTAGGAAAGCAAGTGACTTGGTCAGATGATTGTCTAGACCCGTCGGGGGAGATACCTGAAAAGGTTCTCCGACGATCAAGTCAATATGGTATTCTAGAGAGAGAAGTTAGAACAATAAGTGTAGCAATAAATGAGGGAATGAGAATTAATTATACTCCATGTGTGGTCTCTTCTATTTATAGAGCTTAGGAAGTGCTGAGATGACATATGGTTATTGGCCAACATCTAACGGGTACAAGGGACGTACTCTGGTCGTCCTTACTTGACGTGCGGATATGCCCTTGTCGATTTGTCGTGGGCGGGTAGAATGTTCAGGCGGCGTGACACGTAGTATGTGGTCTGACATTGATGGAGAGTCAGCGATACATTAAATGGTATGTCAAAGGTGCATTAAATATCATGCCTAAAGTGCATTAAAAACGTGTTAGAGACCTTTATGTCGCGTCAGGAGCATTTATTGCAACTGCCACGAGTGGACCCATCTAAGGCGAATGACGGGGACATGCGCAGTATTGGATGAGATACTCGGGTAGAAGGAGGTAGCCCGAGGATGTCGGGCTAATAGATTCTTTTGAGGTTGACGACCCGAGTATGACCGGGCTAGAACGGTTGCCCCCAGTCTATTAGGTCGGTCATAGGTGACCGGGATAGTAGAATCTTTGGGGTTGACAACCTAGGTATGACTGGGCTGGAATAGTTGCTCCCAGTCTATTAGGTCTGTCAGATGATCAGGCTAGTAGACTTGGATTATTCTGATTTGGCGTAATGGAATAGGGGTAGGGTTTTTAGGTAGGTATAAGGGTAGGTCATGATGGCTAAGGGTTTTTATCAGACACGTGGGGGGATGCTTGGCGTTTCGTGTGAAACTAGAATGATCGATTGACGCGTCTGTTCATTTCAATTTTGTTGCCTCGGTTTCTTTGTCACCGTTGGGTGTCCTTGAGTGATTTTGAAAGGGTGGATGTACATTTTGGGTTGGGCCCCTAGGGAGGTCTGGGCTTGGGTCTCTCTCTATAAATAGGGGTTCCTTCATTCTTCTTCACTTTGCTTTCTGAGAAATTGTCTCCTGCCAAGCATGCGTATTGTTTAAATCCGATCTTCAATTTTCTTCCAGAATCTTCTACTTCCATTAACTCGGTAACTCTTCTCTCTCTCTTTCCTTTTTAATAACATTCTAGGCAGTTATGACATCAATAGGCGGGGATTCAAGCCCTGATGAGGTGGAGATCTTATCCAGACCTCCACCCATTTTTATTAACACAACTCGCCATTGCTGCCAACGAGCCCAACGCATTGCTGCCCTGGTTAGTAGTCGTTCCTCTTGGAGGCGATCTATCCAGCTGTCCTTGCCAGCCTTGCTACACGATCCGAGGGAGAAAAAGGTCGGGCATGGGTCCACCTTGGTTGACCGGGCGACTTTCTCAGAGAAGTGGCGTCCGGTCTTGGATAATATGTCTAGTTCGGATTCTGACACTTCTTCTGATGACAAGTCTACTATGGGGTAGAATCTTTCTGATCGGGCCGATCAGTTCACTATCCCGGAGGACATGGCGGGTAGCGAATGCTGCTATTGGTGGGTCGACCAAGGGGTTAAGGGAACTTCATCTTATTTCCCATCAGATGTACGCCCGACAGTAGAGGTGCTCAGATGGCCGACTAATGATATATAGTGGTACGCTCTAGGGGTGTTCGCGGTCCATTTGGATCGGTTTTTAAGCAAAAAATCGTCCGATCCAAACGCGTAAGAACAACGGAAATAATAACAGCAACAATCCAACATAAATAATACAATCAGAAGTCCAGCAGAAACAGTAAGAACAACGGTAACAATAACAACAGCCTTAACAGTAACATCAAGACAACAACAATGATATGAGCACCTGCAATATAATTTTAAACAATTAGATAGTGCTCACCAATTACCAATGATTAATAATAATAAAACTTTCAGAGCAATAAATTGATAATAATGTACCTAATCAGAGTCGGCATCAGAATCTTCTTAATTTGGTTGTGGGATTGATTCAAGTTCTAAAAAAATATCAAATTATTCAATATGATTTTAAAAAATAGCAACATATACATGTGTTATAGAAAACTAAGATATAAAATACCCCTTTCTCAAGCTTTTCTAAGTCTTCTAATAATTCTTCAACATCTGTTGCAATTGAGGAGGATCGAAACCAATTTTGTGCACATACTAAAGCTTCAACTGTTTTGGGAGAAAGAGAGCTCCTATAACAATTAAGAACTCTACTTCCAGTGTTAAAAGCAGACTCTGAAGCGACTGTCGACACATGCATGGCCAATACATCTCTAGCTATTTGTGCAAGAATCAAGAATCGGATATTTTGTGGAGTTCACCTTCCACCAATTCAATATATCAAAATTTGGACTTTTCTTCTCCAAACCCTCCATGAGATACAAATCTACCTCGTTTTTATTCATTGTCTCATGAAGATTCATGTCTTTCTCAAATTCCACAGCGACTGAAACTTCATTGGGTGCATCGGAGTCTAACATTTCAATTTCTTGAGTGGCTTGTGCAGAATTTTCTTGGCCTTCACTAAGGAACAACCTATACTTATCAAACATCTTGTATAATGTATCCTTTATCTTTTCACACAAAACTACGACATCATCCTTATCACGAATCCTCTCTAAATCCCACTTAACAAAGTGAAACTTGTTTCGAGGATCAAGTATGACAGCAAAAAAGATCATAACATTTATCTTTTTTATGTCTCCCCAATATTTATTATATTTTGCTTTCATTTTTATAGCCATGGTACCAAGCAATGGGTCATGACTCCCAATCCATTTCTCTAGTGTCATCATTATAACACAATGCTCATTGAAATATAGAGAAGAAGTCATATAAGTTGATCCTGACATTTTCATAGTGATATCATAAAATATTCCAATCATCATTCTTTGGGACATCACCTTGCATCGAAGCAAAATCATTATCTCTCTCACCTAGTCTCTTAAAAACCTTTTGAAACTTTAATGCACTTTCAAGCATAGTATAGGTGGAATTCCACCTAGTAGGAACATCCAATTGCACAGAACACACATCTTGCATCCTAGTTTCTTTGATGCAGATTTTAAACCTATCCAATCGACTAGGAGATGCACGAACATATCTAACTGCGCTCCTAATTTTGCTTATTGAATCATGCAAGTCTTTCAACCCATTAGTGACAACGAGATTGATAATAGGTGCACAACATCTAACATGCAAATATTCTCCCTTTAATGGATGTGAATTCCAATCCTCCATTCTATCTTTCAAGTATGAGATTGCAACATCATTTGAGGAAGCATTATATACTGTTATAGTGAAAATTCCGCCTATCAACCAACTTTCTAGACATTTTTCAATTTTTCTACCAAATGTCTCTCCCTTGTGATTCTTAATTGTACAAAAATTAAGAATCCTTTTATGCAATTTCCAATTCTCATCAATGAAATGTGCAGTAAGGCATAGATAATTCAATTTTTGCACTGAAGTCCAACAATCAGTTGTTAAACTCACACCTTGGCTTGATTGATGAAACATACTTTTCACCTTATGTTTCTCATTCATGTAAAGACTCCAACATTCCCTAGCAATTGTAATCCTACTCAGAATTGACAGCTTGGGCTGCACAATACTCATAAAGTAACGAAATCCCTCCCCCTCAACAAACTTAAAAGGTAACTCATGTACAATGATCATCCTAGCTAGAGCTTTTCTACATGCATCCACATCAAAACCAACACCAACAAGAGTACTACCAATCCCATTACCGTCTTCTTTTTTTAATGGTTGAAGGGAAATGATTTTTTGACAAATATCAATATGGTCTTTGGGAATTTTCTTACACTGAGTTAACAAATGGTTATTAAGATTTTTTGTTCCATTTCTATGTGAATCACATGCATAGGTTTTCCCACACCAATTACATTTGGCTCTTGGTTTAAATGAATCATTATATTTTGTAAAATGATCCCAAGTCCAAGATCTTTGTCTAGAAGATTTTTTGTTACCTTCATTTTCAGCAATGGAATCATGACCGTCAAACTCAGATGTAAATTTCCTTTTATTGTCAAGCCTAGAAGCTTCCTTTTTGTTCAAGTTCATTAGTAGACTTGTTGGAGTCAACTTTTCTCACTACCTTTTCACAACTTCCATTATTTTCATCCTACAAGAGCACAAGACATAAACACATAAATATTACCATAAATGGTTACATTCTTTTATTGCAGACACATCATAAATGGTTAGAAAGTTTTATTGCAGACACACCATAAGCAAAAT
>NC_032016.1:18700530-18712177 GCF_001865875.1 Lupinus angustifolius
TTCACACATTACACCAAATGTATCCATGTGACACAATAGTATTTAGAGTTCTATAAATAATAAACTAGCAGTTCATACGGTATTAAGACACCAATAACATAAACTTTTATGTAAAACTAATTTATATGAACCATCTTAAATTATATGTAAAACTAATTTCATTTCTACTATCTTCTAATGTTGGAATCAAGAAGAAATGGAACTGTAACATTCTATTCTAAACTTATCAAAATAAAGAGTCAATTATGAATGTAGCCATTGACGTCTGGCAATGAAAGAATGACGACAGTGATAAGAAATTGCAGACAAGAAATTGTTAATTAAAATAAAAAGGAGGGGGCATTCATTTTCATAATATCAAGTGTTTTATATAACATTGACACTCATTTTCACCTTGTTGTACTTAAATCCTGATCACAGAATTCCCATTAACCCAAATTCTAAAATTAAAACATGGGGCATGAAGGAAAATGAATTCATAAAGAACAAGAAATAAACACAAAGTGTAAGAGAGTACCTATCAACAAACAAGTCAATCATATTTCATACAATATTATCTTCTTCATCATCACAAATAGAAAGAACAAAATGGGGAGAAATGCATTTACCCAAAACGAAGAAAGTGTTGGTTTGATGGAAGAGGATAGAGGAGGGTGTGAACAATCAGGACAGATGTGTGGTGAAGGAGGGTGTTGACGACTGTTGAGGAGAGGAGGGCGTGGAGAAGGAGGGTGTGGAGGAGAGAATGAGGAATTAGGGATTTAGAATTTTAGGGATTTAGAATTTTAAGAGAGGATAGCGTTTTTGCTGTGTTATATATTTTAGTTAAGTTAATAATATCGGTCCGGTCTGGATCGGTCTAGATCTCAGACGTGAAACCGAAGACCGGACCGGATCGATTGGTCCTTAAAAAATAAATCCAATACGATCCAAATACATTCGGTTTTCGCGGTTTCGGTCTACTTTGGATCGGTTTGCGGTTTTTGTTTTGGACCGGTCTGGATTTGAACACCCCAAGTACGCTCCTCCTGCTCAGGAGCCAGTTTGCTGGGATATCTTGTTTGAGACCAAGAATAGGTGGAGCTTTTACATGTATGAGCAGGTTTGCCGACAGATAGGGGTGAAAATCCCATTTGAGGGGTGGTATACTGAAGTGTTGCAACACCTTCAAATGGCCCCTTCTCAATTGCATCTGAACTCATGGGGGCTTTATTTGGGATTTTACTCTTTTCTGTGAGGTCATGGAGCAACCTTGCATGCTCCGGTTATTCTTCTGGATGTTCTGGGTGACGCATAGTTCAAATAAGGATGAAGCTCGGGTTGGGCGTCGCAGGTGGACGTCCCTTCAATCCCGGAACATAAAAGCTATGTTTTTCTCCTTTGAGGGTTCTGTGAAGAACTAGAAGGGTAGTTTTTTCTTGTTGAGGCTCGGGGGACCCGCCATACCTGGGCGTGTGGTCTTGGTAATGTCCCTCTTTTTCCCTTTTCTTAGAATGGGGGGATCCATCAGAAGTCGACCAACTCCTTTGGTTTCTCCTACGATTAGTTGAGGAATGAAGACGAAAGGCTTCCACTTTGGGATAAGTTGAAGGCATTAGAGACTGAGAACGCCATGGTGCGTAAGGAGCTTAATGACCTCCAGGCTGCCTACCTGAAGCTAGAGGATGATGTTGATTGGGTGGCTAATTCTGGCTGGGATAATGCCCTCGCCGAGGTCGGCTTGGTTTATCATGATGCTGACTGGTCTTAGACCAGGATAGATGCTCGGGTTACCCCCGAGGGTGGGCTCGTCGTGGACGAAGATGAAGGCCATGTTTCCCTCCTAGTTCCGATTAGAGGTGGCAGGGGGAATTAAGTTTAGTTGTTTTTGTACTTTGTAATTCCTTGCTATCAATGAAGATATTTGATCATTTTATCCATTGTGTTTATTATTTGTCTTATTGGCCGAATTAATTGAATTGACTAATCAACCAATCGGATAACTAATCGTCTGGATAACCAGTAGCATTTGGCCTACAACTTAACTAGTGTTGAAGCGAGGGTTGATCAGATTCCATTTATTTAAATATGGGACATTCCCTAAGTAGTACATGCTCGGTTAACCATTTTTAACTTGAATGAGAATGTTAGGATAATCATAAGTAACAGTTACTTAGTGAAGTTGTTCGGTTAACCTGTGAACTGATATTGGACTTGAATGTTAACGTGGAATACTCATTAAGTAACAATTGTTCGGTTAAAATGTTGTTGAATTTGAATGAGAATGTTGAATAATCATTAAGTAAGAGTTATCCGGGTATAACCGTTTTTGAACTTGAATGAGAATGTTGAATACTCATTAAGTAAGAGTTATCCGGATATAACCATCTTTGAACTTGAATGAGAATGTTAAATATTCATTAAGTAAGAGTTATCCGGGTATAACAGTTTTTGAATTTGAATGAAAATGTTGAATAATCATTAAGTAAGAGTTATCCGGATATAACCGTCTTTGAACTTGAATGAGAATGTTGAATACTCATTAAGTAAGAGTTATTCATGTATAACCGTCTTTGAACTTGAATGGAATGTTGAATACTCATTAAGTCTTGAAACTGCCGTTAGAGGGGGACTAGCCTATGCCTCATAGGGTTATGTCGTTGGTGACTAAGAGGACTTGGTCCTGCCTTGGGTTTGTCGAGTGAACCGCTGCCAGAAGGGGACTGGCCCACACATATGAGGGGTATTTTGTTGGCGACCAAGAGGACTTGATCCTGGCTTGGGTTTGTCGGCTGATCGACCGTCAGAGGGGGACTGGCCCACGCTTCTAAGGGGTGTATTGTTGGCGATGAAGAGGACTTGGTCCTGACTTGGGTTTGTCGAGTGAACCGCGACTAGAGGCGGACTAGCCCACGCCTCTTAGGGGTGTTTTATTGGTGACCAAGAGGACTCGGAAAAGACATCTAAATAATACCTCGTTAGTATATAAGTTGGATTTGGTTACATCATTTTGCTCAAAAAAATTGTCGTAGATTTGTCGCATTCCAAGTACAAGGGATTTCTTTCCCTGCTAGGTCTTCGAGCTTGTAGGTTTCTTTGCCGGTCTTGCTAGTTACTCGGTATGGTCCTTCCTAATTGGGTGCTAGTTTGCCTTTTGTTTTTTTGTCGTCAGCCCTCCTTAGTACTAAACTGCATGTTCCAAAGCCTCGTGGTACTACCATTCTGTTGTATTTTTCGGTGGCTCTGCTTTTGATGGCAGTTTCTCTGATTCTGGCTCGGTGTCTCTACCCTTCGATGCAGTCCAAGTTGTGCCTTAAGATGGTCGAATTGGCGGCTACATCAAAGTGTATTTTCCGCCAGGTGGGTTCGTTGATCTCCACTAGGATCATAGCCTCAGACCCGTAAGTAAGGTTAAAAGGAGATTACCCAGTGGTGGAGTGAGGAGTTGTACGGTAAGCCAATAGGACATGATGTAACTGTCCGAGCATGCTCCATTGGCTTCTTGCAATCTTCTTTTTATCCCATGGAGGAGGACTTTGTTAGCCGCTTCTGCTTGACTATTTGTCTGAGGGTACTCAACTGAAGTGAAGTGTTGTTTGATGTGAAGGCCTCACAGCAGTTCCTTGAACTCCAAGTCATAAATATGAGTTCCGTTGTCAGTGACTATTGCAGCAGGTATCCCAAACCTTGTTATGATATTCCTCCAAGTGAATTTCTGGATGTTGGCCGCCGTAATATTGGATATGAGTTCAGCTTCAATCCATTTAGTGAAGTAGTCGACCGCCACTATCATAAATTTAAGTTATCCGATTGCCGGTGGAAATGGTCCCAAAATGTCCATACCCCATCTGCAAAATGGCCATGAAGTCATTGTTGTTGTTAGCTCTTCAGGGGGGGGGGGCTTGTGGAGGTCAACAAACAATTGGCAGGGTGCCTACTTCTTGGTGAACTCAGAGGCATCTTTGTCCATGGTCGGCCAATAATATCTGGCCCGGATTATCTTCTTGGTGAGTGATGTTACGCCGAGGTGATGACCGCAACTCCCTTCGTGGATTTCTTGGATGAGATACTAAGCCCTGTCGGGGCCGAGGCATTTAAGCATATCATTAGAAAAGCCCCAACGATGCAAACAACCTTATACTATGGTGAACCACGAACTATACCCGAGGAATCTTTGTCTGTCCTTCTGATCCGTTGGTAAGTCGATGTTGGATAAGTACCTAATGATTGGACCGGTCCAGTCGTCCCGAATTTGCATTTGTTTGATGGTCTTGACACTTGGCTACAAGATTGTCCCTTGAACCACTGATCTGTTGTTACCTGGGCTCTTCGTGCTTGTTAGTTTGGACAAATGTCAGCTTGAATATCCTACTCCCTTGGGACGTGTTGGATGGAGGCCGTTTCGAAATTTCCCATCAATTCCTTAACCTTGGCTAGGTATTTTCCGAGTAACACGTCTTTTTTCTAATAGGCCCCCGTAATCTAAGAGACTGCAAGTTGGGAATCACTGCAGATTGAGACTTTTTTCGCCCTGATTTCTCTGGCCAACTGCAAACTAGCAATGCATGCTTCATATTCTGCTTGATTATTTGATGTAGGAAAGGTGAATGTTAGTGAGTGCTCGATGATCATCCCTTGGCCATTGTCTAACTAGACTCCTGCTTCGCTGCCCCAAGGGTTGGATGAACCATCAACATATATGGTCCATATTTGCTCGGAACTACCTAATTGTGTGGTCAATTCGGCAACGAAGTCGGATAGGACTTAGCTTTTGAAAACCGTTCTAGGTTCGTATTGTATATCAAATTGTGACAGATCAATGGACCAGAAGATCATCCGTCTGGCTAGCTCAGGCTTGTGCAAAATCTGGCGAATATATTGATTGGTTCTGACCACCATCGAATAAGATTGAAAATAATGTCGCAACCATCTTGTTGCCACCAACAGGGCGTAGGCGACCTTTTCTAACTTCTGATACCTGAGCTCTTGGTCTTGTAATACCTTGCTAGTGAAGTTCACTAGGTGCTGACCATCTTCACTCTCTCTAATTAGAGCGGTGGCTACGACCCTGTCTGTTACTACCAAGTAGACATATAGTGTCTCAGTGGGTGCAGGCTTAGAAAGCATGGGAGGAGTAGCCAATTATTGTTTGAAAATTTGGAAAGCTGCTTAACAATCCTCCGACCAAGTAAAAGTGTTGCTTTGTTTAAGGAGCTGGAATAATGGAAGGGGATGTTTGGCGAATGCTGGAAGAAATCTGGCTAAGGCCGCCAACTGCCCATTAAGTTGCTGAAATTCCTTAACTGATATTGGGTTGCACATGTCTATGACTGCTTGGCACTTTTCAGGGTTGGCTTCAATACCCCGGCTTGTTAACAGAAATCCCAAGAACTTGTCGGCTTCGACTCCGAATATACACTTTTATGTGTTGAGGCACATATTAAACTTACAGAATCGGCCAAAGACAACATTCAGGATAGTCACATGATCTTATGTTGGTAGACTCTTGGCGATCATATCGTCCATATAGACTTCCATGTTCTTTCCAATATGATCTCCGAAAACGGTGTTCATCATTCTCGGGTATGTGGCCCCTACATTTTTCATACAGAATGGCATGACCGTGTAACAGTAAGTCGCCTTGGGTGTAATGAAGGCGGTCTTGTCTTGATCTGGGGGGTACATGGGAATCTAGTTATATCCTGAATAAGCATCCGTAAATGACAGAAATTGGTACCGGGAAGAATTGTCAATGAGATGATCAATGTTCGGGAGATGGTATGGATCTTTTGGGCACACTTTGTTCATGTCTGTATAATCCACACACATCCATCACTTTCCAGATGATTTTCTAACTAGCACAACGATTGACAACTAGGTGGTATATGTTATTTCTCGGATGAAGCCGACCTCTAGTAGTTCTAAGATCTTTTGAGTAACCTCAGTTGTTCTTTCGGCACCCATCTTTCTTTTCTTCCGGGCCACCGGACTTGCCCTTGGATTTGTCGTGAGTCGGTGACAAGCAACTGAGGGGTCAATTCCGGGAATATCTATAGTGGACCAGACAAACAGATCTTTGTTGGTCTTCAAGCATTTGATCAGTTTGGACCTCTGAGCTTCATCAAGAGTATAGTCGATATACACCAGATTTTATTTTAAGGGACCAAGTTGAAGGGAGGCTTTTTCTCCTTCTGCCTGAGGTCGTAATTCTTCTATATCTGCCCTAGCATCTAGCTCCACTAAGTCCATGCCCCGTTGTTTTTTCTTGGGGAGTAGTGCCCATACTGAAGTATGGTTCGGTCGAAGACTCATATGATAGCAACTTCTTGCACTCTGCTGGTCTCCCCTAACCGTGCATACTTGAGGTCGGATGAGAGAAAATTCATGCAGAGGTGTGGGGTGGAGACTATTGCTTCGAGATGGTTGATCGTTGGTCGACCAAGTATGGCGTTGTAAGCCAAGACACAGTCGATGACCATGTACTTTGCTTGAATCGTCTAGGTTTGAGGTTGTTCTCCGATAGTCAGCCATATATCAACATAGCCTCGGGGGGTGATTCCTTGTCTAGTGAAATAGACAAGTTGTCCATTATATGGCAACAGGTCTCTGTCTTTGAGTTCCATCTTTGTGAAAAGATCTTGAAACATGATGTCTGATGAACTGCCTTGGTTAACAAACAATCGTCATACCTTTTTATTATACATTTTCACGGTGATGACGAGTGTAACGCCCCAAAAATAATTTCATAATTACTATATTTAATTTTATGAAAAAATTGGATTTTTTTTTTCTTCTTTTATGTAACATATAACTTACAAATCATTTTTTCCATTTTATCTATTCTATTTCAAGACTTCATATTTTAAAACCTTTGCGGAAATAATTTCTAAATACTTAAAATGCAATTGAACGAAACATAATTCTTTTATGAATACTTCTCATTAATCAACTCTTGAATTTGTAATACGTACATCATGTTTTACAAAATACAAGGCAGATCTATTCTTCGCCCTTAACAAAGACTAAAAGTACAAATAAAAATAAAATAATGTCGGAGGTGTTGGCATTACAAAAGTACCCAACACAAGTTCCCTATCAAAAGAAAGAAAGGAGCTCCTAGACCAGTGGTGCACTAGAAACCTCACTGGGTCTTCATCGATCTCCGAGTTTGAGAAGATCTCTATAACCCCTACCGAATCCTCTATGCAAATTAACTCTATACAGTCATCGCCCTCCTCCTCCACCACCTCATCTGCAGTCCAATCCATCGAAGGGTCTAGGGTGTACCCCATAGGCCCCGATGAAGTATCCATGTCTGCTCCTTCCGTTCCTCTTGGCGTTGAGTCAGTAGATGAGAATCCCGGTTGGGGCCAGGTCTTGACAACCTTTGATCTTCCTCGTGCCTCAGCTGGTGCGGATGGACCGACAGGTATAGACCTTCGCTCTAATAGGGTGAACGATACTCCCCGAAATACTTAATATGTCAGGAGATTCAACAAGAGCCATCACATACATGATCCAATTCCAGGTCATAGGGACTAGTGTAGGTGTATATGTTTCCTTCAACGCTCGATGCCCCCTCTTGGGACATGGTAAAGCGGTAGACCCTGATCATCGCCAATTTGTCCATCTAAACATGGATGTATACGAGTTCACCAGAAAGAGATGGAGTAAACCATCTAATGAAAAACTTATCATCGACATCGTGGAATTACATAAAATATCACACCAAGACAAAACAAGTACAAATATATCATATGATCATACATGCATGTATTAATAATGAATGAAGTATAAAACTTATGATTTTAGAACCAATATCGATAAATACCATGTATGCATGCTATGCATATGTCCATCATCCTTACACCATTGTCCTCCCAATAACTATTCGGAAATAATCGAGAGTACAAGTCATATAACAAGCCGATTTGTTCGCACCAAAACTTATTCCTCGCAAGGATATATATATAATCGATCTTTTCCAACGGAACTGTCCATTTCAGGACGGCGTCGTATCAAACATTTTCTAGGCATCCCTCTCATCGATTCTGATTGCAAAGAGAGGTTGTTAGATATCGTCTAGTTTGTGCTCTGAGCACTGTCCTATCCAACAAAATACCTCATCTAGGAATACAGGGGATTCGTCTCACCTAGACTCTCCCTCAAGACTTTGCTGACGAATCACATCCATCACCGTCCCTCTCAACATCTCGGGGCTCGTTCATCTCGCGTAAATTTTCTCTCCACTACTTCATTATTCACAATGAATATGCGCACTAACCGAAGTTAGAAAATTAAATCTCTTAATCCATATTTTATAACGATCTGTCCATCCTAAGACATCTCCTATCAGGAATGTTTCTAGTGGGACCCGATCTTAACATTTAAACCACAGAGAATAAATCTCAACACCACTACGAACCATCACTGAATCACCCTGGACGACACTTAAGCCAAGCCTCTTACGGTTAGACAATATCGTTGCATGGGCATATAATACTTCTCAGCACCACTACGAACCATCGCTGAATCACCCTGGACGGCTCTCAAGACAAGCCTCTTACGGTTAGACGATCTCGTTGCGTGGGCATAATATAACACTTGTGGGTCTCATCTTTAACCATACAATTATTTACATACATCACTTTAGATATGGCAACTCTTCTTTGTATCATTTCGAAGAATTTCATATAATTATTCCTCTTTACAACATTTACTTATTGAAAGAACATTATCTCCAATAAAGGTGTTTTAGGTTTTATTGAATAGGATTGGAAGTGAATGAATTGTTGATGGCAAAAATGCCATTAGACTCTCGCAGATGTGAGAGTTATCGTTCAGACGACTTAAGAAGTCTTGTTTGTATGGAGCTCCCTCGCTCAAGCGAGACCTGTCTTGCTCAAGCGAGGGAATCACCATTTTTATAAGGCACATGTGACTTAAGTGAGAGTTGTCTCACTTAAGCAAGAAAACAACCAGTTTTCTTTGTGCATATTTCAGCTCAGTCGAGAGCTGTCTCACCCAAGCGAGAAAACCCATTTTCTCTGGACACTTCTCGCTCAAGCGAGAAAAACCTAAAACTTAGTTAAATTTCTTTTCTCAATCAAACGTTTTCTCATTTATAACACATGTTTTTAAGCCTTGAATTTAATAATTATCTCATACATATAATTCTTAGAACAGTTATTCGAGCAATATTAAACAGGAATAATCATGGCATCTACATACATAATCTAACATAATTCGGCATAAGAAATATTGTTGTACTTCATCCAAACAAAACAGACAATTAATTAAGTACACACTTTCTTAATACCCAAGACAACTCGATACTTATGAGGGAGTTTGGAGGTCTTGAAGCATATTCAGACATCACTGTGTCATGATGTTTTCTCCCTCACCTGAGTGTGTCATGCAGATTGTTTCTTTGATTCCAAGTGAACTTAATTCGTCGGGTCTCTTCTCGAACTCTTCATTGCGCCAAAATCAAAATAACGCTAATTAGGTCACTTTGATAATTATTATTCTTACGAAATAACATTTTACGCGAAAATAAAACTTCCGATCTAAAATGAACTTAATCGCTTTCATCCATTCGATTCAAGGTTAGGTATTTCTCGAATCATCATTTATCATTGAAAGTCTTACAACACAACAACACTTTCTAAAGTAAAGTTTTACCAAAACTTATAACGGAATTATATCATAATCTATGGATATACACCATGTTAGTTCCTGGGAAAGAGAGGTGGGTCCTAAAGACAAACTTAAATACCAAGTCTTTCCTTAGACATAACTTTTCTAGACATGTATTTCCACTTCATTACATTTTTCCAGTAATGATAACTATTCATAAAACTTATCTTTTGCAAGTAAAACATTTTTATTAAGATTAACCTTTCTAAATAAGATTATTAAGCTAGACTTACCATTTTAAAATAAGCCAACTTAAACAAAATCAATACTTTTAAATCAAAACTTTTTAAGTCAATCTTACCACTTTAAAGTAAGCTAACTTAACCAAGATCAACACTTTTAAATCATTTTTCTATCTAAGACTTCATAACACTTTAGGTTTATAAAGTCAAGACTTTTTAGGTCAATCTCCTCATTTAAAGTATGCTACTAAAGAAAACACAACTAATTTCATCATCATCTCAACATCTCCAAAATTTAGGATAGTCTCAATGGTTAATAGATGTTGATTTTATAGTCATGAACTATAAATCATAAGTTAACACTTTTACTACTTTACTATCCAAAACTTCATAACACTTTAAGTTTATGAAGTCAAGACTTTAATAAATCATCTTTTATCCCAAATCATTACTTTAACTTGGAAATCAAAGAATAACATATGCTAACCAACCTTTTACACATAATACATTTTAAAAATGAAAAATTTTCAACATAAAACTCATAAACTTTTTCAACTTTCAAAAATAGACATAAACTTTTCTTAAACACAATAAATGTTCCTTTGATGTTCAAATCATCAAATTCAAATACTAAAAATAATTTCCAATATTTCTAAAGCAAATAAACTCATCTAACCTTGTCCAAAGATATAGTCATGACTTTACATAATATTTAAAGAAAAAAAACATAAACTCAACTCCATGATTAACATATTAAGACATCATGATTTTCTCATGGTGTTTGTGGATAAAAATGGAGAAGAGAAAAAGAGAAAGAATACCTTAATTTTCTTTAGGAGAATTAATGTAAATATGAGAGTATGGGGTGAGATATTTATATGAGAGCCTCACCCTCTCTCAAATCTGAAAATTAATGAGAGGCAATCTATCTTTAAGCTAACTTAGGTGATGTGTCTAATGGTGGTGGAGTGAGGAGATTTGGTAAGTGATTTAGGGGATTATGGAAGCTTTGCCTTTACTTGTTTGACAAGCCATTGACCCATGATGTTATTAATAGTCCAACTTGATTGATGCGACGTTATTTCTCAATTGAAATCGTTCCCGAGTATTACCGGGTAACTTCGTCTGGAAATATACGATCTACCGATTTAGGTTTTTTGCCCAAAACATCGAAACTTGAATTTCAAGGTGAAAAATACTTAGAGATGATTTACGGACAAAATGGGTTTCTATTTTGACTATAAATAATATTTCGAAGCCAATGGAGAAATCAGAATTCGATTCTGAGTTACGGAACTCAAAAACTGGGCGAAAAATCGATAAAACGACCCGAAATTGTCTCGGAAACTTTTATTCTCCAAAACTCTTGAAAAAATAGGGAAAGAAAAAATATTATAAGAAAAGACTAAAACTAAACTGAGGTTTAGCCTAAAACATTATTATTAATTTCTATAATTAATTCATTAACAACTAATTACTTAATTAAACGTGCTTGGAAAAACTCGGTGTTACAACGAGGGGATCGTCATGACCGCGGACGATGCCTTCATAGTCACTGTCATCGAAGGAGATCGGGGGTGCTTCATGATGTCCCTGATATTGGCGGGGTTTGCGGAGAGTTGATTGCATAACCTCTCGGACATACCTTTTCTAGGCTGCTCTAGATGTACCAGCAACAACGAATCCGCCAGATATGGTGTTGATGTCCACCAGAATCCATTGTCATATATTTTTGGAGTGATAGTGGATTCTCTTGTCTCTATTCGGAGGACATTCCTATTGAGTTT
>NC_032016.1:18712277-18773263 GCF_001865875.1 Lupinus angustifolius
AGGACTGGATCGACGCAGAGGCGGTGATCGCTCTTGGCGGGTCCGAGCTATAGATTTTCGGAGGTGCCCGGCTTGGATCAGGTCTTCAATAGTGTCCCTCAACTAGGTACATTCTTCTGTTACATGGCCAAAGAAGGTGTGGAAGTCACAATATTTTGAGTAGTCTTGGGTCCCTAATCTCCTGCTTGGAATGGGTTTGGGGAGTTGAACTAAGTGGGTGACCATAACTTCTTGCAAGATTCTAGTTCGACTAGCATTGGGGGGTGTAAGAGTTATTTTTAGGTTTTTTAGATTGTCGGGGTGGATCATCTCGAAGGTGTTCATGTGTTTTTGGGCTATTGGCTTCCCGTGAGGGGAGTTGGTATTCTCTATGCTCGGTGGGTGGGGGGTTAGGATGGGTTTCTTCCAGATTGATGAATTGTTGAGCCTTAGATCAAAGTTCTTCAATTGTGAGGTCTGAATATTTAGCCAATTCCTGCCTGAAGGGGCCATCCTGCAAGCTTGTTACTAAAATATGCATCACTACCTCTGCGCTCAGGGTGCGAACCTTCATGGCCTCCGAGTTGAATTTTTCTAGGTAAGCTCAAAGGGGCTCATGAGACTCCTACGTATACCGGACAGGGTGTAGGAAGAGTGAGGATGTTCTCTGCCTTCTGTGAAGCGGATGTTGAACCTGTTGGCGAGAATGGCCCATTGGTCGATATTGTTTGGTGCGAGCCGAGTTAACCACTACAGGGCAGCGCGTTTCAGAGTGAAGGGAAATGCTCGACACATGATGGGGTAGGTGGCCCCATGGAAAAGCATTGAGGCTTTAAAGGCATCTAGATGATCTTGTGGGTCACTAGTTCCATCGTACTGTTCGGTGTTGCTAGGTCGGGTAAGATGTTTTGGGAGTGGTGAAGACATAATAGTTTCTGTGAAAGGATGTTTTGCTCGTGAGGAGCTATGGTCGGAGTGTTGAGTTATTTGAGTGGTTTTCGTGTTTGGGGGGGCTACTAGCCTAGAGGCTTTGGCGAATCCAGTGGAATGCTCATCCGCAATTGGCCACGAGGGTCCATTACAGGGTTATGGTCTATGTTTGCAAAGCTCAGCTAGTAGTTGGGCCTGTTGTTGGATAATTTGGCCTTGAGTTTGGATCATGTGAAGGAGTTGTTGGGTAGTGGGTGCTTTTGGGGTGATGTTTGGGGATGACTTTGGCTAGCCTGGTGAGATGGTTGCACTAGTGCTGGAGGTTCAATGGAAGGGGTGTCATGATTCGGGTTGGATGTTCTGCACGGCTAGGTGGCTGAGCTTGGTTACGGGTGGTCACCATGTTGTAGGTAAGCCACAGACGACGCCAATGTTCTTTGCTGTTAATAGTGTATTATCGGGAGTTGAGGATGAATGGTCGGAAGCTGAAGATGGATGGTCGAAGAGTATGTCTGGTAGAGTGTAGGAGAGTAGGTGACTTGGTCGGATGATCGTCTCGACCCGTCAGGGGAGGTACCTGAAAAGGTTCTCCGACGATCAAGTGAATAGCGTATTCTAGAGGGATAAGGGTAGTAAATAAGAGAGAAATTATAGTAATAAGTGTAGCAATAAATGATGGAATGAGAATTAATTATACTCCATGTGTGGTCTCTTCTATTTATAGAGCTTAGGAAGTGCTCAGATGGCATCTGGTCATTGACCAGCATCTAATGGGTACAAGGGACATACTCTGATCATCCTTACTTGACTTGTAGGTCTGTCCTTGTCGACTTGTCGGGGGCAGGTAGAATGTTCAGGCGGCGTGATAGGTGGTCTGTGGTCTGACATTGATAGCGAGTCAGCAGCGCATTAAATGATATGTCAAATGTGCACTAAATAACATGCCTGAAGTGCATTAAATAATGTGTTAGAGGCCTTAATGTCGTGTTAAGAGCATTTATTGCATCTGCCACGGGTGGACCCATCTAAGGCGAACGACGGGGACGTATAGAGTATTGCACGAGATACTCGGGTAGAAGGGGGCAGCCCGAGAATGTCGGACTAATAGATTTTTTTGATGTTGACGACCCGGGTATGACCGGGCTGGAACATGAATAAAGTTATTTTTTAGAACAAGAAGTTCCAACTAGATGAAGTAATGAACTTTATTTTTTGTATTCTTGGAGCATTCTCAACATTCACTTTCCTTGTTTCCTCTTATTGATTGGGTGAGACACCCATCAAATTATCTCTCTTCATTAATTTAGGAATTATGTGAATATGAGTATCATTTGTTCTTCTAATTTCTTTATCTTTTAACTAATAAAGATTGCATTGCTGACAAAAAAAACAATGAAGGAGACGCAAGAACCTTATCCCACTTGCCTTTCTAAATATAACTAGTTTCAAGATTTATAAAATATCTAATTTATAAAATTTATCCAATCATCTAGGATTCATTTATTACTTTCTTTAAAAAATGAATAGTAAATTGATATTATATAAAATTATTATATTATTAGAACATATATTTTTTTTTCTCTTCTTAATAAATAATGTTCAAACATTCCAACTTTACTACTATTATTCTTATATTTATTTAGAGAAAAAAATTATTTTACCTCCTAATGTGCAGGTTATGATAATAAATTTATGAAATCTACATTTTGGGCTAAAATGTATTTTTTACCTAGTCTCGTGATAAATTTATTAATTTTAATATAATGATATATTATACTATCTTCCAAACATACAAGCCTACATTAATTATTATCATTTATAATAATTTTTTTAACCAATAACTAGTATTAGTTTATAATATTAAAATTATTAAAGAAAAAATGTGAATTGAAATCCACGGTAGGAACAATTCTGACATAATAAATGTATAAAGTTAATTATTCTGAGTCATTCAGTCTAACTTTTATTTATGTAACATTAAATTTAGCATATATAATCTAATTAATATATATGCAACAGATTTATATAGAATTATTGTATTATTTTTTAAAGTATTAATGATGATTAAATATGAATAATGTATAATGCACTAATAATTAATAAAACTCATACAAATGAAAGGATTTAACATATAATATATATCAATATACAAATGAAAGGAATTACCAACAAAATATTGGTCTAGTGGTGTAAGACGCGCTAGATCATCAAGATGACAAAATATCAATGATATGATTACTGAGAGCGACACTTATTGGGAGGAGTTGTCACGCAACCTGAAAAAGATTAGTTTCTTACCGAAAAGGTGAGAGAATACCCTTCGTAGTGCCAAAAAAGGTTGATTTTTCCTTTTTGCAAATATATCATTACGATCAAAACCATTATATAACAACTAGGCTAACCAGACCAGAAAACCAGTGTAGCATCACCTAGGGATGGCAATATGGGCTTGGCCTGATTAGCTAGCCCTTTTGGCCTGTCATTTTTAGCAGGCCGGGCTGTGGATTTGTGCCCTTTCAACAATAAGGGTCAAGTCGAGTCTACCTATATTTTGGCGAGCCAAACACGGGCTGGCCCGTATTGCCACATCTAGTGGTACCTCTTCATGGCAACTAAGGATCAAATTATTTGTTCTAATGATTTTCATTTTGTTATGTAATCAAAAATAAAAAATGTAATTATAATTTAAATTTCATCAACAAGAATGTGCCTATAAAAATTCCATCAATCCGTGATCAAGAATGCAATTATCATTTATTGGTTCTAATGATAATGTAGATGAAGAAGAAAAAGATTTAAAATACATTGATGGGGGTAGTAATAGAAAAGGGAATACATCTTCTTCCAATATAGCATCTAATGTTTAAAACTTAGCAGTTATAGACTCTATTATGACCTATGAGTCTAAAAGTTTAAGACTATGCTAGCTTGCTATTTATAACTTACAAGTTTTAAAATAAGACGTTATGTTAGTGTGAGATTGTGGATTTTGTTTTGTGATTTTTTTGTTTTAAAAGACATTTATGAGGTGTGATGATTATTTATTTTTTAAATTGTAACTGAGTAGATTATAAATGTGCGTTTTAAAGAAAAAATGGACTAGTTCATAAGCTTGCCAGCCCTATCAAATATGAGTTGGGCTGACATTTGGAACCCTTTTATCAATAAGGGTTGGGTCAGGTCAGCCCATCTTGGCAGGCTAGGCAAAGTCGGACCAGACTGACCCGTATTACCACCCCTAGCATCACATGGTTGGTCTGGTTGAAGTAGTAATGTACCTTGACCCGTGCAACATAAACGTAATATAATGAGGGCTAAAACAATTTTGTGTCACCTTGTGTGTAACCAAAAGTGACTCAACTCTCAATGCATATTTTTGCTTTTTGGGTAAAAGACCCAAAACAGTCATTATGCTGGCAAAACTTTTGAGAAAACATCATAGCACCTACACAGATTTGAGTGACAAGCTGGTAATCTTACTTCATCGCTTACCTATGAAGAGAATTAGCAAAATAAAAACAAGGTTAGCATTGACGGAATCATTAAACTGAGTTTCACAGAGTTTCACGCCCCGATTTTCGGTTGCACGACTTTATTAGAGTCACTACTATATTTCATATCTAAAAATATAGAAAAATATTTTAGTCCAATTACTTTGGGTTTTTGATATCCGGGTTCGGGAGTCGATTACAAGGTAGAGAATATATTAGCACCCTATTTGCCCATCTTAGGCAGTACCCTTTATTAAATTATACAACTTTATTACATTTTTATATTTATTTGGTTATTTAATTAATTATTAAAAGGGAAAATTTAATTATGTTTTATTATTGCGTCTAACAAGATAAACTTTGGTCTTACATATCCCTCTTTTAGATATGGAATCAATGGTACATTGCTCTTTAGTAGAAAAATGTTTGTTGGTATTATTTTAATTAAGGACATAAGTGGCATAGCACGACCGTCCGAATGATGATTTGAGAAGAAAGAATCTCTCAGAGCGACCGTCCCTCCATCCTTTATGCGATCTTTCGAATATGAGTTGAGAAGAAAGAAGCATCTAAGACAATCTTCTCTCAATCTTTGATTAATTCCTAAGATTATTTCATTTTTTGAAAAGTGATTATAATAATAATGTTGTCATATTTATTAAAAAAATGTTAAATTTATTGTTGAAAAATAATTTTTATTATTTACAGGAAATAAAGAAACCCAATTAATTGCTAAAAAGTAAAAAAAATTGTTGATTATTAGCTATATAAAAGAGATTGTCTTATTTATTGTTAGTTACTTTATTATATTATTAATTTGTTACTGTTAATATTAATTAGTGTAAAACATGATTAATGGAATTATTTACACACAAAAAAATGAATTGACTTTTATTTATTAAACATGTATTATTGTTAAAATAATAAAAGGAAGACTAAAAGAATTAAAAAAATACAGCTGATTGTACTTTGATGTAGAAATTGTACTACTCGGGTTGGAGATTGTGCATGGCTGTTTGGAATATGGCAGAACATGGTTGGGTGAACGCTTGAAGACTTGAAGCACCTGGGCACGTGGCGCAATATGGTTCTTTGAAGGGAAGACTGCACAGGTTCAATCATGCTCTTGTCCTTACGTGATCCCGCACCTACATTGGAGCAGTGATTAGGTGTGGCATGGTATATCGAAACCAGGCCACATTTTGCTGTTTGATTAGCCCGTCTGAATTGAACGTGAAGATGAAGAAAGTAAGCAGGGTCAACAACAAAGATTCAACCACAAAACGGGAGTATGGGGTGATGATACTCTCGACCACACTGGATCTTCTTCCTTAACTCCACACTCCTCTCTCACTGTTCATACATTTTTTGCAGTATTTCTAGTATTTTCAGTGTTCAAAGTGTAGTTTCTTATCAACTTTCTTAACTCCAAGTTCCTAAAATTATATTAGTTAATCTTTCAATTTTGTTAAACCAGATTACTTGATTTTAGGATGCTAACTAACACAAATTTGACCCATTCATTTCAGTATCATATGTTACCATTTTTTGAATTCAAATAGAAGTTTATGGGAATATGTCAAACATTTTTATTTAACTATTTTAATAAATTCAAAAATAATTATAAAAAATTCATAAAAATAATTTTAATTATTTTTTAATAATTTAATATTATAATTTTGAAAATATTAAAATAAATAAAATAAAGACACTTTATTATTAGATTTGTTTTGCTTAACGATGTAGGTTTCTAGACTTTATTATTATATTTTTAAAGATATTTTAAATTTGAATTTTGGTTAACCTAATCACTTAGACTTAGGAACCTTAACATAGCTAGTTTGACTTTCTTTATTTTAGTTTGGTTAACATAATCGCTTAGATTAAGGAACCTTAACATAACATGTCTATTATTATTTTTAAATTTTGGTTATCCTAATAACTTAAATTTAGGAACCTTAACAATATTGATTTGACCTTCTTAGTTTGACTTTGTTATTTCGGTTAATCTAATCACTTAGACTTAGGAGCCTTAACATAACTGGTTTTGACTTTCTTTATTTTGGTTTGGTTAACCTTTAGGAACCTTAACATAACATGTCTATTATTATTTTTGAATTTTTGTTGTTAACCTAATCACTTACATTTAGGAACCTTAACAACATTGATTTGACCTTCTTAGTTTAACTTTGTTATTTCGATTAACCTAATCGCTTAGATTAAGAACCTTAACTGGTTTAGTTGTATTATTCTTAGAAAACTATCTTCGAAATTCTATTATTTTTTATTTAAAAAGTTTTGGTCTTTTTTCTGAACTGAATATTCAAATCAGATTATCAATTTAGGGCAATAATTTAAATTCAACGTTTGTATCCATTCAAAATCAATTGTAGGCAGTAGACCAATCACTCCTAATTATTAAATCAAAGTAAACTTTCTTGATTGTGACTCAATCTCTTAATTTAATTAATCTGCCTCAAAGGATGAAATTAATTCTACTTTTACATTCTAAAATTCTAATTCTCTTTTTAACTAATTATGCACAAAAATTGAAGAGACAGTCAATTGAGGTTAATTTGTACTGGCAATGAAAATAAAGAATGAAATGGCAAAGACATACTCTAATACTAGAAACAAAGAGAACCAATATACTTCATTAAATAATATAATCAGTTAAGAGAAATCAGGAGAGAAATGGATCATAAAATGGCAATAAGATAGATTATAGGTAGCAAAACTCACTAAATCAAATTGTTTATCCAACAGATGATGAGCTCTTGGCTGATCACTGGGATCATCTGTAATTTCGGAATCGGCAGAAACTTGCAATACCTGTGCATTGTTTTTATTTATCACAGATTCCTCAAACAAGTTTACACCATTACTTATACAGGCTTTGTCCTATGCGTCTTCTACCTTTTCTTCAGCTTCATCTTCATGGAGGTTTGCTTGGACAACAAAGTCTTCCTCCGGATCTTCAACATCAGAGCCAAACCGCCGGAAATCACTGTCATCAGGCAATACAGCAACTTCAAGATCAACTGCTTTCTGAACCTCACTTGTAGTCCTCGATGCAACAGTGTACATAGACTTTTCCTCTGGCTCTCCATCCACTTCAGAAATTCTTAACCTCTAAGCATCATATGCCTAAACATTTGAACAGAAAAATGCAATTAGTCAATTTCTATTTCAACACACAACCTACAAAAATAAAAATATATATCACTGTTTGCTTTAATATGTTCAATAAAATGTTGTTATAGAAATCACAGTCCTATGAAGTCAGCCTGTTAGTAATAGATGCATATCAAAGCAAACACAGCTTGAATAAAAGAAAAAAGTGAATTTATGAAACATGCATAGGTAACTATGGTCCAAACTATTCATTTTATTTCTATAATTCTATCACAACATTTTAAGGTTCCATCTCAAAACTAAACTAATTAGCAATAAGAGGAGTTGTCCAACCGGAATTTAAACCATTTCCAAAACAAGTTAGGCAATGTGAGACTTACTTTCCAACAATATTCACTTCTAATCGATATGTAAAAACTCAAACTCAAACAAATGCAGGATAAATTTACCTTCACATCATGAGGAAGGTCATGAAACCTAAACTTAGGGTTATGATGAAAAGATGAACCACCACCAGCGTTCTTAATTATAACCATCATCCGGGAAACCAAGTTCCGGAAACTCCTTCCTCACCTGGTCCGGGAACGGTGCCGCAGTAGCAGCGCCACTCAGTTCCATGTTCTCTTCGTCATCGTCACTTCATGCATCATAGAATATGGAATTGGAGACGGAAATATTGTCAACGCGAACGAAAACGCGATCCGCGGCGGGAGTGTCTTCGGCGAAGGATGGATCGGAGGAGTCGCGAGCCATGAGCTGAAATATTGTTGATTTTTTCTTGTCAATGAACTTCTTCTTGCCCATTATCATCACCAACAAGAACAGGTGTTCCATTGAATAGAGAAAAAATATTTTTTAATTAAAATTTTAATTTAAATATTTTTATTAACTAATTATAAGTAGGGCGAAGAATGAATCAAATCAACTCATTATTCGTACAAAACTTGATTCATTATTTAGCTCAATAAACTTTGAACCAAATACGTCTTATTTGAACTAGAAATTGAGCTCGTTAAATAAACAAGTCGAATTTGAATTAGATACAATTGACTCGTTAGATTTATGAGCTGACTCAATATATATATAACTAATCTTTATATTTATTATCATTCATACGTCATTTTATATATTTATTTTTATTATAATTATAAACAAAGTTATATATATATATAAAACCTTGTGTGATATTTTTAAAAATGAAATAATTAATTGAGTTGTCCAAATGAACCAATTCGAACAGTTCGTGAACTTTAATTGAGCCAAACAGTTCGTGAACTTTAATTGAGCCAAACTTGAGCTAAAAAAATAACTCATATCGAACTCGGGTCGAGTTTTGATCCAAACCAATCCTTATCGAGCTGAACCGAGTTAAGCTCTGGTTCAACTCGGTTCGACTCGATTTCGGCCCTAATTATAAGTAATAGTATATGAAATAGAATGATACAAATTATGGTGGGACAACATGTGTTCCAATGCTATATTTATGTTTTAGTTTTATAGTGATTATGTTCATGAAAACTAGCATGCAGCTGTAAAGTGTGAATACTCAATTTTGTCCTACTATTTTCTTGTTTCGTGCAAAACTCAAAATAAAATATCATTTCATGATTAGCAAGAACATTTGGATAATTTAGTTACAAAATAACATCATTGGATATAATTCATATGCTATAATGCCCGGAAATCAACTAGGTCCTTTGACTTGAATTAATTTACATACAACACCCAACTTTCATTTCATTTAGAACATGATTTTGACATCTTTTAGCAATAATCAAAGTTGGCATAAGCTGATACAAAACGAGTTTGCCATATCAACACAATATCACTATGAACACTTTGATTAGGAACATGGCAAATACTATTATTTTACAATAGTGATAATGGTACAATCATCTAACAACCAATTGCAACAAATATAGGCATATAGTCATGTTTGAAACAATCATATATATGCCTCAACATTCACATCCTAATTGAGTGATTATAAACCTGTTAAAAGAATGATATAATTTGTGCCATAAATCCTATACAACCTGTTAGCACATTTCAATATACATTGTCTACCAAGTTCTATAAACAACAATGTCTCTACTGTACTGCTTGAGATGAGAAAGCTTGCCAGAAAAACTGATATGTTTCACTGCATAAAAATGGAGATAAATAGAGCATTATTCTGAATGGTGGGTACCACTAGAATACTTGTGAACAAGCTACTGAATTGTCTTCAAATCCTTTTGTATGGGTGAGGGGACCATAATCACGTGATGAATTCTGAAAAGAGAATGCAAAGCCAAAATATCCCCTGTCAATTACACATTCTCAGCATAAATGGCAGTAGTTAAAGAGAAGTCAATCATGAGCCATAACTAAAGGAATTCCAAAGGAGAAATTGATTCAACCATGAAAGAATTAAAATAGATGCAAACCAGAGGTCACGAACATATTCTTTTTCAGTTACATATTCTAATGAAGATAAAGGAAGGTTAGTCATGAAACAACACAATTCTAAATAAAATGGCACACAAAAGATGCAAGATACATTGTTATCATTTCAGTTACAATAAAAAATGCAAGCCATGAATTGAGTTTACCAGTTACACAAGCCACATAAATAGAAGCCATCATGAAGTAATTAAAATGGAATCAGAGAAGTGGTCCAACAGTGGGGTTATCAACAGGCAGAATTTCAAAAGTGGCAATAATAATTTAAATATACACCAGCAATTCTACCTCATTTCAGTTACACGTTTTAGAAAAAAAGTCAGTCATGAATAAGCATGATTTCAAATAAAGTGGTATAAAACTGATGCATGATAGTGTTATTGCTATGCCAATTACAATTAACATAATGGCTATCAATTATTTGGGCAACCTAAGAGGTGATCTGAATCAACTACAAGGCCCATAACCAGCTATAAAAAGGAGAGGCAAAAAAGATGCCATAGGGACAAATGGCAGATAAAGTCAGAGACATAAGTTTTATGAGAGAAGAGAACAGAGAGAACAATTGATACAAAGAATCCATATTAACAAATATCACAACATACATATAGAGATCATCAAAGAAAGGCAATACCACAAGTATTGAAAGATCATATAGCAAACTGAGAGAAACTACGGGATCATACATATAACACAACACACAGACAACATCATAGTGTGCACATAACACCACAATCAGAGAAAGCAAAGAGAGCATATACGCATATATAGAGGTGGGGCATATGTGAACAAAGAACCAACACTTGGAAGGGCAAAAAGGGAAGCATACACTCAAGTAAGTATTCAGATCATGAAAAATGTTTTCTTTGCGTCTTGAGCATCTAAGCATATGCATATATTCAGTAAGCATACCCTATTTCTTTCAGGTTTATATTCTACCTATACGTTTAGTTCGTAAATCTCGTTAATTGATCACACACACAAAATACATATTTTTTCATTCATTTGGTTTCAATAGAAATATATGTCAATATGAAATATATGATACAGCGCAATAACGTTAAGATATATGATTCATTTCTGGATAATCTTTAGCCTAAATCGATTACATATGACCAGCCAGTTTCGTATTGTAAAATCAAATAGAAAAAGGGGTAATTTTCTTACCGAAACCCCTCGCTTATGCCGATTTAGAACCACCGTAAGCCGTCGTGAGGGTAAGAACCTGAATCCGAGCCACTGTTACCCCTTCCTTCACTAATTAAACATCCTCTTTATTCATTTTATTTTTTGGTCCATAACTCTTATTTTATACAATTTTATCATTTATTTGCTTTTTCTATTTTTTATAATTTTTGGCTATTTTGGTATCACACAAAAATAAACATCTATCAATTGAAGTAACTTTTTACATTTATGCATTTATCCATACCTTTTTGTAGATGTTCATTTTAATCCTAATAAAAAGATACTCTTTAAAAATAATAATTAAATCTTTTAATAGAGTTTGATAGTCCAGTCTACGACCAGTGTTGTCTCTTTGCTATCAATCTCAACTTTCCAAAAAAACAAGTTATTTATAATCATTTACCAAACACTTTTTAATTATTTATTAAATTTAACCATCTTTTATTTGTAACTATTTATAAAACTAACATTTTTTAAATATTTGTAAACGAAGTTTGATAGTTCGGTCTACAACCCGTGTCGTCTCTTCCTTTCCGCTCTAATAGTGGAAAGTCGGTCTACGACCAGTATTATCTCTTTGCTATCAATTTCATCTTTCTAAAATGAATTATTTCTAAATGTCTACTTTAAAAATATAAATATAATTTGTGGGATTTAAATAGTCTAGTTTACGACCTGTGTTGTCTCTTCCTTTTCGTTTTAAGAACGGAAAGTCGGTATACGACCAGTGATGTCTCTTTCCTATTAATCCATATTTCATAAAATTATAAAAAAATATTTCTACAATGATAGCCCGATTTCCAATTTAATCAATCCAAATCAAACCAAACCAAACTAATCAAACAAATTGACCAAACAATTTTCAAACCATAACTACGTAGTCTTGATTTCCCTATTACACACAAGTATATGTAGGAACAGGATAACCTCCTGTGAGATGCAACTATAAAAAGTCCATATGATTAGCAAAGGTACCGTTTTAATACGGACGGACGGGGTGCTAATACCTTCCCTGATCCGTAATCAACTCCCGAGTTCAGAATCTCTATTCAAAGACTATATTATCCAAATTGAGCATAAACGAGACTTTTCTACGTTTTAACCGCAAAAACGTAGTGGCGACTCCAAATAAATCGGGAGAGGTAGAAATCGAGTTCGCCTCTTCCTAAGTTGTAGAGCTGGTTTTTCAACCGAAAATCGGGTCACGACATGAAGGTAGGTAAACGCTTGCAGTTGTGAATGTAACTTATTAAACTATAGTTGTTTGATAAAACGAGCTTTGTAACTAGTTGAAATTTAAAAAATGACTAAAAATGACATATATTATTTATTTTGTTATTTATTAATTGAATAATTAAATACATAAATAATTATTTATTTTTATATTTGGTTATAATTGAATAATATTTTATTTGTTTGTTTATTTTATTTTAATATTTTTTCTAAAAATGCAATTAAGTTACAAAATTTATAATAATTTTCCTCATGTTCTAGATTATAAAGATTGCGCATAATTTTAAACTGATATTCTGAATATATGCTAAAAGTAGAATAAACTTTCTTTGAGCTTTTCTTTTGGTAGTAAATGAAATTTCATAATATAAAAAAAAAAGAAATTGTACAACTAAATGGTGAATAACATATTTATTGAAACATAAAAATAAATACAATAACATAAAGAATCAATAGGATATATCCTTTAAAATCTGAATAACTATGATAACAACTCTTCACAATAAATGAGAATAAAAACCGAAGAAAAACCTATATAACAATCTAACTCATGCACTAAATAATATCATATATCTCATTATATAGAATCAAACAATTAGAGAAGCTTTAACTATTTCACATGTAACCATGTCAGAAAAATAAAATACAAAATCAATAAGGTTATTTCTCCTGTATAAAACCATATAAATTGTGTAACTTACATAGAGTGATAATCACTGGGAAGTGACATCAATGGAAGGGACTGCTGATTTTTTCTCTATGAAGGAAATGTAATTGATGGAAAGATAAGAGCGACATATAAGGTTTATAATTTTTTTAATTGAGGACATATAATGTAATTTGTTAAAATATTGAAGGGCAAAATTGGAAAGCGAATTATTGAAAGTTATTTCTACTTTCTAAATGCTACTTGAAGTTGCTTTTTGAAAAGGAGCTTTCAAATGCTATAAATTCCTTTTCTAAAAATTATAGACTACCTTCAATTTTTGTTTACCTAACATGTCTAAATTATTATTTTTTGAATGACTCAAAAAACTACAAGCTACCTTAAAAGCTACTTTAAATGTCTCTCAAATAGTTGTTAATTTGTAGGCAACTAAACCACATATCATGTTCACTTCTAATTATTATAGAAAAACACTTTTTTTTGGGACAACATATTCGGGAAACATGGTTGATAGAGCTCTGAATTGGTGGAGAGAATAATGGATTGGGCCGGGTTGGTGAGGTGGGTTCGAAATGACTCATGAAATAAAATTAAAAACAAATAAATAAAATCAAATGTAAATATTTACAAAAAAAAAAAAAAAGAGTCATTGAAGAAGGAATGTAGGCCATATTTATGACTTTAAAAAGAATGAAATCGAAATTTACACATTCTAACCGCTCAACATATAATTACATAATTTAAGATTAATCATTTCAATCAAAATTTCAATGATTAATGATATATTAATAATTTAAAATTAAATGAGTCTATTCCAATTCAATGAAAAAAATATGATTAAAGTTATTAGTATTGAATTATATAATAATTTTTCTTTAATTAAAGAGAAATTTTCATTATATTGCATTTGAAGCAACTCTTCCTTTTTATCACTTATATTTTTTTCAAAAACAAATGGCTTCTAAGTTCAATTGTATCCATAAGAATGGTATTGTCTCTCCTCATTTGATTCCTAATTTTTTGTCATCATCAAATAGGAAAAAGAGATAAGTACAAAAAATTAGGCACCTTTAGTGCAAGAGGGACTCTCCTATTTAATGGGGTTCAGATGGCAATATTTAATACAAAAAAATAAATCACATGTCCTAAAAATAAATGAAAAACCATTAGACAAACTATACTCTTAAAATGCTATCTTTTATAAGGTTTTAATGTTCAATTCTTGAATCCTGATGCTAGTTAATTAATATTTCAACGGAGATTAGTGCAGTATCGGATGTGTAAGAAAAATAAATAAATAATTTTAAAAAATGTGAAATAAATAATTCTAAAAAATGTGAAATAAATAATTTAAAAAAAAATGAAATTGGAAGGGAGAAGAAATGGCGGGCTTGCGCATGGTTCCCACTAACTGTAAAACAGTTACTCGTGCAAGTGGACTCAACAATCCTCTGCATTTCCATCCACCTACACCGCGACACCAACCCAGTCACACATTGCCACGTCACAACACCAGAATACAAAACATTTATAACCGAAAACATAGTCCATCACCTACGCGAGTGTAATCACATAGGAGCATAACCACGATGTGCACGAACCATGTCAAAATGATCTCTCGCACCACATAAATAAATAAACGAAAGCAGAACAATGTTGTTTTCTGATTTTCCCATAAAATTAAGAATCAAAAGTCATAGAATAATTTCAATGTCATGGAAAGAAAACAAAGCGAGTTTGATAGAACACACGTAAAGAAAGGACCATGGAGTGTTGAAGAAGATGAGGTACTGTTAAAGCATGTGAACAAGTATGGTCCAAGGGATTGGAGCTCCATTCGAACCAAAGACTTGTTGCATCGAACCGGAAAATCTTGTCGCCTTAGATGGGTTAATAAGCTTAGACCAGATTTGAAGTCGTAAGTTGTCATTTTTTTATTTTAGTTTTAATATTTCAGTCGCAACCACCACTACTGCATTGGTCAAATATTTTTTGTATAATTAATTTCTCACCATTTTATATGGTGACTCACTCGAAAAATTAAATTATAATTCGGAATTGTAACCATATTGACATTGCATCATGTTGTGATAACATTTGTATGGGTAAGATCGTGACTTGAATGTGACTTAATAGGAACCAATTTGAAACCTTAGTTAGAGTTAAGCACGAAGAGCATGTCATGTTGCTACCATTTTTGAATTTTTATTTATCTATTTTTTTCTAGATTTTTTTGTCGTTTTTCATATGATTATTGTATCAATTTTTTTGGATAGTAAGAATAGTTGTTATCATTATTGTTCAGGTGATGGTGTTTGAGTAAATTCTGCTTTTTGTGTGGTATTAATGTGTTTTGATCATTATGTAACAATGTGCTTTGGTACTGAACATCTAACAGTGATGTGCTTAACTGGTTTTGTTTTATAACAAGAATGTTCTTGAATGTGTGTGATTCCAATGGCAGTGGGTGTAAGTTTTCAGCAGAGGAGGAGAGAGTGGTGATAGAATTACAAGCAGAATTTGGGAACAAATGGGCCAAAATTGCTACATATTTGGAAGGGAGAACTGATAATGATGTGAAAAACTTCTGGAGCAGCAGGAGGAAAAGGTTGGAGAGGATATTGAAGAAGCCATCACCATCAAAGCCTCAGAAAAACAAAGGAAAAATTCCTCTAAACCTAATACAAGTTGAAGAGGTAAGGTAGATTAGTAACAATTTTTTTTTGTGTTGGATGAGTTAGAATCTCTCCTGCAGAGGGAAGTGATGTTTTTGCTTGCACTTTTATATCATTGCATTCTGTTTTTCCTTTGTTTTGTTTTTCAAAGTACTTCTCCCTAATACTGGAGAGAATTATGAATCTTGTTGGATAACCATTAATGGAAAGGATGCAACACAAATACCATAACAAGTTGTATTTGTTTTTCAATACCTGTTACATATAAAAAAGGTTTTGCTACCAAGTGTCTAAAAATTTAAATTTTTATTAAATAAAATGTACTAAACACATTGTTACCAACTATCAATTCAAAATAGTATTTAATTTTGAATCCATTAAATACTTCACTCTTGATTAGAAACTTTTTATGTTAAATTCCTTAACAAGTGATTTGAGGCACCTTATGCAGATCTCTTGCAAAAGTACTTGGTTTAGTACATAATAGATCATAAAATCTTAAACTTAATAGCCAAATTATATATTTCAGGTTCCTGCATGCAGTTCCAATCAGCTAGAGGAAAACTACAATTCTTACCCTGCTTCCTATATACTGAACACTGAGGAGATCAAGATGGTTCACCTACCAGATTTAACAAAACCAAACTACCAAAACCAATATTTGGAAAATGATCTCAATGCAATGGATGTTAAGGCCACCTCATTTCATATGGTACCAGAACCATCATTTGCATATTCATCAGGTTACAATTGCCATCAACTCCCTGAACCACAAATGGACTTTACATTATTCCCAGGGTGCCATGACCTTGCTCCAGAGCCATTTGACCCCAACTTTATTGACATATTTGAGCAGAAAAATTGTTCAGAAAGTGTAAGCAGTCAGAAGTTTGTGACCAAGTTGCCAACTCTTGGATTAGAGGGAAGTTGTCAAAATACAATTCCAAATGGGTTCTTTGAGGAATTCCCTACTGAGATGTTGGAATATTTTGAGCATGTTCCAAACTAACTATTTTTAATTAGCCTATTATAGTAATATGTCTAGCAATCATTATTGCTCCTAGTTGTTGTACCATCCTTTTGGGGAAAAACATTTAATGCTATGTAACTTACATTTGCAATTAGCTAATGCATGATCATGTAGTTTCAGTTACTTGGGTTTACCAAGTAGGAACTTCAAACACCAATATCTGTCAACTTTAGGAACTTTGGTATGTAATACATGCACATTTGAGAGTATTTACCATATTTAAATATTTAACTAACCTTTGTAGAGATACTTTATTTTATGAACATCAGAACCTGTGACAGACCTAATAATTTTTTGGTTTTAGTTTCAGATTTACCCTCTCCTTTTTGTGTCGCAACCTAAACAAAATAGCCTTCAATGACCCTCCACTATGCCACCAAAAAAGTATACTAAAAAAAGTGTTGCTGCTACTTCATAAAACGTACCCTGTGTATTGAATTCATTACTATCTTAAATAACGAGTTTGTCATAATCACGGTACCTGTGTATTGAATTCATCAGTACCTGAATTCATTAAAAACTACCACATACCCAAGTGAACCACTACATGAGAATAAACAATTCTCCAATACCTTTAGCGGGTACCCACAAATCAAAAGTGGGCGCAAACATATCCATTTGCAATTTTTAGACAAATTCTAATGCCCTATCCAATATAACCATCACTTTTTGGTAATATCTCTTACCATAAATAATACCCATTTTACCATGCTAGTGGAGATGTAGGTCCCTCACCATGATTTTGTTACGTCTCTCGTGATCCTCCCAAATCCAGGTCACTAGTTTCCAATCTTCACCGTTAATTTTAATATTAAAAATGTCATTTTTTTCCCACCAACTTAATCATATTCCAGAAAGTCCCTTCTCTCACTAATAGAAATTTCCTTTCAACTTTGTCACAATTTTCATTATCTTTGATCAGAACAGCAACACTCACCACCAAAGCTTCATTATCAGTTTAACCAGAAAATGGTTAAAGCTATCAGAGTTCACGAACTTGGTGGTCCTCAGGTCCCTTTCTCTTTTTCTTTTATCTTTTCCGCTTCTCAGTTCTCACTCACATAGTTACCTTTTGGGATTCTTCATATAAAAAATTGATCTTTATCATTTGGGTATACATGTTTCTCACCAATTTGAAAGACCCATGTTCCAGAAAGAGAATTTGAATTTCAGTATTGCTTCCTGTAATATTATTTGTGCTATATTTTTTTTCCCAACAATTTTCTAAAGGGATCATTTCGTTATTTGCCTTGTTTGTTTAGACTAATAAAGTGAATTTGAAAAAGTGATTTTTTATAATGTAAAATATATAGATTCTCAAATAAGGTTGACTTCGACCTTTTTAGCTGCTTCTGCATTTTTGTATAAGTGTGTCAGTGTCAAAGGTGATTTTTTGTTTCAAAGCGATTACTTCTTTAAGGACTCATTTGATCAGGCTTAAAAAAAGTGGTTTTGGCAAAGTGAATTTTGATGAGCAGGAAAATATAGTTTCTGACAAAGCTGGATTTAATTTTTTTCTTTGCAATTTCTGCTTTTTCCTTAAGTCCAACCAAACAAATATGTGCCAGAGAGGAAGTGATTTTCTTGATCAAAATAATCACTTTTGGTGTGAAAAAAGCTTAAACAAAGGGTCCCTTACTATTTCTTATTAAATTGTAGATTAGCACGTGTTTCAGTGGTTAGATTAATCCTATTAAGCTTGTGGTAATGCCTAATGATAACAGGTTCTAAAGTGGGAGGATGTGGAAATTGGAGAGCCAAAAGAAGGCGAGATCCGTGTAAAGAACAAAGCCATTGGGATTAATTTCATCGATGTCTACTTTCGTAAAGGAGTTTATAAAGCCCCCTCTCTTCCGTTCACTCCAGGTTTCCTAGTTTGATTTACTTCTAATAAATGATTCTGCATGTAATATTTCTAGTTCTTGTGGTAAAAGTGGACAAAAAGTATGGTATAGGGTGCTGAATTATTTGTTCTATAATGCTGTTAATGACCCAAGTAGGTACTAATTATGTGTTAAGTCATGCCATGTAGCAACGTATACTTCATATTATTTAGCTTGATCTAGATCCTAGGTGTTGCTAGTTTCAATAACGAAGAGAATTTGTTTATGGATGATTTCACTTTTAATTGGTTGTTTCACAGGAAGATTAGTTTTTAATGAAACTTAAGGAAATCTTGCATTGATTTTTGTCTGTATACATAAAGGACAATTTGAGAGTGATCCTTTGTACAACGGTAAGGTTGCCTCCTTGTGACATGGAGGTTGTGTTTAGCCCTCTGCTACTAGGGTAAGATTGCCAGTGGATTTGAAAGACCTTGCCAGTTAGTCTCACACATGGAGCTCATCTTGAAAACTGAGCCACACCTTGTGGTTAGCGTTATTTAAGAGGATGGTTTGAAAGTATGAGGTGCAATTTTTACAACTATATAACTATCTATCAGCATATGTGTTTCTTTACATGTTCTTTGTGACTACTTTCTCCTCCTATTGATTTGTGCTTGTTTTGGAAACAATGTAAAGACAACAAGTAAAAAAAGGAATGAACCAGCTCTTTCGGCACGGACGTTCATAATTATGCATATCTTTTTAATAGCAATTCATTTCTATATAATGTAATGCTTGATTGGATAATTACCAAACTAAATTGAACACTTGAACTTTGGGCTACTATTTTTTTATGCACTGAAACACTTTTTTCAGCGAATCTGCTTGTAGTCATTGGCTATTTGGCTGCTATATGTCCTTTGATCAGTCTGAAGAAGAACACCCCGATTCTTCATTGCTTGTATTTGTAGCTCAAGAATCAACATTTACTTTATCATCATATGCATTGATGATTACTCTCTTAACTTTTAATGGAAAGCTAAGTTAATGCCCAAGGTATCATGTATTCAATTCTTTCCCCTTTTATGTGGCAGGTATGGAGGCTGTTGGAGTTGTTACGGCCGTAGGTGATGGACTCACTGGTAGGAAGGTTGGAGATCTTGTAGCTTATGCAGGTCAACCAATGGGCTCATATGCTGAAGAACAGATTCTTCCTGCAAATAAAGTAGTCCCTGTTCCTTCCTCAATTGACCCAGTTATTGTGGCATCTGTAATGATGAAGGGCATGACAGCTCAATTTTTGCTTCGGCGCTGTTTCAAGGTACCTGAAGGAAGTAAACTTAATGCGGTACGTATCTGGGTTAATGATGAACTGAGACTATACATATGACTTTACAGGTTGAACCCGGTCACACAATTCTTGTACATGCAGCAGCTGGTGGAGTTGGATCCTTATTGTGCCAGTGGGGAAATGCTCTTGGCGCGACCGTTATAGGAACCGTGTCCAGTAAAGAAAAGGCAGCTCAAGCCAAGGAGGATGGCTGCCATCATATTATAATCTCTACACAAGAGGATTTTGTTACCCGTGTCAACGAAATCACATCTGGCAATGGAGTTGAAGTTGTCTATGATTCTGTCGGAAAGGATACCTTTGAGGTAATACTGATTCTATGCTATGTTAATGCAATTGACACAATTAAAACTAAACCATCAACAATCACCAACTACATGATCCTAGATACTGAACTCCACAGTGATCATTATAAAAGAAATATGGCTATTAAGAAGAAAATGAGTTGCAAAGAACTCAAGAAGTAATGAATAAGAAACTTCTGTTATTGAAGATGAAAGAAATGAAGAATATGTGAAGTGTGAATCTTGAAAGAGTATCTAAAAAAACTTACTTTGATTAACTAACCTATGTTCTATTTATAGAAAGGAGGAAAGGGTATCTAACTAACATAACTAACAAAACTAATTCTATACATGTGCAAAATAAAGAATCCAAGAAGCTGAGTTAGGTGGTATGAAATTGTTTGAAATCTGGTGCAACTTGGTTTAGGCTTGGTGAAATGAGGATGCAAAGTTTGGACTGAGTTGGCCCATATGCAGAGTGATCCTGGCCTTGCCCTGGTGCTGAACTGTCTTGGCCTTGGCCAGGTGTGTGACTGTCTTGGCCTTGGCCTGGTGCGTGACTGTCTTGGCCTTGGCCTGGTGCGGAACTGAGTTGGCCTTGGTCTGGTGCAGGATGACTCTGGCCTGGTGCAGGATGGCTCTGGCCTTGGCCTGGTGCGAAGTTGGCTTGGTCTTGAGCAGAGTTGTCTTGGCCTTGTGATATATTGGCTAATAATCATGGATTTTAGTCCACATTTGAAGCCATAGATCCTATTGAAAAACTTCATATTAATTTATTTTCATATTTAGAAATGAATTCAGTGTTTCATCCTATCAGCAACTTAGCATTGGGTTTCTCTCACTTTGCAAACCATGTGATGATATGAAAGTAGTCAAAACTAGTTACAGTACTTCAAATATAATCCATAAACCCTGAGAGCAAGAATTGATATGCTACTGATCAAGGCTTTCTTTTGTTATAAAGTTCTTAACTTGAGCTTTGGGTTATAATATCTATCGCAGCGATGTTTCTATCCTCATATTTCAAAATATAAGATTACTATGATATGAAGTCCTTAAGGGTGTATGCTATGGTCTGTGCAGGGTTCTTTGGTGTGCTTAAAGCTTCGAGGTTACATGGTCAGTTTCGGGCAATCTTCAGGTTCACCTGATCCAGTTCCATTATCTGCCCTAGCTGCAAAATCATTGTTCCTGACAAGGCCTACCCTAATGCAATATGTAGTCACTCGGGACGAACTATTGGAGACGGCTGGAGAGTTGTTTGCTAATATTGCTTCTGGTGTGCTGAAGGTTCGGGTTAATCATACTTACCCTTTGTCTGATGCAGCAAAAGCACATGAAGATCTGGAGGGTAGGAAGACCTCAGGATCTGTTGTGTTGATACCTTGAGCCACAGGTTGTGGTTGCCATACGCCAAAAAATATTTGGTTGATTCCTTGTGAATGAAGCTATAGATTTTGAATTATATTATTGTTGATGTATTGTTATGCATTTTGGAAAAGTTTATAACACATAAAAGTTGTTAGTGATTTTAGTAACATGTTAGTTTGTTTCTAAATTCTCATTTGGAAACAGAATTATACTCAGAAGAGTGAACTAGAGTTATTTCTATCATATATTTCCACATGGTAGTTTCAAACAAAAATCCCCTTTTATATGCTTAGTATATTAGGAATAAGTCTCATCTTCATTAATAGAGAGACAAATATTTCAATTTATTTATATTTTGAATGACAAAGATATTATTTTTATACTTAAAATGATAGATATGTCATTACATGTTAAATTTTCTTTGGTTTTTTAAGTATTTGTCTCTCTATTAATGGAGATGATCCATACTTATATATTAGAGGCTGCAATTAATTTTATGGAAAATGGTGATGAAGAAATTTTAAAAGAACAATTTTTTATTAGAAGATAGTTTATTTAATATTCGAAAGTGATGTATTCGGCTTTTTTTTATACCAATGTATTCTTTTGTTTTTGGATTCCTCAATATCTCAACCAATACCCAGTCAAACTTACTGAGTTTCTAAATTTAGACATGAATCCCATGATGATAATGCAAATGTACTTAATTTTTTCAGTTACATTTTTGGGTTGCTTACAATATTTTCTTTCTATTCTTTGACTAACCGTTAGGTGTAAAAAGTGATATAAGAGATATGTAGAAATAAGAGGAAAAAATGTACTCTTAGATGAGCGGTGTGGTTGGACTAGAGGTCCAAGTATAAGGTATTGAGTATCTGGATAGGAGCTCTTTTGGAATCTAGTTGAAGGTTGACTTGGATCTGCCGGTGGAGGTACCTGAAAAAGTTCGACGATCAAGTCAGGAAGACTAAAGAGGTAAGTAGATAAAAATAATGATAAGTAATAAGTTTTAAGTGATGAGGGAATAATAATACTTCCTCTGGAGGGGAAACCCTTATTTATAGGGGTTGAGATGGATGATGTGGCCCTGGAGGGTACTGTTGGCATGACCGACCATCCTAGCTTGTCGCAGGATGCTTTTCCCATGTCAAGCGGCTTTGATAAGGTCGAACTATGTGCGCAGTTGACTTGTAGCTTATGGCATGTCTAACAATTGTATTGTAGTTTGTCTTTGTCGTGTTGTCAAGAGGTATGTGAGATTGCAGATGTCATGGATGTGCGCTGTTGACAACATGTCAGACGGTGAGTGGTCCCGACCTGGAGTTTTGGCCTAAGGGAGATGATTCTGGTCAAGCCTTTTAATTGGTTATAGTCGGTCTTTGCTCGGCTAGAGGGGAGGCCATCTCGGGTAGTCAAGACGTCCGGATGATCGGGATGGAACAATTAGATCATCATTCATCGTTAATTTTCAATATCATTGACCCTTCAAATAGAAATGGAATAATACAAATGAACGGTATAAAATATAATGATTATACATAAATATTTAACAATGTATAGATATTAACACAAGAATTATAACTCCTTAATGACCGATAAATCTCTTATTCAATATGTGGAAGATTATTTTCTAGATAATACCACTGGTTTAAGTGGGCCTAATAATATATTTTTCCTTCTTTCTTCCCATATATCAAGCCACATCTTTACCCAACTCAAATTCGGAATAACTGATCAAATTACTTTAATTTAGTAACAATTCATCAATTTAAACTACTTGGGAATCCACTCTGCTACTTTTAGTTATTTTGACTTTTTGTGATTTTGACTTTCTTACTTTTATTTTAATTATTGAAATTAAAATCTAATTCGTCTATGATTACAAAAGTAAAAGCCACATCACTAATCCACCTTATCCTGTCAATCTATTTTAGTACCAGATACCTACATGGTAACACAAAAGCTTATGAAAAACAAAGTTAGTGTCTAGTCTATATCTGTTGTCTCACTTATTTGTGTCACTCCATATGTCAGGAGATATCATTAGTCAGAATAATATTTAATAATTATATTTTTAACTTAAATATTTTTTTTAACCAGTCAAAAATAATAATACATGTAATAGTACATAAAGTAGCACCACAAATGTACTCCCTTCTTTAATTGCCAATTTTGAAAACCAGAGGAGTTGAATTGAACCTTATTATATCCTAATTGAACTCATATATAATCGATTTGATAGGATTAATCACTAAGTTTGGATTTAAAAATAAAAAGATAAAATATAATATTTATGCACTATTAGTTAAATGATTTATTGATGGGAAATTCAACACAATAATAAGGAAATCTCTAACATAATATATGCAGCGGACAATAATTTCCCAAACTTGCTAGAATATATGAGGAGCAATAACAAATAATGTAGTAACTAAAAACACACAAAGGACACTACAATTTTAACGTAGTAACTAAAAACACACAAGGGATACTACAATTTTAATGTAGTAAACCTTTCCAATGTGAGAAGTAAAAACCACAGGACAAGCTAGTTAATCAAGCTCCACTATGATCAAAATAGGAATAGAAGAGGGTCTTTAAAATACAACACAAAACATGCTCAACAATACAACACAAAACATGCTCAACAATACAGCACAAAACGTGCTCAGTAATACATCACACAATAGAGTAACAAGCTTGAAAATGATAGCACAAAGTTGCAGAAAAAACCAGAAAAACAACCATTGTTTTGGCTCGTTTTCTACCACCTCGAATGACTTCTTACCGATCCAACTATTCAGAATGAAATACCAGAAGCTGTGAACTTGTTGTCTAAATTTCTGCCCAATCCAGCGGTGAACACAGACGCAGTCACAAATCTCCCATAACTGCTATGAGTTCCTGCGGGTTGAGTTCTTTCAACTTCTCTCTCACTTTTCTAATGCTTCTTTTTTTTGCCTAAACTGATTGTGCACCCTTGCCTCATTTGACCCCTATCAATTAGATTAAGTGAGACAAGTGGGTTTTGCCCAATTGGGTCTTTCTCTATATAGGAAGCGAGCCCAAACCCAACAAATCTCCCCCTCACAACTATGTGAAGAGAATCGTCAAACCAATGATCTTAAAAAAAGTTTCAAACTTCCACCTTGATAAGGCCTTAGTCATCATATCAACATCATTATCATCTATATGAACCTTAACCAATTCCAACAAACTAGCATCCAAAGTATCACGTATCCAATGATATCTCACATCAATGTGTTTGGACCTCGAACGAAAAGTTGAATTCTTCCGAAGATCAATTGCACTTTGACTATCACAAAATAACAAGTATTTATCTTGGAAAAAATCAAGCTCATGCAAGAATTTCTTCACCCAAAGCAACTCCTTGTATGCTTCTGCAATGGCAATGAACCATGCCTCAATAGTGGACAATGTAATGCACTTTTGCAACCTAGATTGTCATGCTACAACTCCACCTGCAAACTTAATCAAGTAACTGTAAGTGGACTTTCTGGAATCAATGTCTCCAACCATATCAGAATAAGTATAGCCCACAAGAGTAGGTTTATCACCTCCAAAACAAAGCCTCACACTAGCAGTACCACAAAGATAGCTCAAAATCCATTTCACAACATTCCAATGCTCTCTACCTGGATTTAAAAGAAATCTACTAACTGTACCAACAACATGTGCAATATCTGGTCTTGTACACACCATTACATACATCAAACTTCCCACAGCAGATGCATAAAGAACCTGTTGCATATCTGATTTTTCATCTTCATTTGAAGGATACTATTTAGCACTTAACTTAAAATGAGTAGAAGATGAGTGCTTACCGTCTTAGCATTTTCCATCTGGAACTTCTGTAACACTCTCATAATATAGTGTTCCTGTGACAGCCAAAGTTTCTTTTCTTGTCTATCTTGCATGATTCTTATACCAAGAATCTGGTTAGCAGCTCCTATGTCTTTAATGGCAAATGACTTGCCTAATTGCTTCTTTAACTTGTCAATCATAGAATTTTTTCCCCAACAATAAGCATGTCGTCAACATACAATAACAGGATGATGAAATCACCATCAACAAAATTTCTAATGAAGACACAATGATAAGAAGTAGTCTTCTTGTAGCTTTGCTCACACATAATAGACTCAAACTTCTACCATTGTCGTGGAGTCTGCTTTAAACCATATAGACACTTTCTCAACCTACACACATAGTCTTCTTTCTCTTCAACAAGAAAACATCAGGTTGTTTCATATAAATCTCTTCCTTCAAATCACCATGAAGGAAAGTAGTTTTTAAATCCATTTGCTCTACCTCTAAATCAAGAGTATCAGCCAAACTCAATATAATTCTAATGGATGACATCTTCACCACAAGAGAAAAAATCTCAATGAAATCAACACACTTTCTCTGTCTGAAACCTTAAACCACCAATTTGGCTTTATACCTTGGAGATGTAGAATTATTTCCTTGCTTCACCATGTAAATCCACATGTTTTCCAAAACCTTCTTCCATTTTGGCAATTTGACCAAATCACAAGTGTGATTATCATGTAAGGACTTCATTTCCTCTTACATTGCATCCAACCACTTCTTCTTTTCTTCATTCTCCCTGGCCTAATGATAATATCCAGGTTCTCCTCCATCTGTCACAACAATATAGTCATCTGAAGGGTACTTAGTAGGTGGTTTCCTCTACCTATTAGGTGTTAGATATTTGTGGAACGGCAAGCGCACCGTATCATCCAAGTAGTAAAATCCGGTAAAGTATTGGGATATCGTCCTCAGGGAACAGAGTGGATTTATACTACTTCCTACTAGAATGCATTGAGTATATATTTACGATGATGTTTTTATAAAAAATTGTGTTTAATTGTGAAAAATCATAAATTGACCTAAAAATTAGTAAAGTAAATTGGGATCGAAATGCATATTTTTTTCCCAATTACATCCATGGATTCAATTCCAAGTGAATTGTGAAATTACTGATTCAGATGCACATATCATTCAAATCATTCACATTAATCCCTTGAGTGTAAAGTCCTTAGATAATTGCTAAAATACCAATTCCTTGGATATTTGACCGATTAACCAGCATTAAGTTCCATGTAAAAGCAATTCATGCATCATTTTTCATTCCTAGAGCAACGATGTATGAAGGAAGATGATCCAGGTTTAGTATCAAGTTTAACTTCCCAATTAAACTCGAACCCAAGAACAAGAAATTAGTAGCAAATTAAATTCATGCATTAAGAACGGGATGAACTTCCCAAAATCAAATAACAATTACAATGGAATCAAATCTAGGAGTGCAAAGGTTAGAAAATTACATTTCGAATCCCACAGTAAGGTCTAATCGCTCCTTCTCGCTATTACAACACTCAAATCATGAAAATATACAAGGAATAATGCAAAGTAGAATCATTTCCACGATTTCTATCCTAATCTCCATGCCCTTCTCTCTATTTTTGTGCCAAAATTATTTTGAAAAGTAAATAAATCCCCACTGACTTCCAAAAACCGCCAATAGCAGTTCCAACTTCCAAGCCCTCGCCCAAGCTAGAGATTCTCGCTTGGGCGAGTAAATAAGAGGCTTTCAGACCTGAGCATCTCGCTTGGGCGAGGATCCTTCGCTGAGGCGAGGACCAGGCAGGACATCAGGTCCTTTTTTTGCTCCAATTGTCGCTTGGGCGAGCGACAACAGTGATTTCTAGTGATTTTTCTCCTATTTGTGGCTTGGGCGACCCTCTCCTTGCTTGGGAGAGGCTTGTGGTGCTCAGAAGTACCAATCTTCATCTTTTTCTCCTTTTTTCTTAAATCTTATCCCGAAACAACATAAACACATAAAATTTCCTACACATGACATGATTACTAAGTTATCAGGAATTTTACACAGTTACATCATAAATATGCACTAAGTGCCCCAAAAGCATATGAATTTCCTTAACAATTTGGCACTTAACATTAGGCATCTGAAGTTGAACTTGAGGTGGTTCAAAAGCATCGCCAAGATTCTCATCTCGTGACATCTCATGTTCATCTTCACCAATATCAATAGGAATATCTAACCCATCTCCAAACTGTTGATCATCAACATAATCATGTTGCTCACCATTTTGAATGTTATTCTCAACTGTATTCAAATCATGTACAGGCATCCAAAATGGATCAATATCAGACAATCTATTATCTTCCTCGTGTGTAGTCTTCTTCATCTTATCAATATCTTCAATGGTTTGATCTTTCATGAACTTCACATCACAGCTTCTAACAACCTTTATCTCAACAAGATCATACAATCTATAGCCAAATTCATCTTCACCATAACTGATAAAGATGCATTGCTTTGTCTTCGCATCCAACTTGGACGCTTCATTCTTTAGAACATGCACAAATGTCTTGCAACCGAAGACTCGCAAATGCTCATACCTGACATTCTTGCCAATAGGCAAAACAAGCATTGTCTACAAGCGCTGGAATTTCCAATGGGCAACGTGGGCGGCACACAAACATAATTTAAGGAAAAATTAAGAATTTTTCATATAAGTTATGATGTAATGTGATTTTTGGTCCCTAAAAAATTTGTAATATAATGTGATTTGTTCAACTTCATATAAAATATCAAATATTTTGTTAATTTTTTATCTTCAACTACCTTATTTTATTTATTATATGAATTTTTAATTTTTTTAATTATTCAACAATGTCTGCAGGCCGTCCGCAAGCCCGTTAGCCCATTTGTCTATTTGCCTGTTTCGCCCTGTCCATTTTGCCCGCAAAGCCCACTGGAATTTCCAATGGGCAACGTGGGCGGCCCACAAACATAATTTAAGGAAAAATTAAGAAATTTTCATATAAGTTATAATGTAATGTGATTTTTGGTCCCTAAAAAATTTGTAATATAATGTGATTTATTCAACTTCATATAAAACATCAAAGTTTTTATTAATTTTTTATCTTCAACTACTTTATTTTATTTATAATATGATTTTTTTATTTTTTAATTATTCAATAATGTCTGCAGGCCGTTCGCAATCCTATTTGCTCATTTTAAAATGGGCAGTGCATTGAATTTTGTCTGTTAAGCCAATGCGGGCATGCCCACGTCCGCTTGAATTATTGTTGGCATGGGCTAAACGGGTCGGGCGGCCCATTTTGCCATCTCTACCTGAAAGTACATCATTTTTGGCTAAACAATTCAACTCTTTTTCAATGATATGACTAAAACTGCAGTGCCACGAAGAAGCCTCCATATCCATGACATCCACACTTTCTTTAGCAACCAATGCTTTTTTCCAATACATTTTAGAAATTTCTCCCCTCTGGCCACAACCAAGTTACCTCTAGTGAGTTTCCGTTTTCCAGAATCAAAGTGATTATCATAACCACTAATCATCAAGCATATGCACAGAGATTAAATTGAAACGAACATTTAGAGCATGTTTAACCCCTATTAGCAACAATTGCACTCTCATGTTGGTATGCAATCAAATTTCACCAATATCAACTATCTTTGACACGCCATCATTATCCATCTTCAACACTCCAAAATCACCAGAAGTGTAAGATGTGAAGAATTCTTTCCTTGGTGTAACATGCAGTGTTGCACCATTATCAATTATCCACATACTCTCATATGATACAAGATTAACTGAATCACTATAATGAAGAATAATAAGATCATCACATGTGGCAGTAGTAACACGATCATCATCACCATGATTGTTTTTATTCTGCTTGCCCTTCTTGTCTTTGTTCTCCGTTTCCATTGAAAATAATTCTTCTATATGTGACCTGCTTTGTGACAATAGTGACACTCCACATTCTTGTATCTGGACTTGGACTTACTTCTTCTCTTTTCCCTATCACCTTTTGGTCCCTTTCTATGACTTCTCCCTCTGTTTCCAGTGACAAACACCTCAAAATGAGATGAAGTACCATGTGTCTTCCTTCTCATCTCCTCGTTAAAAATACTTCATTTTATACTCTCCAAAGAGATAATACCATGAAGGGCTTAATTTGTAATTGAAACTTGAAATATTTATCAAGAATCTAGTAGAGTATTCAATAGTCATGGTCTCAATACTTCATCATCAAACTTGATACCCATTCTTGATAATTGATCGAGGACCCCCTTGAAAATCATTCAAGTGATCTGAAATAGAAGCTCATTCCTTGTACCTCAAATTCATCAAGGAATTCAACAAGTATAATTTATTATTCCCTGATTTAGAAGCATATAAGGATTCAATTTTCTTCCATAAAGATTTTACATTTTTCTCATTTGTCAATGTGATTATAGACATTGTCTTCTACATATCGTCGAATAAAATCACAAACTTGTTGATGTTGAAAACTCCAATCCTCATCAGACTTGGACTCTAGCTTCTCAGTAACAAATACATGAATATGCAAATTCTTTACAAATAATAAATCTTTCATTTTTCCTTTCCACAAGTGATAGTTAGTGTCATTCAAACATATCATTATATGTGTATTTGTCTCCATCATTCAAGCAAGTCAAATAACCTCAAACCCAAAGAGCTCTGATGCCACTCTGATGAGAAATTCAACACAATAACAAGGAAATCTCTAACAAAGTATATACAGTGGACAATAATTTCCCCAACTTGCTAGAATATATGATGAGCAATAACAAATAATGGAGTAACTAAAAACACACAAGGGATACTAGAATTTTAATGTGGAAAACCTTTCCAATGTGAGAAGTAAAAACCACAGGCACAAGTCAGTCAATCAAGCTTCATATGATCAAAATCTGAATATAAGAGGGTCTTCAAAATACAGCATAAAACATGCTCAATAATACAGCATACAATAGAGCAACAAGCTTGAAAACGAGAACACAAAGTTGTAGAAAAAACCAGAAAACAACCATTATTTTGGCTCGTTTTCTACCACCTCGGATGACTTCTCACCGATCCAACCGTTTAGAATGAAGTACCAAAAGTTGTGAACCTACTGTCCAAATTTCAGCCTGATCCAACAGTGAACGAAGACGCAATCGCAAATCTCTCACAATTGCTATGAGTTCTTGTGGTTTGAGTTCTTTCAACTTTTCTCTCACTTTTTTAATGCTTCTTTTTTTACCTAAATTTATTGCACACCCCTTGCCTCATCTAACTCCTACCAATTAGATTAAGTGAGAGAAGTAGGCTTTACCCAATTGAGATTTCTTCACATAAGAAGGAGCCCAAACCTAACATTTATGCATATTCATTAGTATTTATTTTTCAAAAGTCAATAATAATAAAACATGAATAATGAACAATATAATAACAATATATAAAACTGATTAGTATATGATCCTCACATTCACGTTTATGGGATGCCTTCTAACTTGTTAGAGACATCAAATCAAATATACTATGCTAAAAGTTCTAAAAAGTAAAAGTAAAATTTCATGTTTAACCTTATCTTTAGTGTCCTTACAAAGGGTCACTGGTCTCTATCTTCTCATCCTCATCTTCTCTTGGGGCATTGGTGGAGCAGTTTCTTCTCATTTCCTAGGTAACCTTTCTTTCATTTCTATCACACCCTTTTTCTCATAGAATCTTTCTCTTCCATACACATTCACTACCTTCCTAAAGTGATGTATTCGGTTTTTTTTATAGAAATGTACTGTTTTGTTTTTGGATTCCTCATATCTCGATTCTCAACCAATATCCCGTGAAACTTACTGAGTCAATTCTCAACCAATAATGCAAACGTAATTAATATTTTTAGTTACATTTTTTTTGATGCTTAGAATATTTTTGGGTTGCTTAGAATATTTTCTTTATGAGTTATAAGTTCTTAATGACCACATAATCTCTTATTCGGAATGTGGAAAATTATTTTCTAGATAATACCACTAGTTTAAGTGGGCCTAATATTGTTTTCTTCTTTATTCGTACTAACGTGTCGGCAGTCACTCTATATATGTCGACCCCATTTTATTTTTTAGTATTGAACATTTAATTTTTATATATTTTATTTTAGAGAATTATAATCATTTTTTTGTAGATGATATTATAATTTTTTGATAAAATATAAAAAAATGCATTGGTAATTTGATATATTTAGTGGATGTAACTTCCTCTAACTTCTATTTATATTTTTATTGTATAAAAAAATATTGTAATAATTATTAATTATAAGGGCAAAATAGGTAAGTGATAATTATGTCATATATGTAGTTATAATATGTTTTGGATTTATATATAGTATAGATATATCAACCTACATCTTTTAAGGGAACCCAAATTGTCTTTACACCAATTGTGCCCAATAATAAATAACACGTAATTAATTTCTCAAGGAATATTATATTAATATATCTAGGTATTTGACAAAAGAAATATGACATAGAGAATCTGAATTTCTTTAAGGACTTAAATTCATGAATAATTGATTAAATTAGTTCAATTTAGTAACAATTCATCAATTTAAATTATGGGAATCCAGTTTAAAGATTTATATATACTAATTCATCATTCATTAATATATTTTTTTAAGAATAAATAATAACAAAATGTGGTGAATGATATAATATTAAGAGTAGGGATCTACTTACTAAGTTTATTAAACTTACTCTTCATCCTAGACCTAATAATTTAGATCTACTTACTAGTTGAAACCATTAGATTTTAGATATACTTACTAGTTGAAACCATTGCTAGAATGTGGAGTAAGTTTAAATTTTTTTTTATTAAAAATAATAATTATTTGAGTTAATGAACCAATTCGAACTGAGCTGAATAGTTCGCGAACTTTAACCGAGTCAAACTCGAGCTAAAAAAATAACTCGTGTCGAACTCGAATAGAGTTTCAAGTTGAACCAATCTTTATCGAACTAAACTGAGCTGAACTCTGATTCGACTCGATTACATATTTGCAATATTCTAACTTGTTAGTGACACCAAATCTAATATACTAGGCGTAAAAGTTCCAAAAGGTAAAAGTAAAATTCCAAGTTTACCCTTATCTTCAGTGTCCTTACAAAGGGTCACTGGTCACAATCTTCTCATCCTCATCTTCCAAACATCACCTTCTCTGGGGGCAGTGTTGGAGCAGGTTTTTCTCATTTCCTTGGTAACCTTTCTTTCATTTCTATCACTACCTTTTCTCATCGGATCTTTTCTCTTCTATACATTCACTCTTTTATTATTCATCTCTTTATTTATATAACAAATCCCTTTCACCCCTTTAAGATAAAATAAAATATATTATTTGCACTTTAATCTGATCTCATTTTCCTTTTCCATAATCTATAGCAAAAAAATGCTTAAGATCCCAAACCACCAAGTTGCAGGACACAAAGCCATAGATGGAATCCTAGGCCCTCTAATAGATGATTCTGGAAACTTCTACAAGCCTCTTCAAAACGACGATCGAGGTTCCAATGAGGTTTCGTTTTACGAATCTTTCAATTCTGAACCTAGGGTTCCCAAATCGATTCTCAAATACTTTCCAATTTTTCATGGCACTAAGATTGTGAATGCTTCTGATGGTTCTGGATTACACCCTCACCTTGTTTTAGAAGATGTTGCTTCATGTTACCCTAATCCTTCTGTTATGGATGTTAAAATTGGATCCAGAACTTGGTACCCTCAAGCTTCTGAGGAGTATATTAAGAAGTGTTTGGATAAGGATAGAGTCACATCGAGCATTACTTTAGGGTTTAGGGTTTCGGGTTTGAAATTAGTCGGGTCGGTGGCGAATGAGGATGATTTGTCCTGGCAGCCTGATAGGAAGTTTCTTCAGAATTTGTCTGCTGAGGATGTGAAGTTGCTTTTGAGTAAGTTTGTTTCTAGTAATATGCCTTCGGAGGACGCGGCTGCATGCCCGGATCGTGCTTTTGTGGAGAAGGTTTTTGGTGGATCTAATGGAGTTTTGGAGCAGTTGTTGGAGCTGAAGAAGTGGTTTGAGGTTCAAACTATTTTTCATTTTTACTCTTGCTCTGTTCTCATGTTGTATGATAAGGAGTCCTTGCTGAATGGAAAGAGTTCGGGTGGTGCTGTTGTTAAACTCGTTGATTTTGCGCATGTGGTGGATGCGGAAGGTGCTATTGATCATAACTTTTTGGGGGGACTCTGTTCTTTGATTAAGTTCATTTCAGATATCATAGCTAGTCCGGATGATGAGAACTGCATTTCTAATAATAATGGTACCAAATATGAACACTAAGACTACTTCGGTTCCATGAACGATTTTCGAATTCCAATCATATGCTGACTTTGTTTATGTCCAAATTCAGATCTTTGATTGACTGTTACTGTTGCTGTTTCTCTTTGTTACTTTTCTTGTCTTGCTAGTGAATTGCAAAATCAGAATGTTTTTTATGTGGTAGACATTTTATGTCTTCATGTTGTAATTTCTTTTGGACTAATGACTTGAAGCTTCCTATAATTTGTCATATAGTATGAAGAAATCTATAAGCCCTTCCAAGATTTTTTCATCAACTGTAGCTAAATATTTTAATCACTTTGTGATTTCTTATGCCATACTTAGTCAAATGTTTATTATTGGAGGTCCCTTTTCAACTATTCTTAATTATTATCTGTTTTCCCTGTTCATTTTTATATTAACTTAGTGATGGTTTGGTTGAAAAGTAATGGGGAACTATGTGGCAATTTTTAATGTATTCATAGCCTCTTTCAGCTGTGTTTTGTTTTTCTTCCCTTGTTTGTATGGGAGCATGGATAAAATTGCAACTATACATAGAAAAGAGTGAAGTGAATTTTCATTCTATTCTGAGTCTTTTGTCTACTGTTTCTATTCCACTGAACAAATTTGCAACAGATTAGTTAATAAACTGTATTTCGTTCTTGTTAGCATCAATGCTATAAGTTTGATTGGGCCATTGTATAGAATCTCTGATGATTATTTGCTCTTTCTAGGTTAACCAGTACAGGTTTGGAAACAATTATTTTTTAAGTCAATGACCATACTTTCATCGAAGCTTTTGATTATAAGATATTTTTATAAGTTAATATAAATTCACACTTATATAAAAGCTCAATCAACATAAAGCATAAATTGGTTTTTCTGTTTGTTTTTTCGACTGTTATGTTTATTAAAAGAAAAATAATATATCATTGAGTAAATTATATCCATATCCCCTGATTTTAAATTATATAAATTATTCATCTCTTTTCTATACCTACACCAACCGTGTAATTTATATACTTTGATGGGAAGTGTATTCTTTTAAAGAAAAAAGATGATTGATGTTATTAGGTTAAACAAAATATAGTATATTATGAAGAGAAAATCAAATAGTATATGAGTTAATATGTTTTCATTATTTTGGTTCATTACAATGTATAGTATAAGAGTGATTTAAATAATATATCATTAAAATTATTAATGCATTTTGTAATTAACAAAAAATAATGAAGAGACATTGACTCTTATACTATTTCGCTTATCTCTATGATATAACATATTTTGTTTAACTTAATAACTCATTTTTTGTTTAAAAGATAAAAGATGAATACTTATTTTTCATGTGGAGTAGTTAGTATAATATATGTACATAAATAAGGTTAGTTGATGTAAGTACAAAAGGAGATAGATATTTTTTGTAATTTCTCTAAAACTCAAGAAGTATCGATGTAATTTACTATATATCTTTCTACCATGGGTGACAAATTGATGGATTTGGATTTGAATCATAAGCGAAGAAAAGACATCCATCAATTCATATAAATCAATTAGATTATATTTTAGATTATTCAAACTTATATGATGAATTTTAATCCATCCATGAATCTATTTTAATGGGTTTGATGAATATCTAATATATTTCATTTTTTAATTGAAACTAAAATTATTTTTGAGGAAAATCATCCTATTAAAAAACTACTATTTCAATCAAGCGTTTTATTTTTAAAAATCATTTTTTTTTAAAAAGTGTTTTTTTTTTGTTAACAAACACTTTTTTAAAAACCTATAAGGCATTGGTCTAGGATGTAGGATTATGCTAGATCTTTAGAATGGCTAAATGGTTTAGAGTTCGATTCATGTGAGAAACACTTGTTGAGAGGGATAGTCACACATCCCAAAATGAATTAGTTTCTTATCAAAAAATAAATAGATATCCTTGGTAGTACAAAAATAGACACTTTTTAGAAACTGACTTTTGAACTTTTAAAAAATTGCAATATTTTACAAACATGTAACAAGTTCTATGTGTAAAAATTATAACATATTTATGTATGTTATGTATTTAAGAACAAACTTTTAATATTAACTATGTCCACATGTCATATAATTGATCTCAAATTAATTAATAAAAAATAAAGTGGGAGTAAGAAGCAACACAATAAAGTAAGAGTTAAGATAATGAATGAAATAAAAAACCAAACAATATTGTTTGTGGGAGTTTATTTTTTGATGGATTTAATATTTATCTAAATGGATATTTCCATTGGATACAATGGATGAATTTCACTAAAGTTATATATTGGATTATATCAATTTATATACATTAGCTCTAACCATGAATTTAGATGAATTTAGTTGTCTTAAATTTTGGTGGATTGTGAATAATTTTGTTATCTCTACCTTCTACATCATAAGAAATGTAATATTTGTTACAAAATAATATTTTATTTATTAATAATTAGTTTATATATATATATATATATATATATATATCATTTTTTACAATGTAAAATGATATATCATTATTCTTCTAAATTGATATATCATTATTAATTATGTCCACATGTCCTATAATTGATCTCAAATTAATTAATAAAAAACAAAGTGGGAGTAAGAAGCACCAAAAGAAAGTAAGAGTTAAGATAATGAATGAAATAAAAAACCAAACAATATTGTTTGTGGGAGTTTATTTTTTGATGGATTTAATATTTATCTAAATGGATATTTCCATTGGATACAATGGATGAATTTCACTAAAGTTATATATTGAATTATATCAATTTATATATATTAGCTCTAACGCATGAATTTAGATGAATTTAGTTGTCTTAAATTTTGGTGAATTGTAAATAATTTTGTTATCTCTACCTTCTACATCATAAGAAATGTAAAAGGTATATATATATATATTATATGTGAGCAATATGTATTTCTTATACATTGGAGTATTATGCAATATGAATATCTGCATATATGTTATATATATAATTATGGTTTGATCAAATATGCTCCTCTATATTTGAGATTTTTAAATACTATACTTGTTGTTTTCAATTCTTTTTTAAAACACATAAATAAGGATTGAAGTTAAGCTATATATATTAAGTTTAAGCTTAATGCTTGTAATTAAATATATATTGTGTATATATTGTATTTTGGAAATGCATATATATATATATATATATATATATAATTGACCTCACACATGTATATCAAAAATTAAATTATGAATGTGAATTAGATAAAACTAGATAGTGTTTTTATTCTTGAGATATATAAATCGTATTCAGTTGAACTTAACTTCTACTCCTATGATAACTCCACACAACTAAACTTATTACTTGGGCTTTATGATAATCCATACAATCATCAAGGGACAAGACTAATCTTATGAATTAGGCCTTGAGTTCATTTATTATAGATATAATATTTAAGTTCTACTCTATGTTCATCCCAATACAACTATGGGAAGTAAATAGGTGGTTATCAAATTTACATAAACACACTAGTAAGTGGATCATAACACTCGATAAAAGATAGAAACAATCCAGTATTTATCACGAGTCCACTTTTAGAATACAAGCAATAGTCAACATGAATTCAAGCATGGAGAGAAATCAACGGAAGAATAAGAGGAAATAAAAATAAAATGTATTATATCTATGCCTTTGTCTTATGCCTTTTGTCTTTGAAGTTTGAACTGTGTCTTTCGTCTTTATGATCTCTATTTATAAGTGATGTGAAATAAGAATTCAATATTCTATTTTCTAATCAAATCTTCACTCACTTCTCTTTTTAAACTTCTTAACTTCGAATTCCAATCAATCATAAATACTTAGGTTATAATTAGACTTAAGTCCTTAAAAGAGTATATGTCATGGTAATTCCTCTCTCCTTGAAATATGGTCATGGTGTGTAGCATGACTAAATCATGCTTCTCTATATGAAACTTTGGCTTCAATTATTCCGATCTTATATGGATAAAACACACTTGTGGTATTCCTATTCTTAAGTCGTGTTTCTTGCTTTAATGAATAATTTTGCCTTTATTCAATCCATGACATCACACACACGACTAGGCATTGGTTATCTCTCATAACATGTATTCTACCTTCTACGAGTCATTTTAATATACAATATGCCCAAGACATCAAACTAATGTGAACTAAGTGAAAATACAATAAAAGATTAATTAAAATTATCTTTTCTACTAAAAATTATATATCAATTAATAATTAAATATGATGTCATTTTATGTTAAAAAAGAAACTAAAATTTATTTTAATAAATTATTTTTCCCATTCTTTTGGATTTTAGTTTTTTTGTGCTATTTTTTAATATTTGGGATCCATATGCATATGAAGTATAAAAATAAAAATAAAATCGTCGGAAATTGTTTTGCTTTAAACTTTAGATAATAAGATACATTGATAGTATCACAAAATTATTTCACTTTTCATATTGAGGGTGCATATGCTATTCACTATTATTTTATTAATACATATTTTTACTTGATGCTTATCTTTCACTATTTTGAAAAGAATACTCTACCCTCTTAGTGAATTAATCTAAAAATCTTAATAAGAATAAAATAATAATATAACTCACATTCTACTCACATAAAATTGACATTGCACTTTTTGTGAGTGACAAATTTTATTTTCTTTTTTAGAAGAATGTTTAGGATTCATCATTATTTTTTTAAATGTTTTCAATATGTTATTCAAATATTTTATATTAAAGAAATAGAAAATGAAAGCTATAATATAATAAAATTGAATTAAAGCTGATTTCTATTATTGCTATGTTTCAACAACTTCTATAATTACTCAATTTAAGAATGATGATTTACAATTAATACATAAAAGAGATTTTCTTTAACTTTTAAATGTCTAATTTTTAAAAAATAATTGCTATTAAAAAATTCAAATATATAGAGACTTGCCATGTGAATAACATTTAACTATGTATGTATTTTTTTGTGTATGAAAGTTGTCTCCAAATTGACAATTAAAGTTAACCTGTTTTGAAGTGTATATAGGATCATGAAATGAATTTTTCTACATAACTGAACATTATTTCTCAACCCTATGAAGAAATCAAACCTGTGATTGTGTTTAAAAAACTCACTTTATCTTATTGAATGAGTTAGACTTTGTTCATGAATATAAGTTAGTTTTTTAAAAGGAAATATTGAAATGATAAATCTAAAAATGCAAGAAATTAAAATTTAATAAAGAATATAAATATTAATAAACAATAGTTAATTGAAGTATTTTTAGAAAATCAGAAAATAATTCTAAGAAAATTAGTAATAATTAATAACTCAAAATATATTTTTTATGAGAAATATATTACTTTCTCCAAGAGTAAGTTTAAAAAACTTATTTCACATCTTATCGATCAATACTAAGAAAGTCCAATGATTTAAATTAGTAATAAATCTAAACAATTAAATTTTCCTAGAATATGATTAAAATATGAAATATCTTACACTTGAAGTAAGTGGATTCCCTCTTCTTTTATTATTCATTCAAACTACCTCAATTTGAGACGTTATTTAAGAAAATTGGATTTCTTCCTTGTCTCACCTATAAACTTTACCTAATATTTTCCCGTTATATTATATAAAACCTAAAATGTAATTTTCTTTATCAAAAAAATCCATTACGATTTTTTCCTAAAATAGTTCAAGTTTTCAATTTTTAAAAAAAAGTTGTTTGCTATTAAAAAAATCCAAATAAAGCATAAATGATAATAAAACATTAAAACAAAATCTGAATACAAAGAACCTTTCCCCTTGCGAAACGGTGTCTGTATTTTCTCATCCCTACAAGAACACACCATTTTCATTCTTTCGTGACTCAAACAATTTCATATATAACTGCCATTGGCGTAAGAACTTGTCCTCTCCAAATCCAACAACGTTTCTTATCGTTCATTTCCTTAACCTTCTTTCTTTCCACACGATTCTTCGTCACCTGAATGGTAATTCTTCACCCTTCCTAGTTAGTTTCATTTCTTTATTTTATTCAATTGGAGTTTCTTTGCATGTTTTTCTGTTATGATTCAGCTGTTTTTTCTGTTTTTTTAGCTCAACAAATTCTGGGTTTGGTTCAAAATTTACTCTTGTTTAAGAATAAGTGCAATTTAAAATTGTAGATATATCTTTGATTTTGGTTGTTTTATGAATTTTATAGACTTATAGTATATTTATTTGTTTTATTTAAATCCATTGGCATATTACTTTTGATCATGATGCTCTTATGAATGTTTAAGTATTTTTTATATGTATTTTATTTAAATCAATGGTTATCTAATTTTTTATATTTTATAATTTGTTTTAGGATCTTCATACATGTGAAACATGTTAATGGGATAAACCTAAGAACATAACTCAAGGTTTGTATGATGGAGCTTGATTTGAATAGAGAGCCATTGGACACGATTAGTACTACTTCAGAGATTGAACTGGATTCTTTATTGGATGAACTAGAATCTGACAATGGACCTATATATGATCGTATTCGACACCTTGAAGCAGTGACTTTCCGAGCTAGGGAGCGTCACATGTGGCCCCCGGTTCACAATCCGATTCAAATTACCAACTTTACAGCAGATGTCACAACAGCAGCTGATGACTTTCAAGACGAAGAAGGAAGGGAAGAGAACCAGGAAGTTGAAGAAGGAATAGTTGAAAGTGCGAAAGGGCATGAAGGTAAGGGTGCCTATTTAGTAGCTAAAGCGTTGGGTGTTGAAAGAGATGTGGTAGATGGCAGAACCGGGAACTATTTTGATTGCAATATATGCTTGGACACGGCAAGAGATCCTGTTGTGACCTGCTGTGGTCACTTGTTTTGTTGGGCGTGCTTCTATCAGTTGTCGTACGCTTATCCAAATGCAAAGGAATGCCCTGTTTGTAAAGGAGAGGTCACTGATAATGGCATTATTCCAATTTATGGCAATGCTAGCGATGGGAGCAATTCTCAGTTAGAGTTAACTGAAAATGGTTTGAGAGTTCCTCCTCGACCTCGTGCACCTAGAGTTGAGAGTGTTAGGCAGCGACTTATAAGCCAAGGAGCACCTCCTTCTATAATCCGAAATGTTCAGCGGTATAATAACCTCATTGGTGGATTAGGAGAGCGAGTTATGCCAGGTCTCAATAATCCAACTGGAAGAAATAATGTTTTGCCAGCTCAACCTCGCCTGCAGGCAATCAATACTCAACACACTCATTCTCATGCAATTTCAAGGTTATTGATGCAAGGAGCGTCCCTTGAATATGCATTAAACTCTGCATTGAATACCGCTGACAGAATAGTTGACGACCTTGAATCATATATTCATGGTCACCACACAGGAAGGAACACACAGTTAGGTCCTGGTGCTCTTAATAGAGGTTCAACTTTTAGTGTTCCTGCTTCAAGCCTTCCAGGGTTTCGTGCTCAAATTGTTACTGCAACCAATGTCGCAGCTGCAGCTTCTCTTTTAAATAGGAATAATGACACAACTGCTGTTATAGGCCCGAGAATTCAGGCAATCAATGGTAGCTTACAGATTAGGTCGTCTGACCCTTCTTCATCTTACAGTAGAAGAAGAACTGATGCTTCAAGACAAGATTCAAGTGAGCGCAGAAGAAGAAGGTTAAGATGAAGATCCTTTATGTAAGGACATATAGATCACATAGACAGAAGTTTCCCAGTTTATATCATTAAATGCATACTCCAAATTGTTTGTTATACAAAATTATCAGTTTCGTGGTCTAAAACGTAGGCTGAAATGTTCTTTATCCCTGAAAATATGTACATTTTGGTTTTGGTCAAGTTCTTAAATTTTTATTGTTTTTAGGCCTTGTCATTACTGAGCCCATGTTCACTGCTCACATGGCAAAATGAGGCATTGATATGTGGAATCAGCTAGTTTCCATTTTATATAAGCACTTTGACAAAGTGAACCATCATTTTGGCGAATTTTTATTCGACAGATGAGGAGATTTACAGAAAATCATTAATGTATACTTTCGCCCAATTATTTGTAATATGTGGAGGGGGTGTCTTTCTCTGCCCTTGAGGATCTTATATTAGTGTTTGTATTGTCTGCAACACTCTCCTTTACATTTAAGCACATAGTAGGTCATCAACCTATGCCCTCTCATATTCTTAAATATCCTTGTTAGAGATTTTGGTCTTCTGAATATCTAGTTCGGAACCGTCGGTCAACCTTAACCTCGACCTTTCCTGTGCCTCATTAATGCTGATTGTGTGGTCATTGCTTAATTGGCAGACGACAAGGTTAGGGTCAGCTTTTAAGTGCCACTCATACTCTAGCGTAGGTACACAAGATTGTTCTTTTTGGTTGTTACTTGGTTCATTGAACGTACTGTAATGTATTATTGGCAACTGCTCTTGCATTATCATTTCTTGTAGAATAGTTCTCTTTATTCTGTAGAGTTGAATGTGGATGTTATAGACATCATTTTTTCTTAAGATTCTTCTATTTTATCTGCACCAATGATACCTTGGTGTAGGTTGGCATGCTCCTCGGTTCCGGGCCTATTTAATTTAAACTAACCAATTAAGAATCCTCAGATGTACTATAGTACATTAGTACTAGTAATAGAACTCTCGAGGGTACAACTACCGCGAACAAATATACTAATGACGAGGAATGTTTGCCCTGCTTTCTAGATTCCTTCATTGTCTAATGAACTTTATTTTTGTGTTCAGAAAATGCTTCCCTATCATTACTTAGTCTAGCTCTTGTGGCAATGTCACTGAGTCAAATTCCATATTCTTCATGTCTTCCCAGTTCCCACAAGACATTTCTCAACTTTCCAAACTCCAACGGTTAACTAGTTTTGTCTATCCATCATTAACCCACCACAACAAAATTAGAGTCCATACTATTGAAAGTTAAGTACATATTTATGAATTTAGTATTTATGTATGGACATTATTTAAGAGTCAATGATAGTTAAGTACATTAACGGAAGATGATGTATTGTAAATGTAAAAAATTCTTACCTAGTATAGTGTTTGTAAGATATGTAACAAAATTGGCAAGTTGAGCACCTCTTCACCATTATAGGTAATAAGATTAGATGTAACTAAAGAGGTGTTAGACACGAGTAATTAGTAAATCAAAGGTATATATTATGCTTGAAAAATGCTCCTTGCACGTTACCTACGAGCAAACATCTCTCACATTTGTATGGTGGCAATGTCATAATATTTGTGTGAAAAAATGATGTAAGCTTAGGTACAATGAGGAGAAACGGATGTATGTACCGAAAGGAGTAACAAGTTTTTATATTGTTACTTGCTACTGTATCATCTGCCGTTTATATTTAATCATTATTGTTGACTTTTAAATAAAAGTAATAGTAATGCAAGTGAAATTAGACTATGTAAAACTTTAGTTAATAATGCATAGATATTACACTCTACAATTAAAAAATAATAATCTTTACATTGTCGGTATATCACCCAAAATTCATATTTAATCATGATGATTTTTAAATAAAGTTAATAAAATAAAGTGATAATGTCTATAAATAGTTAAATTGACACACATATATATTAAAGTAAGCGTAAAAAAGCTGGGAATTATTATGTAAATATGAGAGAGATGTTCCATCCTTAGTTTCCTTATTTGGGACGAATGATGCGGCCCTAGTCAGATTGGGTTCAATGAAACATGAAAATGGATGGTGAAGAGGAGGATGAAATAATCATTGTTTTGATGCAACAGTGAAACAAAATTTAGAGAAGAAAATAGTAGTTTTGAAAATTTAATTAAAAAACGAAATGTAATGTTAAATAAAATATGTCTTACTTATATATATATATAAAATCGGACATTTCAATAGATATTTACAATGATTCATTGTTTATTGGTGGGTGTTATTTGTATCACCCTATTTTGCCAACCAAATCACCTCCTCACTATTTAATTTTTTAAGTATTAGTTATTAATTATTTTTTTATTAAACTTTAATTATGATGGTATGAATTAATTGAAAGTGCAAACTATCAAAGATTGCATTAACAATGTTTTGCCTATGATGGGATGAAGACAAAGAGTTAATTAAAGTTTGAAGATAACTCAACAATCAACATGTCAAAGACTCAAGTGGTGACTTATTAAACTTAAGTTATAATTCTTTATTATCTTTTTAGAAGTCTAAGATGCTTGTCATAGATATTGAGTCTAGGTTAGGTAAACCTATGTGTGAGTTTCACAAGACTTAATAAAGTAATTAATCCACTAAAATGAGAAGTCATCTAGTTTATTATATGTTCATGCATATCTTACATGTTATATGTGCATATTAGGCATAATATAATTGCTAAAACGTGTATAGGAGTTAAGCATAACATATGAGTAGTTTGCCCTTTGAATCATGTGTTTTAATATGCTGGTTAATCGATTAACGTGGTGACTTAATCGATTAACGTGTCTGTTTTCTGCTGTTTCAACTGCATAACTACAAAAACTGTTTTTAGAGGCAAAATCTGTTTTGTATAAATTCTGGCAAATTGCAGAAATGACTAAGAGTGAAAAACACAGAGAAAAGAGAATTGATCATCATTGTTAGAAACTATTAGAGAGTGTTGCATTAGAAGAAAGATTAGATCATACTAAGGCTTTAGTTTTCATATTCATAATTGCATGTTCTTTAAAAAGCTTTCTTGCATCATTCTTGTGTTTCTTGGAAAGAAAAGGAGATAGTTTTTTTATGATTGCATATTTTCATAAACCTCATGCATGTACATTCATATTAGACTAGGAAATCTTGTGAGTTCTTGCTTAGGTTTTAGTCTTTGATCTTTGTTGTAATATTCGAGTATTAAGTACTCATTCATAACTCGGCATTGTAATTCAAGGATTGGGAAAATCCTAGCTGCAGTTAGGTAAGGTATTCTTCACACAAAGACTTGGAAGTCTTGGGATAAAGAGCGATACATTGACTGAGGCCGAATCGCGGTAAGAAAGGTTTTCTTGGGAGGCGGTTTTGGAAAGGTCAAACCAAGGGTGACGAAGTTCTTTGGGTTCCAAGAAAGGAGCGTTCGAGTCTTGTAATTAGAAGCGTGTGTAACATACATTGTGTTCTATAGTGTAGAAGAAAAAATCTCTCAGATCAGAGGGGATGATTGGATGTAGTTTTGCAGTTGACAGCAAAACGAACCAGGATAAAATCATTGCGCAATCTTTTCTATCCCTTTCTCTTTTATATTTCAAGATGTTTTAATTCGATTTTGAAGCTGATATTTTGCATGCTTATACCTTGCTGTGTCCTTGTTAATATTGCATAAAAATATCTGTTGTATATCTGCCTGCGTGTTGGTTAATAACTGTGCAAGTTGCTGATCTGATCATTCTGTTTTTGTTGTGAGTTAATCGATTAAGCCCACTGGTTAATCGATTAACTCAACATTTTTCAGCAAGTGTGTAAAAACGAAAAAGTGGAATTTGAGCTCTGCCACACTTATTCAACCCCTTCTAGATGTTTTCTGCCACTGATACCTAACATTAATAATATTTAAATATTTACTTTATTGTTTTTTAATATTTTAATTATTCGCCATTCAGAAAAAAAGACTTTAATATGGTTGTAGTAATTAATTAAATGGTTTAAATTAATATTAATTTAAACATAAAATAGAATATGTACCCAAAAAACATATAATAGAATGATATTGTGTATAATATTTAAGTAGTAGATTTCAAATTTAATTTTTTGTGATATATTTTTTAATTTTTCTTTTTCCTGAATAATCAAATACACTTAATAGTCTGACTTACAAATTATTACCATATTTATTATTTTTGCTTTTCCCCTCATATGATTGGGAATGGAATGTTTCCAATTTAGAGGGATATAAAATACTATTAGAGAGGAGGTGTCTATGTAATGGATGGCGATACAATTTTGTTCAAATATGGTGGATATCTTTTTGGAAGATTATGAAACAAATAGACATGCATTTATGATGATTACGGGTTAATTGTTTTATGAGAGTTACTCTTTATATTGAAAATTTTGGTTGCTTATTGTTTTTTCTTCAAATTTTGGGTCTCAAATATGAGAAGTGGAATATGTTAGAAGTTGAGGTAAATAGGGAATATGTTTTTTGGTGTCCAGACATATATTATTTATAGATATTTGTGTGGATAACAGACATGGGCAAGTATTCAACAAATTTGTAAGTTTATAATTATATATATAATATTATTATAAGAATAATAAAAGTTATATACACATTAAATTTATGATTATATTTCAATAACTAAAATTTATTGTAATAATATAAATAATATATAATTATAAATAAAAATATAATATATACACATGTAAAAATATTTAACTAAAAATAATTTATAAATAAATGAGTACCACAAAGTATATATCATTATATCAGTTTCCACCCACAATTTATTTATTGCATACCTTATTTTTTCATCCCTAATTAGAACCAGTTTTGCATGTTCACTCTTAGGTAGATAAATTTAGGACATAAATCTAATAGTGGGAGAAGCAACCACTTGATATAGGTCTAATACTCCTGGACACCATCATATAAGTATGAGACTGATATTATATTTTTTAAAAGTCAATAATCACTAAATATAAAATCTAATAGGTAGATGATATAATAATAAAAATTTAGTACAAACATTCTTCTATATCATAATAATCTTAATCTTTTTTTTTTGTTATCACAATAATCATAATCTTTATATCCTTACAAATTTTCTTTTACATTCTCACTTATACTTACCACATTACACAATAAATTATTTCTCCCTATTCTCTTTTTATCTCTCTTATTTTTACATCTTTTATTGATACTTAAAAATACGGTGTTGGTGTAACATTTTTCTAATAATCAATAATGTAGGGTAGTGGTCCCATTATGAGTCATGACTCATGACAAGTCATTAGGGTGTAGAGACAGTCACTTTATTCTGCTGTTCAGTGTTTGTTTTATATATGTCAACAACATTATTAATGCCACGCATGTTGTCATTACAGGATAGCAGACCATATGATTGGTGTAGATGTTTTCGTGATTCTATGTATTGACTCATGCACTTTATCAACAGTGCCATATCATAATCATGAATATTTATACCCCAAAAATCATGAACTGAATTATGTGGCAATGCATGTTATTGATATGACCGTACATATTTATATTTATATACACTTAGTAAATTATTTAAAAAAATGAATGATGATTAAAAATAAAAGGTGAATAATATATTGAAGTATTTAAAATCCTTATACCATGCATATCTCTCTCTTGTATATATTTATTTATATTCGCGTAACTTTATCTTTAAGATAAAAAAGAAAGTGACTTTAAGATTCCATAACAAATTGATTAAAATTGATATATTTGGGTGTAAATTTGGATCTAGTTAAAATCGAAATAATTGTTTCTTACATGAAAATTTATCAATGTTAATCAGAAACTAAAAGTAGATTCCGATTAAAGTGATAAAATTGATTATTTTATGATTTAACTATTGATAAAATCTTATCCAAAGACATCTATATGCCTTGTAAATGGTTAGTTTAAAATATAATTTTATGAAAAATCATCTCAAACAAACACACTCTCAAGTTTTAACTCAAATTCTACCAAGGTGTGAAGTCAAATTTCATCCAAATATTATGAGAGTTTAATATTTATGTATCAATAGTGTAAAGATTTATATACACTTAATGTATCATCCACCATTTATTTGTATTATTTTATTTAATAGTTAATAATAATTGAAAAATGAATAGTTGACGATACAATGACAATATATAAAACTCTTACACTATTAGTATATACATTGTTTTTTAATAAATGATTAATCAAGGAGTACTATTAAGAAAACACTTTCTGAGATAGTCAAACTTAACTTTTGAGTTTGTAGCTTTATTTTAAGGTAACTTATAGTTTTTGAGTCATTTAATAAGTTATTAGAGTTGTTCGGTAAATAAAAATTAAAGAAGTTTATAGTTTTTAAAAATTGAGTTTATAGCATTTAAAATATTCTTTTCAAAAAGCTACTTAAAATAGTGTTCAATAAAAAAAAATAACTTTCAATAATTTAATTATTAAATTTATCCTTCAAAATTTAAAGTTAACATTAGTTACCCCAACTAAAAATCAATTTATTTATAAACTATTTTATAATTGAATTTTTTGTGATATATAAATTATTATTGCATTTGATTGATACACGGGTATATAAATGTTTTTCATGCAATATTTTTTTTATGATGTATAATGTTAATTATGGAAAAAGCTATAAATTTATGCCACTTAATTGCATTTTTAGAATAAAAATATTGACTACAACCCCAAAGAAATATTAAAATTAAAATTTTAACTTTTAATTATCTCTATTTAATTATTTAAATTAGTAAATAAATATTGTATTTACTTTTTACATATTCTAAATTTCATCTAGTTTTATCAAACAACTCTAGTTTAATAAGTTACCTACACAACAACAAACTTCCACCTACATTCGCAATTATAAACTTACATTTACGAACTAATTTTGCCGAACAGAACCCTTAAATTATTATTTTTCATCTGGTAGCATATTTTTAGGCAAGATAATGATAGTTTCGTCCAAATTGACAATACTTGTTGAAAGGAGTAGCTATACACCTTAAAAGTGATTAGCTCCTTACCCATATGATGAGCAGATTATACCAAAAAAATTGATAAGAGTAGGATTCAACATTGACTATACAACCTTTACTTTTTGTTTATAAAAGGAAAAAATCAACTAAAATTTAAATTAAAGATAAATTTTAACTATATATATAGTCATATTTTTTTTCTTCCATGTTTGATTTTTTAAAATTTACAAATAAGTGATTATACAACCTAGGATTCAAACTATATTCCTTTTGTTTATAAAAAGAAAAAATCCACTAAAATTTAAATTAAAGATACCTTTTAATTATATATATATACTGTTATGAAATATTTTATTCCCTGCCTTATCATTGATATTGGTTGTATACTGGTTGTTTGTTTAAAATTTAAAAATAAGTGACTGTAATAGGATTCAACATTGACTATACACCCTTTTGTTTATAAAAATTAAAAATATACTAAAATTTAAATTAAAGTCAACTTTTAAATATATATATATATATATATATTCAGATGAAATTTATTTACATGTATTATCATTGATATTTGTTTATTTTTTGTACTACAAAGAGTATCTCTTACTTTTTTGGATAAGGAACTAATCTCATTCGGGGTTCGTGGCTGCCCCTCCCAAACAAGTGTCGCTATAGAAATTGAATTCTCGATCTTAGGGATCCAGTTAGACTTTACATTACCAAACTGACGCCTTGTTGGTATTTGCATATTTGTTTTAATTTAAAAGTAAGTGATTTTTAGAAAATGTAAAATACATACGATTTGTAATATATATTTCACTACAAATTACAATTTTTTTGTTAAAATATAAATAATATAATTTTTCTTTAATGAGATCAAGTATTAATTTTTATTTGTCACGCATAAGTTGTATTATAAAATGGTAAAATAAATAATTTAATAAAAAAATGTTACTTTCTTATTAGAAATTTACTTATGCAAAGAGCTCATACAATAGCTTTAGACTAATTTATAGCACTCAAACTTCCTGAGTTAATCACCTAATCAGTAAAATATTTTAAATCAAGCAATAAGGTCTAACATGACCCATAGATAATGAATTTCTAAATATGATATTAGATATTTGATAGGTTACGTATGCATGGAAAAACTTTATTAATAGAAATAACCTATTATAATAGTTTCTAGACTTTGAAAGATATTAGTTATTATATTCCATCAAACATCTTTACTCTTACATTTTTTACAAATTATAACAACACAAACTAAATATATAATAATGAGATTAAGCCTATGTTTGGCACAATTATATGAGAAGCTAGTTGAAGGCTTATAATTAATTGATTGGTAAGATTAATTAATAAGTTAGCTGAAATGGGTAAAATAAAATAAGTCTATAGTAAATAAGTCATGAACTATCTCTAGTGTATAAGTCATCAACTATCTCAGGTGTATAAGTCTTTAATAATTTTTTTGCTTGTTCCATACAAGACACTGTCAAATTCCTGAAATTTATATTTAGGACAAAAAAGAATTGAATCGAGTCGAACCAATGTTCAGCTTGATAAAGAATTATTTAGCTTGAAACTCGACTAAAATTAATTTTTAGCTCAAAGTTCGACTCAATTAAAATTTATGAACTGTTCAATTTAGCTCGAATTAGTTCATTTCGATAAATCAAATAATTAATTTATTTAAAAAATATTGCACAAGCCATATCATTTTTATTTAAAATTCTAAAGGATGTAGAAATAATATGGAGAAATAAATATAACTATAACTATATATCGTGTTAATTCATGAATCTAACGAATCGATTTGTATTCAGCTCAAGTTCAGCTTATTTAGTCCATAAACAAATTTATCAAACTAAATTACGAGTTAGGTTTTGAACAAATATCGAATTGGATTGATTCATTGTCAACCATATTTATATCTATCAATTTTCCTGTCCACATGACCACTCCAAAGAGAAACCTCAAGAGTGGATTATGGCCCTTTCATGGAATATGTCAATTCAAACGGAATGGATTTAAAATGATGCTATTGTATATAGATAGTTTTTTTTTTTTTTTTGATAAGCAAGAGAAATGGATTAAGAGCACAAGGGGTGCTAACCCAAAGAGAATACAAAGATGAACAATATCACAAAGAAGCTAAAATACAAGACCAAGGATCTATACACCAATTAGCAAAAGAAAGCGAATAACACTCCGTCTTAGCACAAAACCAAACCCAAGAACGAATCTTAATAGAATTCAAAACATTCAAGACACTAAACTTCATATCCCGAAACACAACCTCATTCCTCAATAACCAAATAGACCAGACCACCGCGAACCACAACATCCTCCACCAATTAGAGTAATTAGCGTTGCTACATAAGTTCATGTGGTACCTCAGCGCGTCCGTGATGCAGAAACTCCCTGCTGGAGCTGCAACAGTGTTCCTTGCTGGAGCTGCATCAGTGTTCCCTGCTGGAGCTGCATCAGTGTTCCCTGCTGGAGCTGCAACCGTGATCCCTGCTGGAGCAGCAGCAACGTTCCCTACTGGAGCAGCAGCAACGTTCCCTGCTGGAACAGCAGCATTGTTCCAGTCAATTGCTGAAGCAGTGATCCATCCATAGAAAGCAGACCAAACACTTGCTGTAAAGGAGCAAGACACAAACACATGGTTCACATCTTCGTCCTCCTCCAGGCAGAAGGTACAGTATAAATCCATAGCATCATTAATAACTTTCCTCTTAAAAAGCTGCACTTTCAAAGGCAATTTCTTTCTCAAAAGCTTCCAAACAAAACAGCAAACCTTGGAAGGGCAACAACCTATCCAAGCTTTATCCAATAAGGATTCTATGATAAAAGGTGCTGAATTAAGGAACACCGAATAAGCCGATTTAACATCATAATTCTCTGATTTAGTTAGTCTCCAAGACCACGCATCTACTACACCCTCCTTACAACAGAGCTTTATCCAATAAGGACTCTATGATAAAGGCGCTGAATTAAGGGACACCGAATAAGCCGATTTAACATCATAATTCTCTGATTTAGTTAGTCTCCAAGACCACGCATCTACTGCACCCTCCTTACAACATATTTGAGAAATGACAGAGTACAAATCATCCTCCAACTCATCTTCCCAGCTGAATAACTTCCTACGCCAACTCACCCGCCAAGCCCACTGACCATTCAACCAATAACCACAGTCAAAGACAACAACTTCCTTATTTAAGGCCACTGAGAAAAGACGAGGAAAACGCTCAGCAAGGCAGCTAGATCCAACCCACACATCAATCCAGAATTTAGTACTCAAGCCATCACCTATACTCTTGAAAGCATTATAATGAAACCAGTTGTCCTGCAAATTTTTACCCCTCCCCACCTTAGCTATCTCTTTCCACCAAGAGGAGGCCACCGAGGTCGAAATACTAAAATTATCTCCCTACTTTGATTTAATAACCCTGACCCACAGAGAGTCGGTCTCCACAAGGAATCTCTATTTCCACTTACCAAGGAGCGAAAGGTTAAAAGAATCAAGATTTTTAACACCAAGTCCCCCCTCATTTTTTGGCTTACACACCTCACTCCAGGAAACCCAAGCCACACCTTTCCCGCCACTCCTATTACCCCACAAAAACCTCCGCTGAATTCTAACTAAGCTCAAGAGAACCTTCTTAGGAGCTCTGAATAAAGACAACAAATAAATAGGAATATTAGCCAAGATTGCATTTAAAAGAATAACCCTACCTCCAAAAGAAATAAAAAATTTTCTCCATGATGCCAGTCTCTTATTTACTGTTGCGATAACGGGAGCCCAAGTCAAATTATTCTTCGAGCTTGCACCCACCGGAATACCAAGATAGATGAAAGGGAAGCAACCAATTTTGTAAGAAAGGAACTGAGATGCTGTATTAAGGAAACCCTCATCCACTTTAACTCCAAAAATATAGCTCTTGAAGGAATTGATCCTCAAGCCAGAGACCAATTCAAAGCATCTGATAATACTTTTCAAGCACCAAAGATTCTCAAAACTTGGTTTACACACCAAAATAGTATCATCCGCATACTGCAGGTTCGTCACTGTAACCTGATTTCCGCCCAGATCATAACCTTGTAACAAACCAGACTGCCCAGCAGACCGGATTAAACCAGATAGACCTTCAGCCACCAAAAGGAACAGGAAAGGAGCCATAGGATCCCCTTGGCGGATACCCCGCGAAACCTAAAATTGACTTGTAGGACTGCCATTTACAAGAACTGACATCGAAGTTGAGGAGAGACAACTCCCGACCTCCCGACACACCTTCTCCACATCAAAGGGGAGCCAAGCTTGAGAAGCATATAATCCAAGAAACCCCAGTCCACTGAGTCATAAGCTTTTTCAAAATCTATTTTCAAGATTAAGCACCCATCAGAGTCTTTCTTTGCCGAATGAATCACCTCATTTAAAACCACCACCCCATCCAAAATACTTCTATTCTGGATGAAGGCCAACTGAGACTCAGATACTAAAGAACCAACTACCAACTTCAGTCTTGAGGCCAAAATCTTGGAAATAATTTTGTAAAGAGAACCTATCAAAGAAATAGGTCTAAAGTCTTGTAATTTTGAAGGGCTGATGACCTTTGGGATTAGAGCTATAAAAGAAGCATTAAGACCCCTTGGGAGTTTAGCATTGACAAAAAAAATCCTTAACAAAGCAACAAATATCCTCACGCATAATATCCCAACACGCTTGAATAAACTTGAAATTGAAACCATCAGGCCCCGGGCTTTTATCCGACGCACAACTCCACACTGCAGACTTAATTTCTTCGCAATTGATCTCTGCTGTAATAGACCTGACTTGATCACCCGAAAGGGAATTAAAACAAACTCCACCCAAGGCTGGTCTAGTGCACTTAGATCCTGTGAACAATGATTTAAAGTAGTCAAAAATTCCTTTTCTAATCTGGCTGTCATCCTCCACCCACTGATCATTCAACCATAAACCCAAAATTTGGTTTCTACGCATCCTATTCTTCATACAGATATGAAAGAATTTAGAGTTTGCATCTCCTTCCTTTAACCACTGAGCCCTGGATTTCTGAACACACAGATTTTCTTTAAGAGAGGAGATCCTCCACCACTCAGCAGTCAACCTACACCGCTGCATAATTTGATCATTAGACAACGGGCAACCTTCTCCAGCCAACTCCAGATCTTGGATTTCTTTAGAAACACTCTCTAATTGACAATTCAGATTCCCGAAGTGAGTTTTATTCCAGTCCTTGATCCTGGTTTTCAGAAGACGAAATTTCTCCTTAATGACAAAAGCAGGCCACCCATGAATCGAGATGTAATCCCAAGACTCTTTTATAAACCTGTTAAAATCCTTATGCAAAAGCCAACAGTTATTGAATTTGAAAGGCAAAGGGCCTCTATTGATCACCTTGTATTTTAGGAGAATCATACAGTGATCTGAAAAAGGACAAGGGAGAGCCCACTGAGATGCGCCATTCCAATGATCAATCCAATCAGGCGACAACAGGAATCTGTCCAAGCGACTCATACAGGAACCACCAGATTGAACCCAAGTGAATTGTCTACCAATAAGGGGCAAGTCAACCAAATCCATACACCGAATCCAATCGTTAAAGAGTTGAAACTCCCTGATATCCACCCTGGACGAAACACCAAGACGCTCTGAACCACTTCTAACTGCGTTAAAGTCACCCAAGAAACACCATTTAACATTAGAAACCGATCTCTTCAACGAGAGCAAAGCCTCCCAGAGAATTTTTTTCTGAGCGAGTGTACACGGCGAGTAAATGTTAACTAAGCAACAAGCAGAATTATCCAATATCCAGTTTCCAAAGACAGCTAAGAAACCAATGCCATGAACCGAGGAAGAATGACAAAATTTAGAAGAATCCCAACATCTCATTTTCATCCATTAAATAATAATTCAATACTTAAAAAGTTTTCTTTAATTTCTCAAGTTCCAAATTTGGAGTTATCCCAAAAGTAGTATTAAATCTTAACTTAGATGCTATATATGCACCTTAACACAATATAAAACTATTTTTAATAATAATAATAATAAAAAGTTAGAAACTTATTATTAAAAGAGCCTTTTAATGATAACGATGTTAAGCTATTGAAAAATGATACTCCTACCAAGGAAAGAAATAGAATCGGTGAAGATATTTTTGCAAAAGGAAAAAAGTAAGGAATTTATCAAAGTAAAAGGCCAACAAAATTTGCTATTAGAGTGAAGATGATATGACTGCAATTACATGTACAATAGTTGGAAGAGACAAAGAAGTATCTACTAACAATGTATTAGTTAGTTTTATATATTATTATTATATTATTCATTATTGATATTTAATCATTGTTAACTTTTTCAGAAAATGTAATCTAAATGAATTGTAGATAGTGTATTGTCTACATATAAATCTTTACCTAATAATGTATTGATTTTACACTCTAATTGCAATGGGTTATTCTTCATCACTCCCCAATATTTGGAATCTAATTAAGTTATATTGGTCGTGCATATCTGCAGATGCATCTCCTTCATATTCCTCAATACACAAGGTTACTTCCATTATTGTTTCATCACCCCAAAAGTTGGACAACCACTTTTCTGTTTTCCCACAATTCCGTTCTTAATATTTCTGATCCTTGACAAAAACACATCAATAATATAAAGGTACTACTATTATTGCTATTGTTCTCTTTTTTATTTTGATGTGTCTAAATTTGAAACTAATTGTTTGTCCAATGTGAATTTAATATTAGGACATTCATATCTTTAGACTTTAAAAACTGTTATATAGTATTTCACTCATTTTTAATTTAAGTCTCTCAACACTTTGTACCGATTATAGTGGACATGACTAATAAGATGTTGGTCTAGTGATATATGGTCCCGTTAAATCTTTAGGATGATCAAAATGTTAAAATTTTAATTCCTATAAGCGATACTTATTGCGAGTAACCATGTGTTCTGAAAGAGATTAATTTATTGTCTATAGAGTGAAGGAATATTATTGGTAGAACTAAAGAAAATTATAGTGAACATGCCATGTGGTGCGGAAGGTGGGCTTGTGCGTCCTATTGGAAGGCCCAATGCTTTCACCCTTTCACTATGACCTTGTAGCGGTTAGGGCTTAATGGATATCTATCATATAGTCGTTTCACTCTTAATAATAAGGTAGATATTGTGGTTTAATGTTCACCCATCACAAAGCTAATCTTTGGGTTTTAAAGTTACTCATGATGACTCACAATAAGGGATAGTGACAAACGAAACGAGATATTTCTCCCCCTTTAATACCTTTAAACAACTTAAACTTTGTTAGATCAATTATAGAGTGTACATAGATATCACACTTTCATAATTATAACAACACTGCAAGCAAGATCAGTTGTTGTTATAATTGTAGAACATAATATTTATGGACCGCCAGCTTAAAAATTTATACATAGTCAATATATCATTTACTATTTATTTCTACTAGTTATAATTAAAAGTTAATAACAATTAAATATGAATGATGACTGATGCAACAGCAATCTAAGTGAATCACAATATTTCACCAAACTATTCTCAAACATTTTTCTAACAGAGAACACTGTTGAAAAGACGATAGCACTTAACTACTTATTGTTTTAATTTATATGGATCTAAAGATTGGATCTCATACTTAATAAATTTAAATTCCTTTTACTCTAATGAACAAAGTAGTCCATGTGGTTATGCAAATTGTACCTTAATCCTCTACATGCAAAATAAATATGGATATGATATTATAAGGTTCTAACTTTACCTTTTCAAGATATTTTACAAATAAAGATATACTTCACTAAAAAAGCTTAAATGCTATTAAAATTAAATATTCGTGTAAATGCAGAAATAGACAAAATTTAAAATAGAGGAAATATATGAAAAAAATGAAAGAAAGTGTATAGTGATTTTGCAGCTGACAGGTAGGTGATGGAGGAACAACTCAAAGGAATGAAAATGTGGGAGGGACCATAAGTGCATGCATTGGAGCTAAAAAAATCTTGTGGATTTGACTTATGCCTGAGAAAAAGGGAAGGTGTGGGTCATGTCATAAGTATCAAATCCAATCATTATTTTGTGATCATGATATCTCATTATTTCCACTCTCACCCAACCCTTTCATTCATCTAAAGATTTTCCACTTTCCTATTGATCCAATCGGTGTTCATATTATAAATATGCTTAGTATTTTATTTAATTAATCGGTGTTCATATTATAAATATGCTTAGTATTTTATTTTATTTTTAAATCAGTATAATTTTTTTATTGAGAAAATTAGTAGAAAATGTAGTAATTTTTTAATTGTTTTGTCGATAGAAAATGAAATTTTTTTTAGAGAAATATATAGTTTTATTAATAAAGATATTGACATTTTTTTTTTCTTAATTTTAAAAAATTAGTGATATTTATAAATATAATTAGTCAGAAATATAATTTTTGAAATGTAGAGAGAGTTAATTACTAGAAGTCCATTATTAATCTTATTCACCTAAGTTTTATTACCAAAAGAAAGGATAAAGATATGGATTCCACTATTTTTCATCCATTCCCTCAACTCAATACAAACAAATTGTGGAAAAAATTAATTTCATTCCTTGTTTCATTTTTCCACTTTTCCCTCAACCAAATATAACCTAAATCTTGCATTATAATATCGAGGGTAAGGGGTTCAAAACGAGTATAAAAACGTATTGAAAATTTTAATGTATTTTTTTCTTAATTTAACTTTCTATAGTTGCTTATCAATTATCATGGACTCTTTTGTTGGTCATCATATTTATTTTGACCTTTTGATGGTGGACTAATTTATTTTGACCTTTAAGAAGTTAAGGTATGATTGTAACTCTTTGAGATAAATTTAGTTTCTAAAACTAGTCATGGATTTGTCGTCTTATATAATATTTTTGAGTTTAATTTTTTTGGTACTATCAAGATTTACTTTTTTTTTGTCATCATGAATATCTAGTAAGACTTTATATTATTAAATTAACGTATTGATTATCATTTACACTTTAAGAAAATCATAATACTGTTAAATGACCATCTCCTAAAATTTAGTTTAAAATCTTTTAAATAAAAGAAACAATTGAATGAACTATCATTTTCGTTATTTAGTATTTAGGAGAATTTTTGTGTTACTTGTGTTAACTTTGAAGATATCATTTTCCTCATTTTGATATTATTTTATGAAATTTATTTAAACATAAACTTATAATTTCCTCTATCATGAGGAAGACATCTACAAATGATTTTCAAAGAAGATATTACTCCGCCTTATTATCAAGATAAATGGTTAATCTTTATTGGAGAACAAAGGCACAATGGAAACAAGACAACAACAATAACAATTAATTGATTAACTGTATAATTAATCGATTAATTGAGTAAATGTTAATCGATTAACACAATAGTTAACCAATTAACTGGTTAGAAAATCAAGTGAATCATTGGTTGAACAATTTTTGTAAATGACACATTTTTCACATTTTATACATTTAACACATGTTGAAAATGTTTAACAACATGTGTTTATTAGCTTGTTAGAGAGTTAGTTAGGTTAGTTGCATTGCTTGCTAGACATTGTATATAAACAACACTCTCTTGTATCATTTCAATTAAAAATGAGAAAATTTCACAATATTCATTTTATGCTTCCGCATTATTTTCGCAATATGGTATCAGAGCCTTCATTGAGAAGGTTTTGATTACCGCTGTGCATTTTCTAAAATTATTATCTTTCTCTCTCAAGATTCAAGAGATAATTCAATAGAAGAAGATCAAGAATTGATGGTGATTCTTCCAAACTAGCCATGACATCAAGTTTTTCTAGAAAGGAACAAGAGTCTCAGGAGCGAGCTAGATATCTCTGAGAAGACCTGACTGTTGAAGAACACCATGGACAAGAACTGGATAGAATCTTGAAAGAAGTTCTTCCACATCTCATGACCTCTAATGTGCCGATGTCTCGTCCAGCAAGAAAAGCTAGCATTGAAAGAAGGAGGATGTCAAAACGTCTTGTAGAAGATGTCAAGGCTTATTTTGATGAGTGTGTATCACTATCAACATTTGATAGTTCTAACTTTTCATCCTAAGAGGATCCTCCACTCAAATCAGTTGGCCAACCTATTCCATCCAGTGGCTATGTATGTTCATCCGAGATTCAAGAATGTCCAAAGGTATTAGTATCATGCAAGATTGTGATCATGCTTTAAGATTTTTTATAACCCATTTCCAAGACTCTATTTGCAAAGGGAAGATTAAAATGTTGTCAAGAAAAAAAAAGGCTATGAAATACACACCAAGAAAGTGAATGCCATGATCAGGAGCAACCAAGGAAGCTTCAAAAATGTAAAACCATGGAAAAACCATGGGAATATGGTCAAGATTTATGACCAGGAAAATAATCAAGTGGTTGAGAAAATCCAATCACATCAGGATCGAAATTCAGATCCATCACATTGTTATCAAATCAAATTATCAAGCTGGAGTCATTAACATTTACCCTCCAGCTTGAGGGTGGCTATTGGAGAACAAAGCCACCATGGAAACAAGACAACAATAATAATAGTTGATCGATTAACTGTATAATTAATTGATTAAATGGGTAAGTGTTAATCGATTAACACAATAATTAACCGATTAACTGGTTAGAAAATCAAGTGAAGCATTGGTTGAACAATTCTTGTAATTGACACATTTTACACGTTTTATACATTTAACAAATGTTGAAAATGTTTTACAACATGTGTTTATTAGCTTGTTAGAGAGTTAGTTAGATTAGTTGCATTGCTTGCTGTTGAGTTTATTCAAGTGTGAAGTCTCACATTGGATATGCAGGAAGGAGTGAAAGCATTTATAAGAAGGAAATGCCCATTGAACTAATGCCTTAAGGTTTTGGTTCAAGAAGTGGTGTCTCACTTGTGACTCTTCACTCTTCCCATACCCATGTAATAATGGAATTCCCTGGTGGTTGGAGGCTCCCCGGTCGCAGTCTGGTCCAACAAGTGGTATTAAAGTCGATGGTTCGGCTGAGACATGGTGGACTCAAGGGGGAGTGAACCAGAAAGTGTGTGGTACCCACACTTGAGGGGGAGATTGTTGGGTTTATTCAAGTATGAAGTCCCACATTGGATATGCGGGGAGGAATGCAAGAGTTTATAAGAAGGAAAGGCCCATGGAACTAATTTCTTAAGGTTTTGGTTCAAGACGTGGTGTCTCACTTGTGACTCTTCACTCTTCCCATATCCATGTAACAATGGAACTCCCTAGTGGTTGGAGGCTCCCCGGTCCCAGTCTGGTCCAACAAGTGGTATCAGAGCCGATGGTTCGGCTGGAACATGGTGGACTCAAGGGGGAGCGAACCGGAAATTGTGTGGTACCCACACTTGAGGGGGAGATTGTTGGGTTTATTCAAGTGTGAAGTCCCACATTGGATATGCGGGGAGGAATGCAAGAGTTTATAAGAAGGAAAGGCCCATGGAACTAATGCCTTAAGGTTTTGGTTCAAGACGTGGTATCTCACTTGTGAATCTTCACTCATCCCATACCCATGTAACAATGGAACTCCCTGGTGGTTGGAGGCTCTCCGGTCACAGTCTGGTCTAACAAGTGGTATTAGAGTCGATGGTTCGGCTGGGACATGGTGGACATAAGGGGGAGCGGACCGGAAAGTGTGTGGTACCCACACTTGGGGGGGAGACTGTTGGGTTTATTCAAGTGTGAAGTCCCACATTGGATATGCGGGGAGGAATGCAAGAGTTTATAAGAAGGAAAGGCCCATGGAACTAATGCCTTAAGGTTTTGGTTCAAGACGTGGTGTCTCACTTGTGACTCTTCACTCTTCCCATACCCATGTAACAATGGAACTCTCGGGTGGTTGGAGGCTCCCCGATTGCAGTCTGGTCCAACAAGTGGTATGAGAGCCGATGGTTCGGCTAGGACATGGTGGACTCAAGGGGGAGCGAACCGGAAACTGTGTGGTACCCACACTTGAGGGGGAGATTGTTGGGTTTATTCAAGTGTGAAGTCCCACATTGGATATGCGGGGAGGAATGCAAGAGTTTATAAGAAGGAAAGGCCCATGGAACTAATGCCTTAAGGTTTTGGTTCAAGACGTGGTGTCTCACCTGTGACTCTTCACTCTTCCCATACCCATGTAACAATGGAACTCCCTGGTGGTTGGAGGCTCCCCGGTCACAGTCTGGTCCAACAAGTGGTATTAGAGTCGATGGTTCGGCTGGGACATGGTGGACATAAGGGGGAGTGGACCGCGAAGTGTGTGGTACCCACACTTGAGGGGAGACTGTTGGGTTTATTCAAGTGTGAAGTCCCACATTGGATATGCGGGGAGGAGTGAAAGAGTTTATAAGAAGGAAAGACCCATGGAATTAATGTCTTAAGGTTTTGGTTCAAGACGTGGTGTCTCACTTGTGACTCTTCACTCTTCCCCGTACCCATGTAACAATGGAACTCCCCGGTGGTTGGAGGCTCCCC
>NC_032016.1:18773363-18785515 GCF_001865875.1 Lupinus angustifolius
TGTGGTACCCACACTTGAGGGGGAGATTGTTGGGTTTATTCAAGTGTAAAGTCCCACATTGGATATGCGGGGAGGAATGCAAGAGTTTATAAGAAGGAAAGGCCCATGGAACTAATGCCTTAAGGTTTTGGTTCAAGACGTTGTGTCTCACCTGTGACTCTTCACTCTTCTCATACCCATGTAACAATGAAACTCCCTAGTGGTTGGAGGCTCCCCGGTCGCAGTCTGATGCAACACTTGATTTACAAGACATTATATATAAACAACACTCTCTTGTATCATTTCAATTAAAAATGAGAAAATTATACAATATTAATTTTATACTTCCGCATTATTTTCGCAATAATCTTCCTTGAGTTGATATCTTTCCTTCTCAATTATATTTTTTCCAAAATTCTAACCACTATGATATTTTTTCCAATAATCTTCCTAGAGTTGATATCTATCATTGGAACAACATATTATTGATAACTACATTATACAATTCATATTTTATTTAAAATTCAATATGCTTTATCCATACAATTTCAAAAGATTAGTTAAATGATTAGCTATGTTGCAAATGATTGTGCTGCCTTAAACCCAAGTGGGTGGAGTGGGTACATGATGATCATGATTCTTTGTAAGGTACTTATTATCTTACCCGTTTTTTTCTTTATTTTCGATGAGATTATTTTCTAAAGTGTCTTATTGATCAAGATGGAATGGAGACATTAGCATAATGGTTGTCGGAGAAACCAAATTTTACATCAATCAATATATACAATGAGCTTGTTTTTGCAAAGAATTGAAATGTGGGGCACACGACATTGAAGCTTAAGAATGATATATTAATTTAATTTCTTCAACAATTTCTCATGCACTTGGTAATGGGTTATTAGTTTTAGACGCAACTCATCATGTTTCCATTTTAAATGTGGCAACATCGAGTGAACTATAAGATTTTAAATGTGGCAACATCAAGTGACCTATAAGTACAATCACATAGAAGGAAAAATGTAACATCATTTCAATTATTATTTGCCATTATTCCAATTAATAGTGATCAGGACCGCATGCTTGGAATATTTTTCTTCGTATTGTTCGAATCCAAAATAATGCTTAATTCACGAATCAACACTTACGTTAAGGGATTTTTTATTTAGGCTTTAACATTTTGACTTTTCTCTTTTGCAATTATTTATGAAAGGAAACCATGTAATGCTTTGTTTAAGATATCTTATTTGTTCCCTTTCCAACATATTCCCTACGTTTAGAGGATGAATTAAATTCTCTTGGGTTTTATGGTTAATCTTTCCCACAAGTTTACTGAATAGAGTTCAAAATTGCACTTCTGGCTTTATATGATATTCGGTATTTATCTTTGTCCCAGTACTAGACCAACTTTTTTCATAATAATTAAGATACTATGCTACTAAATATGAATATGATATACACCAAGTAGTTTTAATCCAATGCAATTTTGTATTATTTTTATATTAATTTATATAATATTTCTGTAATATAATTCACATATTGATTTATAAATAATATTGACTTTTAAACAAATGTTATTTACTTTTTACTTCGTAGTTTTGTATGTTAGAATCAAATTTCACTTACTATTATTTTGAATGAATGATACACAGATAATAAAAAATTCAGTATATAAATAGTAAGACATCAGATAAAAATATCAATTATTTATAGTTTGAAATGTTCAATCTTTCTCCTCATTAGTCGTTACTATTGTCTTGGAATGAAATATGATCACAAGTCCTAATTTTGTAGTAAAATAAAGTAAAAATGTATCAAACACTCAATTAATTTTAATCTTAACTTTCTTCGAGTATCTGGTAGAAGAATTTTAATTTGTACTCCTACTCGACATCAACAACTTATGCATTATGTCTTTTAGTTGGAGTAACCATTGCGTATTAGATTAAATAAAGATCATTTTCATTTTTACCAGATAACAATATAAAACATACATGAGAGTGTAGTGTTGTTATCATATCATCATGTAAGACTTTTTAATTAAAAATAAATAATAGTGAATTCATGAATGATAGATACTCTAGCAATATAAAAAATATTATTTTGACACTTTAAGTTTAATAGTGTTCTACTCACAAATACTATTGAATGAACATTGTTAAATGCAAATTCTAATATAGTAACATATATAATTGATATGAAATATTTTTATTTGAGTATAAAGTAATGATAGCATATATTGCTGCATTCTAAATGCCAATGATATCCCTATCAAACGTACTATGTTGTTAACATGTCATTATCTCTTTCATTAACGACGGAAATTTTGTCAAAAACCACACATGGGTTCTGTTTCCAAGCATAAGGTAATTATGTTGTTCCTTTCCATTAATTCAATCCTTGCAAATGTGCGGGTAGTAGTGAGCTCTCCCAAGAGATGGAGGAGAAGAGAAGGTTGGTGTGGTAAGATAACATTAATGAGAGAGAGAATAACTCCAAAATCATAGTATATGATTCATCAACACATGACACAACACAACTTTTGAGACAAAATGAGTCACACTCCCAACCCTATATTGCTATTGATTGAATTCTGTGATACTAAGAAAATGATACCTAAGTTAACACGTCTTTATTGTTTATTACGCTCTTCCTATTTATATGTCCATTTACATTAACTTTTTTGAGAAGAAAAATGTATGCACACAATGTATGTTATTAAATCATCCACCATTTATATTTTATTATTATTGATTAATTAAAAAAGTAATATAAATGAATGATGGATAAAATATCAATTATTGTGTATAAATATTTAGACTAGTAATGCATAAATATTAGACTCTAATTTTTTTATGTAATATATATGTGGCATGCTTAGAAAATTGTTATTTACTTTCCATTGTTGTTTTCTTAATCATTAGTATAAAAATGATGTGATTAGCAAAACCTTATATAATATGAGATTGTCAAATGTGTGCCCATGTGTATATGCTTAAGAATCCGAAAAAACAAATTTTCAAATATTTATTGACACTGTTTATTTTCTCATGAGAAATTGTTTTTATTACACTCCTCAAAATGCATGTGTCACACACATTAGAAAAGTCTATATATTTTAGTTCTACTTATAATATACGACAATATCTAATCCACTCGTATTTTATAAGATATTAAAGCAAGACATGAAAAAACATCACTGATTACTTTTGCACATAACTATGATACCATGATACTAGTTAGAGTAAAGTTCTTGTTTTTAACATAAGGAGCTCACAATTTCGGCTCACAATTTTTTTCTATGTAAAGTTAGCTTAAGATGCAATTTTTCTCTATTTTGACAATCCACTTTCTACATAAAACATTACTGATTAGTGTTGGCAAAAAATGATTGCTAAATATATATGGTCAGACCTAAGACATGTTCACGCATGAAATTTTTTCTAAATAAGAATGTTATCTATCTTATCAATTACTACTATCTTTTCATCATATCTGACCGTAGGTTAGGTTTGAGAGTCTATATCTATTATCCTACACTTAGTGGTACTTCATGTACTATGACTTTATGATTGGTTAAAGAAATATATTTAAGTTAAAATTTAATTTTTAAGTAATTTCTTGACCAATCATAAGGTCATAACATATGAAATGACATTAAGTGTAGGATAATGGATATGCACCCCAACCATGAAAGATGATAGCCAAGAGACTTTTGGGAGCTTAGTTTTTTAATCAATATAAATGTATAGGATTATATTGTAGTATTTCATATTAAATGTATCCCACAAGTGTAATGACGTATGTTTTATCAATGGAACCATGAGACATGAGTACATGAGCTTAAAACTAGGCTATATCTATTTTTTGTTTTCAAAATATAAAAAATTAATATTAGAAAATAAGATTGATAAGTATCGATCTCAAGCCATCGAATACTAGATAATAAAATTTACCGATATACTATTATTGCTCCTAATATATAATATCTCAAAGTCTGAAACAATATAACTTATAAATTAAATTTAAAACACAGAGTATTACTAATTAAAAAGAAATATAATTATACCATTCTATAACTTTATTTAAACCTTCTTAATTTTTAAAAGAATTAATGTTAAAATTTCGTCCTCATTTCATCATTTGTATTTTGTCTTAGCTTCCTAGGCTACAAGTATGTTAGACTTAAGGCTTGTATTTAATGTTATCTACTATCCTCAAATATTAATATCTATCTAATTATATCAAAGATAGTTATATTCATAAGTAATAATATATTTTCTATGAATTTAAAACTTTTGGCACACAATGACAATGGGCCAAGTTCTTAATATATCATATCACTTTTATAGGTTGAGTACATGATAAGAGTCCCTACAAATGACATGGAGGGATTTCTATCAATGATTTTTATATCACTACACCAGATATCGTAATAAATAACGGTCATTCAACTGCAGAAATTTTGAACGACGCTGTTGAAAATGAGGCGGAAGAACATCAACAACACATAATAAAACAGACGCTGTCAATTTGTGTAACTTCAACATCGCATTCTTGACAATACGATGTTGAATGATTTATTTTTAATAGCGCATTTGATAGAAATCGTTGTTGATGGGAATATATGCAACAACACATATTTAAGGAAGCGTTGTTGAAGATTACATAGTAACCGCACTTGCTTAATTATGCGCTGTTGATTTTTTATGACTTTTTAAGCGTCCGAGAAATATTAATGGTTGAGTAGTTATGCGTTTCTTGGTTGTTGAAATATTAATGGTTGAATGGTTATACGTATCTTCGTTTGTTGAAATATTAATGGTTACTCATCTATAAATATTATGGTTCACTTAATGTTCTAATTCATCATTTAGCTTAGAGCCTAAGAGTATTTAGCTTAGAGCCTAAGAGTATGTGTTTCTATAAGAGTATGTTCATGAAGATAGGAGGAAGAAAACACAAAGTAGTAAAAAAAAGAGCAGTACTTCAAAGAGTGAAAAAGAGAAAAAGCACCCAGATTTGTATAGAGGAGTCGTGGAAAAAATTATGTTTCTGTTTCAGAATCATGTCAATGAGGTTTTTAACAAGTTTTGATTTTAGAAGGAAAGTGATTGTTATACAAGATTTGTTGTGTGAGATGAAACAATTGAAAGTAAATAAAAAGAAAAGGAGAATGAATTATTTAGTTCATTGAGTTCTTTCAATTTTTATTTATCTCTTTCAATTATTTTCCTTCATCATCTGCAACAATTCCTAAAGTTCATTGATTTCTCTAATTCGATTTTCATGGGAAAATGACATAGATTTTAAAAGGAAATCAATGAACTGTTGTACAAGATTTGTGTAGAGGAGTAGAGGAAAAAAATGTGGACAATATTATTTCCTCTTCTACCAAATCATTTAGTTCATTATAATGTATTTTGCCTCTCTGAATGAATAATAAAACAATTATTTAGGATGTTAATTTTTCTTTTTGGTTAATTATTTGGATGATTATTCTCTTTAATATTTCTGCACTGTTCCTTATTAATAAACACAATAACAAATTATCAATACTTAATAAATACAAAAACAAATTAAAAAAATGTAATGTTTAATATTTTATTCAGTTTCGTATTAATAAACACAATTATATAGTAATAATCTACTTCAAGGCAACTTCATGTTAATTGAAGTAAATTCATGTTGTATAAATATTTTCTAGTTATGTAAAATGTTAATTTAACAGCGCATAAATACGAATACGCTGTTAATTTGGAAAATGAGTTCAATTTAACAATGCATAATTAGGATTGCGATGTCAATTAGATTCTATTCAACAATGCATAATTCAGATAGTGCTATCCATTATATTCTAATCAACACCGCTACATCTAGGTAGCATTGTTGATGTGTTAATGAAAATAAGTAGTAAACAAGTGGATACGTGACCACACCGCAATCCTTAATATGTGTTGTTGATGGGATATGCAACATCGCATATTTAAGGAAGCATTGTTGAAGATGATATAGTAATCACGCTTGCTTAATTATGCGTTGTTGATGTTTTACGACTTTTTAAGCGTCCGAAAAATTAATGGTGGAGTAGTAATGCGTCTCGTTGTTGTTGAAATATTAATGGTTGAGTGATTATGCATTTCTTGGTTACTGAAATATTAATGATTGAGTGATTATGTGTTTCTTGGTTGTTGAAATATTAATGATTGAGTGGTTATGCGTCTCTTCGTTTTTTGAAATATTAATGGTTGCTCATCTATAAATATTGTGGTTCACTCAATGTTCTAATTCATCAGTAAGCTAAGATCCTAAGAGTATGTTCATGAAGATAGGAGGAAGAAAACACAAAGTAGTAAAAAAGAAGAGCAATAATTTAAATAGTGAAAAAGAGAAAAGACACCTAGATTTGTATAGAGGAGTGAATCATGTCAAGTGTAACAACCCAGTTCTAACATGCGACATCCCGTGACTCGAACCCATGACCTTAGGGATAAATAGTCATTATTCACGTGAGTCGCTACCATTAAGCTAGTCTAATTTAATGGTAGTGACTCATGTGAATAATGACTATTTATCCCTAGGTCATGGGTTTGAGTCGCGGGAAGCTCCCCTTTGTAGGGAATAAAATACTATAGGGGGTATTTAAGCTGGTGGGTGACACGCTCAGCGTATTCATGGGCCGGGAGGTCCCATGTCAGGACTTGGGTGTTACCGGTGACACGCTCGGTATATTTATGGGTCTGGGAGGTCACATGTCAGAACTGTAGTGTTACATCAAGGAGGTCTTTAACAACTTTTGATTTTGCAAAAGGACCGAGATTTCAGAAGGAAGGTGGTTGTCATATAAGACTTGCGTGAGATGATTAAGATTTAGTTGATTTAGTCGAAGAAAAAAGTATGAATATAATAAATTTATTTCCTCTTCTAACAAATCATTTAGTTCATTATATTCGCATGTACCAAATTATTTAGTTCATTATAATGTATTTTGCTTATCTGAATCAATAATAAAACAATTATTTTGGATGTGAATTTCTTTTTTTTTGTTAATTATTTGGATGATTATTCTCTTTGATATTTTTGCACTGATCCTTATTAATAAACACAATAAACAAATTATCAATACTTAATAAATACAAAAATAAATTCACAAAATGTAATGTTTAACATTTTATTCAGTTTCGTATTAATAAACTCATTTATATATTAATAATCTACTTCATGACAACTTCATGTTAATTTAAGTAAAATTCATGTTATATAAATATTTTCCAGTTATGTAAAATGTTAATTTAACAACGCATATCTACGAATACGCTATTAATTTGGAAAATGAGTTCAGTTTAACAGCATATAATTATGACGACGCTGTCAATTAGATTCTATTCAATAACGCATAATTCAGATAGCGCTGTCAGTTACATTCTGATCAATAGCGCTACATTTCGGTAGCGATGTTGATGTGTTAATGAAAATAAGTAGTAAACAACTGGATACGCAACCACAACGCAATCCTTAATATGCACCGTTGAAGATGTCAATACAACAACACTATGTTAAATATGCACTGTGAAAGAGGTCGTGTTCATAATATGAGTTGTGTATAGTTGGATACACAACAACTACGCAATCGTTAATATGCGCTGATGAAGATGTCCATACAACAGCGCTACTGTAAATATACGCTGTTGAAGAGGACAATACAACAACGCTATCGTTAATATGCGGCTGTTAAATGGTTACTACAATTTAAATATCTAAAACATGAGTCTTTTCCTCTACGCTCTCAAACTTACTCGAAAAGAAATCCTCCCACTTTCAGCAAACCCTTATACTCTCATAAACTGAAAAAACTTCATCAATGTCTTCCCAAAGTGGCGATCATGTATCTTACAGTAGTGACGAAGCTTCACCGACTCCACAAGACCAACAAATCGTTGTTCAAAAATGACCTCCACGTGGAATGACTTCCATGAAGAATTTCATTCGGTCAAGAAGCAAGGATGTGAAAATAGAAGTTCAATTGAACTCTAAAGGCCAACCATTAAACAAGAAGGGTAGCAACGAACTGGTAATCTACACTGGTGTTGTTGTCAGGCAGAATCTGAAGCTAACAATAAAGAAATGGAGTGATGTAGAGAATACCGTGAAGGAGCGTATTTGGAATGAAATAAAAATAGGTTTATTTTTTTCAGTTTTTGTGTGTTTGTGTTTTCATGCAATGTACGTATATGTGTTACGTTTTCATGCAATATATAATGTATATGTGCTTTTATTTCATGCAACTTTTGATGTTGGTGAGGAGCATAAGGATTATATCCTTAAATCGACTGGCAAAGCTCTCCGACAATTCTTAACTGATGCCGAAAAATTACTCAGAGACGTTGATGGCAATGTCAACCTAAAACCTCCAACTAAATATGCAAATATCATTGATGAAGAGGATTGGAAGACTTTTGTCTCCCTACGCACAGAAGACGAGTCTTTCGTGGTAAAATCAGTCTTTCTTGGTAAAATCATATTCTTTGTATTGACTTTTGTATATATGCCTTTGTATATTATTGTTGATATTAATGTTGTTTATTGTTTCAGAAATTAAGTAATGAAAACCGCAAGAGGGCATCAAAGCCTTTATATCCATACCGAGGTTCTCGAGCAGGGTATAGAGGAATCGAGGAAAGAATTGTAAGTATTTTTAATTTGTAGATTATTGGTTATGTTTTGTATGCATATATATCTAATTACATTATTATTGGTTATGTTTTGTTAGTTGGAGAACAAAAGCGATACACCTATGACTCCACATGGAATAGAACTCGATGTTCTATGGGTGGATGCCCATAAGAACAAGGATGATGTCATAGACAACGAGGAAGTTCAAGAAGCGGCAAGACGTGTTGTAAGTGCTCATATTTTTTAATTATACTTAATTTCCATACTTTATTTATCAAAATGTAATTAATTAACACTATGTTTTTTCTAGATTTGTCAGATTGTCCTAAAAGAAAATGAGGCAAACCCAGATAGTCGTGTAATACTTGACAATGCACTAGGACTGTCTATCTATCCTGGCCATATCTGAGGTGCAAGATTTGGGGTTACCCAGTGGACATTTGTACCCCATCCAAATCATGCAACCAAAGCCCAAATGAGTCAGGTTCAAAATCAACTAGATGGCCTCATGCAACGGTTCAACGAATTTGAGCAATCAATGGAGGCGAAAGAAGCTGAGTGGCAATGACTAGCTAGTAATGTTGTTTCCTTCAACCGTCATTGAGAGTTGCACTACACCTGCACCTTATAACATTTCCATTCCGATTCCCATTCCTGAGGTAATTTAGTTAACTTATTTTAATTTAGTCGTTAACTAATTATATGTTTTAACTTACGTACATGAGATCAATTCTTGCAAACTTTTCCTAGATACCCCAATTAGCCAAGTAGTGGGTGTTGAGAAAGTGCACAAGTTGGCCGATGCTATGATGCATAATGCACGTATCACACGCCATCATGTGCAGGTCTCGATTGACATTGCAAACGATGATAATGCGTTGCTGCCAATTCCTCTAGATGAAGATATCTTTACAGTTGGAGGGGCTATAGGCACTTTTGTGGCTTGGCCAGTAGACCTTGTTCAAGTAATTCATCCTAAGGTATGATTTTCACCTTATGCTCACTCATATATATATATANATCTATAATTGATATGTTTTTATTGAATATTTCAGGAAAATGTATATTCCACCCCCAATAGCACCAGAACGTCTAAGCCATCTTCGGGGGATGTGAGCTCAAAGCCATCTACTGGGGATGTGAGCTTAAAGCTATCTACTAGGGATGTGAGCTCCAAGAAGACTACAAAGTATTGTACTCAGCCGATGGAGCATGTACAGAATATGAGAGATGATATGATAATTATATTAATTCCGAAGGAAGTCTACGGAGATAATGTTGATGAATATGTTGGCATGACTGAAGTCCAGGATGTATATAAACGTGATTGTATGGGTGCAACTGCTGTATGTATATATATGAGGTAAATTATGTGTTCTTGACTTGTCACTTATGCATGACGATGTATTATAATTAAATAACATTTGTGTTATATATATTAGGTACTTGTATGAAAATTTTATTAAGGTAAATAAGAAAAATGTGATGTTCATATCCCCACACCTTACCACTTTGATGTCGCACGAAAAAATGAGATTGGGAAAAAACAGAACGAATTACAAATAATCTCATCCATCATAAAGAAGATGCTGATTTATTCCTTGCACCTTTTAATATCAGGTAAGCATTTTGTAAATTGTCTTTTATATTTATTTCTTTAGTATATACCTTAACATTTCCTAATCATGTACATGTGTTTTGTTAGGCAACATTGAGTTTTGGTTGCCATCAATTGGGTCAATGAAAGAATATACTACTTTGACTCATTAGCACGTGGTGATATAAACAACTATGCCACTATGAAAGATATATTTTCTAAGTGGACTACTCATTTAAACTTTTAGTTACACTTTCACTTTCCTAGTTGTTTATTAATTAAGTACATTTTCCAATGTTTAGTGTGGTGAAAGTTTACAAATTGAATAATGGTTGAAACAAGTTACCAAATCCCAACAAAATCAAGTGGACTCATATAAAGGTATTGGCACAAATCATCTCAAACAATTATATGTGTAATGACCAACTAATGTTATGCTTATATGTTTACTTCATTTTAATTGTAGACCCCTTGCCAAACAAACCAGGTAAATTGCGGCTATTATGTGCTGAAATTCATGAAAAAGATCATTAAATAGTGGTCAACTAATGAAATCAAGTTTGTTGGCAAATCATATACATATGACCAAGTCAACCACATTAGAGAATAATGGTCAAAGTTTGTACTCAGTTTAGTAGATTAGTTTTGCACATATTGTAACTAAGGGAATTCAATTAATGTTCAATGTAATGTATACGACTTGATCTATGTAATATATGTCTATGTAAAACTCTAATAGAATTGTATGTACTTGCTTAAGATGTTGTTACTCAAACCGAATTACTTCAAATGAGTTAAAAGGTCATTTAGTGTGTCATGGTATTGATCAAAGTTACACATGTTGGACAAGACATGGTGAGATGAGAGACGTTATGGATTGTGATGATGAGATGCATATGAAAGATAACTACACATATGCATATGAAGACGATCGTTTCGAGGAAATGATAAACGTTGTCTAAGAGGATCTTCAGGATTATCCTGAGATGTTTCAACGGTTGATAAGTGATGATGAGAAACCATTATATGATGGTTGTACTAAATTCACAAGATTGGCAGCGGTGTCAAGGTTGTATAAGTTGAAATCTGTTAATGGATGGAGCGATAAGAGTTTCACCGACTTGCTTGCACTTCTAAAGGATATGTTGCCGGAAGATAATGTGCTCCCTTCCCGAACCTATGATGCAAAACAAATGTTACGTTCCATAGACATGTACTACACTAGGATACATGCTTGTGAAAATGATTGCATCTTATTTTTTAATGAGTATGCTTCATTAAATTTTTGCGATATAAGAAGGAAGACTCAATTCCCAAAAAATTTGTATGGTATTTTCCCATCAAATCAAGATTCAAGCGTATATTTAGCAATGCCAAAGACGCAAAGAAGTTGACATGGAATGATGAAGAAATGATTAAAGATGGCAAGATTCGGCATCCTGCACATTCTCCTCAATGGAGAAAAATTGATCACGACTATCCTAGTTTTGGTCAAGAATCAAGAAATCTACGCCTTTCATTGTCAACGAATGGAATTAACCCACATAGTGTTCAAAGTTGCTCCCACAGTATATGGCTAGTGATGTTGGTGATATACAACCTACCTCATTCTCTATGCATGAAGCGCAAATATGTGATGTTATCTATGTTAATTTCTGGACCTAAGCAACCAGGAAATGACATAGACATATATTGGCTCCATTAATTGAAGACTTGAAGCAAATGTGAGAGACAAACATAAATGTATATGATGCGTATATGGAATAAAGCTTCAACTTGAGGGCTTTGTTGTTCGGCACAATTAGTGATTTCTCTGCATAATCTGTCTGAATATAGTACAAAATGACATTTTGCATGTCCTATATGTGAAGACAATACTCATTCAATGAGGTTGGAACATATAAGA
>NC_032016.1:18785615-18786248 GCF_001865875.1 Lupinus angustifolius
ATATAAGAAAAATGTCTTCCTTGGCCATCGTAGATTTTTGCCTTCAGATCATCACTATCGACGACGGAGAAAAGCATTTGATGGAAACAATGAAGAAGGTCGTGCTCCTTTGCTGTTGACAGGTGACCAATTATTTCAAAAGTTAAAGGGTTTGAATACTAACTTTTGTAAACCTTTTGCAAAAGAAATTGTCACAAAGGGGTGGAAGAAAAGGTCAATCTTCTTTGAATTTCCATATTGGAGTTCATTATATGTAAGACATTTCCTCGATGTTATGCATATTAAAAAACAATTGTTTGAAAGTCTCCTTGATACCTTACTCAATGTCCCTGGTAAAACCAAAGATGGCTTGAATGCAAGGTTGGACTTGGTTAGTATGAGAATAAGAAAGGACTTGGGGACGATAATGAAGGGAAAACGTACATTTCTATCTCCAGCAGCTTATACTTTGTCGAGGAAGGAGAAAATGGAATTTTGTAAATTTATTTATGGTGTTAAAGTTTCAGAACAGTACTCTTCCAACATTCAGAACCTCGTAACAATGAAAGACCTATAGTTAAAATGTCTTCAGTCTCATGATTGTCATGTACTTAGAGATCATTTCTTGCCTATTGGAATACGGTCAATTCTACC
>NC_032016.1:18786348-18823078 GCF_001865875.1 Lupinus angustifolius
TTCTTCAAGGCAATTTGTAGCAAAGTGATTGACCCTGAGAAATTACCTGCATTGCAAAGACAAATTATTTTGACCTTGTGTGAGCTTGAAATGTATTTACCACCTTCTTTTTTTGACATAATGGTTCATCTAAGCATTCATCTTGTTCGAGAGACATAACTATGTGATCCTTCCTATATGAGATGGATGTACCCCTTTGAGCGTTATATGAAGACATTAAAAGGGTATGTGAAGAACCGATCAACACCAAAGGTTTTATTGTCGAGCGATATGTTGTTGAAGAAGTTCTTGATTTTTGTACAGGATACCTTACCGATGGTGATTTCATGGGCATTTCAAAGCCTCGATATGCAAAAAAAAAAAAATTGGTGAAGGTATTACTAGGACTGAAATTTTGACTATAACAAGAACCGAATTGGAGCAAGCGCACTTATATGTTTTACATAATGCCGACGAGGTTGAGCCATATGTTGAAACACACAAGGAGATGTTAAGGAAGTGTTACCCAAGTAAGAATGAAAATTGGATTTCCAAAGAGCATAATCGGTGTTTCATAAAGTGGCTAAAAAATCATATTGATGAGGAGTTGAATATAAATGCACATTGGGTTTCCGAAAGATTGAAATGGTTAGCCAATAGTTCAAGCCTTCATGTCTTATCCTACACTTGTTACCTGATTAATGAGTTCACATTTTATACGAAAAACAAGATGATCAAAGTAAAATGCAAAATAGTGGTGTGACTCTTGTTGCTCGAATTTTGCACATGTCAAGTGCAAGAAACCCAATATATGCGAACATGTCATACTTTGAAATCATTGAACGCATATGAGAATTGGATTACACAATGTTTAGGATGTTGGTTTTTTATTGTATGTGGGTTGATAACAACAATGACTTCCGAGTTGATGACTTAGGGTTTATGCAAGTGGATCTTAATAGACCAAGATCTAAAGATGAGCCATATATTCTAGCATCACAAGCTCAACAAGTATTCTATGTTAGTGACCCAACTGATATGAAATGGTCCATAGTTCTTCTAACTAACAAAATAATCGTCAATAATATTGATGACAAAAAATATGAAGATATTTATGAAGATGAGCCTTTTTTGGGACATATCAGTCGCATGAGGATGGACCAACTACAAATGATGATTTATATACAAGAGATGATCACGATGAATGACTTTGTGTAAATGAATATGCTCCTCCAGAAAAGGATGACCCTAAAAGACAAAAACAATCAAAGAAAAGTAAAAAATAGATGCAAGTAGCCTTTGTATAATTTTGATTGTTTGTAATTTGTATAATATTGTTTCTTTATAATTTGTGTAATTTTTTTATTTGTAATTATGTACTCTATTAAAACATAATTGATACGATATTCATTGTTAGTATTTTGTATTGTATTGATGTTTAATAAAACAAACTTTTGGCATGTATTAATGTGTCTGTGCTGTTGAAAATGTCTGTTCTGCTAATAAAATGTATATGCAGATATTAATTTATACAAATCAACAACGAATTCTAGGGGAAGTCCTGACATGCGCTGTTGTAAATGATAACTACAACAACGCCTTTTATAGAAAGCGTTATGGTACATTATCAATACAACATCGCTATGCATGTGATGCGCAATTGTATTAAGGTGTTGTTTGAGAAAATTTATGAATAATATAACAACGCTTTTCTGTTATTGCGCTATTAAATATATGAACTTCAACAGCGGAAGTGGAAGCGGTGTTAATAAGACCTATAAAATGTGTTGTTTATATAAGACTATATGATAGCCTTTTGTGGACGATGCGTTGTTGTATTGATCCACTATATGACAACGCTTTGTGGACGAGGTGTTGTTGTATTGATGCACTTTTTGACAGCGCTTTGTGGACGATGCAGTGTCATATTGATGCACTATATGACAACACTTTTTATGTGGTTCGTTGTGGTATATAATAAATACAACAACGTTTGTGAAACGCTGTTAATGATGACCATATACTACTACGGTCAAACAGAAAGCGCCCAAATACACTGTTATACATATAAATTAAACATTGTTGAATGGCAACTCTGACATAATGTATTTTTAATTTTGTGTTTATAGAGTATTTTAATTCATATCATTCATCACCAATTTGTACATCAATAATTCATACTATTTCACATGAATGTTGGTCACTTCCTCCTTCAAATGCCATTTATTTTAATGTTTTCTTATATACAATCAGTAAATCAATATCATGGAGATTTATGTTCATTGAACTCTGAAGTATAGGATGCGCCCATTTATCTCCATATTAAAATCTAAAAAATAAAAAATATAACCGTAGATTAATTTGTTGGGGGAATATTTTTACTATAAACTTTTCTATTTTTTTGGAAAGATGAAATTTCATTAAAAAAAAGTTTGCTAACCATCATTTTTGGGGCATATTCCCCATTTTCTACAAAGGGTTGAGACATAGTAAAAAAAAACTACCATGTACATCAAGCTATAATGAAAATATTAGTGCACTAATTTTTACATAGTGTTTATATATCAGTAGTTAGTATGCAAATACTTGACAATTGACATTTATTAAGTGGTAATTAGTTTCACAATTTAGCCATTAAACACCAATAAGGAAATCCTCACTATTCATATTTTAGTTATGATTGACTTTCAAACAAAAGTATTACAAATCAATGGTGGATGATATATTGACAGTGTAAAATTTTTTACACTTTCAATACATAGATTTTAAACTTTTCAATAATCAGCATGCCATACGTTGAGACTTAGATTCATCATCTAATCCCAATCCCAATCTCATCCGCAATACATTACTTTCAATCCCCACATAAACAACACTAATAATTTATAGATTTAATATGTATATATTAACGGTGTAATTGTTTTTTACACTATCAGTAAATCATCCATAATTGATTTGTTAACCACTATTGACTTTCAAATAAAAGTAATATAAATTAATTGTGAATTATGGATAATGTGCTGACTGTATAAAAAACTTTACACTGTCAGTGCATAGATTTTAAACTCATAATTTATTCACAATCCACTAGTAAAAAAAACAAATCATGTTTCATGTTTGTGGGTTGTTTATACCTCATATATCAAATAAAATTGGGCAATTATTTGTGATAACAGCCACTCTTTCATTGGGATTAGATGATTACTGTGCGTCAGGCACAATAGTTTCAAACAAGTCCACTTTTTATTAGTCCATTTGAAGATGATGGGAAGAAGATAGAAAGAGGGATTGCGATATATGTCTAAGATTGTGATAGGAAAATTTGTACAAAAAAACTTTTCATTATCTTATCGTGCTTTATCTTATCTTCTAAAGCTAGATTTATTTATCAATCATTTTAATGTATAAAGGTGAGTGATGTATAAGTTTATACAATATCTCATATATTGGCCACACCAAGCAATGTACAAGATCATAATGTTTTATGCCAACTTATATTTTCATGCCGTATATGGAGATTTTTTTTTCCAATCACTCATTTTGTAACTAATAAGAAATAATCACCTTGTTTATTTACTTTATAGGGTTAAGTGACTATGAGGGTTGACCTGAGAATTTTTAATGAAATGACTATGAGCTGAGAATTTTTAATGAAATGACTATGAGGGTTGACCTCCGAATTTTTAATGAAATGATGGGAGCACATATGTTTTCCCACAAATGTGTGACACTCTATGTGCCAATGATTATGATTGGTGGAAAAAATATATTTATATTAAAATTTTAATAATTAATCATTTTTCTAATCAATCACAAACATCAACATATGTAATGGTATATTGTTTTGGGACAACATATATTTATCCTGAAATGACTATGAGGGTTAGACCTTACTATTTTTAAAGATATGAGTATGAGGGTTGACCTAAGAAATTTTAATGATATGACTATTCCTCATTGTCAACAAAAGAAGAAATTAAGAGGAGTGGTTAAAGAAGATTTGTGTTTGTATATGACATGCAAAAGATACCCAAAGGTGATTATTGAATGTGTTAACTATAATGTAAAATAAAACAATTTTAACTAAAATATTTTTAATAATGTCTGTTGAAATTATCCCTATTATTTTTAATTTCAACAGAAATAGTTTGAGTAATTAATGTATGTCAATATAAAATAAAAGGACAGATCAGAAAAAAGTAAGTAATGCTTCTTGATTTCAAAGTGATAAACAATATTGATGTAAACCAAGGGAGGACAACCTATGATTTGTGGAGGACAACCTATGATTTGTGGAGGACAATCTTATAATTAAGAGAACCACTTCGAGTTCATATTCTTGGAAGGAAATTATGAAAAAAATTAGTTTATTTAATTATTTGCTTAATTTTAATAAATGAGAATTTATTCTCATGGGTAGTCTTAGGATATATTTTTGTCTTAGGATATAATTTTGTCTTAGGAGTTATTTCATTTAAATGTTCCAGTGTTTACTTCAATTATTCATGTAATATGGGTTGGGAAATTAATTGAAGAAGATAATGTGGAGATAAAGATCTGAAATCCAACATACTTGATTTATGAGAATTAATCTCATATTCTTGTTTGGAGATAATGTGAAGATTAAGTTGATTTAATCATCACAATTCAGCCAGCCACAAGTCAAATTGAATTTGACAACCTTTGGCATTAGAGATCAAATAAAAACGTGGAGACCAAGTCAAGCAAACAATTTCAACTCAACCAACCTAATTTGATGTGGCGTTCTAAGACTCATCACCCTCTCGGTGTGACGTCTAAATTCTTATCAAGGATCCTTCCTTGTGGTGAATATCACCGACTTATCAAGCTCTTAAGCTTGTGGCGTCTCCATCTTCATATATTTTCCATTTTGTCCCACAAATTTATCCTAAAATTGGCCTAAAAATCTCTATCAATACCAAAACCGAATTCTGATTTATAAAGCTCTTAATTTCAAGCTAAAACGATCCTACAATCAAAGGCATCCCTTTAGAGGTTGACTTATAGGTAAGGAACTGTTGTTACCGTAGCTTACAACAATGATAAATGACACAAAATAATACTTATTGGCTGAGTCACGACTAGGTCGCTCTCTTTAAGACGTTTCGTGGCATTGCCCAAAATGCGCAAGCAGAATATCAACCACGTTGTCCCCATGATAAAACAACCCAGATCTTGTTATCGAATTCTTACTGCATTGTAAGAACCAATTTTGAATACAACCACCATCATATGGCTACCAATGCCAATTCTCTTTCCACAATATGGCTACATGTACCAATTTTTTCCTACAATATTGATTACCAGTGTCAGTTCTCGAAATACCCATAATATGGCTACTACTGTAAATTCTTTTTTCCCAATACTGACTACCAGTGTCAGTTCTCGAAATTCATACAATTTGGCTACTTGTGCCAATTCTTTTCCCTCAATACTGACTACTAGGGTCAACTTTCGAAATTTCCACAATATGGCTACTTGTCCCAATTCTTAGTGTCACCGAAAGAAAGGGGAGAAGTTTACTAGAAATTCATCGGCAGAAAATATGAGGGAGAAATTTTTTTTGAATAAAAATGTATTCAAATTGGGGCGAGTTATAATGAGGAGAAGAGACCTCTATTTATAACATGAGTTTTTTTCTAGTTCCTCCACTATTCAATGTGGAACTTGAGAGTTATTTTTTCAAAATTCTTCTATATAGGACTTCTAAGTTTTTTATATTTCACACCAAAAAGTTCTCACTAATGACTTCTAACAAACCAAGTTCCAACAATCCCCACTTGAAATTAAAAAAACGATTTCCGAGAATTTTTGTGATCTTAATAAGATAGTGCATAAAAAAGGTGTCATGCGACATGAACCTTTATATAGTGAGTAAGATCCAGATTTTACTAGAATGACTGATAGTCTTGAACTCTATCTCTGACATCACACCACACAAAATCTTTTCAAACTGTATTTTGCAAAGCCTGTGCGTTAAAGGTCATGCACGTCTATCTCAGTATAGTGAATGCTCTAGAAATTTATGTCCCTAAATTTCATAGGAAGCAGCTCCCACTTCCATATTCACATAGGTGAGTTTATCAAGATTACTCATGTAGTCTAGGTACTCCACTCCAATTGGAGTATATATCTCATTAAGAGGTTAACTCATCCTTACATATACTGCATGAATCATGTTTCTCATAATTTTATAGCATGTTCAATCTCATATCACTTCACAACTTGTTATTACCTATTGAACTTATTTCTTGGGATCTACAGTTAGTTAGGTCGGGTTACCATCATGAGTGATCCTCGTTCTAAGGGCAATAGTTCTATACTCTTAAAAATATTATGGACTTTCTATCTAGCTAGTCCTTTCGTCAAAGGATTTGCTAGGTTATTCTCAGTGTGTACATGATCCACTCTAACAGCTTCCGTAGAGAGCAAGTGTTATGCTTACGATGTATTTTAAACTCTCTAATGGTGTTATGCTTCCGTAAAGAAGACATTGATTATAAAGAAACCTTCTCTCCAGTATCTTTCAAGGATTCTTTTAGAATAATATTGGAACTGGTAGCTCATTCTGATTTAGAGCTACATCAGATGGATGTTAAGACTATGTTACTAAATGGTGACCTTAAAGAAACGATCTATACGGTGCAACCATGAAACTTTGTGCTAGTTGGCTCAAAATCAATGGTATGCAAATTAAAGAAATCCATCTATGGCCTTAAACAAGCTTCTTGTCAATGAAATCACAAGTTTCATCAAATTATTACCTCGTATGGTTTTGAGGCAAATAAAGTTGATGATTGTGCGTACCACATGTTCAATGAGAGTAAATTTATATTCATGTATTATATGTCGATGCTGCTTGCGAGCAGTGATATGGGACTGTTGCATGAGACCAAGAGATTTCTAATGAAGAATTTCGAAATGAAAGATCTTGAGAAAACTTCTTTTGTATTTGGTATTCAGATACTAAGATATTACTCTCAAGGTATCCTAAGGTTGTCAAAACAAAGCTATATAGATATAGTCCTAGATAGATTTGACATAAAAGAAAGTAAATCAGGGGATACCGCTATAGCTAAGAGAGACAAGTTTAAATCAGGGGATTTGACCTTGAAAGATACGATATGCAAAAGATTTCTTATGCATCTGTAGTAGGAAGTCTAATATATGTTCAAGTTTGTACATGTCATGACATAGTGTTTGTTGTGGGAGTTTTGAAAAGGTATTTGAACAATTATGTAATGCATCACTAGAAGGCAATCAAACATGTTATGTGTTACTTAAAGAGAAGAAATGATTACATGTTCACTTATCGGATGTTTGAGAATTTAGAGATCATTAGGTACTCTGACTCCGATTTTTGGGTGTCTAGATAATAGATACTCCACCTCTAGATACGTGTTTATCTTTGCTGAAGGTGCTATCTCTTGGAAGTCTTCTAAAGGGACGCTCATAGCTCTTTTAACCATGGTTGCAGAGTTCATGGTTTGTTTTGTAACATTAGACTATGACATATGGTTGCGGAAATTTTGTCACTGGCTTACGTGTGGTTGATGGTACTAAAAGACCACCAAGAATTTATTGTGATAGTAAGTTCGCGATTCCTTACTCTAACATTAATAGGAGTTCTATAAAGTCAAAATTTATTGACATTAAGTTTCTGGTTGTTAAAAAAAGTTTTCAAAATAGACAAATTTCTATAGAACATATAGGGCCAAATTTTATGCTAGCTAATTAACTGACTAAGGGTTTGGTATCTAAAGTCTTTCATGAGCATATTGCTCATATGAATATTTCTCCTCATGATACCTTAGTTCAGTGAGAGTCTATATATTTTATGATATACTTTGGACGTCATATATAGTTTTATGCATAATAAAATTGATGGTTTATTGTTCTGTTCTGAACTTGTGTATTGTAACTATTGTGTTGCAATTAAAGACTTTGGATTGATTCTGCTAAAAAATAAAGAATGACCAGTTGGAGATAGATATGTTTGAGATCACATTGCATGAAATTTTCATGTCGTTCATTCATATTTAATGTATGTCATTAAGTATATTAATGTGGTGATCGTCATGGTCGAGTCACACTTGAATGCGATGAAAGTCGGGGTGGTTCCATAATTGATAATGAGATGAACCAGATTGTATTAAAGAAAAGTCTAAATATAAATAGCATACAGATACGCGCCTAAAGAATATGTGATATAATTGTTTTAGGAAAAATATGTAACACAAGTGGGAGATTGTTAGAAATTCATAATTTCTAATTAAGGTTGACATAATATATTTAATACAATTATATCGACTATTTATTTCGGGGTTACAAAACAAGTGATCTAATTAATAACAACCTATAAGACTTCTGAAACTGATAACGAATATGAGCTTAATGAGTGGATACCCAAACGGTTGGCTTAAAGGGGATAATGAGAACCCTATAAGTTAACACATAAGGAACGATTATGGTCCCCAATATACCGAATCATAAATTGTTTTCACCTCCCCCATCAGAGAGAAAACGAAGGTCCAAAAAGGAATTAAGGATTTGGTTGAGGAAGACCATCATACCAAAACTCTCTCAAAAGGTATATCAATGGAGTAGATCAGAGAATATAAATTCATGGATTTGGGTATGACTTTGTATCCTTGTTTTATATTATGTGTGAGAATCAAGAGATTCAAGATCTTAGGATTGATATTTCACCAATCATCAGGAAATATCTAACAATTTGTCCCATCAAACCAAAATTGTTTGTTCAGGTCAAAGTTGTTTGGTCTAGTAATATTATCTATGAATGTTATTGCAGTATGAACGTCTTAAAATTGGTGTTACTGTAGCCTGCAGCAATTATAAATGGCACGAAATAATACTTACTAGTTGTGTCACGACCAAGTCGCTCTCTTTAAGACGTTTCGTGGTACTGTCTAAAATGTGCAAGCAAATTATCAACCATGTCGTCTCCAGGATAAAACAGCTCATATATTTGTTATCAAATTCTTACTGCATTGTAAGAACCAATCTTAAATACATCCACCACAACATGGCTACTAGTGTCAATTCTTTTCTCACAATATGGCTACACGTGCCAATTTCCCCCCACAATATTATTGTGACCACTAGTGTCAGTTCTCAAAATGCACATAATATAGCTATCTGTGCCAATTTTTGTCCCCTGATACTGACTATAAGTGTCAGTACTCGAAATTCGCATAATTTGGCTAATTGTGTCAATTGACTACCAATGTCAGTTTTCGAAATTTCCACAATATGGTTGCATATGTCAATTCTTAGTGTCACAGAAAGAAATGGAGAGAAGTTTATCAAAAATGTATCGATTGAAAATATGAGGGAGAAAGAAAAGGTTGAATAAAAATGCATTCAACTTGAGGTGAGTTATAATGAGAAAGGAGACCTCTATTTATAACATGGGTTTTTCTTTCAAGTTTCTCCACCATCCAATTTGGGACTTGTTTTTTCAAAAATTTCCTAGGTGAGACTCGTGAGTTTTTTAGATTTTAACCCAAAAGTTCTCACTAATGGCTTACAATAATTATCTTTTGAAGTGTGTGATTATCTCTCCTAACAAGTGATACCAATAGTAATCAAACATTTGACATCTGATAAAGCATAACACCACTAGACCAAATGTTAACCATAACTACACAACCAAACCAGTAGAGATCGTCTCTTTTTTCTTTATACGATGGTAATCAACTTTTTAAACATCAACCAAAAAATCATTTTAAACAATTTTTTTATTTTTAATATAGAGATAGATTACCTAATTCAATGTGTGAGATCTTCTCAATTTCATAGGAAATGTAGAGAGTTTGTACTCTATTCGGTGTGCCAATTGTTTAATAACAAAACTATATAAATTTCAATACATATTCAAAAAGAAAATGAATAAAGTTTATTTCGAAAATAAAATAAAATGAATAAAAAATTAATTAAAAGTAATCATTTGGGTCTGACTTTGATCATGTTAGACTCTGTCATCATAATTATAAAGACTTTACTTCCACTTCCTCTCATCACTTCAATCCAAACTCCTTTAATTTTCTCTCTTCTATTCTAGCTACCCACCTTTTCTCTCTGCCTTGTATATGCAAGGAAAACATGGAACTTGATTTGAGCTTAGGAGACTCTTCAAGGTCTTGTGTGTTCATGGAAAAGTCACATGAAGCTTCTAATCAATTTGGATTTGGCTTCAACACCACTACCTTATCAATTGGTCAAGTTACAACTAAACAAAGTGATCAACACCAACATGAAGAAACAACAAAGGAAAAACATAAACACAATAGTCACTTAGAAGATCAAGAAGCTGCAAATGAGTACCATATTAGTACTTCTCATAAAGCCGATAATAACACATCACTTTTGCAGCTTGATTTTCTTTCTCATACACCATTTGTTGCTCCTATTAACGCACTTCCCCTTCAATCTTTCCCATGGAATCCACCACCTTTTGAAAACGGTAATCACCTTTCAATACTTAAGGGTGCTTTGTTACTCTTAACCTCTCTTTCACACTGCTATCCATATGGAATGAGAAATTATTCTGTAGTCCAACATAGTTTACGTGTCTTTACATTGATTTTTAATAAATTCATATAATTTGAAAATCAATATATGTTAAAGATTGAAATCTATTCTTTTAGATCATTGGTTTGAAACCATCCAATAACTCATTCTTTAGAATGGATATAATTTACACCATTAATTTAAGTTGTTGTATTTGAAATTCATGTAAAAAAAAATACTAAAATCATGTATGTACACGCAATATATAATTCAATATTATCGCGGATGTCAATTAATAAAAATATTATTTTGATAACTAATTTATTATAATTTTAAGTTGTTATTTTTTTATTAGTTTTTTGAGGTGGGAATAAGAATGGGGTGAGGAAGACTCAACCTACTCACTCACCCGGTTTAGTCCGATCATAACCAGACTTGAATGTGATTAGGTTTTATGAGATTTAGGGTTGAGTTTAGGTTCACAAATTAGACTCAATAAATATTTAGGGTAAAGTAAAGGGCAAATGTGACATGATCTATCTCATGGTCATTCATTTATCATGTTTGTATGTGTGACTATTTAATCATGTATAAAATAACGATTGACTCAATGTATCATTGATTCTATAATTTTTTCCATCAGATATGTATGATTAAAAAGAGACTTGATGTATCATTGATTCTCTAACTTTATCATAATATATGCATAATTAATAAAATATATACATGTCATTCCATATATTAAATTACATATTCATAATAATAAATAATATTGAAAAAAATTTATCTAAAAAATATATGCATATTTAATCGGGTCTAAGATTGAATTCAAATATTAATCCAATAAACATTTAGGATTATGTTAGATCAAATCAAGGGTGAGTTCAAAAAATAATTCAACCAATATTTAATGTGAAATAAGGGAGAGCTTATCCAAGTGATACTCATCCCCACTTTTAAGATAAGTAAATTGAGTCGTACTAATATTACTTTAATAAATATATAACTTGTCTGTGGTTATGCTTAAAAATCTATGGTGAAAATCTTCTTCCAACATACATTGATTAATTGTTGCTTAAAAAAACATTTACAATCTGTGGTTGTTGACATGATGCAGCTGTTGGGAGTTGTCCAAGAGGTTTGGACATGAACATGCTGCCGGTGGCGGTGGCGGTGGCGGTGGAGGATGAGGCGGAGGAAGTGGCGGGGTTGTCTTCATCATCTCCGAACAGCACAACATCATCATTCCAAAGGGGTAGTTCTTCAAGAGCAAGTGATGAAGATGAGAGTGGTGGAAGCACTAGGAAGAAGCTAAGGCTATCCAAGGAGCAATCTAATTTCCTTGAAGAAAGCTTCAAAGAGCATAACATTCTTAATCCAGTTAGTGTTCAAATAAGAGTTATACAATCAATTTTGGAATTCATTTTTGTCTTCATTACTTTGTTTCATATCCTACTCAGTAACATTAATATTTGGTACACACTTTTTTTTATGGTGTAGAAGCAAAAACTTGGTCTTGCAAAACAACTCCATCTTCGCCCTCGCCAAGTGGAAGTGTGGTTTCAAAACAGAAGAGCAAGGTACACACACATACTAGTACTAGGCTACTAGCTAATAAATAATAAATAATACATTTTTGTTTGTTGGTTTATGTTCGATCAAGTTGGTTATTTGAGTGTTGAGTTGAAAGAATTTAGAGTGATGAAATATATTAGTTTGATAGCTTTCAAGATTTTTCTTTCATTTTTTTCACCTCTGAAAATTAACTCATAAACAGATTTTTAGGGTTTTTTGTGAGTTAAGTTTTAGAGGGAAAATAAGAGGAAAAAAAACTTAAATCTATGAAATATATTTATAAGATTGTAAGTTTTTTATTTTTTTTGTCGCAAACTCTTAATCAATATTGTGTGTGGAAAAATTAGGTGTTGAACTTTCTGAATTCAATTCATTAAAATTATTTGAGGTAGAATATGAAGAGAAAGAAAATTTATATATTGATAGTGTATGAGTTTTATATATTATCACTATATGATTTAATATTTATGTTTTATCATTATTGACTATTAAAAAAAATACTATAAATGAATGATTAATTATGTACAGACTATATATAAATATTTACAGTGACTGTATATACTGACGGTGTAAGATTTTTTTATATTGTAACCGTATCATCTATCATTCACTCATTCACTTTTAATCATCAATCATCAATGACTTTTTAGAAAGAGTAATCCAAATGAATGGTGAATAATGCACTGAGTGAGTAAGAATGGTTATAATATGCTCTATAGAAAAACTCTTAGAATTATTAATAACTTTAAAAATTAGTTAACAAAAATTGTATTCTTCTCTACTTTATATTTATGTGGTATGAGTTGATGAAGGACCAAATTGAAGCAAACAGAGGTAGACTGTGAATACTTGAAGAAGTGCTGTGAGACACTGAAGGAAGAGAATAGAAGGCTTCATAAGGAGCTTCAAGAATTGAGAACCTTGAAAACTTCAAACACATTCTCCATGCATTTACCAGCCACTACCTTGACAATGTGCCCATCTTGTGAAAATGTTTCCACCAATTCAAATTCCACTACCAATAATGAACCAACAACCTCAAAATTCCAACATGGTAAACCAAGGTTTTAACCATTTGTTCACACCATTCCACAGCATCTTGAATTTTGAATTTATTATATTGAAGATGGTTTTTGGAAATTGATTTAGTTTTGTACATAGGGAAGTTCTGAGAGGGTGATAGGTTTATTTTTTGGCTGATATGAAACTTATAGAATTTTGTTCATGAGAAATATTTATAACTGGGTTTTTGTTTTTTTAGTTTTAATCTCTCTGCTCTTAATGTTTCTGAGTTTTTTGCCATGGTAACTAAAATCAGAAAGAAAGTTAAAGAAAATATTGTAGTGACGATAGAAATCAAAGACAAAGGGATATGATACCTTCCCTCCTTTCTATCTTTATTTCTTCAATGAAAATAGTTTATCTAAGTAGGATCCAGGAGCGACTATATATAACTAGGACAAATCTTATAACTCAGAACAATTAGAGGTATTTATAATTACCTACCGATAGAAGTTTAAGAACTTTCAAATCGGTTAACCACTTCTTATTTATGTCGTTCATCATCTGGAATTTTTAATGCTATACCATACATGTATATATAAATAAAGAAAAAATTAACTTAACGTTAGTCCAGTGATATAAGGTTTTATTCTTCAGAAATACAAAAAGATTAAAAGTTTGATTTTTAGGATAACAACTACAAATCTGAAAAGTGATTAGTTCCTTATCAGTCGGGTATGAGAATACATTTGATTGTATAAAAAATATAAATAAAGAAAAGAAGACTTTTAATCAATTTGTATGTGACTTTTAATTTTACTATATCTTATATTTATATATTAATTCTAAAAGTGTATATATAATTATAAAATATTAAAATATGTATATATAATTATATAATTGAGTGAGATTATGAACCTAATGAGTTGAAGTATACTTGATTCAAGTTTGACTTCTTTATTTAGTGAGGTCAATTTCAACTTATTTGTTTCATGAACCAAATTTGTTGATATAAAAATAAATTAAGTTTTGAATGAATTTCGAATTAATTTGGTTGAATTTGCTGCTGAAGAACCAATGAACCAAATGCAGATAACTTGATGAACGCGAGTTTTGTGGTACCAAAAACAAGTTCATGGTGTGGTGTGGTTCCATCTTCAACACGCAAATAGCAATCATATAAGTTTGAAGTACATGAGTGTGGAAAATGTAAAACAAAATACTTTATGACTTAGACACCTTTCAAATCTCATGTTTATCCTTGAATCTTAAGAAAACAATGATTCCCGGGTGGAATTTAGATTGGACAGACATAAAATTAACAGGATAATCAAAATTCTAGTGCTAGTCGTAAGTCTTTAAAAGTAGACGGTCTCATTATGTATATGAAAGAGTGAGAGGCTTAATGGGAGGTGGAAGATGATGATAAGGGTCCACCTGTCAACAACTCCAAGGAGGGTTTATGGATGAAGACACGCCCAGAATATGAAACTGGGTATATCAATGGTTGTTGTGAAGATATGGTTCTTCATGCGGTGGTGCTGTTTTTGGGATCTAAGGCCATTGTGGCTGCAGAGATTTGATTGTGATTGTGATTTTAAATTTTCACAGATTATCCAACCAACTTGCAAACAGTTAGTTAAACTTATGTGTCTATCTTTAATAATGCAGTTTTGACAATGACCCCTCAGAGATACCCTATAAAGGTAGATCTATAAAACTTGAAGAGTCCAATGGTGCTAAGAAATGAGTGCTAAACTTCACATTAGAATCCATAGGTTGAGATCAAACAGAAAAAAATAAGGTTCTCAAAGTGGGTACTAATGTGACATCAAATACCAGAATTTATACACTGCCACACTTTAATCACTGATGGAATGGGATAGTATTGTACAAGTATCAGCTGGTCCTAGTTCAACTTTAAACCTCAATAAATAATTATTACTAAACTACAACAATTTCCATACTATGAACTTGGAAGGAAATAATCTTTTATGGCATGATACAAGAGAAGTACACAGAAGTATATGCTATGCCTCTGATCATTCTACAAAGTACAACAAGTCCTCCAATCATTCTCGATCCATTGATTGAGCATGTGAGAAATGGCGGCCACCCCCATCTGAATAAATAATAAGTTTGATTAAAAATAGCATTATGAACCTACAAACATCAACTTTAAATTCATAAACATTCAAGTAGTGAATTCCACAGGATGTCATATATTGTATTTTTCATGCCTTCCTGACAATATATTTTTTATAGAAAAGTTCTATCCTAAGAAACTTTGATCATTCAAAAAGGTAGGACATATATCATACATGTAGCCAAAACCAATAATAACATGATTAGAGTATACCAAAACAAAATAACAACCACCAAAGCCTTTTTTCCATTATATTAAAATGACTAAATGGATCATTTAAAGTCCTTTTTAATGTTTTCCTAATAATTTTCCTTGTCTTCTATCTGCAAAAACAGATTCCAGCATTTTATCCCCAGAAGGTGGATTGAGTACAACATGGTAGTGGAAAAAATCGATGTAGCATGCCATATTCCCATATCTACAGTTATGTAGTCTGTACTGCCACCATACTTGTATCAAATTTAATCTCATATCCACGTTTCATAACTATTATTACCACTAGGCTATGCTTGCTTGTTGGCACATGGTAAAAAGAAAACATTGAAAAGAAAATCATTTCGCGCTTGTTGATACAACAAAAATGGGGAACAATTGAAGGTGGGTGCAAATCACTTAGATCCAATCCACAAACTTTGGCCCCTATTATAATGTGGAAGTTAGTTAAAGCTTGAAGGTAACTTACCATGCTAAATAACGAGTGAAAATGAAAAACCCTTTTGCACTACATTTTCACTTCCCTTTATGAACATCTCTAACAGGTCAGACTAACTCATATTAAACCAACATTTCTACCAGATGAGAATCAAAGCATATTGCATGTTCAGAAATCTTGTGCAGTACCACCCAATTTATTCATGATGAAATTATGGTGTTTGTTTAATACATGCCAAAAATAAAACCAAGAAAGGGCTGAAAATAGCCAACGCGTGATGTTATTGTCTGATTCGTACTGGCACGAGTACCCCATGTACCCATGCAGCCTAGTTGTCTGCAAGGTAGTTAAAATCGTGTCTCTACTCGTGAAATCACACGAGTATACGCGTTGAGCAGCCATGGCCGTGCTCGATTCTAGGAACGTGTTCTGGAGCAGGTAAAATCGTGGAATCGTAGTGTTAGAACATAAACTTGTTGGAATCGGCGTGTTTACCGTTTCAACTTTGTGGTTGTGTAATTGTTGGGCCTCGACCCGTTTCTGCAAACCGGATCAATGAAACCCTATTCTGCACCCAGGTGAGTTTTTACAATTTTTTCTCTCCATTTAGTTACTTTTCTCCATTCTCCATTTACTGTTCATCGTCTTCTCCATTGACGGTCATTGTTCACTGTCTTCTCCATTGACGATCACTGTTCACCGTCTTCTCTATTGACGAACACTATTCACCGTCTTCTCCATTGACGAAATTGTTCATCGTCTTCTCCATTACGTGCATGGTTCATCGTCTTCTCCATTGACGACCACTGTTCATCGTCTTCTCCATTGACGACCACTGTTCATCGTCTTCTCCATTGACGACCACTGTTCATCGTCTTCTCCATTGACGACCACTGTTCATCGTCTTCTCCATTGACGACCACTGTTCATCGTCTTCTCCATTGACGACCACTGTTCATCGTCTTCTCCATTGACGACCACTGTTCATCGTCTTCTCCATTGACGAACAATGTTCATCATCTTCTCCATTGACGAACATTGTTCATCATCTTCTCCATTGACGAACAGTGTTCACTGTCTTCTCCATTGACGAACATTGTTCATCGTCTTCTCCATTGACGAACACAGTTCATCGTCTTCTCCATTACGTGCATTGTTCATCATCTTCTCCATTACGTGCATTGTTAATCGTCTTCTCCATTACGTGCATTGTTCATCGTCTTCTCCATTACGTGCATTGTTCATCGTCTTCTCCATTACGTGCATTGTTCATCGTCTACCTTTTCTCCTTCGTTTCTCCTTCTTTCTCCATTCACAGAATCACATACATTATTCTCCTTTCTCCATTCACAAAATCAGTCACTATCATACTCCTCAAAAAAACCTTTTCCCTCACATAACCCATTTACACGTGTTATACCATACTGCCACCACTCACCCTCGAAATTATTCCCTTCATTTGTTTTATTATTTACATAAACAGTACACACTTTCTTGTGGTTTTCTCCACTGCTTGTTAATTTAAAATATTCACTACTCCTTCATTACTATTTCAAGCAATCACTATTTGAATATGTCCGGAGAAGGTAACTCAAATTCAATCCCAACTGTTGGAGGCTCAAGTGCTGCTACTGAGTCCCAAAGCAGTGCTTCTAAAGTATTGCCCAGGAATGCACGTGGGAATAGAAGTGACATAGCGTGGAAGCATGAAATTGCAGTTGATGGAACGAGAAAAATACAATGCAAATACTGTCAAAAGGTTGTAAGCGGAGGAGCATATAGGTTGAAGCATCATCTAGCTGGAACTAACAAGGATGTTGAACCTTGTATTGTTGTAAGTGATGAATTAAAGAAGGAAATGTTATTAATTGTTGTTGGTTTACAACAGAACTTGATTAGCAAGTCCAATTCATTTTTGAGTGAGGAGGAACAACCTAAAGTTGGGGAAAAAAGGAAAGAAAATGAAAACTTGTTCAAGAGGAAGGGGATTAGCACTCAAGCCACCATCAACAATATGTTTAAGAAGGGGATCAAAGAGGAAGCAAATCAAGCCATTGCAAGGTGTTTTTATAACAATGTCATTTCGTTTAATGTGGCAAGAAGTGATGAATACTTTGAAATGTTCGAGTTGGTTGCGAAGCATGGTCCAGGGTTCAAGCATCCATCCTACCATGAAATTAGGGTCAAATATTTGAAGGAAGAAGTTAAGTTGACTAATGCTAGACTTGAAGAACACAAGGTTGAGTGGAAGAAAGTTGGGTGTACTCTAATGACTGATGGTTGGACCGACAAGAGGAGGAGGACAATCCTGAATTTCTTAGTGCACAGTCCCAAGGGAACAGTTTTCTTGAAGTCTATTGATGCATCACACATAGCAAAAACCGCTGATAGGATCTTTAAGATGATAGATGAAATTGTTGAGGAGATTGGGGAAGATAATGTTGTTCAAGTTGTGACAGACAATGCATCTAATTACAAAGTTGCTGGAGAGATGTTGATGGAGAAAAGAAAAAAACTTTATTGGACACCTTGTGCCGCTCATGGTATTGACTTAATGTTGGAGGAGTTTGAGAAGAAAATTCCTATTCATGCACACAATTTATAAAGGTAGAAAAATTACAACGTTTATCTATGCAAAGACTTTTCTAATTTCTCTTTTGCAACAAAACACAAAGGGAAGAGATTTAGTGAGACCATACCTCACTCATTTTGCCACTTCATACTTAACTTTGGGTTGCCTTAATGATAACATAACAAGTTTGATAAGAATGTTCACATCAGCATAATGGAAGGCAACCAAATTTGCCAGGACACATGATGGGATATTAATTGAGGATGTGGTGTTGGATAAGGAATTTTGGAAGAGTATTGTTTTTGTTTCAAAATGTGCATTTCCATTAATGAAAGTTCTTCGTTTGGTTGATTCAGATGACTACGAGAAGCCACTGATGGGATTAATATATGAAGCAATGGATCAAGCTAAGGAAAAGATACAAAGTGCTTACAATGGTGTTGAGGATAGGTAACATTCATGTATTATTTGCAACTAATATTAATGTATTAATACTTTTTTGCTATTTATTTGCAACTAATGTCATTCTTTATGATATTATTCATAGTTATATGCCTCTATGGAAAATCATTGATGATAGATGGGATAGACAACTTCATAGACCATTACATGTTGCGGGATATTTTCTTAACCCTCAATTAAATTATGCTTCGGGGTTTAATGTTGATCTTGAAGTTAGAAAGGGGTTGTTTGATGGCATAGGAAGGATGGTGCCTGATATTCAAGATCAATCTAAGATTGTTGTTCAGATGGATCGATTAAAAATAAACGAGGCTTTTTTGGTAAGTCATTGGCTTTGGCAACGGTGAAGCAGAAAACTCCAACAGATTGGTGGGAGTTTTTCGGGGATGAAACACCAGAGCTTAAAAATTTTGCTCTTCGTGTACTAAGCTTGACGTGTAGCTGCTCTGGATGTGAGCGTAATTGGAGTGCGTTTGAAATGGTAAGAATTTAATTGAATTATTTCTATTGATTATTTGTTTATGTCTATATAAATGTAAGCGTAATTATATTTACATTGATTATTGGTTTATGTCCATACTAAGAGAAGAAATAAATTAAAGCAAGAAACAATGAACGATGTTATTTTTGTTATGGCCAACTCAAAATTGTCCAAAAAGAAGCAAGCTATGAAGGTTGTCGAACTAACTATTGATGACATCGCATCTGATGATGAGTGGATCGTGGAGCACAATAATGATGATGAAGATCATTTGGATGGCCCGGAAGGTGATGGGGATGATTTGATGAGAGAAATCCTTGGAGAAGATATTGGGGAAGATATAGCCCATCTTATTGTGCTCCACAATCATTATGTGAGGGAAAAGGGTTTTTTGAGGAGTATGATTGTGACTCATTCTGTGAATGGAGAAAGGAGAATAATGACTGTGATTCTGTGAATGGAGAAAGGAAGAGAAACGAAGGAGAAAAGGTAGACGATGAACAGTGCACGTAATGAAGAAGACGATGAACACTGTTCGTCAATGGAGAAGACGATGAACAGTAACCGTCAATGGAGAAGACGATGAACAGTGATCGTGAAGGTAGAAGGTGATGAACAGTAAATGGAGAATGGAGGAGAAAAGTAACTAAATGAAGAGAAAAAATTGTAAAAATTCACCTCGGTGCAAAAAAGGGTTCAATAGTGGATTGGGTTCTAGGGTTTCATTGATCCGGTTTGCAGAAACGGGTCGAGGCCCAACAATTGCATAGCCACAAAGTTGAAACAGTAAGCACGCCGATTCCAACGAGTTTACGTCCTAACACTACGATTCCACAATTTTACCTACTCCAGAACACGTTCCTGGAATCGAGCACGGCCATGGCTACTCAACGCGTATACTCATGCAATTTCACGAGTAGAGATGCGATTTTAACTACCTTGGTTATGATCCTACGTTTACGATCTTCGACTACTCTCCCGATCCTAAGTAAAATCTCAATTTTGACTATCTTAGTTGTCTGTACTCAGCAGCAACCATATCAATATCAAGTCAACATATGAAACTCTTTTAATATATTGAGTTATTATATTAATTTCTCAGTTTGATTTAAAAATAGGCCCTATTCAATACCAAAATAATGTTCCTAGTATTTAATGTGAAGATTATTTTTGAAAAGACAGCTTAAAGAGTAATGCAGAGAGGTATAAAACCAATAAGTACCACTTTCACCATCAGAAAGATCATCAAGTCTTGCAATTGCATCGATAAGAGCTTGTTCGTGATCCTGCATTGAATTAAATATAGAATAGGAGCATATACACCATTAGCAAGGAGATTAAATAGTCGGGTAGAGAGTACATATGATAGCAGAGGAAATATAATTGTCCCCTTACCTTCAATACTTTCTTGGCTTTCTCAATTTCATGGGGATCAGGATGATTTGCACTGAATACCCTCTCCACCTGTCAAGTCCGCCAGAAACTTGAATATATGGATGAAGATAAAAACAATCTCATTCAAAGAATATTCTCATTGTATTACTACTACTATTACTATTGCTTACCTCCTTGATTAGTGTGTCCGTGTGAAGTATTTTTATATCATCAGGAGCCTTCTTTCTTATGCCATTCTGTGATGACAAAAAATCTTTTCTGGATTGCCCCTTTGGAGCTCCTCTACCTCTTCCAGCTCCTGGAACACTATCACGTGCTACAGGCCTGTTCATCCCATTTCCACCAGAGCCCCCGAAAGCCCCACGTTGATTGATTCCAGGATCCTCACCGACCCATTGAATATCCTCAGGAGATATCTGCAGTTAAAATACTGTATCTGAATTAGCAAAAATTATATAGTATTAGGCAAGTGCTAAACATATCAATAGCAAGAGATATATTTTCAAAATACAGTAATGAACATTCAAGATACAAAGGAGGAGCAACACTTCCATCTCGGTAAATCGAGTAACCACCACAATTCAGGGAATATTAAAAATATCATATTCACAATAAGATCCTTTTCGTACGAAATGAGTAGCCAAACTCATCAAGTATGATGAATACAAACTATATAATTATTCTTACAATAATAAAACCCTATTTGAAAACTTAAACTCAGATGAAAAGATGTACCACTGAAATTAAATTACGGTGTTTGTTTAATACATGCCAAAAATAAAACCAAGAAAGGGCTGAAAATAGCCAACACGTGATGTTATTGTCTGATTCGTACTGGCACGAGTACCCCATGCAGCCTAGTTGTCTGTACTCAGCAGCAACCATATCAATATCAAGTCAACATATGAAACTCTTTTAATATATTGAGTTATTATATTAATTTCTCATATTGATTTTAAAAAAATAAGCATTTAAATGAAAATCTTGTCACAGGTTCATAGATTTAGTGCTTAATTTGACATCACCATAAATTAAGCGGCAAATAGATGCTGCAATTCAATTTTGCCAAACACACCAGAACTCCCAATCTAAAGATGGAAGAAAATGCTTACTTCGAAAAGAAATACCACAAACAGAGCTATGAATTGTGGCTGCTATAGCACTGGACCAGCAGGGTTTTAATCAAAACTGCCATGGTTGTCAGATTTGTGCAAACCAGCAGGGTTATTGCATTTTCTAGGACTGGCGCTACAAAATGACATCGTGCTGCCTTTAATTTGTTGGAAAAAATTGTGAACATTACTTAATTAGAGGTACCACCTTTGTTGACACCTCTAAATCGTAACCAGGACACATATGACACATCTTGCTTTGGGCAGCTCAATGCACGAGGCTCCTGCCTAGTGGGATATGGGTAGGGTAGATGTACGCAACCTTAATCTCGCAAGCGAAGAAGTTGTTTCCAAGATTAGAACCCATCACCTCTAGGTTGGCTTGTAAGTGGTTTAATTAGTGAACTACCAGTTGAACCATTACCAATACCCTGGCCAGCTTGATGACCAACATGGTATTAATAACAACGCATAGAGGGGGAACAGGTCAAAAGAATGTGTAACAGTTCTCTTACTGCCTCATTTCCATTTTAAGGTTGTTAAACCGGTTGCAAGGTGTATTACGAATAAATTTCTACGGATAAATAGGTGCACAATTGTGGATTATAAGAAAATACTAGAATTTCACTACAGAAATCAGGATGGAGCATCAGATATACTCATACCTCTGACAGATTAACCCATTCCCATGTTTCTTCTGTACTCCCCATGTCATAGACTAGATTATGCCGGCCCTGAAAATTTGGAACAAAAAAAAATAAACATGCCAGCAACTAAGTAATGAGAAACAAATGCCAATGTAGTACGGGAGTGTATACATCAGCTGGATTATAGTCAGTGATAACAGCTTCATAGAAGTTATTGTCATCAGGCCATTTTGTCCGAACTCTCCTACCAATCAATGAATCAAATGATGCTCCCTCGGCTCTATTAGGTACTTGATTCCTTCCACCTGGTCCGGAGGAAGGATACTGCTTCATTGAAGAAACACCAGGTGCTATTTGACTCTGAAAATAAAAGAATACAAGGAAGACAATAATATGACTGAAATAAAATTACTTTCTTAAGATGTGCAACTATTTTTTCCAGATGGGCAAGGAGCCAAACACAAGGACATTAAATACATACAAAGAACAACACACTAAAGTATAAATCTATTGCTTACTTACAGGTTTCTGCTTCTTTCCCTTCGATCCAGGAACAGGTCCTCGTTTTCCTGAAGAAGATGGCTGGTGGGGTGCAGTCACTGTTTGAGGGGGGAATGGAGAAGGTCCCCCAAAAGAACGTGATGGTACAGATGGTGTAATCTTCTGCTTTTTGCGAGATGCAGAGACTGTTGGACTGGGATTTGAATCATGGAGAGCTTGACCAGTACTTAGCATGCCAGGCTGGTGGCCACCTGCCTGCCTCCACTCCCTAATGTCATTATCCAACATAAAGTGTCAATTAACAAAACAATAGTGCACATGCTGAAATTCAATGACAATCTCACTTCTACAACATAGAACAATATCCAACCTTATCCTCCGTATTACATCATCTGCATTAACCCGACCTAGGAGTTCTCTATGTTCCTCATTTGATAACCTCAGTTCTTTTCTCAGTTCTGTAATCAAACTTTCTTTCTCCTGAATAAAATACATGTCACACAGCAATTGTTTAAACCTTATCAAATAAATTCGAAAACATTAGATTTTTGGAAACAGAAATGATAAAATATACCCAGGTAATGGCATCAGCTTGAGCTTTAAAGGCTCGTAGCACTGAACTGTATGCTTCCTGCTCAAGTTGGTGAATTTGAGTTTCCATATCAATCTCACCATACATCCTTTGGGGGTATGGAAGTGAACCTACAGCAGATCTTCCGTTCCCAGCAAGGCGTCCTCCCCTGGGAATCCTGTTTTGATGTGTTGGTGGAAGATCATCATCAGTTCCTGCAATCATTACAACCAAGTCAAAAAATATAATCCATGATGCAAATATCAATCATATTTTTTCACTGCTGATGAAAAAACCATCTCTTGCATGAGAAATGCATTACTAAGGACCCCAATTATTTAAGCTTTTCTCGAAAAGTAACAATAACACTTCAGACCTGCACATTTGTTTGGTTAACAAACAAAAAAACAGAGGCTGCAAAAAAAGCTTTGTTAGGAAACTATAATCTTTAGCTTTTCAAAAAAATCACTTTTGTATAATCACTTTTTTAGCCTAAACAAACACACACTAACAACACTACACAATATCAGCTATATGATCTCCAACCCCAGTTTTAAAGCTTTTTTTCTAAAACTAAAGAAGTTAATCTAACACATGAAATGGAAGGGGCTACTCCTCTATGTAAGAATTAATTATTGAATCCTGAAACAATAGAGGAAATAGAAAATATCGAAAACCCTAACCCTAATTGAAAGAGAGAGAAGTAATGAAAGTAAAAGTTAGAATAAGAAATGAATGAAGAGAATGAGAAGGGTCACCGCTACTATCATAGGGTTCGTAGTCCATAGCCAGTTTGCAAATGAATTGAACAGAAAGGGGAGGAATCAGGTGCAGGAGGGTGCACGAATAAGAAGAATTGGAAAGAGAGATAGAGATTGAGAAGAGGTAGCGGCGGGTCAGCTCCGATTCGGACTCGGACACTGAGTTATGGATGGGAACTGAGATTGCTAGGATTTGGGACCATTGCTAAACCAAACCCCCATTTTCTTTCTTTTTTTCTTCTTTTTCCTCCTTATTTTATAATTAATTAAAATTACAATTAAAGTACAAAAGGATGGATCGGGATTAAAATAGCTTAATTGTAAATTTCAATATTAAGATGAGTTGAGTTTCAACTCGATTTTAATGTGAATCATTTTTCAAACTCAAAATTAATATGTTAGATGGGTTTATAATCTTAATTGTATACCGTTTGAATAATGATTATTAATATATAAATAATGATAGATGATTATTAAATTGATTTTATATTAAAGTTTAGTAATTTTAATATATATAATGTAATATATATTTATTTATCTAAGTTTAATATTTATGTATTATCAATATAAACTTTTTTATATGATTAGTAAATTAAATTATTAAGAGTTAATGATGAGTAATTGGTAAATGATTGATGATACACTTTAATATTGTTACACCTCTAACATTATTAGTTTATTAATATTAGACTCTGTAATAATTATAATTATTAGTGTGTTGACTGACATTTTGTGTTTGTTAATTCGTATTCTTATTTTTCTGATATCAAGTGTATATAGAAAGTTTTTATAAATTTCTCAACTTATGTCTATAAATTTCTCAAAATTTCAATCGAGAGGTACATTATTTTTCTTCAAAGTTTTCAATCGGGTTTTGAAATAGTAGAATTCTCGGGGTTAAGGAAATGTATCAAATTTAATTAAATTTCATTTTTTATGTTTTATGCAACATGTATGTTACAAAATTATTTGCAACGTGTTTTACAAAATTATTTCCAACATGTGTTACAAAATTATTAACTACTTGTATGTTACAAAGATAAACATAAAAGCATTGGATATGTAAATGACAAAATTGGAATAAAGAAATTATGCATATTCAATTATATACTTGTTTGTTGGAATTTGTTGAAAAATGATATTTTAAAGTAAAATGAAAAAACTCACTAATCCAACTTTGTTTGGAGGAGTGAAAGTCCAACATTCCTTTTAATAAAATATTTATTTATTAATTTATTTAATTTTTTGGGCCTTCTGGGCTTGGACTGTGTATTGACAAAGCAACACACATGCAACTAAGAAAGAGTCGTTAGCGAGCCGTTAGAAGAAATCTCAGTGATTATGATAGAGTTGTCGGTGAAAGAGTCATTAGAGAGCTGTTGGAGGCCTCATGCAACAAATAGAAGTTAAAATAAAACTTGCTTTTGCATCATCTAATAATTATCATTTTAGTTATTGAGTAATAATTAATGTCTCATAAAATACCAAGAGTATTCTTCAATCAATTATTATAATAAACTTTATCTTAATTATAATATATTTCCATGTAGTTGAGAAACTTAGTTCCCAGTAATGTTACTTTTAATATACTATCGTGTTGTGGGATAGATTAAGAATAGAAGTTGACAAGTTAACCATGATTATTATCCTCTCTCAAACTAGTAATATTTTGAATTGTTAATGATGGTTTTAATATTGGCTTATGGATAAATCTTATTTCAAGTGTGTAGGTAAAGATGTATTTGCCCTCAATTAATTAATTAAAGGAGATTGAGAACTCTTTCGATATTATGTCTTAGGTGGTGAACATTATCCAATAGGTTTTTATTTCTTTATTACTTTGAAAGAAACTTAATTTTTCAACAAAAAAAAAAGCAACAAAAACATCTACAGAAATTGCTACAAGCTTTTTGTTATGTCCAGTAAGTGTGTCTGTTTGCAAATTGAGTTTTAAAAGATAATGAAAGAAAATGTTTGAGAGTCATAAAATAGGTTGAGGAGATAACTATAAAACATTATCTTTCATTTTTCTTAAAATTCAACTTGCAAACAAACCCTAATAGACATTGCTTGTTACTATCATCTTAATTGAAATAGTAAGAATTTTGTTTAATTTTTACTCTTTCAAATTGAACGCTTTTCCTGTGGCCAGTGAGATCTCTTTCCTTTATAAAGATTGGCACTGAAAACAATTTTCATATTCACTGCACTTGTTAAAACTCTAGCACTTCGGGAATTAAAAAGGATTTGAGAATTAGGCATGTCTTGCTAGAATCAAAGCAAAGACAAACTTGTGTTGAAAATGCATTAGCATTAGAATATTATTATTTTATTAGTAGTTTTCTATTGATTTTATTAGAACTACAAAATAATCTTCTATTCTGCCGGAAACTAACTACAAAATTCAGTTCCTAAGAGTTTTATAGGGTATTTGCAAAGAGAATAACGAGAACTCTTAATTTCAGCACCTTCACTCATTCAAAGATTGATAAATTTTATCTTTTTCCATCATCCCAAGGAAGATTATAGCCCCTAAGCAATAACACATGGCAGAATAAATAAGTAAAACAGCAAAGTAACAGAATAAAAATTAACACACTCAAATCTAACCCAATGGAAACAGTTAGCACTTCTGACTGCAGCTTTAGTCAAGAGAAACATGATCCAAAAAAGAAAAAAGCTCAATGGCACAAATCAAACATGCTAGATATATAATAAAATGTTCACTCATTTTACTTCTGCATGTGGAGCCAAAAAAGTCTCTGGCTCAACCACATCACAAATCCTTATTATACCTTTCCTCATATAGTTAAAAAACCGCCCACCCAGCAGGTTCAGAAGTTTTCTTGCTCTCAGAAAAAACCCGAGAATTGATCCCTTCACCAGGTCTTGGCATCTGTGGGCTGCCGGCATGTGCAGCACCCAAGTCATCTTTTCCAAAACCCCATGTCCCAAAATCAGGAACTAGTTGAGCAGGTTGCATGCTATGCTCACCATTTCTGATCGGGTTTTGTGACTGAGGTTCCTCTGGAAAAGCTTTCCATGACACTGGCTGATTTGGCTCTGAACAAGGAGCTTTCCTTTCGGTGTTATTCTGCAGTAACAATGCAACATATATAGCCATGTGTCACCAACAAGTGAACAAAATGAGCAAGTTACATAAATAGAGAAGAAAAGTGTGAAACGGTATTAGTACCGCAACAGGAGATGATAGAATTGCTGGGGAGGTTGGTGAAGTTCTCACTGCAAGAGCTTGTTTGAGATTCTGTAACTCTTGCTTTTGGGATCGACAGATGGCAGAAAGCTTTTCATACTTTGAAGTTATTTCAGCTTTCTCCATGTTAGCCACCTTCAGCTGCTCTTTGAGTTTCTCCACCTCAGCCACCAATGCTTCTTCCCTATCAGATTTGTGAACAGGTCCAGAGTCGAGGTTAGTGGCACTGAATTCAGCAACAAAGGCATTAAAATCCTGGCCTTGAAATGTAAGAGCATTCTCTGTACATGACTTTGGCCTCTCCCCAGCAACATTGTCGTCCTGGGAAAACTTAATTTCAGGTTTCTTGGATAATTGAGTACCAGGCTTGTATGCTTTTTCATGTGTGCTGCTTTTTACAGTTTGAGTTTGGGTATTAACCATTTTTCTAGTGGTATCAGTTTTGGGTAGCTGATTATTGTCTGGAAGAATTTTATTGTGTTTCATTGAGATATGGTGGCTAGACAGTTCATCAAATACGGGTTTTCTCTTCTCCTCTGGGACTAATGAATCCTTTGCAGATTGAGTGGACCAGAAAGCACCAAGCTGCCCCCCATTTCCCATAGAAGAACAAGATGGATGTGATGTATTTTTGGATTCTCCAGATGGTAGGACTAGTGAGTTCCCTCTAGTCGTTGAAGTTGATTTATTTGCAGAGATCGAAACACCTGACACAATGTAGCCACAAATTCTGTTTGATATTATAAATAAACAAAACCTTTTGGTCTCACATTTATATGTCACAGTTAAGAATTCCAAACAAAAGAAAACCTTGAAATTTAATACCGAAGTCGGAAAAAAGTTCTTCATCTTCATGCTTGTTAGAAGAGGGCAATCCAGGTGGTCTGTCAGGTAGTTTCTTATGCAAATGAATAGGTAGCTGCTGATTAACACGAAGCCAGACCTGTTACCAAGTTACATCCAAAGTCAGAAGATTATTCTGGTTTTTATGCCTAAGAAGGCTCTTAACATGTATGATCTAAGACCAACCTAAATTCATGGAGATGAATGGCCAATCAAGCAAAGCGCTTGCCTGCATGATATCTGGTCTGTCATCTGGTCTAGCTTGAAGCATTTCTCTGATTAAGTCTGTAACAGATGAAGTGTATTTTGGTAAATCAGGAATGCGATAGTTTCCATTCAAGACTTGCAGCTTCGATTCTCCATCAAATGCACTTTTGAAGTAGCATATTCGAAAAAGGAGACACCCGAGCGCCTTTCATGTTCAAGGAGTGATATGATTCATTAGTAAGTCTTAAAATACTTCGAAAGGTTTTATAGTTAAAGAGAGGAGTTTAAGGCTTGCATGACTTACCCATATGTCCACTTTCTCGTTAATCATTTCTCTTAGGAACAGATCCCACATCTAAAACGCATAACAGAAATGAGATTAATCAAACTTTTGTATCACACAAAACTATAACTTCATTAGTAAACGAATCTCAACTTACCTCAGGGGCCCTGTAGGCTGGGGTCGTGTGCTTCCTGATATTGTCTTCCTCAATCCCCATTTCTTCTAGCTTCTCGAAACGCTTGTGATTGGTGGAAGTGCTTCCAAAATCACACAACTTCCATAAACCATTTGAACCTATTAAAAGATTCTCAGCTTTCAAGTCTCTGGAATATGAAAAAAGGAAAAGACAACAAACTTTAATGCTTATGATAATAATTGGAACGCAAATCATTTAAACTATCACATGATTTGGCAAAATCTTCTATGTTGCCATAGAAAAAGTTTGAAACACCCATATCAAATGATACAGCTGAAAAAAAACATTTTTCGCCACATGGGAATAAATTAAGCTCTTAAGAAATACAGAATACAATAACAGAGAAATCATCATGTCTTGAGATCTAGAAACAACTTGGTTGGCAGTCCTTCTCTTATAAAGCATAAGGGTATAAATAAATGCAAGCTTGAATAGATGTAAATACGTATTAGTTATCTGGCACATAAAAACCAAATTTGAAGATAAAACCACAAATGTGGACACAAATATTGCATTAACAATCTAGCATTGGTACCGGTGGGCAATAGGTGGGGACTGGCAGTGCATAGCAAAAACTGCATTACATGCATCTCTGAAGATTGCAAAAACCTGTTTCTCATCAAAATATGCAGCTCCTCGGTTCTCCAGAACATTAACCAGGGACTTCTCACAAAATTCCATCACGAGAAATGCCTCCTTTGTCCTACCCATATCAATGATTGCATGCGCATAAAGTGTGACCACATTGGGATGTCCTTTCAATGACTTCATCACAGATATCTCCTTCTTTACCAATCCAAGTGATTCGTCATCATTACATATTATGTGCTTCAAAGCATACAGCTTTGACATATGTACAGCATCACGAACCACGTAGACACAAGAGAACCCTCCTTCAGCAATGGCCTTCTGGACATTTATTTTAAGATTGCCGACATCTATAGTCCGACCTTCAAGGCCAGAAGGCTCTTTTTGCATGAAAGGATTAAATATCCACATAGTTTAGGCAACAACAAGGAGACTGCATTTTTAAAATGAAAATAAATGTGAGCCTAAAGATGAACATAATAATGAACAAATATTCTCCAAATGAGCTATGAAGTTATAACATTGAATCATCTATATAAATTATACAATATAATTTTTGTTTACATGGAGCTAGTTGTACCATTTGTGTCTTGATTTCATTCTCCACATCTAATATCTAAACTAACTATCAATTTAAAAAATAGAAGAAATGGCAAGGGCAATAACAAGATTAAATTCACAAATAACCACCATATTTTAAAAAGAAAAACTTTATGGAGAAAACAGTTTCATGATAATGCCAATATCCAATTTCCAAGAACTCCTTCATATGGTAAATGAGAAATTAACTCCTCTCCAGTACTAGAATATGTGGAGGAGATACTTTTATATGTTTTTTATTTATTTAATTAAAATTTGGACCCTTAAATTTTTTTAGGCACCAAGTGTCATAATCTAGGTCTAGTACTGGTCTCTCCAGTAGTGGAGAGGAGCCCAGCCCCATAAATGAGGCGTGGGATCCTCTCCAGCATTGGAGAGACCATTATTGGATGGATTAAGAAATGTGGCAAAAAAAATCTTTTAACGGTTATGATTACATATTATTTTTTATAAATAAATCTCTTCAAGAAAAAATCTCATCATCATATTGGTTTCTCCCGTAGAGGAGTTGAACTCGTAAATGAGGGTCTCAGGCTATACAGATTAAGAACAACAGTCAAATGTATTAAAACACCTAAATTGTAATACATTTGCAACAAAAGGGTATAATATATTAGAACTGTCACGCCCAGATCATAAACTAGCATGGTGATAATGTCACATTTTAATTATGTTAGACACAATAACTTTCCAAAGTTGTTAAGCTTAATAAAATTGACAATGAGCTCAATGATTCACAAAAAGTAAAATCACATACCAAAAAAATTTGATACCACGGTTGTTTATAGAGATCCTTGAATAAAAAATTCAGCCAAACAAGCTCAAATCAAATACACTCGACCTGCATTTAAATCAAAAACCATATCAGCCAAAGATTGTAGAACTCTAATAAAAAATAAAAAACAAAAAATAATAAGAGTCTATTATTAAAAGAGAAAAGTACCCAAAATTTATTTACATAAAAAGAATAAAAAATTGGGAAATTGATGATGAAAGGTGGTGGTACGAACCTGTGGGGAAATTAACGGAAGAAAGCAAATGAAGCTAAGAAATAGGAATAGAAGTATATATAATGAGAAAAATGGGGTGAATTGCGATGAAATGTGATCATCAAGGGTGATGTGAAGGAATGGATATGAGAGAAGAGAAGTGAGTGGTGAAACTGAAAGGATGCTAATCTGTTGCATCTTCCATAAAATGTGGTGCCATGTCAATGCTAAATTCAAGTTTTTTAACTATTTTTATTTTATTATTTTAACTGAGAAATTTGTCTAGATTTTTATGTTACCCTAGAGGCCATCATTTGTATTTGTAATATAGTATGAGCACACCTTAAAAAAAGGAGTAATTACACTCGTATTTATATATATATATATATATATATATATTATTCTTATTTATTTAATACATATGATTGTATTGAAATTATGAATAAAGAAGACTATGGTGTTGAAATTGGACTTATGGTACGCTGGTACCAGTTGTTATGTTTAGCGATGTTGTCTAATTTGAGATTTAGATTATTTGCAATTCTATATTAAAAGGGCTTCTTAAACAAATTGTGATGCATTTATGATAATTTGTTATTTCTTGTGTTTTGGAAATGTTTTAAATGAGATATTCTCTCCAATAATAAAGTGATAAATATTTGAAAAAAGAAAAAAAAAACATAATATGGTTGGTTTGTTGAAAGCTATTAGTGAAAACTTTTATATGTAAAATATAAAAAACACTCAAATCTCACGTAAAAGAGTTTTGAAAAATAACTCTCAAGTCTCACATTGGAGAGATGAGGAACTTGAAAAAAATCTTATGTTATAAATAGAGGATTTTTCACCTCATTATAATTTGCATCAAGTTGAATGCACTTTCATTCAACTTTTTATTTCTCCCTCATATTTTCCGCCGATGCATTTCCAGCAAACTTCTCACCCTTTCTTTCCGTGACACTAAGAATTGACACAAGCACCCAAATTGTGGGAATTTCGAGAACTGACAATGATAGTCAATATTGAGGAAAAAGAATTGGCACATGTAGCCATATTGTGGACATTTAAGAACTAACACTAGTAATCAGTATTGTAGAAAAAGAATTGGCACGAGTAACCATATTGTGGGTATTTTGAGAATTGACACTAGTAGTTGTATTGTGGACATTTTGAGAATTGATACTGATAGCCATATTGTGGTGAGTGTATTCGACATCGGTTCTTACAGTGCAGTAAGAATTCGATAATAGAGATCTAGGCTGTTTTATCACGGGGACGGCGTGGTTGATAGTCTGCTTGTATATTTTGGGCAGTGCCACAAAATGTCTTAAAGAGAGCGACCTAGTCGTGACTCAGCCAATAAGTATTATTCCGTGTCATTTATAATTATTGCAAGGTATGATAACAACAATTTTAAGACGTTTCTACTGCAATGACATTCGTAGATAATATTAATGGACCGACCAACTTTTACCTGAACAAACCATTTTGGTTTGATGGGACAAATTTCAAACATTGACAACATAAGATAAAAGTTTTCTTCACTATGAGAAAAGTTGTCCATGTTCTAAAAACTAATATCCTACTGTTGCTAGAAAAAGCTAAAAAAGAGAAAAATGATAAATTGACTATTAAAATAGCTATGTGGAATGAGAATAATTACTTGTCTAAGAATTTCATTCTGAATGAGTTGTCTGATGATCTCTATGATTACTATAGTTCATACAACTCTGCCAAATTAATTTGGTATGCACTTGAAATGAAATATGGTACTAAGGAAGTTGAGACTAAAAAATATGTTGTTAGTCGTTACCTCAAGTATCAAATGATTGATATTAAATCAGTAGAGTCTTAGTCCAATGAGATACATATAATTGCTCATGAAATCATTTCTAATGGTATATCCCTAGAGAGTTAAACTCATACAGTATATGAATGTGTATTCACTGGTTATGATGTAAACATTAAGACGTACATGTTTGTGACTTTAACGAAAAAGTGATCATTTAGTCCAAAGGATGCTAATTTCAATGAAAAAGAAATTCCTTTTTTAAATTGAGAAATAGTGGGGGCACATCAACTAGTCACATATATGTGATTATAGATAATAATAAAAATGAAAGGTTTAAAATAGAACCTAGAATTTGTAAGAGAGCAACAACTGCTAGAGAGTATACATCTGATTATATTGTCTATATATTGGAGGAGAATCCATCAACTTCCCAAGAAGTTTTGACTTCTTTGGATGCTAATTCGTGGAAAAAAGCCATAAATGATGAGATGCACTATCTAAAGTCTAACAATAAACAGACTATTTTAGCTCAATCAACTATTGAAGTTGAGATGATAACATTAACAACAGCTAGTGAAAAACAAGTTAGCTGAGAAGCTTGCTTGCAGAGATTCCCCTATGGGAAAAATTGATACCAATTGTATTGATTAATTGTGATAGTATTGCGACTATTGCAAAAATTGAGAACCGCTTTTATAACGATAAGAAATGACAAATTCGTCGTAAACACAACACCATTAGAGAGTTACTCCCTACAAGAGTTGTTAGAGTGGATCATCTACGCACTGAGAATAACTTAGTAGATCCTTTGATGAAAGGATTATCTAGAGAGAAAGTCCATAATACATCTAAGAGTATGAGACTATTTTCCTTAGAACGAGGATCACTCATGATAGTAACCCGACCTAACTAACTGGAGATCCCCATAAATATGTTCAATGGGTAATAACAAGTTGAGAAGTGATATGAGAATGAACATACTATAAAATTATTTGAAACATGATTCCTACAGAATATGTAAGGATGTGGTAAACTCTTAATGAGATCTAAACTCTAATTGGAGTAGAATACCTAGGTTACAGGAGTACTCTTCATAGACTACCTATATGAATGTGGAAGTGAGAGCCGCTTCCTATGGAATTTTCGGGCATAAATTTCTAGAGCATTCACTTTACTGGAATATACATGCATGACCTTTAACGTACAAGCTTTACATAAACATCTTTGAAAAGGTTGTGTGTGGTTTGATTCCGGAGATAGAGTTCAAGACTACGAGTTACTCTAGTACAATCTGGATCCTACTCACTATGTAAAGTTTCAAGTTGCATGACACATTTGTTTATACACAATCTCATTGAGACCACAACAATTATCAGAAATTGTTTTCTTAATTTCAAGTGGGGGTTGTTGGAACTTGGTTTGTTGAAAGAGTGAACTTTTGGGTGTGAAATCTAGAAAACTCTGAATTTCCACATAGAAGAGTTTTGAAAAAAAAAAGAACTCTCAAGTCCCACATTGGAGAGATGATGAACTTGGAAAAATATCATGTTAGAAATAGAGGCATTATCACCTCATTATAACTCGCCCCAAGTTGAATGTGCTTTCATTCAACCTTTTCTTTCTCCCTCATATTTTCCATTGATGCTTTTCCGGCAAATTTCTCCCATTTTCTTTCCATGACACTAAGAATTGGCACATGCAGCCAAATTGTGGGAATTTCGAGAACTAACACTGGTAGTCATTATGAGGGAAAAGAATTGGCACATGTAGCTATATTGTGGGTAATTTAAAAACAGACACTGATAGTCAGTATTGTGGGAAAAGAATTGGCACGGGTAGCCATATTGTGTGTATTTCAAGAATTGATAATGATAGTCATATTGTGGGTATTTCGAGAATTTGCACTAGTAGGTATATTATGATGGGTGTTGTAACACAATGAATTTTCTGTGTATGTTTTATTAATTATTTATTTTAACAATGATTAATTTTAGAAATTAATAGGTATTGAATTAGACTAAACCGTAGTTGAGTGTTAGTCTTTTTTTGTGATTTCCTATTTTTTGGTAAATTTTCGTAATTTTCTATGACGAAAAGTTTTTGAGCTGCTGTTAGACCCAAATTCGCCTGAATTCGGCCCAATAACGTGTTTTTGAGTTCCGTAACTTGGAATCAAATTCTGATTGCACCATTGGCTTCGAAATATTATTTCGAGTCAAGATAGACATCTGTTTTGTCCAGAACGCATGTCTAAATATTTTTCACTCTGAATTCCGTGTTTCGAAGTTCTAACCGTAAACCAAAGTCGGGAGATTTTTAATATCTGACTGAGTATTAGCCGAAAATAATCGAGCATGGTTTATTCGTGAATGTTTCTCTGAAAAGGTCACACCACTTTCATGTAAGAGGCTTACTTGTGGAACAAGCAAATGTATATATTCTTTTACACAAAATCCCTAAAATCACTCACCTATCTCTTACACAAACTACTTTTTGAAAAACCATTGACTTTTCCCCCCAAATCTGATTTCTCTCTTTAAGGAGCCAAACCCTAGCTAAGAGAATACCTTGGCATTTTCAAACTCTTCTTCACTTTGCATTCTCTAAGAACTCTCAAGGTAGTTCTTCATGATTTTTCATTTTGATTTCTTCATCTCTTAACATCTAACCATTAGATGTTTATGAAATTTTAGTATGATTTTTATATGTATGTTATGAACATTTTCAACCGTTGAAATGTTCTAAATATCTTCCTAACTCTTTTTATGTTTAAAACTCCAAATAGATATTTTCTTGAACTTAAAAAGTTATTTTGAAACCATGAACTTTTTGTGTTCATGGGGCTGTTTTTTTTATGTTTAGAAAGTTTGTATGTTTGTTGGTATTTGAAAATGGTCAAAGGTGATGGTTGTATATCAACGGAACCTTTAAGGAGTTTTCCTAACCATGCGAAGTTTGGACTTTTCCACTTGTTTTTGGCTTGAAAAACCATAGCCTTGGACAAGTTTAGAATAGTATATTTTTAATGTTGAAGTTTGATTTTGTTTCAATGGGGGTGATTTTGTTATTAAAAGAACCTTTAAAATGTTTAATGATAAGTTGAAAGAGCAAAGCTTTCCTTAGCATTAGGTCTAAATCATGGCCTATATCTGTTTAGGAAAAGTTTAGTTTCTAACTTTGAAATCCAAAATGTTTATGGATGAGTTTTTTGAAAAAGTGTCGTTTTAGAATATTATGAGATAAAAGTTGGTTAGTAAATGATATTCTTTGACTTCCAAGTTCAAGTAATGATTTGGAATAAAAGTTGACTTATAAAAGTCTTGACTTTATAAACTTAAAGTGTTATGAAGTAAAGGATGGTTGATTTGTTGTAGGATGAACATTGATAAGGTAAGCTTACTTTAAAGTGGTAAGTGTAACTTAAGAAATGTTGATTTAAATGTTGTTTAAGTATGAGATCAACACTGTCAATAATGTGTTGAAATGACCATGAAAACCTATTATACAAAATATGGAATCTACTTAAGATGACTTACTTTAAAGTGGTAAGATCAACTTGGGAGATATGGATTTAAAAGTGTAGACTTGGATTAAGAAACTTACCTTAA
>NC_032016.1:18823178-18824207 GCF_001865875.1 Lupinus angustifolius
CTACACCAGTAAGGCCCATGATATTTGGTAACAATCTGGGTGGTTCATCATGCCAATCTAAGCGAGGCCCAAAGTCCTCACCGACAAGGTGGATGTTCCTCCTAACTTAATGCTCGGGTATAGAGCATATACTTACGCCAATGTGATGATGCATGACATAAGATATTAATGACATACAATAAAATAATATAAACGCAACAACAACAACAAAAAGACATGCATTTAATATTTATGGGTCTGACTCACCAAAAAAAAGTATCCCAAGTGGAGACGCCAGCTGTCGCGCCCCGATTTTCGGCTGCACGACCTCATTATTAGAGTCGCCACTACATTTTTTTCAGTCAAAAAATGTAGAAAAATCTTTTGGCCCAATCACATTGGGCCTTGGACTTTGATATCCAGGTTCGGGAGTCGATTACACCCTAGGGAAGGTATTAGCACCCTAGTTGCCCGTTTGAACGGTACCCTATTATATTGCATGGATTATTAATTGTGTCATTATTATATTATTTAATTATGTGATTAATTAATTAATCATTATGAAGAAAAAAATTTGTTTTTATTATTGTGCCAGACAAGAATGACCCCGGTCCTACGTATCCCTAATAAGGGAATCAAGGCTTACGTAGTTCTTTAGGTAGAAAAAATTTATTTGTTGGGTTGATTTTTTTTCTTAAAAAAATTAAAATTCTAACTATTATTTTTTAAAATGAGTGAAGCATAGCCCTTATGTCCAATACCGCATCTCATATTATAATTTAGTTAAGAAATTATATTTTTTGTTTTTTTTATATTAAAAAAAACCGTTTTTTAATATGAGTGAAGCATAGCCCTTATGTCCAATACCGCATCTCATATTATAATTTAGTTAAGAAATTATATTTTTTGTTTTTTTTATATTAAAAAAAACCGTTTTTTAATATGAGTGAAGCATAGCCCTTACGCCCGATACCGCATCTCATATCTTAAAATTGTGGAAATGTGGTTTTAGTAGTTTTTTACAAATACAATAATTATATGACATATCAT
>NC_032016.1:18824307-18824556 GCF_001865875.1 Lupinus angustifolius
CGGACAAAATTGGGTATTCACAGCTTAAATATTATTTTATTCTTTAGAAAAATTTCATATTCATCAAACATCTCCTTTAAACCAATTTTTCCATTGACTTGAAGACAAACCATCATTTAAAGAGGGGGGAAATGGTTTAGTGCATATGAATTTTTTTTAAAGAAAGTTAATAGTATAAATAAGATTGTATAGATATTTAAAAAGTAATTTGATTGTCCTTAAAAACTAAAAAAAAAAATCAAAAACTGA
>NC_032016.1:18824656-18825452 GCF_001865875.1 Lupinus angustifolius
TGATTTGTATAATTAAACTTGTTTGAGTCTTTAAATCTCTTAATTACATAAGATTGATAGGAAGTTATCAAGGCATGTCATTTCTTTAGTTGGAAAAAAAGAAGCCAAGGTTCAAAAGCAAAGAGGTTGGAAAAAAAGAGAATTATGGAAAAAAGTAGAGTAAGATGTTTCATTGAGAAATGTTTTCAAACAATGTTGTCTTTTGACTTTAACTTAACTTAATTACCTAGAAAAACCATGATTGTCCAAACGAAGCCTCATTACCACCGAAAGGAAGACCTTAATGATCCTTAATTGATTATGCAATTTAAACAGAATAGGTGAGACAAAGAACAAGTTCAAATTACTACAATCAAATGGTTGAAAATTTGAGTGAAACACTTACCCCTTTGAAGTTCTAATTTTGAACTTGTGTGAAAAAACATTTTTTGATGGAAAAATAGTTGCCTAGGTAAATTGTTGCACATTTTTTATGAACAAAAGTATAAAATTCATGTTTGAAGCATTATGTGTTAAAAATTCACAAATCATGAAAACTGTCATTGAAAACAATTTTTTTGATCATCCTTGAGCAAATTTGAAATCATGTCAATGATATCTTAAAACAATTAGCCAAGTCTTGAATACGGATAAGCTTTACCTTTTATTTGAGGACAAACAAAGTTTTAAGTTAGGGGGATTTGATAAGTGCCAAAAATACCTATTTTTCATACATTTTTATGACACTTATCCTTGGATAAATTAAGGAAACCATCTTAATTCACAATGTTTTGGATAAAATATCACATTCTTGTAT
>NC_032016.1:18825552-18828018 GCF_001865875.1 Lupinus angustifolius
GGGGGAAAAGAGAAGAATTAATCAAACACAAACAAAGTGCTTAAAATAGGCTGAAAATAATCATCAAATGACATGCTTAAGCTTGACGTGGCAAACTATGTGCTTAAGCATGACTCAACAAGACTTGGCCTATGTGGAAAAAAATGGAGTCAACTTGAAGCTTCACAATAAGCAACTTAGCTTGGACCAAGCCCACGCCCAGCTGACATGGACACCAGTCTGGCATGGTCAGACCCAACCTGGGACAGTCAGAACACAAGCATGGTACGGTCAGAACACAAGCCTAGCACAAGCCAACCTGCTCAAGCAGACAGCTTAGCGGAGCACCTGGACTGTCCAGCTTGGAANTTGAAGCTTCACAATAAGCAGCTTAGCTTGGACCAAGCCCACGCCCAGCTGACATGGACACCAGTCTGGCATGGTCAGACCCAACCTGGGACGGTCAGAACACAAGCATGGTACTGTCAGAATACAAGCGTAGCACAAGCCAACCTGCTCAAGCAGACAGCTTAGCGGAGCACCTGGACTGTCCAGCTTGGAACCACACACCTGACCAGATCAGCAAGCACCGTGCCACATCACCATTAGCACGGTCAAAGTTGCTCAAGCAGGCAGCTTAGCGATGCCTAATAAGCAGCTTGGCGGTGTGCACCTAACAACTTGGTCAATTTGACTTAGCAACCAAACAAACATGACCTCATTTCAAGTAGCCTCCAAAGACTTTTCAGAGGTAGCTCACCATAGCTAGGCCAGTAGCTCACAACTAGCTTGGGTGAGTTAGCCCTAAGCAGGTGACTAAGCTGCTTGGCCAAGTTTCCAAACCCATGTTGAAGGGTTTGGTGAGCAGCTTGGCCGTGGAAGAGAGCTGCTTGGCGATGGCAGAAAAATCATATAAATTGGAGGCACTTGAAGGCTAAATTAATTCATTCTCATTGTAATTCACATTTTCACATTCCACTTCTCTCTCAAACTGAATCCTTTCTTCTTCTACATCTTCTTCTTGTAATTTTCTTGGAGAATTTCCCCTCCAAAGTAGTTTTTGTAAGTGTAGTTTATAGTTTTTCTTTCTTAATTCAAGAGGAGAAAGGAGATGGAAAATGAGATGCAAAAACATAATTTTCTAATCTCATTTCCGTCCAAAATGCATCTCATCCTTGGATAGATGGCTCATGCTCCTAAAAATTGACTTGGATTATGGTGTAATTTCTTCTCTTTAATTTATCTTCTGAAATTAATGCATTCAAGTTATTACTTTTTGGTTAATTTGTGATTCTTTATGAAGTTCTTAATGCGGCTTTAGCTTGATCACCTAAAACTTGATTTAAAGATCCAATATACTTCTTCTTAAAGTGTTGACAAGTGAACTAAAAAGTATAACCTACACCTTACTCCACGTGCCACATCATGCATCTATTTTAAGCAACTTATGTTCAAGGCTAATTAAAGTTAATGGAGCTTGAAGTAGGGTGTGACAACCTAGTCCGACGAGTGGTACTTAACTATTAATTAGTGAATTACATAAGGTTTGAAAATCATCTTATCACTCTAGGACACTAGATGATGGATTTAGAAATAATGTGTGGAATTAACCAAAACTATAACACAAAACTTGTAACTTTTTCTAAAATCAAGTAGAGAAATAATTCCATATTTACAATCAATTTCCTCCTCAAGAATTTTTTTATAATAGTTGTTTTATGATAATGTTTACTTGTTAATATTTCATAATCAAAACCAAATAAAAAATATGTTTAAACTTTATTAGTAATATAACATGTTTATAATAATATTCTATTAGGCAATTCATTGTGGTTCGACATAACCCTATACTATACTACAATTGAATCTTGAAACAAATGCAAATGTAAAATAGTGAAGTCTTAACTTATAAATTTTATTTGTTGACAAAGAAAGAAACCTTGAATCAAAGTGAAATTTAATTCATAAGTTGTATCTTTGTGAAAATGGAAAAATACACAGTTATAATGAGTGATCTAACTACTAACTTTTACTTTCTGTCATTTACTTTCCCCAACTAACATTTACTTTCAGTCATTTACATTTTCGCAACTAACATTTATTTATTGATATATTCTTTATTCTTTATACCAACTCTTCGAAAGAAATGGTACGGTTAAATTTTAACTTTATTGCTTAATTTATTTGTTCTTTACCAACCTTCCATAAGGAAGTAGTTCGGTTAATAAAGGAAAACGTAAATAAATATCACTCATTATCACTTGTATTAAATTGCTAAATTCATACCATTATGTCAGCGTTGGAATTTATTCCAACAAACCCTTATTGTATGAAATTGTTAATAATTGAATAACGTTAAGTTTTTGATTAAAATAATAGTCTTGAAACCATTAAACCGGCATTGGAATTTATTCCAACAAAGCCGAGATGGCGAGCAAGGAATCGACTTTGAAAGTGTGCATGTCAAGAGGAACACTTTGGAAAGCT
>NC_032016.1:18828118-18828355 GCF_001865875.1 Lupinus angustifolius
AGGATAAAAATTCGCGTTGCAGGATTTGTTTTCTCTCTCTCTCTTTACTGTTTTCAATCGATTAATTTGTATATTTGATTCAAGTGATACATTCTGTTCATTTGTTGTGCTGGATGCTATTGTGATATACAAATTTGTAAGCTCTGTATTCGTTCTGTTATCGGTTATATGTTCTGCATTTAATCGTTTCTGTAATTGCTTACTGGTTCTGTTTAATCGATTAATATTGTTGTGTTA
>NC_032016.1:18828455-18828716 GCF_001865875.1 Lupinus angustifolius
CCTTTCCTTAATCGATTAAGTAGGGTTGATTCAGCATTAAGTGTTGATTTGCAAAAAACGGTAATTCTAACCTGGACACCTATTCAACCCCCCTTCTAGGTGTATTGTAACCACTGATACCTAACAGACTTGTCATTAAATAAATCAATCAGAAACTTGTACTTCTATAAAAGAAGCAGAATAACTCTTTCAACAATGATACCTAGAACTAATACTTGAGGGTGGATGGAGTGTTTTTTCTTCCGTCTTAGTTGCTTTTCA
>NC_032016.1:18828816-18829106 GCF_001865875.1 Lupinus angustifolius
TGACCTTAGTCACTTCCTCATCAACGTTCAAAGTGTCACCTTCTCACATGCATCTATCCAAGAGGTTCTCAGATTCCACTTTAGCCACTTTCTTCTTCACTACTTGGTTCAGCATATCAAGCCTGCAACATGAGTCCTCAAGAAAAGGTTGTTTAATAGATATAGCAATATCAAATTCAAAATTTTCATCCCCTAAACTTAGGGAAAGTTTTCCATTCTTAACATCAATTATAGCACCAGCGGCAACGAAAAATCTACTAGAATGAAAATTTTCCCGACTTTGATAAGAA
>NC_032016.1:18829206-18830873 GCF_001865875.1 Lupinus angustifolius
TTAAGAAATTTCATTTATGCAGGAATATCCTATAGTGCCTCACTAAAGGGAAAATTGATATATAATTTCTCAAGGATAGCTATGAATTTCCCTTATTTCTTTTCCAACTTTTCCTTTGAAAATCGTTGGGGAAAGGAAGTGGTGGTGCATATGGTGGTGGAGCATATGGTGGTTGAGCCTCATACGTAGATACCTTTTCAGAATTTTGTTCCCCTTTAAGGAGTTGTGTCTCAGTATGTTTTTCTTACACTTGTGTATCATTTCCAATTCGAGGAACATGCTTGACTTATTTTCTACTCCTTAATTGGACAGCCTTACAATGTTCATTATTTGGATTTTTCTCTGTTTGTCATGGACATATCTTTGTTTGCCTATTAAAGTTGTTAACTTGTTGGACAATTTGTGTTTCTAGCATTTTTCCATGGATGGTCAGGTTTTCTATCTTAGTATTAAAATAATTTACATGTTTGAGACATTTTTATTAATCCTGATTTGATCCTCTTGAAATTTGTTATGGTTAGCAACTAATGTTTTTCGACCTTCCGTTATTGTTATATGAGTGGGATCAATAGGAGAACGTTGTACCTGCAGAAACTGTCTTGTAGGTTTCCTATTACCTTGCTCATCCTGGCATTGATGATTAAGAGTGTTGTTGCTTCTCTAGGAAGGGTTGGAATTGTTTTTCCTATAAGGTGGGTTGAATGATTGTCCGCTCATTTCCTTGTAGTCATAGAAGTTTCATGATTCTGGTTGTTGATGGGCTAGTGCTCCATGTTTCGGTTAAGTGGATTATTAACATTCAGACCATGAATTTCCTATGACTCCACACCACTCACATATTGTAGTTGTAGACCCAACAACATTAGCATGACACTTTTGCAGCTTTCCAAACCTTTGAGAAAGGTTCTCCAGCATGGAAATTAACTTCTCTATTTGATTTCTTGAATATTGTGCACCACAGTCTCTCCTTGGATAATGTCTCCTCTCATTCGCCCCTTGGTGATGATTATAAATCACATTCTCTATGATATGTGAAGTATCATCGATTCCATTGCGCATAAAGACACCACCTGTTGAAGAGTCCCACAATTGTTATCATGGAAAGTCTAGCTCAGTGCAGAAGTTCTGAACCATCATCCAAACTGGAATACCATGATGAGGGAAAGCTTCATTCAACTCATTTAATATTTCCTAGGCATCAAAGATTGACTCCCCATCCTTTTGACTGAAGTTTAAGATGAGGTGCCCAAAGTGCATAGTTTTGGAAGGAGGGAAGTATTTGTTGAGAAAAACCTCCTCCAAAGTTCGTGATGTTGCTTGAGTTTCAACATTTTGATTTCTTAGCCACATCTTTGCTTTGTATTGAAGGGAATATGGGAACATGCAAAGACGAATGACATCTTCAAAAGTCCTGTGGATCCTTATAGTCTCACAGAATTCCAAGAACTAATCAATATGGGCATTCAAATCTTCATGAGCTCCTCCTCCAAACTGGTTCTGCATCACCAGTTGGATCATAACATATGGCAATGAAAACTTATCTGCCTTAATGGTTGGTCAACTTATTCCATGACATGAACTATAAGGATTAGGGACTACATAATCGCGAAGTGGTTTTCATCTCGTTCTGCCATTGTTTGTACATGTGCACGTCATTCCCTTGCTCT
>NC_032016.1:18830973-18833910 GCF_001865875.1 Lupinus angustifolius
TCAATTTGCTATCCACGACCATGGGTATGAGATATTGCATGGTCGTGGATCCATCCAACCTGCACAACATTGCCAAAAACACCTGCTCAACCTGAACAAAGAGAATTAAAATCTAAAAACAATCCTAAAGTCCTAATTATGTCCTAGAATGCAAGTTAAATGCAACGTAAATACATCATAATTTCACACTCATCAAATCCTCTCAAACTTATCTCTTACTTGTCCTCAAGAAAGTTCTATATCTAACTTTCATAATCATGTATGAATGATGATATAGAAACCATGATCCAAAATAACTAGCAATCTCATGACAATTATGAAACAATCAAGACATCAAGCAAGGCAAGCATATACAAATTCAATTCAAGCTAAGTCTTTGAATCATAACATGTACAAGAATTAGGGCCATTATTCTCTCATCACTCACATGTGTTTAAAGTTCATAGTGTTTCGCTCAAAAAAATTTCATGAAAGTAAATTACCATAGGCATGATTATAGACCAAATAGCCACTCATTGTATTTGAATGCATGCAAAAATCTAGAGGTCATTAAATGGTTGTAAGGGAACTGGTGAAGGATTTAAGGTGGGATAAATAAATCAAGGGTAATTCAAAAGGCTTACTAAGTGTTCCCCAAAATACTTAACGATTTTAGGCATCTGATTGAAGAATTGGGATTCTCCAAATAGGCCTTACTATTATATGATCCTTTTTATCAACCCATCACTTTACAACATACTTTTTTAATCCTTTCTTTTTTAGTGCATTTTGTATTTATTTCACTTTTTTTTTTATTTTTTCTTATGATTTTCTAAAGGAAAGAGGATTACTTTTTTTTTCCACCTTTTTATGGGTTTTTTGACAACACACATGGCCTTTTTTCCTTTCCCATTGCTTCAACAAACCATGCCAAATTACCCCAAAACCCTCAAAAGTGGGTGATTAAGTGGTTTTCAATGTTTATAGCAATCAGTTGAAGATAAAAAAGAAAAGTCCTAATTATCTCTATCATATTAATGAATGCAAATAGACTTCAGACTTGAAATATTCACAAATCAAGTTATAGAATGTAGAATCAAAGAAAATTGTGCACTCATGACGAAAAATGGTTTTCTACTTATCAATTCATATCATAACCCTTATTGTGATTGGCCCAAGTTTCCCACATTTGTAAGTTCAACAAAAATTATGAAACACAGACTTTAATTATCCAAATTTAATTCATAAGTGCAAAGTCTAATGCCTTTTATGTTGTTATTCGATCAAAAGTTTTTGTATGAGGGTCATAGATAATCACAATCATCATTTGTTCTTTTAAAAACAAACAGGCATCACATAGGGTAAACTAGAAGATAAATGAGACATGAAGTTTATGCTAATGCATAAGAGTATGAAGGTTTAACCTAAAAATTAAAATCTATATGGTAGGCATGATATGAATGAACTAGCCTAAATGTAAAAATCCCCTTAAGCTTCGAAATTTACATTGTCCCCCATCTTCATCGACCATGTTCTCCATCTTTAAATGATGGCTTGTCCTCACGGTAATGAAAAATTGTTTTTGAAAGGAGATGTTTGGTGAATATGGAAAATTATTAAAAATAAAACTAAACTAAATTTTTTTTTGTAAACAATTTAAATCACACAACATAATTCAACTGAAATTTTCACATATTCATCGACCATGTTCCCCATCTTTAAATGATGGCTTGTCCTCACGGTAACGAAAAATTGTTTTTGAAAGGAGATGTTTGGTGAATATGGAAAATTATTAAAAATAAAACTAAACTAAAAAAAATTTGTAAACAATTTAAATCACACAACATAATTCAACTGAAATTGTTCTCACAGTAACGGAAAAAAAAATTGTAAACAATTTAAATCACACAACATAATTNGAAAAATTGTTTTTGAAAGGAGATGTTTGGTGAATATGGAAAATTATTAAAAATAAAACTAAACTAAAAAAAGAATTTGTAAACAATTTAAATCACACATCATAATTCAACTGAAATTTAAAACAAGGAAGCAAATAATAAAGTTTAAGGTATGAAAACAAGGAAATAGTTTTTCAAAATATCAAATGCATAAAGTTAAAAGAAAACCGATTTTGTTGTTTTGCTTAATCTTCTTCATCTTCATCAAGGCCTTGTCATCTCCCTTCCGACCATTGAGTGTTAGCATTAAACTCCTCATAGGTTCCACCTTGGAAGTTTGGAAGAGAGCCATAGATGCTTTGAAAGCTTCTATACATGCTTGTAATCCCTTGAAAGCACACAATTTGTTGTTGGTTTTGGAAATGTTGTTCTTCAACAATTGCTTCCAAATTGGTGTTACTTGCCCTCCTACGTCGTGATTGAGAAGAAGAACCCACATCTCCAAACTTATTTCTCAAATCGGCCCTATCTTGGGCCAAGCTTATTTCCTTTCAATGAGATTGTTGATCTCGGTTTTGAGTGTCATGATCTCCTCATAAGGTCCGGACACCTCTTGATAACTATATAAGTCAGTAATAAGTGATGGTAAAATCAAAGAAGGCATACCCCTTGATATGTAGTCATTAATGGCATCCGAGATGATGATCGCTATGTCAATGGAATCTTCCTCATAAATGGAGTTGATGAGCTTTGCCTTGCCTAGAGGTAGATCCCGAGACATGAGAAGCTGGCAAAATGTTGGCCAATAGAAAGATGTACCAAACTTGAGAGGCTTGAGTCATACAAAACCAAAATACTGGGCCACTTTGGTTGACTTCCAATCCTTGCAAACACAAGCTCCTTCTTACTTGAGCATCATTGTGTGATTATCCTTCCCCCCAAAGAAGATGCCCTTATTTTGAGTTGAAATGTGCCAAGGTCATTGTCACAATTCGGGATTGGAGACCATGGGTTTCCTAGGTAATCATTGATCATGTACTTATCATAGTACACTCTCTTA
>NC_032016.1:18834010-18834241 GCF_001865875.1 Lupinus angustifolius
ATAGAGCATTTTGTTGGGTGTTGTGAGTTTGTTCCATCCAAAATTTGCCACTGAGAGCATGAACCCATCAAATTCTTCTTCTTCCAAGTTGAACATATGCTTGGCGTCCTTAGAGAAACATTTGGTGCTTTTCTTTGATTCCTTTTCAACTTCCTTGCCTTTCCTTGAGAAAAATCTTCCACTTATGTTTGAAGTTTGAAACTTTTGAAGAAAGGAGAGAGCTTGGAGGAG
>NC_032016.1:18834341-18838412 GCF_001865875.1 Lupinus angustifolius
ATTTTGGTCTTTCAAAATGAGAATGAGGATGATTTTTCGATCAAAGAGGGATTTAAATTGGATGGGATCTCAAAAGGATAAGAGGATAAGGGAAATCCTCTTTTTGGGGGATTTTCACCCATGTGGCTGCCCAATGGGGCGTTAGGCACCCTGTCAGCCCCGCTAGGTGCACCTGTCAGCATCTGACTGGTTTTGGCGTGGCCCATGTTGGGTCGTGTTGGCTCATGACTTAGGCCCTTTTTTTTACCAAAAAGTGTTTTTTACTTATTTCCCCCTTTTATTTGATTTTCAAAAATTGTTTTTGTGTACCAAAATAAATTTTCTCAATTTTATCTTTCAAAAAAATGAATTTAAAGATAAAGAGAAAAGCATTTTAATAAAGAAAAACACACACACACACACACAAACATATATATATATATATTCAAAATGTATTGGGTTGCCTCCCATCAAGTGCTTCTTTACCATCATGAGTTTGACGCATGTTACCTACAAGAATCCAGCTTTATCCACCAATCCCATTTTACTGCTTGGATGAGCTAGATTCACCCTACAAAATAGAATTGCAATGCTCCCTTGGATTGACTTCAGTATTGGCAGAAAATGTTGTTTTCTGATTTTCTGCCAATTGCTTGGCCAACTGCCCAATTTGAATCTCCATGTTCCTAAGGGAAGCATCATTGCTTTTCTGGTTGGACATTGTCATTTGCATGAATTGTTTCAGAGTGTCCTCCAATTTAACATTATTATATTGGGTAGGGTATTGGTATTGATTGGGTATGGGATAGAATGGTGGTTTATGAGGATTTCTTGCCTCCATGGTTGGTATCCTTGAAACTGATTTCCTCCCCTTAGGTAATTGTTTTGGAAATTCTTCCTTGGAGAATTATTGACAAATTGGACCTCCTCAGTCTTAGTCTGGCACTGGCCCATGTCATGATCATTAGTTCAATGGTCACATCTAAAAACCTGCTTCTTTGAAGACCCTTTGATTTGTCTAGGAAGATCATTAAGCTTCTAGATACTTCATCTAATTGTTGTTGAAGCAGTTTGTCCTGAGCCAACACAACATTTGTTAGCCTCAGTTCCAGGAATCCGCCTCTCCTTGGTGGGGGTCCTCTCTGAAGTTGACTATTTCGATCATTCAGGGCCATGGACTCAATGATGTCAATGGCCTCTTGTGGGGGTTTATGTTGCATTTAAAATCCATTTATGTTGTTCTTCTAACCCATTGATGAAAATATGAATTTGGGTTTTCACATCAAACCTGTGGTAGGGGCATTTCCTCAGCATAGAGTTGAATATGTTCCATGATTCACAAAGGCTTTCATTCGCTGGTTGCACAAAGGTGGATATGGAAGTCTTCATATCCATAAACAACCCTTGCGGGAAGTGTCTGTTGATGAATTTTTCCTCTACCAAATTCTAGTTGTTTTGGATATGTGGAGGTAAATCCAGGAACCACTCCTTGGTCGTCCCAATGAGAGTCAATGGAAAAATCTTGAGAAGCACAACCTCCTCTTCTGCCTCAAATATTCCGGCAGTCCCGACTAGTTCATAGAACTTAGTCACATGATTGTAGGGATCTTCATGATCCACCCCAACAAAAGGATTTGCATACATGAGTTGTACCAATCTATACTTCATCTTAAGAGGCTTTTGATTACCAGGAGGCCTCTCTATTCTGATAATATTTCTTGGGTTGAAAATGACAAAACCCTTAGTAGTGGGTTGGTTTTCAGCTCGGGAACCATCAGCATTTTGTTGATTGTTGCCTAGTTATGAATTTACTTCCCTTGGAATAGATTGGATTTGTCTAGCTTTTTTTAGTGCTTTATTTTTCTTTCCCAAGTTTTTTTCTAACTCAGGATCGAAAGTGATTTCTATCTATTTATTCCTACAATTCATGCACCGAAAGACTTCTGTCTATTTCCAAGGAAGAGATTTGTAGAAAAGACATGAATTTACAAAGTGTTATGATTTACATTTTTAAAAAATAAAAAATTAATTCTGAACTCGGGGAGACACTAAAGCCGACACTAAAACACTAAAATTAATGAATTAAAAAAATGCACCTCCATCATGGGTTTCCTCCCACGAAGCACTCGTTTAACATCATTAGCTTGGTGGATGATCTTTGCAGCTCATATAGGGTCCAAGAGGGCAATGTTTGTTTGTTTCTCCAATCGCTCATCTGCTAGATAATGCTTCAAACGTTGCCCATTTACCATGAAGTTTCCCTTTTCCTCATTCCATATCTCAACTGTTCCATAAGGATAGACCTTGGTGACTCTGAACGGACCTGACCATCTAGACTTTTGCTTCCCTGGAACGAGCCTCAATCTGGAGTTGAATAAGAGAACTAGTTCCCCTACGCGGAATTCTCTACGGAGTATGTGTTTGTCATGCCATCTTTTTGTTCTTTCTTTGTCAGTGTGAGCATTCTCATAAGCATCCAACCACAGTTCTTCCAACTCTTGCAGTTGGAATTTCCTCTTTTCTCCAACAACTTTCAAATCAAAGTTTAGCAATTTGACTGCCCAATACGCCTTATGCTCTAATTCCACTAGAAGATGGAAGGGCTAAACATAAATCAACATGAATGGTGACATTCCAATAGGTGTTTTATATGCAACACGTTTAGCCCATAAAGCATCATCAAGCTTTCAGAACCAATCTTTTCTGCTCCTAGACACTATCTTCTCCAATATAGTCTTAATCTCACGATTTGATACTTCCACTTGACCACTTGTTTGAGGGTGGTAAGGGGTACCCACTCGATGAGAAACACTATACTTCTTTAAGAGGTTTTCAAAATATCTTTCAACGAAGTGTGAGCCTCCATCACTAATAACCAGCCTCGGGACCCCAAACCTTGGAAATATGATCTTGGTAAATAGTTTGATGATCGTTTTAGCATCACTGTGTGGAGATGAAATTGCCTCCACCCACTTAGAAACACAATCGAATGCCACCAAGATATATTTTTTGTTGTTTGTAGTAGGAAACGTCCCCTATAGTAAACTCCCCATTAATCAAATATCTCCACTTCAAGGATGGGGTTCATTGGCATTTCACGCCTTTTTGATATGTCCCCACCCTTTGGCAAGAATCACATGTGAGAACAAAACTCCTTGCATCTTTGAATATGTGTGGCCAAAAGAAACCACATTGGAATACCTTTGCTTTTGTTTTTGAAGTATTGGCACAGCCTCCATAAGAGGCAGAGTGGAAACAACTCAAGATCTTTAACACTTCTTCTTTTCGAACACTTCTTCTTTTCGAACACATCTTATATAAATACAATCAGTATAGAGTCGATAAAGGTAAGGATCATCCCAGATATACTTCTTCATATCTGAGAAGAATTTCTTTTTCTATTGTGGTATCATTTCAGGTGGAAGAATCTTGCTGACCAAATAGTTTACAAAGTCAGCATACCATAGTGCCTCTACAGTGTCGAGGAGGAGGAGTTGCTCATCAGAAAAGGAATCATCAATAGGTATGTCCCCCCCCCCTCCACTTGGATGTTCAAGCCGAGATAAGCAATCTACAACTGCATTATCTGTCCCCTTTTTGTCAACAATCTCTAGATCAAATTCTTGCAGAAGGAGAATCCATTAGATGAGAGGTGTATTGGCTTCTCTCTTACTCATGTAGTATCTCAAGGTTGAGTAATCTGTATGGACTATAACTTTAGAACCTGCTAGGTAGGACCTAAATTTTTCGAAGGCAAACACAACAAGTAATAGCTCCTTCTCTATGGTGGCATAGTTGGCTTGAGCTCCATCAAGTGTTTTTCTTGCATAGTAGATGGAATGCATCTTCTTGTCCTTCTTTTGGCCCAACACTGCTCCCATAGCATAGTCACTAGCATCACACATCACTTCAAAAGAAAGATTCCAGTCTGGTGATGGCAATATTTGTGCAGTGACCAATGCCTCCTTCAATCTGCAAAACGATTCTCAAAAACCAGCACTAAAATCAAATGCAATATCTTTCATTAAAAGGTTAGAAAGGGGTTTCGCAATTTTTGAAAAATATTTTATGAATCTGTGGTAAAATCATGCA
>NC_032016.1:18838512-18839073 GCF_001865875.1 Lupinus angustifolius
AGAAACTCCTAACACCTTTTATTTTAATTGGTGGTGGCATATTTTCTATTACTATAATTTTGTCCATGTCCACCTCTATCCCTTTCCTGGAATAAAATGCCCCAACACAATTTAAAACAAGATTCACTTCCTCACATATCTGTAATATTTTTTTCAAATTTGTTAAACAGTCGTCAAATGAAAGTCCTTAAACAGAAAAATCATCAATTAAAACTTCCATTATGTCATCTATAAAATCAGAAAATATTGCAGTCATGCATCTTTGAAAAGTGGTTGGGGTATTACATAGCCAAAAAGGCATTCTCCTATAGGCAAAGGTGCCATAAGGACATGTGAAAGTAGTTTTCTATTGGTCTTCATGGTGAATGGGGATTTGATGAAATCACGAGTACCCATCTAAATAGCAGAAATATTCATGTGTAGCAAACCTTTCAAGCATTTGATCAATGAATGGGAGAGGAAAGTGATCTTTCCAAGTGGTTGTGTTTAATTTTCTATAATCAACGGACATTCTCCAACATGTGACTGTTCTAGTTGGTATTAATTCATTTTTCACAACAG
>NC_032016.1:18839173-18842296 GCF_001865875.1 Lupinus angustifolius
CTAAAAGTTTAAGCACTTCTTTCCTAACCACTTCTTTCATGTTAGGATTTAGTCTCCTCTGGTTTTCAATTGAATTTTTATCGTTAGGTTCCATGAAAATTCTATGCACGCATAAAGAAGGGTTTATGCTCTTTATATCATCCAAGGTGTATCCTATTACCTTCCTATGCATTCTTAGGATCCTTAGAAATTTTTTAGTTTCCCATTTATTTAACTTAGTATTGACAACAACAACTGGATAAGATGAATTAGGTCCAAGAAATTCATACCTGAGGGTGGAGGATAGTGTTTTTAATTCAATTTTAGGTGATTTCCCCTCCTCTCAATCATCAGATCTGGGAATTACCTTCAAGGTCTAATCTTGCGGGTTGTGAGGAAGTATTGGGCTTGCATTCAGAAATTCAATAACCTTAGCCACTTCCTCAAAAACGTCTAAAGTGTCAGCATCTACTATGCATCTCGCTAAGGGATCCTTAGATTTGATTCTAGCTGCTTCCTCTTTCACAACTTGGTTCAGCATATCAACCATGAAACATGAATCCTCTTCCATCTCTATTATTACAAAATCCGCGTGAATGAAAAATTTCCCAACTTTGATAGGAACATCTTCTGAGATGCCTATAGGAAATTTAACTGAGCTATCTGCTAAGTGAAATGATATCGTAGTGGGTTTTAGTTCACCCACTTCAATATTTTTGCACACAGAAAAAAGCTTGAGACTCACACTTGCACCCAAGTCACATAAGGCATGACCGAAACAAGTATTTCCGATTAAAAATGGGTAGAAACAACTAGTTAAAGCAATTGTTTCATAATCCTCTAGTCTTCTTTTTTTAGATAAAATATCCTTAAGAAATTTTGTGTATGCAGGCATCTCTTGAAGTGTCTCAGTGAAGGGTAAGCTGATATATAAATTGTTAAGAATATCCAAAAAAATTCCAAATTTATTTTCTTATTTTGCCTTTGCTAGTCTTTGGGGAAAAGGAACTGGTGGTTCATATGTTGGTGGAGCTACATACTTAGACACCTTTTCAAAATTTTGCTCCCCTTCAGGGGGTTGTGTCTTAGTATGTTCCTCTTCCACTTGTGTCTTTTTCCTAATTTGAGGAGTATCAGTTAGTTCATTTCCACTCCTTAATTTGACAGCTTTACAATTTTCATTATTTGGATTTTTTCTGGTTATCCTGGAAACATCCCCATTTTCCTATTAGGATCACTAGCTTGTTGGGAAATTGGTGTTTCCAACATTTTACCATGGATGGTCAGGTTTTCTATTTTAAAATTCAGGTATTTGAGCATGTTTGAAAAACTTTTATTAATCATGACTTGATCTTCATGAAATTTATTTTGATTAGCAAGCAATTTTTCCTGACCGTCCATTAATGTTTTAAGAGTAGGGTCAATAGGAGAAGATTGTATATGTGGAAACCATATTGGAGGTTTCCTATTACCTGGTCCCTCCCAGTATTGATGGTTTAGAGTGTTATTGCTCCTCCAAGAAAGGTTGAATTGTTCTGTCTGTATGGTGGGTTGAATTGTTGCCCGCTCTTCTCCTTGTAGTCATAGTAGTTGCAAATACAAGTTGTTCATTGACCAATGCTTCATGTTCAGCTTTAGTGAAGTGTTTGCATTCAGACACTCATGACCTTTTGCTCCACATACTTTACAATTAGCAGTAGACCCAATAGCATTAGCATGGTGTTTTTTATAGCTTTCCAAACCTTTGAGAAAGGTTCTCTAGCATGGAAATTACCTTATCCATCTGATTGCCTGAATATTATGCACTAGAGTCTCTTCTTGGATGATGTCTCCTCTCATCTACCCACTAGTGATGATTGGAAATTCCCATGGTGAGGGCAAGTTTCAGTCAACTCATTTAATCTTTCCCATGCTTCAGCAATTGACTCTCCATCCTTTTGACTGAAGTTCTGGGTGAGGTGCCTATAGTGCATAGTTTTGGAAGGAGGAAAGTATTTTTTTGAGAAAAGCCTCCTCCAAAGTTCGCGAGGTTGCTTGAATTTCAGCATTTTGATTCCTTAGCCATGTGTTAGCTCTGTATCTAAGGGAATATGGAAACATACAAAGACGAATGACATCTTCAAAAGCCCCATGATCCTTACAGTCTCACAAAATTCCAAGAACTGATCAATATAGGCACTTGGATCTTCATGAGCTCCTCCTCCTAATTGGTTTTGCATCACCATTTTGATCAGAGTAGATGGCAAAGAAAAAGTTCTCCATCTCAATAGTTTGGCGGATTATTCCACGACGTGAACTACGAGCATTAGGGGCTACGTAGTCGCAAAGTGGTTTTTCATGTCGTTCATCCATTGTTTGTACACGCGCACATCTTTCTCTCGCTCTTTCTCTTTGTTGCCTTCTTCTTCTATGGAAAGTCCTTTCTGGCTCTGAGTAGTAATTTGAACTTTTTATAAACCAAATGGGCAACCTACAAAGATAACAAGAAAAAGGAAAACGCATAATATACTAGAGTAAAGTAATGAATTAATTGATAATTAAAGAAATTTTGACATAGTACCTAGAAACGGCGCCAAAACTTGATAGGGCAAATCGCAAGTGCACGATTATATCGTCAAGTAATAAAATATCGATCCCACGAGAATTGGAAAATTCCTTTACTTATAGCAATTAATTTATACTTAACTCAAATAAGGAAATAAAATTGAATTTAGAACGATTGAGAAATTAAAAAGAATAATTATGAAAGTATTAAAAAGAATTGAAATCTAATTTAGGGAGAGTTCCAGGATAAGTTTTACCGCCTTTACACTTGCAAATCCTTGTTTTTCTCCTTTTCATGAACTTTAAGTTTGGAGGGTGAATTATTCTTTGATATGTGTCATCCTCTCTCTCGCTCTGACACATGTACTTAATTGAAGTCACACCTACTTTCTTGGTATGATTATCAATCAAATCCTTTACTTGGATCTTTCTATCCAATCACCCTGTAGCAACCCAAGGTAAATTCTAGAAACCCCCGAGACTCCTAATACTACTCTAATGAATTAGGATTCTAGTTTGAATAACTAAATGGTCAGATAGTTGGGTTCACCTTTCGGTCCTTCCCCAATGTATCTAAGAGGTGTAATTTGTTGGCAAGAC
>NC_032016.1:18842396-18843419 GCF_001865875.1 Lupinus angustifolius
TAAAGTGTAAATTGTAAAGTGTTCTCATCCTTGAGGGAGAACCCTTATTTATCCTAATTTTAAAATATTGGGCTAAGTCCAATAAAACAAATTTAAAAAATAAGAATATAATATAACATCTATGATTTCTTTTGGCCCTACAATTGGTCTTTGCATAGCCTCCACACTAAATTCCTTCTTCTTGCACCCAATCTCTACTATTTTTTGTTTTAATTCGTCCAAACTGCACAACATAGTCAAAAACACCCGCTCAACTCGAACAAAGAGAAATAAAAGCTAAAATCAATCCTAAAGTCCTAATTATATCGTAAAATGCAAGTTAAATGCAATGCAAATGTAGCATAATTTCACACTCATCACTTCTTGCTTGACTATTGTTTAGAATTTTTCTTCTCTTGCGTTTTTTCCTAAAAACTTCACACAAAGATATGGAAAAGAGGTGGACCAAATATATAATCAAAAGTATGACATTTTACCTAAAAAGTGTTGAATTAAGTTGGTTTTGCATAGGATAAGTTCCATGAAAAGTGTATGAAAATTATGTATTTTGACACTTATTAGGAGTCCAAGATCGAACTAGATGCTATGGATAGTAAGATCAATGCATATGTGTTCCACAAGATGGGCTCTTTTCGATACCCCACTGATATGATCTACAAGCATCAAAGCGATCAACAGTCTGCTCTTATGGAAAATCCTTCTAATGACCCTCTTGCACCTCACCCTTCTACATTCTATGGCAACTCATCTTCATCTACTGCCATGCCTACCAATAAGATGATCATGGATTAGTTATTCACGGTTCGAGGTTACATCACTACAAAGATGGATGCCCTTGATGCTACGAATCAACAAGTCCAAGTTGAACTTAGATGATTATCAAATCTGTTGGACTACATAGATCCGGACGATGATGGTGACGAGCCAACATCTTAGAGTAGTTGTTGTCTACGATTTTCTATTTGTTCTTTGACGATGTTATTTATTAATCTTGTTGAATTTTTACTAGCCTTGTAATGTTTA
>NC_032016.1:18843519-18856349 GCF_001865875.1 Lupinus angustifolius
GTTGGACTACATAGATCCGGACGATGATGGTGACGAGCCAACATCTTGGAGTAGTTGTTGTCTACGATTTTCTAGTTGTTCTTTGACGATGTTTGTTATTGATCTTGTTGAATTTTTACTAGCCTTGTAATGTTTAAAATTTGTTCACTTTATGTTGTGTATAAATCTCTTTTACCTTAATGACTATTATGCTATGTTGCTTCACAGGATTCTATCATCTTATAGCATTTAAATTATATGGTTCATAATTATTATTCCAACCTTGGCATAGAATTAAGTCATTATCTTATCTTCTACCCTTTTTGTTGTATATATATATGTATATATTGTGCTTGAAACTTGACTTTTCCTTCTTCTTGATGAAGTCAAAAAGGGGAGAAAAGTTGAAGTTGTGTCTTGTATTTATCATCTTTCCAGGAACATACTTAAAAACAAAGGGGGAATATAAAAGATATGGGGAACATACTCAAGTCAACCTTGTCAATCTTATGAAGCATGCTGAAATCAGAAAACTCCAACTTTCAAGACCATGTTGGTTAGTCATCATGAAAAAGGGGAGATTGTGAAGAAGATCTTCCTCCTAACCTTGGCACGATTTTGATGAAGACACTAATATCACTAAAAATAAGTAAAAGGAAGAATACCATGAAGACATAGAAGATCAAGCTTCAAGACAAAATAGATTTTAAGTTTTCAATAGGTACTTATATCCTTACGCTCTAAGTGTGTTTGTAGGAATTCTAATTAATTGGACAAACAATTTTGAAAATAATTAGAAAATTCATAGTCAAAATAAATAAATTTTCAAAATACAAAGTAATTGATTACTTGACCTAAGTAACAGTTTACTAGACCTAGGTAAGAAGTTACTTGTACTGTGTGACAATGACTAACATGTTACTGGAACTGCATAGCAGGTTACCTAGAAGTAATTCAACTTTTCCATCATGAACATCTCAAACTCTCCTTGTATCATCTTACCAAATTCACTACACAATAACTCATTAGTAGAACCGAAAATAATCTGAACTACATATATTTTAACAAATAAAGAATGATGATCTATTTTACTTATAAATAATGTAGTATCAACCTTTCCTTTAGTAAATCCCTTTTAAATTAAAAAGTTTGTTTGAAGATCATATCAGACTCAAGGAGGTTACTTTAAGCCATAGAGCGCTTTCTTAAGTTTATAAACATGAGATAGATGTTTATAACTTTCGAAAATTAGAGGTTGTTAAACATACACCTCCTCTTGTATANTGTAGTATCAACCTTTCCTTTAGTAAATCCCTTTTAAATTAAAAAGTTTGTTTGAAGATCATCTTAGACTCAAGGAGGTTACTTTAAGCCAAAGAGCGCTTTCTTAAGTTTATAAATATGAGATAGATGTTTATAACTTTCGAAAATTAGAGGTTGTTAAACATACACCTCCTCTTGTATATAACCATTAAGGAAGGAAGTCTTTACATCAATTTGGTATATCTAAATGAACATGCATATTCTAGCAAAAACCTAATAGATTTGAACCTAGCAACCAGAGTGAAGGTTTCGTCAAAGTCTTCACCATCTACCTAGTTGTTGCCTTGGGCCACTAGTCTAGCATTATTTCTCACAATAATACCATTTTCAGCTAATTTGTTTCTAGATACCTATCGAGTTCCTATCACATTCCTATTCTTAGGTCTAGAAACAAGTCCCCAAACTTTGTTCCTTTCAAAATGGTTAAGCTCTTCTTCCATAGCAACAAATTAGTGCTCATCCTCAATTGTATCATCAATCTTGGATGGCTCAATTTGAGAAATGAAAGTCATGTTAAGATAAACATCATTCAATTTAAGACAACTTCTAACACCCTTACTTATATCATCAATGATGTTGTCGATAAGATGATCTCGGTGAGTTCTCCATTCTTTAGACAAGTCAGAGTGAGCATGCTATTCTTGTGATGGTAGATCATCATTTATTTTCATTTGCTTCATGCTAGTTGTTGCTTCTATAATGAGGTCTTCTACTAAAGAGGAACTAGGCAAGTCATCATCATCAAAAGCCTATTTATCCTCTTTAAAGGGGTTAGTTTAATCAAATGCGACATGCACATATTCTTCTAAGGTTAGAGTTCTCTTATTAAAGATTCTAAAAGCTTTACTAGTAAGAGAATAACCAATAAAGATTTATTCATCAGCTTTTGCATCAAACCTACCTAAGTTATCTTTGTCATTATTAAGAACAAAACACTTATAACCAAATACATGCAAGTGAGAAATATTTGGTTTTATTACCTAAGTTATCTTTGTTATGGGGGTTTTCTTTACAATTGGTCTTATTAAAACTTTGTTAGAAACATAGCATACCGTAGTACATCTTCCCAAAAAAAATATTTTGGAAGAATAGTCTCATTCAACATAGTACGAGCCAAATTTACCAAAGACCGATTCTTTCTCTCTACAACACCATTTTGTTATGGTGTTCTAGGAGTAGAGAATTGTGAGTGATACAAATATCATCACAAAATTCCTCAAAAAAAGTATTTTGAAATTCTCCCCAACGATCACTTCTTATAGTAGCGATTTTAAGAGATTTTTTATTTTGAACTCTCTTAGCATATTATCTAAAGGCATTAAACACCATTCTTGTGCACCAAGAAGAGAGTCCAAGTGTATCTAGAGAAATCGTTTACTATATCAAGAGCATAGTAGTTTCCACCAAATCTTCTAGTCCGATAGAGGCCAAATAAGTCCACGTGTAGCAACTACAATGGTCTATCAGAAGAAACCATATGCTATGGTTTGAAAGATGTTTTTGTTTTCTTACATTTTGACATGCATGACTTAGTTTGTCTTTAAAAAACTTCATATTAGGTAAACCAATAATAAGATCTTTCTTTATCAATTTATTCAAATGATCCATATGAATATGAACATCTTTTTCTACCTATTTGTATTGGCCAGATCACACACACCCTATTTTCTAATATGACATGTTTAGGGCGTGTGACCAATTTTATTAGAATAAGAACATGTTGATCGATGCTTCAGTGTTGAGGAATTTATTTTGAAAGAAGAATTAGAATGAGTACTTTCATTGTAAAACTTTATGGTGCTACCTATGTTTGGTTTTGCTATGACATTCCTTTTCTTATCAACATGGCTCTTTTTAAGGCCAAGACCTCTACGGTTTATTGAATTTCTTTGGACACTTATGATTTTTCCCAAATTTTTAATGCTCTTATTTAACTTACTAAGTTTAGAACATAGTGCAGAAACTTTAGTTTCAAGAGAAACACATTCTTGACATGAAGAAGAAGAGGGTTTATTAATATATTTCTTTAGAACTTTGTTATGGCTTTCCAAAATGAAAATATCATTTTGCTGTTTAGGAAAAGTTTGGAAAGCTTAACATATTCTTTAAGCAAATCATTGAAAACATTTTGTAAATCATTAAAGTATGATTAAATAAATTTTCAGATTCACTTACCTCATCATCATCAGATTGATGAAATGCCATTAGAGAAAGATAAGTTTGCACTTTATTTTCTGGTTCTGAAGTTGAACTTGTATAGTTGTCTTCCCATGCAATTTATGCACGTCTACCATTCTTCTTTTTGATCTTCCCTTTGAAGGGATGCTTCTTTAAGGTAGGTCAGTGTGCCTTTAGATGACTTGTTGGGGTAAAATCAGAGTATACACGCACCAAGATGGGTGGTGAATAGGTGTAGTAGTACTATATGGCCACTTTTCTAATTTATTGCGACAATTACAAAACTGGACAGGATAATCAATAATTTACGAACATAAATTGATTATCTCCTACTAGGTAATTGATTATGCACAAATTTAATCAATCATCAGGCAAAATAGAAATCTTGAAAAACTTGTTTTCTTGGTCAAAAAGTTTCACGAAAATGATGTGTTTACATCTAATTGCTCAAGAAAAGTAAACAATAATGAATATGCAAATTATACTACAATTCAATAATGATAAGAAATCTAATCGATTAAACATAAATCTGAAAGTAAAGAGTAAAGGGATAGAGAAAAGTGCGCCAAGAGATTTTATCCTGGTTCGTTTGCGGGCCCACTTGCAAACTACATCTAGGCCTCCCATTCTGATCTCAGGAGATTTTTCTTCACTATAAAATCGAATGTATTTCCTACAAATTTACAAGAATTTCCCTCTTGGACTCTAGTGATCCTCTATTGCTTTCGCCATTCAACCCTCTATGGATACCTCACCACTTATTGTTCTAGCCTCACACCAATCTCAACTCACTTCCAAGAATCTTGCAATAGAGGAAACCTCTACCTAACCGCAACTAGGGTTTAACCTAATCCTGAAACACTCGAGAATTACTACATCTCTTAACAAGATTGTAAAAAGAAATCTGAGTAATGATGCACCTTAAATGTACTAATTTGAAAGTAAACAGACCGAAAACCAAAAACAGAAATCACACAAGATTTCTAAAATTCTAATATGACCAATGCATGGTTTTCACAAAAAAATACATTTTTCTAAAGATAAGAAAATTTTACTGCTTTCTCATTTCAAATGACAAAGAATTAACAATTCTAAACTCAAAAGATTTCGCTCAAAGTTTTCTAGAATTCGATTATCACTTAACATAATCGATTATCAGAAATCACAGAACGGAAAATGGGTTATCAATATAATCTAATCAATTATATGAGTTGAAAAAACGAATTCCCTGATATGAAATATGAACCTCCTATATGATATATGTACATACAATGTATGATTTAAAAATAAACAACTTTTATGCATGAAATCATGTATATGCAACACANTTTCTCATTTCAAATGACAAAGAATTAACAATTCTAAACTCAAAAGATTTCTCTCAAAGTTTTCTAGAATTCGATTATCACTTAACATAATCGATTATCAGAAATCACAAAACGGAAAATGGGTTATCAATATAATCTAATCAATTATATGAGTTGAAAAAACGAATTCCTTGATATGAAATATGAACCTCCTATATGATATATGTATATACAATGTATGATTTAAAAATAAACAACTTTTATGCATGAAATCATGTATATGCAACACATTAAAATATCATATATGTATGAATGAAATGTCTCAAAAATTGATTTTAACAATTTAATTCTTGTGAGACCTCCATGCTAGGTTCATCTCTAAGCTATCTCTTCATCTTTCTCTTGTTCAAGTTGTTTTCTTCATCAAAACTAAGTCCATGATGCACCATTGTAAAGTTAATCTCCTATTGCAATGTCAATCTCCCCCCTTTTGATGATGAAAAACATTGATGGACTTTACATTCTTTTACTTGAACAACTTGATGATGAATGATGACTTGCAATGGTTGTGATGATTGTGAATGAGATTTTGCTCCCCCTCACCCTACGTTATACTCAATATGATATAGTATGGGTAGCATATGTCCTCTCACTCTATATCTAGGATTATGGAAGCATATGAAACACAATCTGCAAAACAATCAAAGCAACACTTTCTCCCCCTTTTGGCATTATCAAAAGGCTGTGTAATATTACAATTAACTTTGCCAAAAGTAGGAAAGATATAACAATAGATAATAACGAACTTACTCAAACATAATTAGTATGCATGATCAAGTAGTCTTCAAGAATTGAACAAGTGCACAAAACATATTGAGGATAATCGATTATCACAGTATGATAATCGATTATCATACCAGATAATTAGAATGGTCATTTTGTTACATAATATACAATTTGTATAGCATGTTTAAGCACCACATTTAACTATTTTATGATACAATTCAGCATAGAGTGGATAGGAAATTTGATATACACAATAAGAGTATGAACCAAGTACTCAAGAATACAAAAATGGTAGATATGAAAATAAGATTGCATAATAACATTATCAAAATATTGTAAGTAGCAAGTTTATAACGATTACATACCAAGAAGTTAGCAAGGCAAACATAATAACAATAAAAAAAAGTGATGTCTAGAAATAGAAATAACAAGCTACAACCACACACAAAACACAACCTAACACCTAATTATGACAACTAGGAAAACCTAACTAAACTAGCTACTTGGTGGATGAGAAGGAGGTAGGTTGTTAAGGGTTCGACCGAAAAATACAATGTGCTCCATCTCCTGAACTAGTCGTTCCCCTTGCCTTTGGAACTCAGCCCTCATAGTATCCGTGAAAGTCTGAAAACATGTATCAATTCATGCATTGAGGCGCTGTTCCATAACATCAAGATGAGAAATCCCAAATGGAGGTTCACTAGCCATATGTGAAGCCTCATCATTATATTCTNATACAATGTGCTCCATCTCCTGAACTAGTCGTTCCCCTTGCCTTTGGAACTCAGCCCTCATAGTATCTGTGAAAGTCTGAAAACATGTATCAATTCATGCATTGAGGCGCTATTCCATAACATAAAGATGAGAAATCCCAAATGGAGGTTCACTAGCCATATGTGAAGCCTCATCATTATATTCTTCTGGATTAGGCTCACTGGGAATAACAATATTCTCATAATCAGAAAACTGAATATTAATTGTTGTGTGATCCTCTTGGTACTTCCAATCACCATTGTATTCGAAGATCCCCATATTGTGTATTAAGTTATCACCCACAAGATTTTTATGATCATCCACAATCATAATTTCTTCGGTAGAAGCAACAATTCCCAAGTGATCAATGATGTGTGAGATGAAAATTCCACATGCCAAATGTCTAGAGGATGAGGAAGCAATTCCATACATAATTTTAGAATTTTTGCAAGCCAATTCACCATAATTCCCTCTCTTATAGCAAACATTAGTTTTAGATTACTTGTGGTAGGTTGAGCATGGTTTGTATTTCTCTGAACTAAGTTATAAGCAATGATATAATGAAGCAGTCTATTTTCAACAGAAAAAGCACTGACTTTCATTGCTTCCCCTTGAACATACACATGTGTTCCTCGGAGGCATGATTTTTTCATTTCTTCCTAATCGTAAGATTCCCAAGATTCTTCTTTCAAGTCTCCTAGAAGAGATCCATCACTCGTTAATCCACCAACATTAAAAAATAACTTAGAATCCAAATTAAACAACTATCCCTTTACCAAATTCATATAAGCACCAACCTTATACTAAAATGTAGCGTAAAATTCCCGAACGAGAGAAGGATAGATGTTACCATTTAATTCAGCAAACTTAGACACACCATGTTCCTCTAACTGATGAGGAAACTCAAAACCATGCTACACCATCCTTGTAAGATCAACATATCGAATGTAAGTGGGCTTACGACCCAAGAATTTTGCCAACCTATCTGATTGAAGTTAAGGAGCATAATAGGCATCACTCCTTGTTGTTCCACGGCCAGCTCTAGCACCCGAAGAACCACCATTTATAAGATTTTGGTACATTTAGCTAGGTATTTCACACGTTGAGTTCGAGGCTCACTCATGGTTTTAGATGAATAATTCAGTAATCGATTATCTAAATCTGTTTAGGGTTTGAGAATGGGAATTTTGGGGAAAGATGAGATTTAAGATATTTAAATGAAGGTTCTAAGCAATGGAAAAAAGGGGGTTCAATAAATATTATGTTTAGACAACTATTTTTGAAGAAAAATGGAAGGGGACTTTGGTATATGAGATTTAGGTCTATGCAAAAGAACCCTAGAAAATGCACTTGAATCTTTTTTACCGATATAGATAATCGATTATCTATAGCTGGTAATCAATTATCCAGGAGATATTTTTCTAATGTTTTTAAAATTTTCCTCAGGTAATCGATTATTAGATATACCTAATCGATTATTTTAAAACATTTTTGTTCAGTAGAAACTTCGATTTAAGAGATTTTCATGAATTCTAGGTAAATGAGAAGATCTAACCTATGAGACTATCATACATTACTAAACAAGCAAAAACAATCACGAAAGCATTTATGTACAAGAATCAAACATTTTATGTCGAGTAGCACATAAGCATATATTAGAGGCATGAGAAAGACATATAAGAAACATTGAGCAATTTAACTTAGATATGGTTCATCAGGAATTCCAAGTTCTCTCTGTAGAACATAGAATGTATCCCTTGGTAGGGGCTTGGTGAAAATATTAGCTAATTGCTTTGAGGTTTCCACAAATTCAATAACACAATCACCTTTTTGTACATGATCTCCAAGAAAATGATGCTTAATTTCAATATGCTTGGTTCTTGAGTGCAAAATGGGATTCTTAGATAGGTGCATGGCACTAGTCATGACACACTTTATACAAATTTTATCAAGCTTATGACCAAAGTCCGCCAATTGCTGCTTCATCCAAAGGATTTGAGCGCAACACACATTGGGGGCAATGTATTCCGCTTTAGTGGTGGATAAAGCAACACATGCATGCTTTTTACTATGCCATGAAACTAGGGAGCTACCTAATAGGTGGCAAGTCCCACTTGTAATCTTACAATCCAATTTGAAATCGGAAAAATCAGAATTGGAGTACCGTATCAAAGAAAGAGAGGCATCCCTATGATACCATAGTACCATATTAGTAGATCCTTTTACGTATTTCAGGATTCATTTTACTGCAGAAAAATGAGACTCTTTAGGTAAGAACCAACTATACCCCAACATTTTGTTACCTCAATCGCTTTTCACTTTTCATCTTTATCATGATAACACGATGATGCCATCAGAGTGGAAGCTTCTTTTGATTTTCCATTTCGAAACGCTTCAAAAGCTCCTTATAGTATTGTGCTTGATGCACATAGATTCTATTACTCATCTACTTTATTTATAACCCTAGGAAGAATGTTAGCTCCCCTACCATCGACATTTCGAACTCTCCTATCATTAAAACATACAATTTCTTGCACAAAGTATCGTTAGTAGGTCCAAAAAGAATATCATCAACATAAATTTGTAGTAACAAAATATTATTTTCTTATTTAGATATAAAGAGTGTAGTGTCAACCTTTCGTCTTATAAACGCTTTTTCAAAATGAAACGAACTTAGTCTATCGTACCAAGATCTAGGGGCTTCTTTCGACCCATATAAAGCCTTTTTATGCTTGTCCACGTGATTAGGGTATTTATGATTTTCAAATCCAAGAGGTTGTTTAACATACACCTATTCTTGAATGTACCCATTCAGGAAAGTACTATTGACATTCATTCGGAAGAGTTGAAATTCATTACCGAAGCATAGGTTAATAATAGAATTCTAATGGCTTCCCACCTCACAACAGGGGCGTAGGTTTCGTCATAATCAATTTCGTCCTCTTGATTATAACCTTGAGCCACTAATCTAACTTTGTTTTGAATTATTAATCCTGATTCATCTAGTCTATTGCAATACCTATTTAGTGCCAATAATAGCATGGTTACTTGATTAGGGACCAAGTCCCACACGTTGTTTTGCTCAAACTGGTTTAGCTCTTCTTGCATAGTTACACAATGTTGTTCATCTTCTAGGGCCTCATCAATATTCTTAGGCTCAATTTGAGAAAAAAAGCTATGAAACAACTCATATTGCGTAAACAGCTTCGGGTTACCACTCCCTTAGAGATATGACCTATTACTTTGTCAATGGTGTGGTCCTTCTTTGTCTTCCAAACAACTGACATATCTTGATGATCATAATCTTCTTCATTATCANTCATCTAGTCTATTGCAATACCTATTTAGTGCCAATAATAGCATGGTTACTTGATTAGGGACCAAGTCCCACACGTTGTTTTGCTCAAACTGGTTTAGCTCTTCTTGCATAGTTACACAATGTTGTTCATCTTCTAGGGCCTCATCAATATTCTTAGGCTCAATTTGAGAAAAAAAAGCTATGAAACAACTCATATTGCGTAAACAGCTTCGGGTTACCACTCCCTTAGAGATATCACCTATTACTTTGTCAATGGTGTGGTCCTTCTTTGTCTTCCAAGCAACTAACATATCTTGATGATCATAATCTTCTTCATTATCATCTTGAACAATATTTTCTGTTTTTGTGTTATTTGTATATGCATCTTCTAGAACAGCCAAAAAATCTTCACAAACAACCCTTATCTTCTCTTTTGGAGATGATTCATCAAAATGAACATGCACAAACTTCCGTATTCATTGTGTGCTTATTATAGACTTGAAAGATCTTTCTATGTAATGAGTAACCAAAGAAAATTCCTTTATCTACTTTCGAATCAAATTTACCTACATTTTCTTTTCCATTATTCAATATAAAACATTTACATCTAGAAGCATGAAGATGAGATATGTTTGGATTACGGCCTTTTAAAAGTTCATAAGGTGTTTTAAGGAGTGTAGCCCTAACCAATATTCAGTTAATCACATAACATGTGGTGTAAACTGCATCAGTCCAAAAATATTTCGGAATTTTGCTTTCATTAAACATAATCCTTGCTAACTCCTCCAAGACTCGATTCTTCCTCTCAACAACTACATTTTTTTGAGGGGTGCGAGGAGCCGAGAATTGGTGTAAGATATTGTTTTTCTCACAAAACTTATTAAATTGATGGTTCTCAAACTCACCACCATGATCGCTACGAATAAACACTATATTTTGATTGAACTGGTCTTGAAGTTGTTGGGCATGGTTTTTGAAAAAGTCATGTGTGTCACTTTTTAAAGAAAGAAAAAGAGAGTCCAAGTAATCTAGATAAATCATCAACAATAACTAGTGCATAGTAGCTACCTCTAAAATCATGACTTGTGACAGTTTAAACAAGTCCTATGAAGAAGCTCCATTGGCCTTGTTGTGGATATCTAAGATTTTTTAGAAAATTAATTTTTATTTTACTTACACCTCTGACATGTGTCACATATATCCTTCGTTTTAAAATTCAATTTAGGTAGCCCTACCTCAAGTTCCATTTCCGACACTTTTTAAAAATGCCTTAAATGTTTGTGAGCTACTCTCTTATGATAAACCCATATATCATTCTATTTAGAAATAAAACAGTTTGAAAACAAAGAAGAGATATCATCCAGATTAATCATATAGATATTGTTTATTCGATAACATATTAACTTAACTTTATTATCTATATGATCACAAATGATACAACAATATGAATCAAAAGATATATTCTTACCTATATCACATAGTTGGTTGATACTCAACAAGTTGTGCTCAAGTCCTTCAAAATAGAGGACATTTTCAATGATAACATGAGAGGTAATGCAAACTTTCCGAATTCCAAGTATTTTCCCATGATTGTCATCTCCATATGTCTCATAGCCTTTTTCTTTCAATGATAGATCAAGGAATTTGATTCTATCTCCCATCATATGCCTTGAACATCCACTGTCTAAGTACCAATGTTGTCCAAGTTTCCGAAGGCATATCTTCAAAACAAATTTACATGTCACTTTCGGGTACCCAATTATTGTTAGGTCCCTTAAGGTAAGCAACCATGGGAACTTGTCCCTTTTAAATCCAAACATATTCACCACTTGGTATTCCATACTTACAAATATGACATGATAGAGAAGTATGACCATGAACGCAATAAAAACATGTAGGCATTTTATGTTTATGCACATATCTATTTTGAGCTACATGTTTTCTATGTGGTTTCTTATTTTTAGCATGAGTGAATCCAATTCCAGCATGATTACCAACATTTCTTATATTTGCAAGTAAATTGTCAAGATTTTGACAGCTATATATGAAGTTTGAGAGTTTTTCTTTTAAAGCAGAATTTTCGGATTCTAAATTCTCGCAATTTTCACAAGTAGACTTGTCATTTACTTTAGAAGAAGAATTACATGTGCCACATGCATAAATGAGATCAAGGGTGTCATTTTCAAGTTTATTTTTATAAATAATAGTTTGCATTTCAATTATTTTCTTTTCATACAAAAGTATTATCCCATTTCGATCTACATTTATCCTAGCAAGTTTCTTAACTTCCTCATGCAATTCGACAAAAGCATCATATAGTTCATCATAATCAGGTATGCTTTCAGAACTATCAGAACATGAACTAGAATGAAGAGATTCTACCTCACTAGATTCTCCTTGATCCAATATTTGTCTGGAATCTGATGTGTGAGTCAAAAGGCATAAATTTGATGTTTCCTCTTCATCTAATGTGCTTGAAGTCGATTCTTCCTCAGGAACATCCAATACGATGTATGCTTTCTTTGACTTGAAATCCCTTGAGTTTTTCTTCTCGCCCTCAACCTTTTTCAAGTAGGTTGTGCATTGAAACTTCACATGCCCATCTTTTCCACATTCATAGCAAGTAGAACGTTCTTTGGGAGCCTTGCTTCTACGAGTTAGGTCTTTTCCTTCTTTTCTTTGAAACCTCTTTTTCCCTCCTCTTCTCTTGAAGAACATATTGAATTTTATGACCAAGAGGGTTAAGGTTTCAACATCTAAGTTGGAGTCAGAATCTTCATCACAACTCTCCCCTTGATTTTTTTATGTTGAAGCTTTTAGAGCGATTCCTTCCTTGCGCTTATCTGATTCCTCGGGCAAAGTCAAATGCCCTAGCTCCATTTTGTGTTCTATTGAAAGCGGAGATCCATTGGCATCTAGAATCCGCCCCTCAACAACAAAACGTGTCACTTTGTTGAAGGGTAATTCGAGTGCCTTGCAAGTTTATTTTATTTTAGAGTGATGAGTGATGAACAACTTATTTATTTGGTGACTTTATTTATTTACTCCCTTTTCGGGTTTCTTTTAACCATACCATAAAGGTTGGTCTCATTTTATTAAGTTAACCATACAATTTCTTATGAAAGGTTGGTATCAAAGAATAAAAATGAACAGATGAATAAAGTTAGAAGTTAACTGTACCACTTCTTTCGAAGGGTTGGTATAAA
>NC_032016.1:18856449-18857151 GCF_001865875.1 Lupinus angustifolius
AGGAACATCAATTCATGGGAAGAATGCCTACCACACGTAGAATTTGCTTATAATAGGGCTACACATAGTAGTACTCAAGCATCACCTTTTGAGACGGTCTATGGATTCAATCCACTAACCCCCCTTGACTTGTNNNNGCAACCCTTCTAAGAGCCGTCATTACAAAGAACATCAATTCATGGGAAGAATACCTACCACATGCAGAATTTGCTTATAATAGGGCTACCCATAGTAGTACTCAAACGTCCCCTTTTGAGACGGTCTATGGATTCAATCCACTAACCCCACTTGACTTGTTACCTTTGCCTAACCATTCTATTTTGAAGCACAAAGACGGAAAGGCCAAGGCTGAGTATGTGAAGAAATTGCATGAGCAAGTGAAGGCAAGAATTGAGAAAAAGAATGCAAGTGTGGCTAGACAAGTCAACAAAGGAAGGAAAACTATGGTGTTTGAACCAGGAGATTGGGTCTGGGTTCACATGAGAAAAGAGAGATTTTCTGAGCAAAGGAAGTCCAAGCTACTCCCAAGGGGAGATGGCCCATTTCGGGTGGTAGCCAAGATACATGACAATGCTTATAAGCTAGAACTTCCTAATGAATATGGTAGCATAAGTGCTACTTTTAATGTTGCTGATTTATCTCCTTTTGATGTAGGTGAAGAAGATACAATTTCGAGGTCGAAATCTCTTCAAGAAGGGGGGG
>NC_032016.1:18857251-18902010 GCF_001865875.1 Lupinus angustifolius
CTTACACTCACACACACAAGGGGTTTTTTGTTGTTGGATAGTATGAACATAAATCAAATTCAGAAACAGTAGTTAAACAATGTAATAACACGGCTAAATCCCTTTGGTTCGTTTGTTCACAACTCAATCCCTGGTTTCAAAAGATTATTTTCAGATTCCAACCATTAACTTCCGAATTTGTTGAGAATCAATTAACTAAGCGATAATCAATTCAAAGTTCCAGAACCTAAACCTCTAACTAGGTGAAATCAGTATAAGTATGAAACGATTAACAAATTCACATGAACTAAACATTCATGCACTAGAGAGAGTAAATCGACTAAGCGAAGATAAACTCATAAATTAGTTTCTAACATAGAAGAAATCAACAATAAAGAAACCGAAAATGCATTAATAACACAACCTCAAGAGTTGTGATACAATACCAAAGGAATTTAGTCTACAAGTTTAACCTTCCATTGAGTGGAAGAAAGAAACCGAAAATGAAGATGAATGAAAACCGAAAATGAAGAACATGTGAAGCCCTAGCAGAATAAAAGAGGAGAAAACGGAATTCTAAAATGAGTGAAATGTGTAGAGTCAATGTGGAATTCGGGTTCCCTCATTTTCAAATAGTAAAACTGAAAATGGGCCCAAAACTAAAACCGAAAATAAAAATACAATCTTCACTTCAACACATATCCTCCACTTCCATAATGCCCAAAATGCCATTGGTGCCAAATATGATCTGAAAATGATATTAGATTTAATCGGGCTAAATAATCCCAAATTAACTCAGTATAGGAATATTAGTCCAATAAGTCTAAAACACTAAACCATGTCAAACAAAGTCCATTAGGCACCAAGAATCATCAATCATGCTAAATTAAGGTTATGAATAGTGTGTAATATATTGTTCATCAACTGGGTAGTCATATTGTGGGCGATTCGAGACTTGACTCTAGTAGGCGTATTGTCGGTGATTCGAGAATTGACACTAGTAGTCATATCGTGGGTGATTCAAGAATTGATACTGGTAGCCAAATTGTCGGTGATTCGAGAATTGACACTTGTAGCCATATTGTCAATGATTCGAGAATTAGTACTAGTAGTTATATCGTGGGTGATTCGAGAATTGGTATATGTAACCATGTTGTGGGAAATTCGAAACAATGGTAGCAATTTACTCAACTTTTCTTCTCTCCCTCCTTGCTGAAGAATTGTCAATTTCCTTCTCCATCTTTCTTTCTCTAGAACAATATAGAGTGATTTTTAAACCATATTCGAGAATTGATACTAGTAGTCATATTGTGAGAAATTCGAGAATTGACACTCGTAATCACTTTGTGGTAAACTCAAGAATTGACAATAGTAGCTAAATTGTGGGAAATTTGAGAATTGTCATTGGTATTCATATTGTGGGTGATTCAAAAGTTGGTACTGATAGTCATATTATGGATGATTTGAGAATTGACACTGATAGTCATATCGTGTGTGATTCAGGAATTGGCACTGGTAGTCATATCAGGATGATTCTAGAATTGATACTTGTAGCCATTTTGTGGGAAATACGAGAATTGACAATGGTAGCTAAATTGTGGGAAATTTGAGAATTGTCACTGATAGTCATATTGTGGATGATTCGAGAATTGGCATTGATAGTCATATTGTGTATGATTTGAGAATTGACACTTGTAGCCATACATGGGCGGTTCGAGAATTGACAGTGATAGTCATATCGTGGGTGATACGAGAATTGGCAGTGACAGCCATATCGTGGGTGATTCGAGAATTGTTATTGACAACCTTATCATTGGTGATTCAAGAATTGACACTAACAACTATATCGTGGGTGATTCGAGAATTGGCACCCATAAACAATGGTAGCAATTTCCTCAACTTTTCTTCTCTTCCTCTTTGTCGAAGCATTTTCGACTTTTTTCTCCCTCTTTCTTTTTCTAGTATGATATAGTGTGGTTTGTAAACCATACTCGAGAAATGACATTCATAGTGATATTGTGAGAAATTCAAGAATTGACAATGATAGATAAATTGTGGAAAATTTGAGAATTGGGACTAAGAGTCATATTGTGGGTTATTCTAAAGTTGGTACTAATAGACATATTGTGAATGTTTCGAGAATTGACACCAAAAGCCATTTTGTGAGTGATTCAAGAATTGACACTGATAACCACATTGTGGATGATTTGAGAATTGACATTGATAACCATATTGTGGATGATTCGAGAATTGACACTAGATGCATATTGTGGGTAACTAGAGAATTAAAATTGGTATTTTTATTGTGGATGATTCGAGAATGTGCACTGGTAGTCATATTATGGGAAATTCGAAACAATGGTAGTCATTTCCTCAACTTTTCTTCTATCACTCTATGTCGAAGCATTTTCAATTTTCTTCTCCCTCTTTCTTTCTCTGGTACATTATAGAGTGGTATTTGAACCGTATTCGAGAATTGACACTAATAATCATATTTTTGAAATTCGAGAATTAACAATGACAACTAAATTGTGGGAAATTTGAGAATTAGCATCCGTAGGCATATTGTGGGTTATTCGAGAATTGACATTAATAGTCATATTGTGGATGATTCAAGAATTGACATTGGTAACCATTTTGTGGTAAATTTGTGAATTGACACTAATAACCATTTTGTGGTAAATTCGAGAATTGATAATGATATCTTAATTGTGAGAAATTTGAGAGTTAACGTTGATAGTCATATTGTGGGTGATTCGAGAATTGACATTGATAGTCATATAATGAATAATTTGAGAATTGACACCAGTAGCCATATGGTGAGCGATTCGGTAATTGCCACCAATAGCCATACCGTGGGTAATTGGAAAATTGAAATTGATAGTCATATCGTGAGTGATTCTAGAATTGGCACTAATAGCCATATCGTGAGTGATTCGAGAATTGACACTGATAACCATATCGTGGATGATTCTGGAATTGGCATTTCCTCAACTTTTCCTCAATGGTAGTCATTTCCTCAACTTTTCTTCTCCCCATCTTCGTCGAAGCATTTTCGACTTTCTTCTCCATCTTTCTTTCTCTGTTACGTATAAAGTGGTTTTTCAACCATTTTTCGAGAATTGACACCGGTAGTCATATTGTGAAAATTTTGAGAATTGATACTAGTAACCATTTTGGTGGGAAATTCGAGAATTGAGAATGGTAGCTAAATTGTGGGTAATTTGAGATTTGGCACATGTTGTCATATTGTGAGTTATTTGAGAATTGACATTGCTAACCATATTATGGATGATTCGACAACTGACGCTGGTAGTCATGTTGTGGATGATTCTACAATTGACATTGGTAGTCATATCGTATGTGATTCAAGAATTGACACTAGTAGCCATATCGTGGGTTTTTCGAGAATTGAGAATTTGAAACAATAGTAGTCATTTCCTCATCTTTTCTTCTCTCCCTCTCTGTCGAAGTATTTTGGACTTTCTTCGATATAGAGTAATTTTTAAACTATATTTGAGAATTAACACTAGTAGTCATATTCTAGGAAATTCGAGAATTGACATGATCCACATATATGGCAGTCACATAATCCAGTTCTCCAAAGAAAGTGCAAAAGGAAATGGTAAGGTTTGAATTGAGAATTAATGGAAAGCCTAAATGGAATTCTTGCAATGGACATGTATTTTCTTTAATGAAGGGAATGATTAACTGGTAGGAATTCATGGCATGCATGATCATAGAAGGAATGACTCTAAAAGGCAACACTAAAAGTTGAATGAGTCAAATCAAGTCTTCACCTATCTCCATGAAAGAATGGAGCTTACAAGTTAGATACAAATTTACAACTATTGACCATAGAACATGTAACCTGCTCCAGATTAATTGCGGCAATAAAAACACTTGTAAAGCTTTTTTTAATTCATGAGACATGAGACCAAAAGGTTGTATTGCTCCTTGGTAGTTGAGATTCAAGAAGAATTCCATCCCAATCTACAATATGTAAAATAATGTTTTCTTGTTCTGAACCAGTTGTGCATGTTTCTAACATATCAAGTTATCAACTGCTTCAATATGTATCACCTCAAAAGTATGCCCTTGCAAATAAGTTCTGCATTACAGGTTCATATCCTTCACTCTTTGTAAGCTTTCATACTAAATTGTTGGAACAAATGAACATTTGAAGTGTGAAATGAAAAACACCACGTCATACATTGGGTGGTGGAAACACTTCAAGAGTGTTTGTATGCAATAATTTCACTCTCCGGGTGTAGGCAAGTCAGGAAAAAACTCACAATTGGGACACATTTCCTCAACTTTTCTTCTATCCTCTCTTTGAAGCATTTTCGGCTCTCTTCCCTCTCCTTCTTTCTATAGTATGATATAGAGTGGTTTTTAAACCATATTCGAGAATTGACATTGTAGCTATATCGTGGGAAATTCGAGAATTAACATGGATAACTATTTTGTGGGAAACTCGAGAATTGACAATGATAGTCATATTGTGGGAAATTGAGAATCAGCGGTGATAGTCATATTGTGGTGATTTGAGAATTGACATATTGTAGGTGATTTGAGAATTGATACTGATGGTCATATGGTGGGAAATTCGAGACACTAGTAGTCATATTGTGGAAAATTTGAAACACTAGAAGTCATATTGTGGAAAATTTGAAACACTAGTAGCTATATTGTAGGAAATTTGAAACACTGATAATCATATTGTGGGTGATTCGAGAGCGGTTCTCAAAATGCAGTAAGAATACATGAGAAAAGAAAATGAGTAGAAAATGTGAGTTTTTATTTGTTTGCTAGAAAGTTTGATTTTTCATTTGTTTGCTAGAAAATGTATAGACTCATGTTGTGTATAGCTTGTATTCTAAACATGGCTGAGCAGTTCTTATGATTAAGCTATGCATTTGATATGATGAATAATTGATTATATTCCATCTTCCATAGGAACAAGAACAATAATGAAGCCTTATTCCTAGTGGGAAATTAAACTGTCTAGTACATGTGCTACTGGTATTTGTTCAATTAAGTTCACAAAAATGGAAAAATATGATATGGTTACAGATAGTTACCAAAGCAATATCTCTGTCCAAGGATAAATTTGTTGATGCACAATCTCAATCTACTGAGGAGATAGAACTTGAAGGGTATTTTGAATTAAAAAGAAGGAAATGAATAAAATACAAACTGAAGTTTGTATAACATGCAGAAAGTATGTGTAACAGTATTATAGTAAACTTATTTGAAGAAAAAAAACAGATTTATAGTAAACTATCTGTTCTAGCTGATAGTCTCTTGAAGAAATTACTAGGTACAGAAGGTAGCTTGCTCCTAAACTTTGGATGTCTCAAATAATACAGACCTGCTACCAAAGTCACCACCCTGAATGGCACTGCATAGAGAACCAAAGCTGCACAAAAGCTAAATATTAGAAAGAGGCTAGTTGCTCTAGGGTCTCTCCAACTCAGTAGAGATTGAAATCTCTCTCCCTGTGTAGCTATGTCTCCGACAACGGTCTGAATCCTACCTGCAACACTTCTAAGCCTGTCATACCTCATTCTCACTACATCATGTGATCTAGAAGTTGGGAATGTGTCGAACTCTTCGTCAAGTTCATCGGGGTGGACAGCTTCTGCCCATGAGAGTTTAGTATCCATGTGGGGCGGGTGTCTAGGACGGTACCTATAGTTCCACAGACCGATCAAGAAAATGTAGAGAAACACAGTGGGAAGTATCAATTCGGGGTACCATATCAGTATGAGAAAAAGAATATGTACTAGAACTGATGTGATGTGGTTCTTCCAATTGCAAACATCAATGAACCATTTACCCATTGTGATCATGCTAGAGAAAAGGGACATTACGCGAAAGAAGTTAGCCTTGCTTCTTCTCATGCTCCAAACATGGGAATTAACATCCAACATGTACTCCACCACCTCCTTCCTAAGAGGTGGTTCAGATCTGCCAAGCCTCATAGCTACAATATTCATGGCTTGGTACCTTAAGTTGTCTATTTGGTTAACTGTGAAAGGATGTAAGTAATGCATCTTCGGAAGCAAGGGCTGACCATAAGTGTAAACCGTATTAGCTAGTGACAGTGTTGTGAATCTCACTGCTAGCTGAAGTTCACCCATCTTTTTGACTCCGTGCGGATTTAAAACAAGGAGAGGATAAGAATTGGTGTATATCTTATGAACTTCTAGTGTTGAGAGCCGAATCCTTACCTTTCCAATTTGAGTATCTCGGGCTGCTCTGCCACCAGGACCTTTTTCCCCTCCACCCAAATGGCAGTTGTCAAAAACTCCCAATGTTATCACAGTGCAAGGATCATAAACCTCCCATGTGTATTGCTCATTCCATTTAGGACTAAAAGTGTCAATAAGTGTTCTTGTTCGGACCCATTTCTGGCCATATTTAGCGACACAGTATGGATCTGTGCTGCCGCGGCTATCCTTCATCTTCATTGGGGGAAGCCCTTGTGCTCCTAAGATACCTACTTCAAGTATCCCTATAGGCTGCTTCCATAGCTGTCTTGCTGTTGGTCTTTGATCGCTAATGTACAATGTCGATTCGTCTAGGACATGGTATCCACCTTCAAGGCAAACTCTCAGGTGAACCTTGCTAGAAAACTTAAGCTCATTATTTCTATCATTTTCTATCACACCAAAACCAAATTTCTCAAGATTGAACCAACGAGAATGAACTGGCCTATGGTCTAGCCGCTTCTCAAAGACGGACATTGGTAGGCTTATCTTCCCAAGAACCTCATCTTTTGAAGGGTGCACATGATCCTCCACAGTAATGATCAATTGCTCCTCAAATGGTTCTGCTGTCACAAAAACTAAATCTTCATTCCATAACGGTGTGGTTGTTCTAGTAGGACAAATCTTGGTTTTCAATACTTGGCAGCCAACTTGAGCCTTCACAAAAACCTCTGGCAGGCGATTTCTGTCACTAGGTATCACATCTTGAGCTTCAATGACATCGACCCTAAGATACCACAGTTTTGGTGATACGTAAACCTTTGATCTGATGTTGAAAACACCTTCTCCATAGACAGTGGCAGCATCAGAATGCCAAGCTTCTGAGAAAGCTTCATCAGCTTGTGTTCCCATCCAAACTGCAAGCATAACATCACCTCTCACCTTCCCATCTCCTCTCCAGTCCTCAAGTCTGTACCATTGAGGAGCGAGTGGGCTATCTGGTGGAACTCTTGTTGGAACTTCATTCATGTCAAAAACCACCCTTCCAAGATAGTCATCTCTCCCCAGCATTTCCTTATCTTTCACATGAACTTCTAGAATGGATGATTGAATGCGGTCTTTGGAGAAAGCAAAGACTTGGTTCCACTCCGGATTCGATTTCTTCTCAAAGTGCTTTGTTCTTCCTTTATAGTTCCCTAGCTTCACTTCCACATAAGGATCACAACTGGAGGTGATGGTGCCTGGTTTGAGATCTTTTGCTTTCACGACACGTACATACAGATAAAACATCTGCTCAACAAGGTCATATGTGCTTGCGAATCTTTCACTACCACTCATCAACCCTCTTCCACCAAGCTGTGGATTGGTGTCCTTGAGATTATAGTTTCCATCATCACTATGGACTTGAAAATTATTAACTGGGTGCCTTGCGAGTGGAGTACCTTGTGTTTGTCTCTCTATTGAAATCCTTGGCTCTGGGTTCGTGTTCCTAAGATTGTAGCTTTCGTCATGGCTAGGATAGACTTGAGGATTATTAACTGAGTGCATTGTGAATGGAGAACTCTGTGCTTGTGGTCGTCTCTTTATTGAAATCCTCGGCTGCTGGTTCATGTCGTTGTGAGAATAGCTTCCGCCATGGCTAGGATGAACTTGAGAATTAACTGGGTGCATCGTTAGTGGAGTACCTTGTGTTTGTCTCTCTACTGAAAACCTTGGCTGCACGTTATTGTTCTTGAGATTGTAGCTTTCATCATGGCTAGGATGTACTTGATGATTAACTGAGTGCATTGTGAATGGACCTTCTTGTTGTTGTGGTCGTCTCCTTATTGAAATCCTTGGTTGTGGATTGGTTTCATTGTGAGCATAGTTTCCATCATGGCTAGGATGAACTTGAGGTGTAACTGAGTGCATTGTGTATGAAGTATCTTGTGGTTGTTTCTTTATTGAAATCCTTGGCTGCTGCATAACTTGGTGTTTGTGTAGTTGTTCTGTGATTTCCTTCTCTGGTCCTTTATCAATATCAATGCCACTAGACTGAGATGCTTCTTCTGTGGTCGCTTTCGAGGTTTTAAGTGTGATTCCTTCTACTCCGGGATCTGTTTCTAATGTTATGTCAGTTCGGCCTGTGTTTTTAGTGGCTGAGGGAGTACTATGAGGAGGAGGGGGAGGAAGGTTAGTAGTGGATTGTGGTACTTGTGGTGGAGTAGAAGGTAAGAGTTTGTCTAGTTCTGATGAAGGAAAGGATGATAGAGCTTTAGGTTTGGATTCAGATGCGATGTATATTTTGAGGCCAATTTCACCCTTCACAGATGAGAAAATCCACTTGTTTTCTAGTGGGAAAGTTTGATAAACTTCCTCACCTTCCTTGACAATATTAGAGCATGGAATTCTTACCCTCCCGAGGAAGTTTCGGCCAGGAATAGGTCTCTTTCTATCGTTGTAGACTGAGACTTCAATGGTTTGGCGATGGTAAGGCTTGGTTGCATCTATATGAAACACTAGTTTGTGATTCCAAGTGGGGTTGAGGTTCTTCGGTACAGTTCGGGTTCGGCTCAGCTGGTTTTCGAAGTCTATTTCTACGAATGGACTTGCTGATCCCTCACCATCTTTTGGCATAAGATTGTGAGCATTAATAACCTCAACTACCAGTTTCATGTCCTTTATCTTTCTAGTGTTTCTGCCACAACTAGCCAAAGCAATGTAGCTATGCAGAAGAAGTAATCAGAAATTTGATTCTGAAGCAAAAAGTTCTACATAAGAAGGGAAAAGATAAATCAAAACAATTATGGTTAACTCACTTTCTAACACAGCAGAAGTACTCATATTTTGGTTAAGCAAGGAATAATTTCATGATGAAGCTTCTTAAGATTTAATAATTTGAAGATGGGAAAGTGGAAAGGATTGGAGGGAAAGCATCATGTAGATCTAACTTAATGCTGGGACATTCTTCTGGTCTAAAGGTTGTTGCATTGTTATTGTTCTATCATAAATGATAATATAATATGAAACCAGTTCATCCTAAACTATGAATGTTAAATGGTAATTGCTAATTTGATTTTGCATTTTTTTCCCTTTTTATCTCAAACTTAGTGATTCCACTGAACAAAGAAACATTGCCATTTGATTTTAATAGCATGATTCTTGAATTGGTCATTTTAAGTGCTATTTTTCTCCCTTTCTTTGATTGATGGAAATGAGTGTGATTTGTTTGATTCGTTACTTATTCATACAGCATAATGATTCTCAACTTTCTGTCCATGCTAAATGGAAAATGCTTGTCCCATAACATAGTCATAGGTGATAGAATTAAAATATATGCGTACATAAAATGTGAGTTGTAAGTGAGAATCTAGCATTATTCATAGTTTAAAGGGACTATTGATTCAAAGCAAAAAAAATGCATAGTTATTGCATGTTCCATTTAGAATAATTGGTTTCTTCTAAGTGCAGCAAAGCCAAAGTGAACAAAAAGTGAATAAACAGAACGTGAAAGACAGCTGAAGCTGCAAGAAACCAAAGACAAAGCTCCTCTTTTTAGTTTGTGTATTATAATTATTAATTTCCATAATCCTATGCTTTGGTTGCTAAGAGTTTTGGACTAGCTTGCTAATTTCCTAACTAAAGTAGTTCAAATGGTACTTGGGGTACATAAGTTCCTCTAACTAGCCCAACATGGATGCAGCCATGATGCTGTAAGAAATAGGGTATGATATCTATGCACTATCGGTGTAAAGATATCTATTCACTATTCATTTGCATTACTTTTTGAAGAATCAATGATGATTAAATATGAATAATAGATGATGCAGTAACCGGGTATAAAACTGTTACGGTGCATACATTTTTTCTATAACAAATAATATCACCATGTCTAAATTTGGTTCTGACATTCTCTATTCCATGCATATAGAAATTCTATATTGTATATAAATGAATGAAGGTTGATTATATGGATAGCCCAATACTGAGAGAGAAAGACAGTTAGAGTTAAGGGCTATTTGTTCATCTCTTGTGTCTTGGAAGAAGCTTCCTGGCACATTCTTAAAACTGAGCATTAAGCTTTACATGTTTCCTAGAATGAGTCATTCATTTTCTTAGAACTTAGAAGAGTAAATCAACTCTTTAAGACTAATTCTTTATGTGTGTTTTCTGTCTTCAACTAAGGAATCTAATCAACGAAGTTTGCAGTGGAAAAATTTGAATACAAATTTTCATTTTTTTTATATAAAAATATTTTTAGTTAAAAAAATCAATAAGAAGGGAAAGAGTACGGTTCATGTTAATTGAGTTCAAGTACTCACACCTTAATAAATTCTTTCCTTAATTGGGTTCCTTTAATGTAGCAAAACCAATTATATATATTGCTACAAATGTATCAAGCACTTCTAGTGTCTCACAATTTTGTGGGACATATGTTATTCATTGTAATTGATTAAAAAAATATTTTAAATTAAAATTTTAATTATTAAATATTTTTCTAATTAATCATAATTAACAATATATAGAGTGAAATAAATCACTGATATTTTGCAATGTACTTTATGTCTTTACCATCAATTGTAAGAATAAATTACTTACAAAATATACTTCAAAGTTACAAGAATTTTACCTATACCGTTTTCGAAGCAGAAAACATTAACTTTTACCCCCATTATTTGTTGTCATATAATGGAATTATTGTAGAGTTTTGTATATAATTTACATTAGTTAAATAATCCTTAACTTGGTAGTAATTAAATGTTTATATAGAAAAAGATTTTAAAATGTATGCACTGAAATTGTAAAGTTTTTTACACTATCAACATATCATTCACGGTTGATTTGTAAGAAATTTGTTGAAAGTGTAAAAAACACTTATATTGTGTCAGTGTATACATATTAAATCCATAGAAAAAGAGTTTAAAATCTATACACAGAGTAAAGTTTTTTACACTGTCAACATATCAATATCAATCCACCGTTGATTTGTAATACTTTTGTTTGAAAGTCAATAATAATCAACATATAAATGGTGGAAATGTGTGTTATAAATTAATATATATGTCATCCAGCAATACAAAAGTTCCGGATCAAAACTGAACTAGTCCCCCACCACAAGCAACAATCCTCCAACCCCAACAAAATTTTAGTTGTTTATACTGTTTGAAGCTATCATTCTGTCAGCTTTATACTGCAGCAATGCAAGAATATATGCAAGGAACGTGAAGAAGCAAACTCGGAAAATAATTTATAGTAAATTTTATTTTATTTTTATTATAAGGTTGAGTCGAATATCCCTTAATATTTTATTTTACTCTCCTAACAAAAATATTTCTTATTCTAACGAACATATAAGATTATGTCTCATTTTAATAGTTGGCATGCATGAACTACTTCAAGTTAAGTTTTAAACTGATTCGACATAGTTCTGCTTGTTCCTCCCTAATACAAGGGGTGAAACTGTTATGGCCTTGCACCACCAAAGCTGTGTTGCTCAGTAAAACCAACAATGACACCATCCTAGAACCAAAAGGCTTCATCCTTGAATGGTTGTATTCCTGTTCCTCAGTGAAACTTTTTTGCTTCTTACTACTGTGAATCACTGAGCAATGTTGTGCAAAAATAGAAGAGAAGATGCAAAAATCATGTCATTTAGAAAACCTTCCTAATGGATGTTATGCAAATTACACCCTTCACTATGGTATCATGGGATCAGTTAATAGTAAGGGTTTGTTTGCGAGTTAGTTTTTGGAGGACAATGGAGGAAAGGAAAATGATAACTACAGAAGCAAAGAGAATTATTATAGATGCAGAAGGAGAGAAAATTCTCCCTTGGATATATTACAAGTTCAGGTTTTCGAGAGCATGCCCCTCCCAATTCACTAATACACCATATTTTTCAATAATCCCATCAACAAATGTATCCCCTTATTTAATAACTACTATTATGCAGTTTTTAATTAAACATAACTGATATAAACTCCTAAAAGTACTAGTTAATAACTGCCTACAACATTAATTGCTCCTAGTTGCCTGCAACTTGTGCCTCCTCTGTTTGGCTGCACAGCTGCCCAAGACCATTAGTGACTGTCTCACCACCCTTTATGGTGGTAAGTGGTCCAGATGTCTTCCTTTTGCGGTTGTAAACATGGATAATTGAGGGTTTCTCCCTATCAATACTCCCCCCTAAAATATTCACCTTGTCCTCAAGGTGATATTCAGGAAAAGCTTCTTGAATTCTGGCCACAGAATCCTAACTATTCTCACATGGAGGAAGATGTTGCCATTGGATAAGAACTTCTACATCGTCTGGAGGAAATTCACGGATATCCAAAATAGAATTTGGATATACCTGCAATTCATGCTCTTCGGATAATATGGGAGGTCAGGGTTGTGATTGAAAAGAGTCTTCAATTGCTTTCTTAAGGAGAGAGACATGAAATACCGGGTGAATTTTGTTGTTGGAAGGAAGATCCAATTTGTAAGCAACAACACCCACTTTGCTTAACACCTAAAAGGGTCCATAGAATCGAGGACTTAATTTATGATTAACTCATTTAGCCAAAGATCATCGTCGATAAGGTTGCAACTTCAAATACACCCAATCCCCTTCAACATATTCAACATTCGGCCTATGTTTGTTGGCATACGCACGCATGACATCTTGAGATTTAAGTAAATTATTTCTCAAATCAGCCAATAATTCATCTCTAGCCATAGAGAGCTTATTAACTTCCTCAAATTTTGAAGGAATTGTAGACCCCTTGAAAAGAAGAGGAGGATCATGTAACGCCCTAAAAATTACTCCAAAAATCTTGCTCAAAAATGGGTAAAAAAAAACTTTTAATAATGAAACCATATAAATTTTATTTCCTTATATTCGTTTCATTTTCGGAACATCACTTTAAGTAACATACAATGCGGAAAATCAAAAACCATTACCTAATGATAACAAAAAATAACTCAATATAGCTTCAAATCATACTTCATTAGAATATCATAAAATGTTGGTACGAAATACAAGGCGGAATCCTAATCATCGCCCAAATAAAACTACTCACAAAATAAATACCCTACACAGATACCCTAATCAAAAAGTAAAATAGAAATGGAAATAGCTCCTAGCGTCTGTGGGTGTGCTGGATCACTCGCTTGGGTCCTCCTCCATCTCCGAGTCGGAGGAGAGGTTGACAACCTCAATGGAGTCCTCGATGTTGATCAACTCCACGCAGTCATCCTCTTCAGTTGTTGGCTCATCTTCCTCCGCTGCCATCTCCTCCTCTGGCTCAAAGGACGAATGTTGCGAGGGAGTCACCATCCTTGCATCCGCCTGGAGATCTGGCATCGTCCGTCGTGTGGCTCTCCTCCATAATGGGGAACTGATCGCGTCTTTCCAAGTCTATCGCCTCTTGGAAGGCCCTGCAACATCTGGTCCCTGAGGGGTCACAGACTGAGTCGACGGCAAAACAGGTGTCGGCACAACAGGTGTCGGCACAACAGGTGCCTCCAGCTCCACATGATGGTAGGGAAAGTGCATGGAAGATCCATCACATACCATCTCTAGTTCTATGGTACAAGGGCATGTGTAGGTATAACAGTTTCCCTCAATCCTCCATGCCCCCTATTGGGACATCGAAAAGCAGTAACTCTGAATCCTGACCGAACGATCCATATGAACAAAATGCAAATAGAAGACAAATAGAAAGAAGAGGGAGTAAGACATCTAATGAATATTACTCATTGACGATGTGGAATTACACAGAATATTACATCTAGACAGATACGCATAACATACACAATATATATATCACATATATAGATGCAAATGATGAATGATGTTATAACTCAAACCATGGGGATTAATATCCACGAGCTCAATGTATGAATGCTATGTTTATTTCATCAATCCTTACACCAATATCCTCACAATAAACTAATCGGAAATAATCGAGAGTACAGGTCCCATAACAAGCCGATTTGAACGCACCAAACTATTCCTCGCAAGGATATATGATCGATCTGTTCCAAAGAACTGTCCATTTCAGGACGATGTCGTATCAAACACTTTATGGGCATCCTCTCATCGATCCTGATTGTTAAGAGGGGTTGTTAGAGATCGTCTAGTTTGCATTGTGAGAACTCTTCGATCCAACAGAATACCTCATCCATGAATACAAGGGACTCGTCTCACCTAGAGTATACACACTAATCGAGGTTAATTAATTATCAATAGAGTATACACTGTCCATTTCAACATCTCAGGGCTCGTTCGTCTCCCGTAAATTTCATCTCCGCTACTTAATTATCAATAGAGTATACACACTAATCGAGGTTAGCCGATTAAATCTTTTAATCATTATTTTATATGATTGGCCCAACCTAAGACATCTCCCCAAAGAATGCTTCATGTGTGACCCGATCTTACGTCATCATGTAATAGAGGAATAACATCCCTATCACTACGAACCATCGCTGAATATCCTAGACGACCACATGGCCAAGCCTCTTACGGTTAGACGACCTTGTTGCATGGTATCATGTAATCCTTTTTGGGCATGGCCCTAATAACGACATCACAGTCGGAAACCTTACCCTAAATAGGCGCAAGAACAAAGGTACTTGTATAATTTGTCGATTTTGGGCACCGAACTCAATCATCAGAGTCACGGTCTTTCCCAAGTGTAAACACACTTTAGACCCAAGCTAGAGTTATTGCCTAAGCAATCAAACAATCAGAAACAGTCAAAAATATTGCATATCTCTCACTCAAGCAAGAGATTGACGCTCAAGCAACAAACTCATCAAAACATACTCAATTCTCTTCCTGATTCTCGCCCAAGCGAGGGACTGTCGCTCAAGCTACAAATACATCAAAAATTGGTCAAAATACCTGTATGGTCCTCGCTTGGGCAAGGTACGGTCACCCAGGCGCCAAAAACGCCTAGAACAGGCCCAACAGGCTGTCTAGCCCTCGCCCAGAAAATATACAAACTTTCTAAACATTAAAAACAGCCCCATGAACACAAAGAGTTCATGGTTTCAAAATAACTTTCTAAGTTCAAGAAAATATCTATTTGGAGTTTTAAACATAAAGAGAGTTAAGAAGATTATTAGAACACTTCAACGGTTGAAAATGTTCATAACATACATATAAACATCATACTAAAATTTCATAAACATCTGATGGTTAGATCTTAGGAGATGAATAAAATGAAGAACCATGAAGAACTACCTTGAGAGTTCTTAAAAAATGCAAAGTGAAGAAAGAGTTTGAAAATGTCAAGGGTTTCTCCTAAGCTAGGATTGTCTCTTTTAAGGAAAAGAAATCAGATTTTGAAGTGGGTAAAGATCACAGATTTCTTCCAAAAAGTTAATTGTGTAAGAGAGAGATGAGTGATTTAGGGATTTTGTGTAAGAGGATATGTATTTTTGTTTGTTTAACAAGCAAGCCTCTTACATGAAAGTGAGGTCAACTTTTCGGAGAAACATTCTCGATTAAACCATGCCCGAGTATTTACGGCTAATAATCGGTCGGATATTAAAAATCACCCGATTTTGGTTTACGATTAGAACTTTAAAACACGGAATTCAGAGTGAAAAATACTTAGAAATGCATTCTGGACGAACTTGATGTCTAGCTTGACTCGAAATAATATTTCGAAGTTAATGGCGCAATCAGAATTCGATTCTGAGTTACATAACTCAAAAACACGTTATTGGACTGAATTCGGGCGAATTTGGGTCCAACAGTAGTTCAAAAACCTTTCGTCACAAAAAATTACGAACATTTACCACAAAATAGAAAATCACAAAAAAAGACTATCACTCAACTATGGTTTAGCCTAAATCCATACCGATTAATTTTTAAAATTAATCATTGATAAAATAAATAATTAATAAAACATACACAGAAAATTCACGGTGTTACAGATCATGTCCATATAAGGCTTTAAAGGGAGACATCTTGCTTGAAGCATTATAATTAGTATTGAACCAGAATTCAGCCCACAGAAGACAAGACGCCCATTTCTTGGGTTTTGAACCTGTTAGACAGCTTAAGTACACCTCCAAGCAACAGTTGACAACTTCTGTTTGGCCATCAGTTTGAAGATGGTAGGCAGGATTGAATTTCAATTGTGTCCTGGTAGGTTTGAAAAGGGCTTTCCAAAAATTGCTCAAGAAAATGGGATCCCTATCAAAAACAATTGAGGAAGGGAATCCATGAAGTCTCACAATTTCCTAGAGAAAAATAGCAGCAACTTCAGTAGTAGTATAAGGATGTCCCAAAGCCATAAAGTGAGCATATTTGGTGAGACGATCAACCACAACCAAAACGGTGTCCTTTCCCATGAATTTGGGTAAACCAGTCACAAAATCCATAGAGATATCTGTCCAAACTGTAGTGGGGACAGGTAAAGGCTGCAATAACCCTGCAGGAGACAGAGTATCACTTTTGTTTCTTTGGTAAACATCACAAGCAACAAGATAATTCTTGATGCCAGATTTCATGCCTTCCCAATATACCAGATTAGCCACCCGTTTGTATGTTCTAAATACCCTTGAATGTCCTCCGATCAAAGAAGAATGAAATTCCCTTAGAATGATGGGTATACGAGAGGATGTTTTGGATAACACCAATCTCCCTTTAAAGAACAACTTCTGGTCTTTCAAATCATAACCAGAATGGGAAGTAGGATCAACAATCAAATCCTGGATAATTTTCTGCAATTTATCATCTTTCTTGACGTCTTCAGTCCATTCTTTAAAATCATGAATTTGTAGGATAGAAATGGCACCAAAAGAACTTCTCCGGGATAAGGCATCAGCAACCAAATCATCCTTACCAGGCTTGTATTGAATCTCAAAGTCATATTCCACCAATTTAGAAATCCAATTAAATTGTTCTTCTCCCAATAATTGTTGAACCGCCAAGAACTTCAAACTTCTCTGATCATTTCTGATAATAAAGTGATGGCCCAGCAAATAATGTCTCCATTTTTGAACAACCTTCACAATTGCCATCAATTCGCAGTCATATACTGATTTTTGTCAGATAATGTTGTACTCCAAAAAGCCAAATGGTGTCCTTCCTACAGTAAAACAACACCTAAACATGTGCCTAAAGCGCCAGTTTCTAAAATGAAAGGTTTTGAAAAATCAGGTACAACCAACATCGGAAGAGTAGTCATGGCATGCTTCAATTGATCAAAAGCGGATTGAGTATCTGGACTCCAATGAAACCCATCTTTCTTTAATAGATTGGTTAAAGGTCTTGCAATCTTACCATAATCATGCACAAATCTCCTGTAAGTCCTAGAAATTCCCTTAGACTTTTAATATCCTTGGGAATTGGCCAAAACCACATAGCCTCCAATTTCTTTGGATCAGCCGAGACTTCTCCTGCAAAAATAATATGACCCAAATATTCCAAATTTTCTTGCCTAAAAGTGCATTTCTTGCCATTGACCTTGAAATCATATTGTTGCAATCAGGTTAAAACAAAGTGCAAATGTTGCATATGTTCTTGCATGGATATGCTATATATCAAAATATTATCAAAGAAGACCAACACATATTTGCGGAGAATAAGCCTCAATACTTCATTCATTAATGATTGAAAAGAAGATGGTGCATTTGTAAGGCCAAAAGGAAGTACTAGAAATTTGTAGTGGCCCTCATGTGTTTTGAAAGCAGTCTTTTCAATGTCATCTTCTTTCACTCTGATCGAGTGGTATCCTGATCTTAAATTTAGTTTCAAAAATACTCTTACTCCCCCTATCTCATCCAATAATTCTTCAATAACTAGAATAGGAAATTTGTCAAGAATAATGATTTTGTTCAATCTCTGTAATCAACACAAAACCTCCAACTGCCATCTTTCTGACCAAAATGATAGGGCTGGAATATGGACTTGTATAAGGTCTGATAATTCCTGCCTCCAACATTTTAGCAATCAACTTTTCGATTTCATTTTTATGGTAGTGAGGATATCGGCCTAAGGTTTGGAATTTGTGCTCCCTCCTTAAGAGGAATAGCATGATCTTGTCGACGATGGGGAAGTATTCCTTCTGGTGGTTCGAAAAGTGAAGGGAAATGGTGTAGCACAACATTCAACTCTTCTAGAACAGATCCCCTCCAATTTGTATCCACTTTGATGAGTCGATAATCAATGAGGAACCCTTCACCATCTTGTGGTGCCTTCAATAATGAGTTCAACGAAGCAACCCTCTTTATTAATTCAGGTTCTCCTTGCAGCAACAACTTCTTTCCATTTACAGTAATCATCAAAGTCAATTGTTCAAAATTGACTCTGATGTCACCAAGGCTTGCCAACCACTCCATACCCAAAACAACGTCCACTCTTCCAAGGCCAAATAATAAAACTTGTTGTTTTATAGACACTTCTTGTATCATTAGAGAAACATCATTGCAAACACATTTGCATCTTACCTTGTGGCCATCCCATACTTCCACCATATAGAATGGTGTCTCCTCCACCTTTACCTGCAACTTTCCCACCAATTCCTTAGAAATGAAATTATGATTTGCCCCACAATCAAACAACACCACTACCTTATCTCCAATGGTCCCCAAACTTTCAAGGATCGACATGAAGTAAAGCCAACAATGTTGTTTATGGACAATTGTGGTATATTTTCTGGTTGGAGTTCCTCTTCACCGTCTTCCTTAGTGGCGCCTTCCTCTTCCAACAACATAACTCGAAATTGTCTATTTTTGCATACATGATTAGGCCCAAACTTCTCATCACAATGGAAACACTCCTTTTTCTTGATCTTCTCCTGTAATTCTGATTCTGTAAAATGTGGGAGTTTTGTAAGAGTTGCTAATTTTTGCAACTGAATTTGAATCGGATGAACCTTCCAATTGCTTGATTCTTCTGCTCGATCATCAAAAAAAATTAACCATGATTGACAAAGTAAGCGATTCGTACAATTTGATTTCAGCATCAATGTCTTCTTTCAACCCATTCACAAATATGTCCATTAAATGTTCTTCATCTACACCTTTTAACATGCCAACGAACTTCTCAAACTGCTCGACAAATTATTCCACGGTACTTTCTTGTTTAAGTGCTAACAAGGTAGCAAAGGGACTTAGAGGGCTTGAAGATTGAAATTGTTCGAGAAGGGCAATTTTAAAAGCCTTCCGGCATGTATTAGGATTGCAGGCTTCCCACCATTGGAACCAAGATAAGGCTTTGCCATCCAATGCCACCATAACTGCTTGTAGTTTCTCGCCTTCTAGGATTCCTCATATTCGGAAGAATTTCTCCAATTTATTCACCCAACTATAAGCATCAGTATCTCCATCACAGATAGGAATTTCTAACTTTCTCCACCGTTCAAAGTTGTTATCATTTGTGGCTTCCTCTTCATGATTAATGCGCTAGAATGGGCATTCTCCTTCATGATTCCCCTTCTGAAAAACCCTCTTCATCGCGATGCATAATGGTCTCCACCATATTCTCTAAGCGCTGACAGCGTAGTTCAAATTGATGATGATCTTCCTCGCATGAACATCTGACTTCTTCACGATCAATCGTCAATATCTCCAATATTTTCTCCATCGGATCTTCTCTAGTGTTAGTTCTACTCTTTTCATAATTGAAGTGCATAATACCACAGCACCAGGATGGTGCTCTGATACCAAAATGATAAGTATAGAAGAAAATAGAATTATTATAGATGCAGAAGGAGATAAAAATTCTCCCTTGGATATATTACAAGATCAAGTTTTCGAGAGTCCGCTCCTCCCAATTCACTAATACACCAGATTTTTCAATAATCTCATCAACAAATGCATCCCCTTATTTAATAACTACTATTATGCAGTTTTTAATTACACATAACTGATATAAACTCCTAAAACTACTAGTTAATAACTGCCTGCAGGATTAACTGCTCCTAGTTGCCTGTAACTTGTGCCTCCTCTGTTTAGCTGGACGACTGCCCAAGACCACCAGTGGATGTCGCACCACCCTTTGTGGTGGTAGGTGGTCCTGATGTCTTCCTTGTGCGGCTGTAAACATGGATAATTGGGGTTTCTCCTATCAGAGAAGGCTTGGAAACCATGAAATATACGTGTGAGATGCTCTCAAGTCTTCTCTTTCCTTGCCTTCCCCTCCAAAACCAAACTCTCAAACAGACCCTAAGAAAAATCACCATCAATGCAATTGGTGCTACATAATTACAGTGATAATATTCATATGACATGACTTCTCCCATTTGTATAGGTACTATGTAGTATGGTATACACTAACGGTATACATACACTTTTCTTCAACATTCCAAATAACAACTAGGTCCAATTGGTATTCCAAAGAAAGAAAAACACATTGGCTGTCGCACTTAGCATGAAAACAAAAGGATGTAGCCGTAAAATACGTAAAGGAATTTTGTATTATTTGAAATGAATTAGAGTTCAATTGAAAACTAAAATTGTTCATTTTCTTGGACAGAAAAATGAACCACGAATTTCACTATTCCTTGAAAAGTTGTGACCCAGTGAAAGAGTAATAATGTATGGTCTTTTTATCACAATTGTGAATCATGAATGTTCTCATTTCTTTCCTTTAAGATTGATTACTGCAAGCTCTTGTTCAACATACTCTCCTGCACAGATAGGCAGATATTTGCTTGCCAGTGGCGATTCTACAAACTGTCCCAATGGCTTCAGAACTGCATCTGATGCTATGTGTGCAAATAACTACATGTCACAGACAAATATTACCAGTTAATATAACCAAGATAAAAGTCAATTTTATTATGCTCTTCTTTACTAGCACAAAATAATAATAATAACTTTGTCTTCGCTCACTGTTGAAGAGACTCGCCATAAGCTACGTTTTTGCTCTTTTGCAAGTCTGATCGCATCGGCTGTCCTATTTGTGCCAACCACCTCATACATGCCAGCTATGCAGTCCCCTCCAGTTACCCACTCTATCTGCATTTTGAAACAAGAAAAAAACTAAGTGCACACATGGACATGCAGCTGTTAAGATTAATCACATTTATCATAGAGGGCTTCAAATTAATTAGAGACTTGTAACCTCAAAGGAAATGAGAATGAAATCAGAGCCTGCATCAGATATAAAATTGAGATATGGTATCTAATGTTGATGAAACGCTGAAATACCTATTACCTACTAGAGATAAGTAACATTGCATAACAGTTTAAAAGGGCATACGAGCATAAGAAAAATGAAGTCGTTTTGATCGGAAAGACGGATATGAGGGAAAAAGGAATAAAGTAAAATGTCTCAATTTGCAATTAGAACATAATTCTTACAGATGAAACACCCGGAAATTAAGGTGCTTCAGATTACCTGTTTTCCTGTTTGAATAAGAAGACATCCTACTATAACTTTTACTTCAACTTTTTGTCCATTTCTTAACCAGATGTTTAAACCAGGAAATCTACTTCTACCATGAATTGTTAGGAAGTTAAGGTCATATTGATATCCTGCAAGAACAGTTCTCTCCTGACCATATTTTTGAAGGTCACTGCCTGTTGGGGCTAACAGATGTGGGGCCTAGTACATGACAGAAAAAGACAATAAATACACCATACAATCACTAGAAATCACTAGTTATTACATTAAGGTCGATGACAAGTACATAATATTACTACCTAACAGACATTCTAGAAAATGAGCTCATTAATTTTGCTTAGATTTTGGGGTGTTCAAAGGCTTGAAACGGGTTTGGTTTGACCTGAACCTTACCTGTTTTGGCTGGATCCTTGGACCCCAAACCCGACCATAACCCAGTAAAGAGCGAGCAGAAACCAACCAAATCCGATATTTAAACATAATATGCAAATTTGAATATTGTAGATAGCCAAGTAAAAAAAAGTTATAGAAGAAACTAAGTGAAATTAAGCAAATCCATACATTCACTATAGTGAAATTGTTCTTTCTTTCTGGAAATGCATAAATATAAATTATATTGTTAGAAGGCTCAGATATATAGCCTATTTGGTGGCTATATCATTGATAAATTGAGTTTCAAATTGAAGTATACTATGTCCTTTATTAAAGTAACAGAAATGGTCCCATGGTGGCCCCTTACATGAGGCTCCCACCAATGGTGGGGTCTGGTGAGGCCCAACATAACTAGAAAAGAAAAAGGAAAGTTAATTTTGAATCTTGTCAGAGTAAGCCAGATTTATTAGAGAAATTATGCTTTTCTTCAGAAAATAGGTTTCTGCATTATATTCATTCCCACAAGTAAAGCATCCTACTACTTTTGAAGGTATAATAAAAAAAGGCATGGGTTTCAGCCTTGTTGCACACAAGTCTAATTTTAAACAGGATAAAATAACAAACAACTAAAGAAAGTAAATCAAGTATCACATGCATGATAGTTAGTAAGTATAAATAGAGCATAAAGAACAAAATATGATTGCAGCTTTGTCGCAGTAAAACACTACCATGGAAATAGATCACACACATTGGAAATAGTATGAAAAGACACTTCAATGACTAACTTGAATTGCTGATATCATTTTATATCCCCAGGAATCCATGGTTTCTTTCCATTCAGGGAAACCGTTAGGTATGACTGGCTCTGCATTGAGTTCCTGCACAGCTGAAATAACATTAGGAACAAACAATACAATATACACCTACATCTTCAAGAAACTAAATGAGAAACAAGAGACCTGAAAGCGAGTGTTTGATGGGCGAGGACCAATTCTCCAAAAGTATCTCCATTTGAGGTCAGGTCCAATAGGAGTATGAGGCTGGTACTCTTTAGGCATTGCTTTTAGTTTCTCTTGCATTTCTTCATCAATCAAGCTTCTTCGAACTTCTACTTTTTCTGGTGTAACCCCAACCTATATTATCCATTTGAAGCACCATTTACTATAATCATGTCTTAAGCATTCTCTTAGCCATCAAAACCACCATATCACACCCTCAAACAAACAAACAAAAAAAACAATTATATAAATACATTAAAATAATAACCTTAAAGTAAATGATCAGGAACTCAGCATAGTGCTTGATACAGAAGTTACTATAAAAATGGGAAATGCCCTTATTGAAGGACCAAATTTATGTTTTACACATATTATAGTAGTGAATGAAAGCCCTACTAGTAACCACTGAATGAACAACTTCATGATGGAAGAATCCATGAACCAGCAACAACAAAAAACTCAACCCAACACAATTTTGAGAAACCCCACAATAAACATTGTAGGACTAAAAATTCTGACAAAAATAAATAAATTACACATAAGTAAATGAGCAAATTTACTCTATTGGTGCACCTTGGCTGAAATATTACAGTCTTGGTGTACCTTTTACAAATATTACTAAAGTAGTGTATTTTTTAAAAACTCGGTAATGATATTGCTGAGTTTCTTATTTGTTTTCTCTAAACATCACAAGACTCGGCAACCATGTTGTAGAGTTTTTAAAATATACATGTTTTATTAATCTCGGCAACCATAATGAAGTTTTACACTTTTTTTCACTCAAAAGTCGACAATGAGAGTGGATGTTTACTTTTTTTTACATATTTTTTATACTCGGCAATGATAATGGAGTTTTTTTTTTCTTTACCTATGCACAAAGTAAATATATTAAAAACTTCATCCAATGTGCCGAGTTTGCCCTAGGTAAAGAAAAAAACTCCATTATGATTGCCGAGTATAATAAAATATGTAAAAAAAAGTAAACCCCCACTCTCATTGCCGACTTTTAAGTGGAAAAAAGTGTAAAACTCCATTATGGTTGCCGAGATTAATAAAACATGTATATTTTAAAAACTCTACAACATGGATGTCGAGTCTTGTGATGTTTAGAGGAAAAAAATAAGAAACTCAGCAATATCATTACCGAGTTTTTAAAAAATACACTACTTTAGTAATATTTGTAAAAGGTGCACCAACACTTATGTAATATTTAAGTCAAAGGTGCACCAATAGAGTAAATTTGCCCTGTAATATTTGTAAAAGGTGCACCAAACTGTAATATTTCAGTCAAGGTGCACCAATAGAGTAAATTTGCCAAGTAAATGACTTACCCTGATCATCACATAATATATATAGAACAACCAAAAAACCAAAATTGAAAGGAGAAAAACAATGTGGCCAATTTCTTAAACAAGAGAAAAACCCCAACAACATAAACAAGTGGAAATGAGATAGAAAACATGAAAAAATAAAACTTTATAGAAAAAGAAAGAGACCCAATTACCTGATAATGCAAATGGGGTCTCTCTTGGAGGACTTTGAATTCATGGGGACTGGAAAAGTACTTCTCCATCATGTCAATGAAGCGATCGTTGTCTTCAACGGAGCATCGTAGATCCTTCACCAGAAGTGCTCCGGTGTCCCTAAGATTGCGGCTAAGATCGGCTCAAAGTACGGTGAGTTGGGGACTGAGTTTTTGGTCGGCGCCGGAAATGGCGAGATAAGGGGAGAGATCTATGACTGGTACGTCCATTTCTCTCACACTGATCGAATTGTTGATGGCGGGAGAAGTTGATCATGCATTGTGAGGGCATTAATTGATTAATTTATTAGTTTTGCCTCGTTGATATTTATCTATCCATTTTGAGAAACTTAAAATTCATAAATTCATGGTTTATTTTGAAGAAAAAGTTTTTATATTTATATCTCTTGAAATTTATCTATGCATTTTGAGAAATTAATAATTTGTTTCTTTTGGATAAAAAATAAATTTGTATGTCTTGTATAACAACTAGAATGTATTAAAATTAATCCCTATTTTTCATATTTAGTATTATTTAATATTTTATTGATTTATATTAATGATAAATAACCAATAATAACGGAGAAAAATGATATATTTGAAAGGAGAAAATATCATATAAATCAATACAGTCATTATATTTAGAGTGAATTACACTGACACCCCCTGAGTTTTAGAGAAATTACACAAATCACCTAGACCTTTTTAAAACCTACATAAATCACCTCTATTTATACATATATATTACACTGACTACCCTTGTAAGAGATATAAGTGTAATTTCTTAAACAAAAATAATAACGAGTATAATTAAGTCAAAACAAAATATGTTATAGTGTGGAGACAAGTTCAAATAGTATAAACTTATGTATATTTCATTATTTTTTATTCGTTACAAACTACGTCAATAAGTCTAAGGAAATGTTTAAATTACTCTAACTAACCAAAATAAAGAATAAACATCGACATTTATACTATTTGGACTTATCTTCACAATATATCGTATTTTGTTTCACTTAATTACACCTGTCGCCATTTTATATTTAAGAAATTACACTTATCTATCTTACAGATCGTATTCAGTGTAATGTATATATATATATATATATATATATATATATAATTAGGGGGGTTTGTGTAGGTTTTAAAAAGGTCTAGGTAATTTACGTAATTTCACTAAAACTCAGGGGGTGTCAGTGTAATTTACTCTTGTATTTATTAAGAAATGTTTTTTTTTTAAATAGGATAGATAAATAGTAATATAGATAGTAATTCATTATTAATCACTCATTAACTATACTTAAACTTCCACATAATATTTCAAATAGTGGTTTCATACAATTCTGAACATTTGTGATTGGGATTCAACTCCTCTCCAGTATTAAAATGTGAGAAGAAAAAGTTTTTAAATTATTTAATTTAAAAAGTATAAAAATTTAGACCTTGAAAATTTATTTTTACCACTTATTATAATATTTCATGGCAATTGAGCAGCTTTCCCTTATTGTCATGCTCTTCTCAATAGGTAACTATCTCATTTACCAATACCACCATATTTGGTGTGTGTATTTTATATTTACCGGAGATTTGTGATAATGTACCTCATTTTCAGGAGTGGAGGCAACAAATTTTACTGTGCAAAATAGGTCTAGGAACACAATATGGCCTGGGATCCTAACAGGAGCAGGAAAGCCTCAACTCATGGATGGTGGAGTTCAGCTAAAACCTGGCCAGCAGATAAACATCACTGCACCAACAGGGTGGTCCGGCCACTTCTAGGGCGACATGGATGCCACAAGGCAAGCTCAAATTGGCGGAGATGGTGGTACACCACTGGCTTCACTAGCCGAGTTTACAGCAGACAGCAAGATTTTTATGATGTTAGCCTTGTTGACTGTTACAAAATGGCTGTGTCAATCTTCCCCTCTGGAGGATCCCGGCAATGTAAGGCGGTTCAGATTTGAACAGAAACTACCACAATGGATTGGAGTTGAGGAACAAAGGTCACATTGTTGGTTGTAAGAGTGCATGTACGGCATTCAACAAGCCAGGATATTGTTTTACTGCACCCGCAACTTAGACAATTTACATACAAGAGAAGTATTTATATTGACATATATAAGAGATAAACTCCAAATTTCCAATCATTGAATATGGAACAAATGGCTATGATGGAAATTATGAGAGAACATGTTAGTAGTCATTCAATGCTACAAGCACAATTAGCCAAATCTCGTTAACAAATGTGTGTTGCTTCTTTTCCTTTTCTCTTTACTACTCTATATTGCTTGTTCCCAACATATATTAATTCCACGGGAATGCAAATCCCAATGATGTACTACATAGGAACATAAATATGTCTCAAATTCAGTATTGATCTAGAAGATCACCTTTGTGTGTGCCACAAAGACACTAACTCATTAGCAGCAGCATCTTCTGCATGACTGCATCCCCTCCACCAGTTTGCATCTCATTGGTTGGAGGGTAGAAGATTCGGATGGTCGATGCTGCGACTAGGACGTTAGTGGATAAATTAAACTTCTGAAAGGTAGCAATTAGGTTGGCTCATACTTAGACACGGTAGCGTGAATGCATCGAGTTAAATATAATAACTGAAAAGTTTCCACAAATGATTAAACTTAATTTAATACCAGAAGGGACAGTCATTCATCAACCCACTTCTTTAATTGTAAAATGAATTGTTTATCTAGCATTCAAATCATGTGCACACATGATTAAGCAATAATGTTTTCCTATTCTGTAAAACCGAAAGAATAATGCCCTAGTTTTTCCAGACGCTGCTTTGAGTAATAGTCAATACAAATGAGTCACTTCCCTTTACATTGATAAGACCACTGAACCTCATCATATCATTCTTCAGTTGGTAGCTGATTCCATATCAACGGCAGTCGCAGAAAAAAAAAGAAACTTCGAACAAAAAACTATGCCTTACGACTGTTTCCTGAGAGGTAAAGTACAATATAAAGAAAATTAGACATAGTTAGAGGCATAGTAGATATACAAAATCCAATATAGCTCAAGGAGGAAGGAAGATTGCCTTTACCCAAAATAAAGTAGTTGCAAAGAAATACTAAATAACAGTACAACATTCGAATTTCTTTTTATCTTTCTGGTATTCATGTTCTTCAGATTGGACCTTGATTTTTATTCCTTCAAGTTCAAGGTTTACTTTATCCCAATTTGGTTCATGTCCATCTGCTGTGATGTGCTTCTTAATGACATTTTCATATACTTGACAGAGGAGACCGTGGAAAGCTGACTCCACATTGGTAGAGTCAAGTGCTGACGTCTCAGTGAAGAAGAGATCTTGCTGCCGGGCAAATTCTTCAGCAACCTCAGTAGGCACTTCGCGAGTAGAACTCAGGTCCGACTTGTTGCCAACAAGCATGATAGCTATGTTTTTATCAGCATGAATCTTAAGCTCCTCCAGCCACTTTTCAACATGATCAAAGGATTCGCGCCTGGTTATGTCATACGCTACTAAAGCGCCAATTGCACCTCTGTAATATGCAGTTGTAATGGCTTGGTACCTGTGATGAATGTCAACGTTATCGCAGGAAAATGGAATTGAGATGCATTTCGAGGACACTTTTTGGAACAGAATCAGTAACATCCATACATAAGTAAGCAATTAAAACACAGTATCATCAATATGTCAATTGACAAACTAATTAAAAATAACCATATAGTCGCCCTATTATTTCGTGTGTGGGGTGAAAAATGACAACTAAGAAGTCATCAACTTCTAACATATAATAATGAGCACATGCCGTGCTATTAAACATTCCCTTTTTGTTCTATTTTTCTTTCTTTTATTGTTACCGCCACGCAATATTTTTTTAAAAAATGCTCAACCAGAAAAATTGCTGCTTTTTATCTCACATAACTGCTGCTTTCTCCTTTCTCTCTCTCTCGTTACTGCTACTTTGTTTTGTCTTCTCTAGCATCTATAGCTGTTCCTTTTCTTCTTTACTTTTTAGACATAAACAGACTGGTGTAACTGTCAATAAACTGGTACTTGTGTCAGGGTGAGTATTTGTAAAACATGATTATGAACGAATTTGATTTTGTAAAATTGATTTCGATTATGATTAAGTAACTAAAGTAATTCATGTTTGAATGCTATTCTAGAAATCAAGTTTTGCAAGAAAACACAAATGCTACATTATCTCACTTCTTGCAAACGTGATTGTGAACATTCCAAGCATGATTCTAAAAAACTGTCAAACATGTTGGCACGAATCAAACCATGTTTACATCTTCAAAAGTGATTCTAGGGGCATCAAATGTGAAATGAAACACACAATTGAAATGTGAGTTTTGTTTCTTATAAAAATCAAATCTTAACTTCACTATAATCTATCTACATTCTCAATTCATATCCATAGCAAGTATAACTTTAGCTCAACAAAAACAGAATCCGGTTGTTGTAACACAAAAGCACATCCAATGAAAAGTAATTCAAACAAAAATTCAGAACAATTAAAGCATTTAAATTAATAATAATATGGGATAAGAGCAAAATTGGACCTTTCTTGACCAGCAGTGTCCCAAATCTGAGCCTTGACAACTTTGTGATCCATGACAACAGTCTTGGTGAGAAACTCAACCCCAATTGTGGATTTGGATTTCAAGTTGAATTCATTTTTTACAAACCGATGCAAAAGCTGAGACTTACCAACCCCAGAATCCCCCATCAAGACAATCTTGAACATGTAGTCAATTCCTCCATCCGAATCGATTTGTGAGTAAGCCATTCTTCTTGAAAACTGAACACAACCCACTTAACCCTTTTGAAAATTGAACCCAACAAAGCAAACCCCACCTTGGATTTCACTGTTTTATGTATAAAAATGTGACCTTTATCTTTGTATGGATCTATGTTTTGACACACACTTTCTGTCTGTATAAAATGGTAACTTATAGGAGCGGAAAAGGAGGGTTGTTGGGAAAACATTTTGGGTAAGAATTTAAGAAAGGAAATTGGAAAACGCAGAAATGGTAAGTGAGTTTGTTTAAACTTTCAACTATGAATCAAGCTACCATATTTTGTATCACTGATTGTTACAGATGAAAAGTGTTGTTTTTTATTGAAAGGACAAAGAAAAGAACAAGACTACCTACCGTTACCAGGAAGTTCAGACGCGTGAAGAGGACTCGAACTCAAATCACTTGTCCGAAAAATTATATCTCTTCTTGTCTCCATCTAATTAAATTATACTAAGTAATATAATTTTTTATTTATGATTTTTTTATTTAATTAAATGATACATTTAATTAATTTAGGATACCAATTAGGACATAAACTGGGAAAAGATGATCGTCATTCAGACCTGATTGTAATACAATCATATCCTCCATTTTAAATCATATAATATATATAATATTAAATATATGTATTGATATTGTATGAGTTTTATACATAGTATAAAAGTTCAGTTTGGTTTTTGGTGCACTTTCGTGACCGAAACGAACAAAAACATATGGTTCGATTTCAATCAATTACCACAAATTTAACTATAAAAACCGAACCGGACTGAGCTGCTTTTGAATGGTTCGGTTCAATTTTACAATTTTTCCAAATACTTTTTTGAAATTTTTTTGTATCAATTGAAAGTCCAAAATGTATTACAAACGATAATGTTTATTCATAAAATGAAAAATATTACTAGTATTATTATAAAAATTATGAATTATATATAAATGTGTAAAAAATTAAAATTCATAATTGTTTGTTAGTAATATATATAACACTTCTGTAATTGATGGAGAAAAAGCGAATTATCAAATATAATAATACAATCCACAATTAGTAAGATATATATTTATTAGTAACATATATAACAATACAATTCATGATTAGTAACATACATTTTACATTTAGTAACACATATAACAATACATGTATAATAATATATGATAGTTTCAAACTCCATACCACAAAAGTTGAAAATATGTTCCAAATCATCAAGACATTATGAAACAGTTTAGTAACTGAAAACATATATAATAGTAACCTAATAACAATTTAGTAACATATATAATACTACAATCACACAAAATTGATAATTTAAGCTAAAAAATTGGTTGAAAAATTTAAACAATAATAAAACATTATTCTCTAGTGTCTATTTCTTTAATATGCGGTTCGATTTTAGCGGTTCCTAAATTTTTAAGACCATAAACTAAAACAAATATAAACGTTCCTTAAAAAAACCGAACCGTTAAATCAAATCGAACCATATTTTACAGTTTGGTTCGATTCAGTTCCATCAATTTTGCGGTTAAAACCAGATTCGCTTACACCCCTAATTTTATACATTGCCACTATATTATCTACCATCCATTTCATGTATAATTATCATTGATCTTCAAAAATTAGTCCAAATGAATAACAAATAACACAATAACTATGTACAAATATTTAGAGTGAGGATCCACTTACTTTAAAAGTAAGTTTTTTAAAATTACTCTTTATTCTATTCATCACTTCCAAGAACATCTAATGGTTTAAATCTATTTATTAATTTAAATTATTGGATTTTCCTAGAATTAATGGTTAGGATGAGGAATAAGTTTAAAAAACTTACTATTGGAGTAAGTGAATTCCCTCCCAAATATTTATATTATTAATGTATAGATATTAGGCTCGGAAAGTCGGAATAAATAAATTGTAAATGGGTGAAGATATTAGTCTATTTTGTAAAGAAATGAAGTGGAACTTAATTCATTTATACACTAGTTTTCCTTTTTAACTACTAGCGTGTTGAAAGCGACCATCGTGTCTGTTAACTCACTTTCCTATCATTTATAATGTATAGTTTGTATGTCATAAATGTCAAATATAATGTTAAAATGGTAGTATGCATGAATAAGAGAGATTTTTGATGACAATAAAGAATGAGAAAATGTTATTGAATTGAATTAATTCGAAAGTTACATTGAATCATCTATATAAAGGGAATAAAACACTAACTACCCTAACCAAATTAACTAACCGATTAACAAAGGCTCAACTATTTTAACATTCCCCCACAAGCTGGAATGTATCAAACATTTCAAGCTTGAAATAATTGTGTTGAATACGATGATATACTCTAATACCTCCTCTTGCTGGTGAGCGAATCTTCGTCTCCCAGTCTTGAAATCTGAACGTGAAGCAATACTGACGCTTAACCACCATTTGGAATCTCAAGAACTTTTAAAGATCTCAAATTAGAGGGAATTGATGTGTGTAGTAATTCTTTTTTGAAGAGTTTGAGGTTTGGTATGAAATTTGACATGGAAATTTGATACCAAAATCTTAAGCAGCAATGTCTTGTATGAAACAGCCATGCAAGAAAGAAAATGAAACTTGAATTGCAAATATGGAAGTCATTTGTTGAACTCTTGAAAAATGATCTTGAAGAAAGATACATGATGGGTAAAGAAAATATTCTTTGAACTTAGGATGAAGAACTTCCTAATGAGAATAAAAAACCAAAGCAACGAACATGAAGGTGTGAAATTTCCCTCTCAATATAGCATTGAACATTTCTGAACTCCTCAACATGGCAAGAGATAGTGATGGCTCCTTTCTTATTAAACTCATATTCTTCTTCAGTCACCTTCAAAAGCTTAATTGTCATACACCCTTTTGGAACCTGCTTCTTCCCTTCATTGTGATGGAAAAGAATATGCCACGAGTTGAGAAGCAGGAGCAAATCTTTAGTATTGAAGATGTTGCAAGAATGGTTCTTCATGACATAGAATCGTGAAATGCAATGCTTGAAAATGAGAATGAGAATGATCATTCCTTGTTAAATCTTGGAATGATGGATAAACAACGCGGAAGCTAATAAAGGAATAATTATGCTCTGATACCATGTTAAAATGGTAGTATGCATGAATAAGAGAGATTTTTGATGACAATAAAGAATGAGAAAATATTATTGAATTGAATTAATTCGAAAGTTACATTGAATCATCTATATAAAGGGAATAAAACACTAACTACCCTAACCAAATTAACTAACCGATTAACAAAGGCTCAACTATTTTAACATATAATATTTTATGTTAAAAATTTGTGATCTATAGTTGAATTTATTTGATTGATGTAATGTCCAATTTTAAATTGAACATTCGTGTTCTACATTAAAAACTAATAGTCATAATGTAAGAATAAGAAATAATTAACCAAATAATATGAGCATATATTAGGTGGAGAGGAACATTATGTTATATATGATTTTTTTGGTAAAAATTAGAAAATAGTGAAGGCAAAATAAGGAGAACCACAAATAATATATATATATATATATATATATATATATATTATTACATTTAAATCATAACAGAAAGATACAGACGAAAGAATATTTCACTCAAACTTAATTTTAAATGTGTTTTAGTAATAGTTAATCCTGTATTTCATTGTGTTGATGAATTTAGATTCTGAAAATGATTTTTTTTGCTTAGTATAATATGGCTGCATTCATCTATATCTATTGTTAATAAAACTCATTAAATAAGAGTTTTGGTGCAATATGTTGTCATTTAATATCATCAACACTCAACAAATTTTATGGAATGTTTTAACATTATGGTTAGTACAATGATCTGGGAAAAAGAAATAAAATATTTAATACATAAAAAATGGTAGATATAGTTTTTCTATATTTATTTCCATTTTTTGCTATTTATCGTTGGTGCTTCAAAAAAATTGTTTTATATTTTTGTTTCCAGGTTAATTTCTAATTTCCTATCGTGTCCTTAATATATTTTAACTTTTACAAAAAATCATATAATCTTAGGTAATTATCCTTAACACAACAATCACATATCTTACTTTAAATTGAATATTATAATAAATATAAAAAAATATAACATTATATATATTCAATAAAAATTATAATTCACTAAAATAAAATATATGAAAATTGAATTCTTAAAATCATAAAATAATAATTTGAGGTGATAAAGGAAGTTGGTAAGCTTTCAAAAAGAAAAGAGGAAGGTGATCCATTACTCGTAATTAGGGATGACAAAAAACCCATAGATGTGGGTAAAACTCATACGGGCAAGGGTACGGGTCACAAGCGTGGATTTTATATACGGGCCGGTATGGATATTATGGTACTCATACCTGCAGGTACCCGTTATATATGATTAATATATTATATTTAATTCAAATAAAAAGTACATAATTCTAACATTCATTACACTATGTACATTTTTTTATTTTACTTTGTTTACATATTTTATTGAGTTTGGTGGTCAAACAGCCTACAAATATTATTACGTGTGTAAAAGCACACATGTTTTACAAAGAAAATATATATTTTTTGTTAAGGAAATGAGAACAAAAAATCATACAAATAGAAAACACCAATAAGTTTAGCATTTTTGCCAAATGTTCAATCAAAATGTACAAAAATAATTAAGTTTCATCTCATTTGAAACATAATAAAAGTAAAAAATTAAAATTTCATTTATAATATAGGAAACCTGCGGCTACACGTTGTACCCACGAGTACCTAGAAATACCTGCAAATACTTGCACACGGGTATCTGTATGGGTACGGATGGGTATGAGTAATGCTCTCCTATTTTAAAATAGGTAACGGATAGTTACTACTCGTGCCCGCCTGTACCCGTTGTCATCCATACTCGTAATTCTAGGGACATTTCTCCTTACTATTTAATACTTTAATTACTTACAATGCCCTCCAATTGATTCATCCGGTTAATAATTCAATTTTTATTAATAATAAATATATTTGACAATTTATAATTTAGATTTTATTAGTCCTCAGTTATATATTAAAAAGATTTTAATATGTTAACGTTTTGAATCTTATTAATTGTATGGCTAAAGTTTCCATCCAATGCTTTTATTTGTATATGAAAAATATACTTTTTAGGTATAGTTACTTAAAGTGCCATCTATTAATTCATCGGACTATTGATTCATTGTTTATGAAGTCAAACTACTGATGCACAAATAAAAACTTGTAATGAATGACATTAATGTTGCATAATTAATATGAGCATTACAACAGCATATAGACGTTGGCAAATTATTAATACATGATTAAATTATACTAATACATACCCTTGAGGTAGTAAAATTATACAAATCATTTATTTATTTTTTATACCTATAAAAAATTCTAGTTTTTATACGTGCATTATACTAACTATCGCTCTATAAGAAATACGTGTGATTTTTTAAACAAAAAATGTGATAAGTATAATTAAAATAAACAAAATATTGTATATTGTGAAAACAAGTACAAATAGTATATGAGACAATACATTATGATTATTTTTTGTTTATTATAATATATTATTAGAAATATTGATGCATCTTGTAATGAAAATGTATTGACTCATATACTATTTTGATTTGTCTCCATAATGTATGGTATTTTGTTTAACTTAATTATACTTATTATTTTTGTTGTTTAAAATATCACACTTATTTCTCATACAGGGATAATGAATATAATGTATGTATACAAATCAGAGATTTTTGTTGGGGTAAAAAATAGAGAGGTGATTTATGTAATTTTATTAAAACTCTAAAGGTGTCAATGTAATTTATTCTTAATATAAATGTGAAAAATGACTTCTTCCAACTTAAATATATAGTAAATTTTTACACAATCACTCACCAGATTAAGATATGTTATCTCAAACATATCCCAAATAGGTTATGATTACCTATCAAAACACTCACAGCAGATACTCACAAAATTACTTATGAGTGAGAATGAGTATCATAATATTCGCCTCACGGATAACAACATACATATTTTAATTATATATTTTATATTTTTGTTGTTATTTTAACATTATATTTTGTCTATTTCATTATTATTTTATAATAAATTTTAATGATTGATTGAATATAATCATAAAATTATTATATTACTCAATTAATAATTATTTTTATATATCGGTTATTATATATAAACATATAATTAAAATTGGAAACTTGTTGAGTTCCACAAATACTGTTATTGATAAATAATACTTGTTGAGTTCCACAAATACTGTTATTGACAAATAATACAGGTTTGTGTATGGGTATGCACTACTTGTGCTCGCCTTGCCCCTTGTCACCCTAGTCCCAAATTTTGTCGTAATACCAATAATAATGAAGGATAAACAGATGAATATTAAAAAATAATAATTGACATAACATATTTTGTGGAATGAGATTTGTGCATTGCTTAAAAGGGCTTACTGATAAGGGGAGCATATTTGCGGTCCCTCTTTTTGTATCACTCAATGTACCACCACTTTTGATTGGTTGAAAAAAATTATTGAAGTTAAAATTACAATTATTAAATATTTTTTTAGCCTACCAAATCTCCGAGCACATAGAGTGGCACAAAAGAGTGAGACAACAAATATGAACTCATTGATAAGTAAGGGGATATCCTTGCTTATACGAAGAAAAAAATTGTTCATTTCCTACGCAAAAATAAAGATATCGTCATTCTTAGTGTGTGTATTACTTGACATTGGTGTAAAACTGGAACCTGTTACTTCTTATAGTTCCTTTTTGAACAATGAACAAATTTGTATAGTTGCTTGGAGAAATCTTCCAAATTTCTAGCAGCTAGAGAGTTAATTAATTTCATTGGATTCTCTTATGTAAATTATATTGATGGACAAATATCACATAAATAGTTGAACAGTGACCTATGATATTACTATATATTGCACAGTTATTATGAGCATCACATCACTATATAGAAGTTGGCAAAAAAAAAATTTATACTGGGAAAGGTATCTCCTCACCCTATGACTAATGAATTAATCATTTGAATCGAACCTTTGACCTTTTGGTTAGCATGGTCTTCACCACTAGACCAATGTTTTGTTGATATTGAAGTTGGCAAATTGATTTCAGATTCACCTGGACCTAAAATCAAACTAGCCAAATATCAGCACTATTTTATATAATTACACTGGCCATCAATATTTGAACACACACTATAGGATAAAAGGAAATAAAAAACCACTCCTTTCTTTTGCTATATACAAGGATATAAATCAGACATGGTCACCAATATTGCTTCTGATTACTTGAACAAATGCACTTTGCCTTTATTAAATTACATCACTTAAACTACTTGCCTATTTCATACTCATTTGAACACATTACTGCTTGAGTTGTTCTTGGTTGTTTTCAGATTATGCATCGGGCTTGGTGCAGCCTTGGCTAGGACTTGATGCAGAATATATGCGCTGTGCACCAGACTTGGCTAGGAACTATATGCATCAGTCTTCACTAGAAGATGCACCAGATGCGGAGTAGCCTCAGTCAGGATTATGCACAACAGATGCACCAGATGCGGAGCAACCTCGGTCAGGATTTTGCACCAAGCACCAGAACAGCCTCGGTCAGGAATTGACTTGGACACCTTGGCACGATGAACCAGGTGAACCAGATCAGGAATTGGCTTGAGACAGATTGGCTAGACACTTTAGCAAGCTATCTACAAATCACTTGGGTCATGAATGATGGATGTAGTAGAGTTTCTTAATACACATTTAACACATGCTTAATTGTTTTAAAGCATGTGCTTTCTAGTTTGTTAAGATGGTTAGTTAAGTTAGTTATGTTACTTGCATAACAAGCCATCATGTATATAAGCAACACCATTGTACAATTATCAAATCAATCAATGAATTCACATTCTTCTACATTCTATATACACATCTATCTTCTCTTCTAAACACAATAGCCTTAGTATTAGTGAGTATCTGCATGAAGAGGAAAATATTTGGTCAGACATTACAGACTTCAGTGGAAGCCAATGTTATATTTCTGATTTTTATATTACCTTAACTTGTTTCCGTAAGTCTTTAATGTACTCAAGTGCCAGATCCAACATATCTGATGTACTTGCTTGCTACCAAAAAGGAAGCACCAACTCAAAAAATGTGCATATGAAGTTTCAATCGACATGTAGTGTGCTAGTGGTAGAGTTAGATTATACCTTGCCTGATTTTCGGAAAAGATCTTGCAATTTCTTCATTCTTGTGCTAATTCGGGCTCTTCTTTCCTGAAATTGAAGATCACAGTAGAATATGAAACATCTCACCACGGTTAAATGCAATATTACATTGCAATCAACTACATTTTTTGTGAAGTTTTTGACCGTAGTATCTCCATAGGCATTATCATGAGACAAACCCTTGGTATCATCACAAGTCAAGTGCATTTAAAGTGCATTTATTTTGTAAATTTGACAAATATAAATATTCTTTAAAGTGCATTTTTTATTAACCTATGTTTATTTTGTAGATTTGTTATTATTTTATAAACCAGTTCTCATTTTCATTAATTTTTTTGTTTATTTTTCATAGATTTATTTATTTTGTTGTTATAAAAAAATATAATAAACTAATTTATAGCAAACCCTCTTTGGGATCTAAAATACATGAAATATTTAAATATAAACAATTGAATACACTTTGATTTATTTTATTTTGTTTCTTACCTTTGTTATTATTTGCAGATATAACAATATTAGTTTATATATTTTGATACTTTGTAACAATAATTATGAAACTCATGATTTTTATGATCAAATATTTATTTATATCATATGAGTTCATATTACTATGATAATAATAGTTTGTACTCAATTATATATTATCATGCTTTACTATATATTTGATCATTATGTTGTATAATTTGTCAATTTATGGACGATTAATATATTATCATGTCTTACTATGCGACAAAAAAGTTACGAAGACATTGTGTCGTTACATTAGAAAACATATCCAATGAAATTAATTCACAATTTTTGTGTTTCTATATATTTCGCTTTATTTTTATCAAATTATTACACAATATTGCTAATGTACATTTAATAATATTCATACTTATGTGCTTCTAAATATTCGTCAAAATCAATGTCTCATGAGAATGCTCGAGTAATATGTAATTATTTAACCATATGAATGCACAGGTAAGATGAACGTTCTTAACCATGTGAATACACAGATAAAATGTGTGTTTCTTAATCATTATAATGTACATTTAACATATATATTCTTAATCACACGAATGCACGAGTAACATGTGTACTCTTAACCATGTGAATGCACAAGTAACATATTTTTTTCCTTAACCATATGAATGAATGCACGAATAACATGTGTGTTCTTAACTACTAGAATGCACGAGTAACATGTGTGTTATTAACCATTAGAATGTACGGGTAATATGTGTTATTAACCAAAGGAATACACGAATAACATATGTGTTATTAAATATACGAATACACGGATAACATGTTTGTTCTTAATCATGTGCTAAAAAATTATTGCCCCTGCAAATGCATGGATAACCTTACTGGTTTATAAATGTTTCAATATTAAGCATTCAAAACCATGGAAAGAAATTTCACATAAAAGGAAATGCCATAAAATAATGCTTAATACACATCTGGATGTACATCACCAAGCATCAGGTATATGTGGCAGAATCAAGGTGTAACTGTAAGAAAATAGAGAGGGAGCAATTATTATCAAATTGTGAAAAATATACAAAATGTGACAAGCTTCTAAATTGTGATCCACAACTTCAATTGCGACCACAATTTTATAGTTTTGGCAGTCTCCTCAACTACATCGGCCGCATTTTATAGAAGTTGTCCACAACTGTTGTAAATGCAAAATAACTACAACAGTAATTTAAAACCGTATGTGACAGTGATGTGTGTGAGAATAGCATTACACAATACTATAATAGTAATCAAGTAATATAATAAACATACCATTATTAACTGAGTAATTGTTGAAAAATCCAGCAGGGGAGCTCCTTGGCCTAATGAGATTGGAAACCAACTTAGTTTGTGTGGAACTAACATCAAAATCATTCACAGAACCTAAAGAATTCAAGCCTTGAATTTGCTGAGTTTGGTAAACTAGCTGAGACTGAGATCCATAAGAGTAACCATTGTTGTCTTGTGGTCCTGTGAAACAGAGTCCCCTGTTTCTTTCTTCACTATCTTGCCTCCTCCAAACTCATGATGCAGAAGTTCTGAATTGTTCAAACCATTGTTGGAAGGCAATGCAATCAACTTGGCAAACATGGTTTCCATTTGAATTTTTGGTGGGTGGATAATGATGTTGATGATCCTCACTTCTGAAAAGTTCTTCATTGTCCACAAGGCTTGAAAGCAATGAACTTGGAGCAGAATGATACCTCATTAGTCCTGAATTGTGATAGTGACAATGTTGTTATGGATGATCAATATTTGAATGCATTTATGGGTTTCTCCTAATTTCTTCTTTGGAGTATTTGAAAGTATGAATATTCAAGTTAACTTCACTATCAACTGATAATCACATCACACCGAAAATGGGAAAAAGAAATGATTAGCTTTATATTTACTATATCTAACTAGTTATGTTTCCTTGAGTGAAAATAACCTTGGTAAATATGATAGCCTGAAAATTTTATGCTCAAATTTGCTAAGGGAAGTGCAAATTCTATCTTCAACAAAAATTCAAAGCACAAAACACCTGCCATGGGCCCAAAAAATAGTTATAAGTTGCTTTCAAACGCTACAAATTCCTTCTCTAAAAGCTAAAAGCTCCCTTCAATTTTGGTTTTCAAACAACTTTAGCAGCTTATTAACCAAGTCAAAAATACTATAAGTTACCTGAAAGATTACTAGCTCCCATTTCAGAATAGTACCTTATACATAATGAGAAACATTATTTCAGGTCAGAGTCTGTAGTTCTATTCCTGCTAAAAAACACAGAAGTTACCAAATTGAAAAACAAAAAGGTATGTACTGGCTAGGCAGATTTTGGAACATTCAAGTCCAAGGTTCAGGTCTTTCAGCTTCTAGATTATGGATCTAAGCTCAAAATTTAGACACAAAATTAAGAGGAGTTGTGAGGAGAAAAGCTAGTATTGTTTTATTGCCCCCAGACATATTTATGTAGTACGTTGTTAGATAATCAACCTTATATCTCCTCATTATTACCATAAGAGAAAAAATGTGTTGGGGCAGCGGAAGTGACCGTTGCGTAGTGTTGGCCACAAACAATCAATTAAAGACATAAAATAAATAGAAAAGAAGAAACAAGAGAATTTGTTAACGGAGTTCGACCAATTGTGCCTACGTCACCGGGAGCGTTGAGCGGCTACCAATATATTAGTAGAGAATAAGGATTACAAACCCTAATACACTCATGAGCCCAATGCCCATTGAGTGTTTCTATTTGGTATTTATATCTGCTATATTACAACAAGGGACCTGAGTTCAATATATATAATTGATATTCAACTCTACTCTAATGCTAGGCAATGTGTGATTTCATATAATAACATATTTCAAACTATCTCCAACAATTTCTACCTTGATTGAAATAGACAAATATTTCGCTCATTAGGAAATCTACACAAGAATCTCTACCTTAGCGAATATATGACTCCACCTTGTTCAATGTCTACTTCTCTTTAATAATTCCTCCACTCTGACAATCCTAGTTCAAAAGAACTATCATACTCCACCATAGGGAATATACCCACAACATACACCTTGCGGCAATACTAACTAATATCTATCTCACATCTTTGCATCCAAGCCAATGCTCATGTCACACCATGCATCTCTACCAATGCTCGTGTTACAACTTGCATCAAAGTCAATGCCTATGTTACATCCTACATCAAACTCATTCAATGTCTTTGTGCTTTTGTAGATATGCTAACAATTAACATCATTCACTATGACATCCTAGACACGCCATTGAGATATTTCACTTCTCATCTCAGATGAGAACATTCTCTCAACATCTAGAGAGATATTGTCAGCATCTGTCTCTAGGTCAAACTCAATACATGAGTCTCTATCTCCACCTTGATCCTAACCCAATACATGAACTTCTGGGGTTCTGGATCAATATGTATCGCCCCACCACAGTTCCACCATGTTTTCTTATCCTTCAACTCATCTACTCTATCTTTGCTAGTACCTTTGATGTGTGAAGAATATCTTTGCTCCTGACATTGACAAGGTTTTGATGAAGACACCAACATCACCAAAAAGAAGAAAAAGAATATTACTTATGAAGACCAAGAAGATTAAAGCTTCAAGAAAATTAGTCTAAGTCTAAATAGGACTGTGGTATCCAAAGGAAAGTATATGTGACTTAGTTGGATATTCAGATTTTGCAGAATGCAAAACTGAGAGGAAAGGTACAAGTGGTACTTGTCATATTTTAGGGAATGCCTTAGTTTCTTGGTCATGTAAGAAACAAGCATGTGTAATCCTAAGTCCTGCTGAAGCTGAATATATTGCAGTTTGTTGCGCCCAAGTGTTATGACTTAAGCAACAATTACGAGATTATGGTTTAGATTTGGGTTGCACCCCTCTAAAGTGTGACAATACTAGTGCAATAAACCTCACAAAGAATCTGGTTATGCATTTAAGAACCAAACACATCGATATAAGGCATCATTTCCTTAGAGACCATGTCCAAAAGAAGGATGTGTCTATAGAATTTGTTGATCCTCATAATCAACTAGCAGATATATTCACTAAACCTTTGGCAAAATAACATTTCTATAAAATTAGACGAGAATTAGACATTCTTGATGAAGCATACTTATCTTAAATGCTTATATATGATTATATGTATGTTTCATTATATCTATTTCATGCTTACTTGAACTTAAAGGTGTTTATTTATGTTTAAAAATTTCAATTTTTGGGTTAAAATCATTTTCATAGGTTAAAAATCATTTTTATAGCTTAATTTTGCCTAAAAAATAGTTTTTATGGGGTCAGTAATCAATTACCTTGGAGAGTAACCGATTACAATGTTGAACAACATGTTTCAGTAACTGATTACCCAAAGTGAGTAACCGATTACTTTGAGTTGCTGTTTGAAAATTTTAAATTTTTCAATTTGAGTAACCGATTACTCTGTACTGTTATATATGTATTTTTTGCATTTTTTACTTTTTTAAACTCATCTTCCTGAGTCAACTCGTGCTCTCTACTACTCAACTCTCTCAAACCCTAAAATCTTCGTTTTTGATCCGTTTTAAGTGATTTTTGTGTCTATTTTTATCATATTTTCACTCCTAAATACTTCTAAACCTTCATTTTTGTGTTTAGTAACCTAAATCAAAAACCCCAAAATCTCAAAACCTAAAACTTCAAAACCGAAAATCAATGGCTTCCTCTTCAAAAACCAAGAAGCAACGCACGTCCACAACTCAAAAGAGGCAAAAAGCCACTTCTATGGAGTCAAACTCTCTAGATTTGGCAAGGCTTCTAACTAATGAGGAACAACGCAAAGTGTTTGAAGAACACTTCCACGGACGCATCATTTTCACTTAAAAATTCGATGATGTTGGAAATTTTGAATTTGAAGATTTTCTTTTCCCTTATCCTTTACGTCAACAAAATATTTTTGATTTTTGTTGTGAGACAAATGAAATTGATCCAGAACTTGTACGAGTATTTTACTGTAACTTGAACTTTCGGAAAAATCGTCTTACTTCCTATGTCAAAGGAAAATACATTATTTTGGATCTTAAAACTTTTAGTTCATTGTTATGTAACATACCCTATCAAGGTAGCATAACGGGTTACGTCATTGTGTGTGAATGAGATAATTATGATCGGAATGATTTTTATCATACTCTATGTAGACTTTCAAAAAGGGAAATAGAAATGCGTAAGCAACAGGGCTTTAGCGAGACCGTAAAAAACTGAGACATCCTATCCACTGGATATCTCAAGCTTGAGGATCGTTTGCTTCATTATTTTTTGAGTTATGTCATCTTACCAAAAATTTCAAATCATTCTCAAATAAGTGACATAGAACATCAATTGATGTATGCTTTCAAGTTTAACATCAAGATCAACTGGGCTATAATGATAATGAGACAAATGTGGACTGTTAGAGGAACTCAAAGTCTTTTGCCATATGCAATCTTCATAACCAACATTCTTGAGCATTTCGGTGTTTCTACAAATGGTGAAACAAAGGTGCATCTGAATCTTCGAGAAAGCCAAATTGATGTGGAAGTGATCCACAAAATGGGTTTCACCCAAGATCCTCATACACACACCTACAAACATAGAACTGATAAGCCGTCTGCTGCTGCTGAACCATCTGAACCTGAAGCTCCTAACCCTCCTGAACCACAACCGTATAAGTTTCATGCTCAATCGTCCTCATCTGCTGCTATGCCTACGAACCAAATGATTATGGATGAGTTATTTTTTCTCCGAGGCTACATCACTAACCGGATGGATGCTCTCGACTCTCAGAATCAACAAATCCAATATGAACTTCATTGCCTCTCTTCCAGGATGGATAGCATGGATATTGATGAAGACAATTCAGAGTCCGAGTCTTAGAATATATGTTGTTAGGATCTTCTGGTTGTATTCTTTTCAAAATTCGGACAAAGTTTTTTAATTCTGTTTATTTATTGTTTTTTTAAGTTATTGCTGCATATTCCTGGACAAGTTACTTTATCATGTTTTGTGCTTTATTTTTCCATTCATGGATACATGTTTGAAACATCTTATTTATGCATTGCAATACTTACTTATCTATATCTTGATCCATACATGAGTATATGAAATCATATTGATATATCTTGATTATATAAGTGTATGTATGCTATATATATATTGTGCTGGAATCTCTTTGTTTTTGTACTTTTTGATGAAGTCAAAAGGGAGAGAAAAGTTGCGAGAGTGTATTTTCTGTTTAAAACATTTCAGGCGCATAACTCCAAATGAAAGGGGGAGCATGCAAGATAAGGGGAGCATACTCAAGTCAAACTTCAACATATCTCAAAGTATGCTGCTCTCCAGAAAACTACACTGTCAAAAGATCTTGGTTTATCAACATAAAAATGGGGAGATTGTGAAGAAGATATTTGCTCCTGACCTTGGCAAGGTTTTGATGAAGACACCAACATCACCAAAAAGAAGAAAAGGAAGATTACTTATGAAGACCAAGAAGATTAAAGCTTCAAGAAAATTAGTCTAAGTCTAAATAGATACTTCTATCCTATACTCTTTAATAAACTAAAGTAGTAATGCTCAAAATATTTTAAAAGAAATTGAAACACTTCAAGTTTTAAATGAAAACATTTTTCAAAATAATGTGTAATAGGTTACTGAAATTTGAGTAACAGATTACATGAGTGAGAATCAGTTATCCAACAATATTTAAATTGGAGTAACCGATTACTCAAATTTGAGTAACCGATTACTCTAAGTGAATTTTAAATTCATTATTGGTCAGAGAGTTTGAGAAAC
>NC_032016.1:18902110-18924568 GCF_001865875.1 Lupinus angustifolius
TTGTAATAGGTTACTGAGAGTTGTTACATCAGTTTTTCAGATTTGAAACTCAAGGTTTTTCATCCCAAACGAAATGCCTTCATTCCAAACAATTCCTACTCTTTCATAAAGGCACAATGACTGATTGAAAAGCCTATTTAAAGGCCTTAGAACTCACAATGAAAACAACTCTTTGAACAACTCTTTCATAATTCTTTCACATTTTTCTCACAACTTTCCTACACTTTTCTGAAATAGTTTTCTGAACTTCTAGCAACTGGAACTCAAATTTTTAAAGCTGTTTTTCTGAGTTGCTTGAAGTAAAGTGTTTCAAAGTTTTGTAAACTTAAAAGAACATTATTTACTAAGTATACAAAATAGTTGATTGGATTGCAAGTGTTATTATATTTCATACTTGTAAAGGCAATCCAAGTCATTATTCAAATTCTTCATTCATTGTAATTACTTTATTTCACGGGGTGTGAATATAAAGGAGATAGAGTTTTAGTAAGTGTGTAAGGTACATAGAGATCTCGGGGTGAGATATTGTAATTACAACTCATAATATTTAGTGGAAATTTTTTTGCTGCAAGAGTACTGGACGTAACCTTCGGTGGACAAGAAAGTGAACCAGTATAAAATCATTATGTACTCTATTCTCCCTTACCTCTTTGATTTATTCTTGTTTATTTTTTGTAATATTATCAGCTGTACTTTAACTCTTCATTTTGCAGAAAAAGTGGTCATAATTTCTAGTCAACTAATTCACCCCTCTTAGTTGCAATCTCAGTCTTACATGATGCACTTTGTCTAGCCATCACGCCTTCACCTCTTTAGCCATTATCTGACGTCTGGGTTAAGAGTCATCTACCAATATGATACGAATTGTTGGTGCAACGGAAGCGATCATTGCACAGCGTTGGTCACAAGCAATCAAATAAAGGCAAAGAATACATAGAAGAGAAGAAACAAGAGAATTTGGTAACGAAGTTCGTCCAATTACGCCTACATCCTCGGGAGCGCTGAGCGGCTACCAAGATATTATTAGAGAATAAGGATTATAAACCCTAGCACACACATGAGTATTTATATTAGGTGCTTATATATGGTGCATATTACAACAAAGGACCTGAGTTCAATATATAACATTAATATTCAACTTTACTCTAATGCTAGGCAATGTGGGACTTTGTATAATAACATATTTCAAACATCCCCAACAAAATATATGGAGTGATAGTATAAGATTTTTTTACATTGTCACTGCATTATCAATTATTCATTCTCAATCATTTTGACTCTTAAATAAAGTAATACAAATAAATAATAAATGATGCACTTAATGTATATAAATCTTTACTTTGTCACTGAATACTTCTAAAATAATACATTGATTGAATGTCCATGTTAACATTTTGTCTTCACTCTCTTCCCTCTTACTAATTTTACTTGCAAATAAGCTTTAGAATTGAACAAGTGATGCATATAGATCAAGGGCCCTTTGCTTGTAGGAAGGGGCAAGTCACCTTTTGCTTTATTAGGTTCTTCCATTATCTCTTAAATGGTTCTATTGCTTGTTTTAACGACCATCGTTTTCGTTATGAATTAATTAATGGGTACCATGGAAATGCACCATTTCATAAGCTTTGTTATCTTTGAAATTTATTGACATTTATTTGATTGTTGTACCAAAGATATGATTGTAGAATTTGTGAAGGTATTATATAGTCAAGATATATGTATTAACTAGTCTCTATCTCAACTTAATACTTTTGACTTAATCACGTGTCTTGGTTTCAACTTGTTTTCATATACCAACAGACTAGTGGCGTAAAATGACCAAAAGATCTGAGATTCGATTCCTGTGAGCAACACTTGTTGGGAGGGTCAATTGCATATCCGAAAAATAATTAGTTCATTATTCATTGGCCGAAGGATATCATTAGTAGTACAACTTTTTTTTTTCTTACATTTAGTTTCCAGATATATCTACACTAATATTACATTTTTAATTATAAAATATAAAAAGTGTGAATAGGGTGAGAGAACTAAATAAGGATAATGTTTATTTTATATTGTGGAAAAATGTTATTCTTAATTTATATATATGTGTAATAAATTATAAAATAATGTATGAATCTCAAATAAAAAAATAAAGATACACTTATAACCTTTTGGTAGCTATTATATAAAAACATACAAAGCATCTAGGCATTGGCACGAACATGCTAGACAAAAAATCACATATGAGAGTCGGATTGTACCCAATGATTCGACCGATTTAATTATTGACCGGACTTAAAAACGGTCTTAGTTTTTTGTATTAACCGAGTGAGGGTTAGACTGTTTTAAACTAGAAAAATTCTGGTCCGACCGCATTAAACCCGGTTAAATCGGATTAGCCTGGGAAGTAAATCCGACGGTTCATTTAAAAATTAAAAAAATGGAACATTACTCTAATATTTTGTTCAAGTCTAGTCCAAAAAATGAAGAGACGTTACTTCAATGTAATTATACATGATTATTAATTATATAAAAATTTACATTTATATATCATTATATTTTATATATAAAAATTATTAATTATGTATGAAATCATCTGGTCAGATTAAAAAGTTTAACCGTTTAAGCCGATTAAACCTAATACGAGACCTCTTTCGGTTTGATGTCCGAGAATATTGCATATTGTAGGAGATACACTAAAAATGCAATATTTTTGCCTTATTGTTTTGCTGTCTTACTCCAAAAGAAATTAAGAGACGGCTGATAAGGTTAGATATGCAGACAAAAAGTGGCATTTTTGTGATTGGATTTACATGAGAATCTGCCACACTTAGAACAGGGTATACTATTAAAGAAATGAGCTAATAAGCATTCTTTATACTATACTCTTAGGTGAGCAGCATATTAACTTGCCCCCACTTTCTTTTATTTTCATGTAATCCTTAAAAAGAGATTATCCTAAATCGTTAAGATTTCTTAGCATTTTATTACCATGAGTTGTAGTACTCCTGGTAGAGAAGAAAAATAAGAATAATAAAGTTAGATGTTGCAGAGAAAAAGGTACCTTAACTAATAGGAGTAATGGTAGGCATGCAGAGTCTGTGATATTAATTAATACCTGAGTGTTATGCTATAACTGTCATGTTCAAAGAAGTACAATAATATTTTTGCTTTGTTGAGCGAATTTGGATCCTCTCCATTACTGGAGAGTCCATTACCATGTTAAGATCATGACACGTGGCAAAAATAAAAATCCAACAGTCCTAATTTTAACTCATTTTTTAATAAAATAAATTATATTTATTGTTTCCCCTTAAAATCCAGTAGTGGATTCTCCAGAAGAGGAGTTGGACTCTTGTTGACCATGGACTAATGGTTAACAGTGGGCAGAGAATAATTGAATCCGAACCACATCCTTGGATTATGAGATATTGTACAGCATCCACTTCATTGTTTATGGAGATACCATTCTAATTTTTAGGCATTGATATGATTTGAAGTATCATTGTAATGGGATTGTCATGACAGTGATAAGACATTACTGGGCATTGCATTTGGATGCAATTTGTCCTATTAGTCGATTTAGGAATAATTGAGAATCAGGAATTGATAAGAATCTTATATACAAAGCACACAGAATCTTATGTTTACAGACTTATCATTAACTTTAAATCATACTAATTACTAAGAAACTCAGTGCTAGAGGGTAAAATTTCAAGTTTATTCAATATGTTACCTACTCTCATAAAGTGTTCCTTAGTCATATATAACTGTCTCCCATATTGAAACTGAACATAATCAAACAAAATCAGACTAAGTTTAGAATTTTATAATAAACGGGTATTATTTACCACTGTTATACTAGTGCCTCAGATAATTCGTCATGCTTGGCATAGGAAAATTAACGTATCTAGTGTAATTTCACTAGATTATTACATAGTGCAACTTTATGAAAGAATATTAAAGTGGTGTAATTTTTATAAAACTTGTACTTATCATGTATGAGTTCTTTGTTTATTCAATTACATAGTACAAGACTCGTACCTCCAATATATGATTTTATATTATAATTTTTCTCTCACACGAACTCGTGCCTCCTATACACTAGTCCTAATTTTTTTTCATCCATATCTAAACAATCTCGTGGATTGCATCAACGAATCTTGTGTCATGTTCTTATTATGCCAATCTCAGCAAAGCCATGACGTGAATGATTTATTGATGCAAATGCAACAACATCAAAAAAAGAAGAGAAAAGGGGAGTATTATTTAATGACCACCCAAACTACTTGTGTGTCTTACTAACTTTGATAGAAGAAAAAATGAATTTTGATTATTGCGTGGTTAATAGAACAACAAATCAAATAAAACTTTTTAGCCTATACCCGGAATCGGTGGCATGCAGAGGAGTTAGATCTTACAAACAATGATTCCTCTTGTTCTATATGTTATTATAATCAAAGAGTAATATACTAAAAATAACTTAGATTCAGTGGAGGAGGATGATCCCTTAAAAAAAACATAGATTCTTATTCTTCTCAGTTTTGCACTTTTGTTGCATTGCTACAATGAATTTATGTAGATTAAGGTAAAAATGGATAGAAGTGATGTTATGGGTAAAAATGGATAGAATTTATTATTAATTTAATGAAAGGAGTCGGGCCCTCAGTCTCAAATGTTCTCAGGATCTTATCCACACTGGTGTTGGAGAGTATGGAGTTTCACATCAATGAACCTCCCTCAACCTGATTATTCTCGTGCATCACAATGACGACATTGGCATAAATAGACCCGTGCATGGGAGGCATGTTAGAAAACCCAGAGAAGAAGAACTTGAGGGAGAGAAGAAGATGAGAGAGGGAAAGAGAATTATTAGTTGTGGCTGGATTTGGATGAATTTAGATGGATATAGATTTGGATTATAATGGATGGATGAAAAGTCATTCACCAATCCATAAAATCGCATTTCTAAACTATCAAATTCATCCATATCTAATGGATTCTAATCCATTCATTTCATTCATATATCCATTATAATGAATTGGATGGATAGATATCCAATCTATTTTTTTAATTTGAACTAAAACCTTTTTTTAAAGAAAAAAATCTTTTTAAAAATTATTATTTAATAAATTATTTTTAAAAAAACGTTTTTAAAATGTGTTCTTTTTAAAAAGTGTTATTTTAAAACATTTAAAAAAAATCTCAATATTTAAATTTACATGTGAAAGCTCTAAAAGACAACAATATATGTGAGATTAGAGATACTGCATTATGCAATCATACATTTTTTATTGTGTTCAACCATGACACAAAATATTATATCAATCCTTAGTGAAACTTTTTGAAAGAATGTTTTGATAAAAAAGATAATATTGATGATTGCATTCCTTTGTTAGGAAGAAAGTAGTTTATATCATTGGTATACCCATGGAAACCCATCGGAAATAATAGATAGATTTGAATTCATCCATTATCAACATTATCCATCTAAATTCATTAGCTCTAAGAATTATAAATCTCCTTGTAAGGATAGGAAAATTATAGAGTGGAAATTGTTTTTGAATATCTCTTGTATTCAATAATGCTTCAATTTAAGTTATTATACAAATTTCTAAATTGGGTCAACAAACTTAACCATATATCTAAAAATAGAAACTTCTAACTATCCTATAACTAACTCTTTGATTACTCAATTAACATCCTCCCTTAATCAAAGAGTTACAACATATCAAAAACAAAAGGAAATCAATAAGAGAATCCATATACAACAAAACAAAATGAATCATTTAGAAACTAAAGACATTCAACATATCTCTTAACTTCTTAAACCTATTAATCTTTAATGTCTTGGTTAATACATCAGCAAGACGTGAAACCTTATTTCAATATGTTTACTCCTTCCATGGCTTATAGGGTTCTTTGCTAAGTTTATTGCTGATTTATTATCCACCCTTAGTTCAAAGTTCTCAAAGTCACCATACTCCAGTTTTGTCATCAAATAAGTCAACCATATTCCTTGACAAGCAGCATTGCAAGCTGGAATATATTCAGCCTCATAAGTTGAGAGGGCTACCACATCTTGTTTCCTTGAACTCCAAGATATAGGTGCACCAAAAATAGTGAACAAATGCCCTGAACTGCACCTCCTATCTTCCTTATCCCCACACCAAACTGAGTCTCAGTATCCCTCAAAGTGTGATTCACATTTCTGCTTCTGATTTGGAAACAACACACCATAGCTTAGAGACCCCTTCAAGTATCTTAGGATTTTCTTTGTTTCAGTCATGTGTGATTGTGTAGGATTTGTCATGTTTTTTATTATCACTCCTACTCCATAGGTTATATTAGACCTGCTATGGCAAACAAATATGAGACAACCGACAATTTGCCTATAGAGTTTTGCATCCACTGAATTTTCTAAGGTTGCTTCACTCATCCTCAAGTTCCCTTCGACTGGAATTGAAACAGATTTGCATCCTAGCATGTGAAACCTTTCTAGCACATTTGTAAACAACTTTCTTTAATGCATTATGATCCTTTTCTCTGTCTTCATAAATTCTATACCAAGGTAATGTGCTAGCTCACCAAGATCCATCATTTCGAATTCAGGTTTTAGCTTTCTTTTTAGCTTTTGAATCTCAGGTTTACTACTCCCTATGATGACTAAGTCATCTACATAAAAATAGATTAGAGTCACATCACCTGTACAAGTCAGATTCACACAAACACCATGTTTTACCTTGCACTTGGTGAAACCAATGGATGTTAAAAATGAGTCAATTCTTCTAGACCATACAATGCTTTCTTCAATCTTAGTACTTTAGTTTCATCTGTTGATGTCTCAAATCCAGGAGGTTGGGTTATGTAAACCTCCTCTTCAAGAGGCCATTGAGAAAGACACTTTTGACATCAAAGTTGCAATAGTTTCCAACCATTCCAACTAGGAAGATCAATAATCAATCTTACTATCTCAAATCTGGCCACTAGTGCAAATACTTCATCATAGTCATATCTTTCTCTTTGCATAAACCCCTTGGCCACAAGTCTAACTTTGTGCTTAGAGATACTTCCATCAGGCCTTAATTTGACACTCATTTGACAACTATAGGTTTCTTTCCATCAGGTAGCTCAACCACTTCCCAAGTATTTTTTTTATTGATGGCTTTGAGTTCTTCCTCCATTGCCTTAAACTATACATCCTCATTTATTGCTACCTGGAAGGTGATTGATTCAGTTTCTCCAAAGAGTGCTAAATGAATCAAATCTCCTTCATCTATAATTGCACCATCAACAAACATTTCAAACTCAATGAGCCTTAGTGGTAAGTGTCTTGTCCTTGTAGGTCTGGTTTCAGCAACCCTAGTTTCATGACCCATTGTCCTTGGGGCCGGATTCAATTCTTCTGTGACTTCCTGATCTTCTTGCATATGAATTAGAGATATGGACCTGTGGTGCTTAATCTTACTAAGGAGATCCCTCCAAGAACTCATCTCATGAAAATAAACATCTCTGCTGAACACCACTTGTTTAGTTATAGGATTCAAAAGCTGATATGATCTTGTTGGATTATAACCAACAAAAATCATTAGTTAACTCTTGTCGTCCAACTTCATTCTCACTTGATCTGGGATGTGTTTGTAGCAAACTGGACCAAACATCCTAAAGTGTTTTACTAGTTGTCTCTTTCTAGTCCAAACTTCTTCAGGAACTTGATTGTCTAGAGCTTGAGTTGGACATCTATTGAGAACATAGGTTGTTGTAGTCACTATTTCACCCTAGAGGTTATGAGGAAGACCTTTACACTTCAATATACATCTTACCTTGTTCATGACAGTTCTATTTCTTCTCTCAACCATTCCATTATGTTTCGGAGTGTATGGAGCAATAACTTCGTGAATGATACAATGTTGAACATAGAAACCTTCAAGCTCTCTTGAAGTAAATTCACCTTATCCATCAATTTAAAGATTTTCAAGAGTTTTCCTGATTGTCTTTCTGCCAAAGCCTTGAACTTCCTTAGATTGTCAAATACTTTACTCTTTGCTTTGATGAGGTATATCCACATCTTCCTGCCGAATTCATCAATGAAGGAAACAAAATATATTTTTTCTCCTAGTGAGGGAACCTCATAAGGTCTACATACATCTGAGTATACAACATGTAATATGTCAACAACCCTCGTTTGAGTGTGATTACTGAATGGAATTCTGGCATATTTGCTAGCTAGACAACTATCACAGACTGAGTGTTGAACTTTAATTTCTGGCAGACCAATAACCATTTCTTTGGTGTTTAACAATCTGAGATCTCTGAAGTTAAGATGACCATACCTCAAGTGCCAAAACCATGTTTCATCTGAGTTTGTCTCTACATTTAAGCATTGGGAATCCACAGTTCCTAACTTGACTTGGAATGTCCTATTGCTTGAAAGTGGAGCCTTGAGAATTCTCCTGTTCAAGCTGTCATAGACTTCCATAACTCCATTATTCAGCTCCATATTGAAACCTCTTTTATGTAGTTGGCCAAGACTGATGATATTTGCTTTCATTTTAGGAACAAATAACACATCAGTTATGTATGTTTTTCTGCCATTCTACATCTTGAGAGGAATGTCTTATGTTCCTTCAGTGATCACCACTCTATTATCTGCAAACTTGACCTTGTTTTTTTTTTTTTTTGAATCAAAGTTCACCAACCACTCCTTGTGCCCAATCATGTGATTGGAGCAACCAGAGTCATGATATTACGTATCACTTCCTTTGGTTCTGCAATCTGTTGTCATCATGAGCTGCACAACATCTTCATCAAGATCTTCATTCTCTTCTTTAGAAAGATTCACTTCTGAGTCTTGTTTTCTTTGATATCGAGTCTTGTTAGGTGCCAAACATTTAGAGGAATAATGCACAATCTTGTCACAATTGTAACACCTAAGCTTCTTTCTACCAACCTTCCTCTTTTAAGCCTTTGAATTGCTTACAACCATTTCTCCTATTTAACTGTTTTGGTTGATTAGTGTTATTGGCATTGGTCTTCCTTGGACCTCCTTTCAAATCAGAGTACCTTCCTTGACTCGTGCTTGAATTCTTTACACAAAATGTTCATTTCTTTGCTATCTGCATTTGAAGTGTCTGATGTGAGGATCTATCTGTGATCCTCTCATTAAGCCTTTGTTCATGAGCTTCAAGGGACCCTTGAAGCTCTTTAATCTTCATCTTTTCAACCCTTCTTGATTCTTCAATAACAACCACCACATAATCAAACTTTGGAATCATAGTTCTAAGCATTTTTTCAACTATGGTTCCATCTTCCATCTTCTCACCACAAGCCTTCATTACATTTGTGTGTGTGATTATCCTGGTGAAGAAATCAGCAATCATTCCACTTTCTTCCATCTGCATAAGTTCATATTGCCTTATCATAGTTTGTAGACGAATCTTCTTCAATTGTGCAGCACCAACATATTGTTTCTCCAACACATCCCAAGCTTCTTTTGTAGTTGCAGATCCTGCAATCTTTTCAAAGTGGGCATTGTCCACTGCTTGGTGAAGGAGACAAATTGCTTTGCAATCTCTCTTTTTGTTCTACTTGTGAGCATTTCTTTGTGCCTCAGTTGCTCCTTCTTCCAAGATAGGTAGCCCTTCTTCAACAATGTCAGCCACATCTTGATATCCAAAAATAGTTTTCATTTGGATGCACCATCTGATCTAATTCTTGCCATCTAATACGGGTGGATTTATAGCAAAGTTTCCACTGGTTTGAGCCATTTGTTTGCAGCGGAAATTTTGATCTTGGATCTGGCTCTTGATGCCAAATATTAGAAAGTAGAGAAGAAGAAGATGAGAGTAGAGGGAAAGAGACTTATAATTCTTTGTGTAAAGATAGGAAAATTAGAGAGTGAAAATTGTTTGTGAATATTTCTTGTATTCAATAACGCCTCAATTCAAGCTATTATACAAGTTTCTAAATTAGGTCAACAAATTTAACCATATATCTAAAAATAGAAACTTCTAATTATCCTATAAGTAACTCCTTGATTACTCAATTAACAAGGCACAAGTCTTGTACTTTGTAATTGAATAAACAAAGAACTCGTGTAGGGCAAGCATGAGTTCTATAAACACTACACTACTTTGATAATTTTTCAAAAAGCTGCACTATAAACGTAATAACCTAGTCAAACTATACTAGATATATAAATTTTCCGTTTGGCAGAACCACTTGCAGGCTTTTGTCTAACATGCTTTATATTATAATGGTGGAACATGTTCCCATGGATAATTATGATGAAATTCGTTTTGTTGATAAAGCCGAATCCTGTCACCAGACAAAACAATATGAAGACGACAATTATCTAAAATAATAGCATGCACCAATACTGAATTCAAACAGTACCAAGGTTATTCTGTAACATGAATGTGAATATTACGTATTGCATTCCATCAGTGCATAGGTGGGCATGTACGTTTCTGATTTGATAGGACGAAAAGGTTTCAAAACTAGAAGGGTTGCATTTCTTGCCTTTATTATGTAGTCTGCACAGTTTATCTTATAGCACTTTTAACATTCCATCAGAATATCACAATCGTTTAGTGAAATTTGAGAGGGTAAACTTGGCAATTTAAACTTAATTAATATATAACTTATGTTGATACTTCAGATTTTATAGTGCCATGATTCAATATAAGTGATAAACATTGCCTATCAAAGTAACCAATATCCTAAGTCCATTATTTACACTTCTCCTCCACTTGATATTTCTGAACTAACCAATGAGAAAAAGGAGGGTGAAACTTAAGGAGCACATTTTCTAGCCTAAAAAGTGTATCGCTCCATATGATTAGTCAAAAAAGTACTTAATTATTAAATTTTTAACTTAAATATTTTTTAAACCAATCACAGCAAATAGCATATTGAGTGACACACTTTGTAGGATAGAAGATGTACTCCCAAGACTCAATGCAGCAGTAAGATTGTTTACTGACCAAAGTCTCTGAAACAGATTATCTGCTTGCAACATAACCCAGCAATGGAGGCAGACCCCAATCTTGGGTTTTGCAAAATAACAAGTACAATAGATAGCAACTTAGCAAGCTCCAAATGATATAACAGTAGAAAAATAATTATTTCTTGAATAAAATATGACCATAGTAAACACTAATCACAATTCCCTCACTCCCCAGCAAAAAAAAAGAAAAATATTATGTTCAAGAAACACAAACTAATTAAACAAACGTTCAAACTAATTAAACAAGCGTTCACAAAATATTATAATCACTGTGCCCATTCATCTATCATAAATGGCTACTTCTCCCCACGATAAACCAAACATGAAGGCTTCCTCCGTGATGTTCAGTAATAAGCCTTGCGAGGATTGTTCTGTAAAAACAAACATTTCCAAATGGAACGGTTGAAAACAGATTACACTAAGTAGCAGAAGACATGGCCATTGTAAAAAACAATTCACGAAGAGGTGTATATTTACCAGAGGATTGGGTCTGTGACGATAGCCGAGCATCATCCGCTTTTTGTACTGTTCATATATGTCATCCTCAGGAGTCACCTCTCCAGGTTGAACAGCACCAACCCCCAAGTTATCTTTCTTAACACTGCCTGCCATGATAGGATCTGCAATACCCTTCCTAGAGCTGCCTAGACCCTCACCTGAAGATCAGATGATTATATGATTGTCAGCGCAAGAAAGGAATAGCGAGTGAAATAAATATCAAATAAACATAACCATCAAATATATTCCACATCAACATATAATAGCTAGAGCAGAAGTCAAATTTTCTTGAACATGTTGCTATTAAATGCATTCATGCAATTGAAAGATGAAAAACCGGGAAACGTATAAAGCACCTTCTTTCCAACCCATTTTTGATAAAAGCTTGTGGCCAACATTATCAGCCTGAATTTTAGCCCTCTCTGCAGCCTCCTTTGCAGCTTTCTGTGCTTCTGCGTCATTACAGGTAGCCATGAACTTCTCAAGTTCTTCTAGGGGAATGTAATCCCCCATGTGATGGCCTTTCTTCCCAGAAGCTGTGCGCCAAAAGGAAGCAACCAAAACATTATTCCATTAAATGAACATGTGCAATACGAACTGTATTTGAATAAAATGTATATGCGAAACACCCAGTAACAAAAATAAAGGTGAACCTGCTTGAAGAGAAGCAGGAGGGGGCATCTCATCTTTTGAATACTTAGGTCGTTTCGACCTCTCTTCCTGTGCAGCCCTCTTCATGTAGAACTCCATTAGTGCTAAAGAATCAGCATTGGATGATCCACTGGGTTCATCTGCAACAGATAAACACAAATACATAATGGATGCATCAACAAAGTTGGACACCAAATTCAGGAGAAGATTTAAAAAAACTGAGTCTGATATGTTCAGATCTTTTCTTTTGAGGGAGTAAACGTAATTATACAACTAAAAAAAATATGATTCCAACCTGATTTAGCTTCCTCTAAGGTGTACTTTAAAGGATAAAATGAGGAATTATAACCATTAATCCAATAATCATTTGGTGAGATTTTAGCAGTCCATAATTAGTTATACATGTGCATGTTATCATATGAATCTTAACTGTTATTTTCCATCAATGGTTACATATGCACTTTATCCTCTAAAGTGCAAGGGAACTTCAGAGGAGCCATATCTTTTTCAATCACTAAATTAAACCCTGAATGGTTGAACCTTATAAAATTGACAAATACAGAACAAAACAGATACAAATACTGAGCATAAGACTATCTGCTGCATTAAAATCCTTACCAGTGCTTCCTGCTGATGATGCTTGAACTGAAGATCCAGAAGACCATGGTTCTTGAGTACGTCCATATAAAACAGAAGCTGGGATTTGGTAGGTTGAATGTTGCTGAGACGACTTCTGAGGACCATTTGATGGCCTGGAAGATGAAATGTTTGAACCCCCTGCAGATAAGATTGTTCAGTCACACGCCAAATTGAAAGAAGCCATATTAAGTGACAATAGAAATTATATTCTGCAGATTGAGAGAGAAGGGAGCCTAATCACACAAATGCTACCTAATAAAGCCACAATCATGACAAAACGTCTGATATATACATGACATGCAGATTGGTGAATGAAACATGAGACATGACTCTAGTTATTCAAGCCCATAACCATGAAAGCACTGCATTATGACCCACTGCTCTTAATAGTGTAAAATTATAATATTTTTCTGTTATGATGAGATTTACAATTGCCTGGAAAGCCCAACAAATGTCTCACATATTAGCTGCTTAATCTCTCACTGCAGTGTAAAATAATTCTAAGAATATCTTACCTATCATATTACTTAAATCTGTTCTATTGCAACAGTGTGATTTCTTGGCCTCAAAGAGACAAAATCATGAATACATGACATACAATTCTTAAACATCAATACATAAACCCAATTATATGACATAGGGTGTGAGGAACTATTATATAAGGAAATTAGCCGGAATGATACATAGTTCCGGGGACAATGTTACTTGAATAAAACCTAAAAGCTAAAACCTATCGAAGCTGGTAAGCTTCAGGCAATATGTGAAAGTTATGAGACAACATCAATTCAAGCTTTCCTTCTATATATGTATTCAACCTAAAGCCTGAACCAAGTTCCGCAATTGATCCCTTCATTGCCTATGATTACTTGTCTTAAAGCTTACCAAAAATACAGATACAGGGACGCTGAATTTCAAAACTCAATAAAAGCAACAAACATAACCATAGCTCTGATTGAAAGGCGATGCATGTTTGATTTTCATTAATTTATACTCCACAAAAAGATTTCAAAAATGCTCTCTTTTGAACAATTTGATTATACCACTTAATTGAGAGCAAAATAATCTAATTCAAACATGGACTGAAATTTCCATAAAAAATCAGAATTTCCAACTTCTAGATCAAAACATACAAAAAGCCATAACACCCCAATAACTAGGTCAGAAAATATATTCAAACACTAAGTTACTAACCAGTGTGATGGGCCTGTGGTTCCCTGGACTGTGCAAGAGCCTTTTCCTCTTGAGCAAGCCGATGTTCATAATATTTGTATTCAGCGCATTTTTTATCAAATAAAAATCTGCATGTAACAAACATTACATATTTACATAGTCAGAAAGTAGGAATCATAAGCAAATTATGAATCCAATAGAGTAGAGGTACGAATTAACTCCAAACTTACTTGAAAGGTGTATCCCCAGGATTTTTTTGGCGTGTAACATCCTCAAATTGCCTTCCATTTTTAGCCACAAAACTTGCAAGTTTTTCAGCAACTTTCTTCACTGTAGGATCACTTGGAGAAGAAGGTGCTGCATATCACTTATAAAACTGATTAATACCAAGAGCATGAACAAGGGAATTGAAATTACTCTTGTAGCAGGCGTGCCAATACAGCATTCTTGATAGGTACTTGAGGAATAAGCTGCATTCATGGCACAAAGATATTCAAGACGTTTTCTACTCTTTGCTGAATGCAACCTCAATGGGCAAAGAAGGAATATACCGTGATTACCTTTTCGCTTAACCTAGAGAACGACTCTTTTTTTTTTACAAGAAACAAAAAACACAGCAAAAAATGGTGAAAGCAACTGCATGCGTACTTGCTGAGGCAACAACACACTATGATATTCCTTCAACTAAATACCTTAAGGGGAAGTTCAGAACACACTTCACAGATGCACCCAAGTTGATACCCATTTTACTCTTCAACTATTTCCTTTGTGTGATCCATAGGATATCAAATGAATGACAAGTTTCTATTAGACTGTCATACAGTTATCTCCTATTTCAGTTCATTCTCAAGCAAAACTTAATAACATAAATTTGTAGTAGGTAACTTTTTTCATTTAGAAGCTTTTGAAGATGCAAAGAAAGGAAAAATCTCATTCTCTCATTCAAGGCAGAGAAAATTTTAATTTTCATAAACTGAGACAGAAAAAAGCAACAGAGAAAAATGAAAGGCAGATTAAAAACACAAAATCAAAAAACAAGCACGACGGAGGAAACAGTTGCAACTTGCAAGTAAGATATTTAATAGATGTCACCAGCAATCACTTGAAAGTGGAAGAAAATAATATGACGATTCATAACATGTATTAACATAACAAGAATTAACCATTGAATAGAAAGGACCTAAAAGGAAAATTTAGCATGAAAGGATAGGATTGCCATAAAAAATCACATTCATATAGAACCATACTTGATAAATCCTACTAGAATCCTACATTCTTCAGGATTTGAGAATGCCAACACAAACCTACAAACTGTAGGAATTTTAAGTGAGAAGTAATTACCAACATCAAGATGTCTCAATGACTGCTCGGTGCCATCCTCCTGGCCCAATTTTTGCCGTTTCAGCGGTGCATCGTTTGAAACATCCCCAGCATCTGTTTCTTCATCATCATCATCTGCTAACTTAACAGGGGGTGGTACTAGCTTTGACTTTTGTTTTAAACTGAAAGCAAGCTTTCCACCGGAACCAGCCTGAGAAGGTTTCTGTGTATCATTAGCCTTACGAATGGAGGGAGAAGACAAGGATCCTGAAACAACTTTAATTGGTTTAGACTCCTCTAATTTGGCATTCTTTCCCTTGTCCTGCTCTTGTTGAAGTTGCTTGAACCTCTCCATGAATGAACCATCATTAACAAAGAGGCTAGGTGGTGTTCCCTTGTCCATAACTAACAGCCAAAAGGAAAAATGTAGTTTACAGCAACTCACTGTTTGACAAGAAAGCTTCAAAGGTTTTCAGATGTTGCAGTTCAATTTAAAATCAAATTTTGCTTATTTTGAATATATGGATCATTTAAAACTTCAAAAATAAAATTAGTGTTCTATATTGAAGTATTAATGAAGAATATAGGTCACAAGCAAATAGATAAATTATAGGTCAATACAAACCAGATATCAACAACAATAAATCAATAAAAACCATCAACAATTATTCAGAAACGATAAGATATGAAAAAAGTGAACAACCATTGAATTACGAAATCTCTAATGATAATTTAATAACTTAATAATAATAGATAAGTTAGCATGAACAATTGACAAAAGATTCTACTAATCAGAAACTGTGAAATCAATTCTTATACCAAATATCCACAAAGAGAGAAACTTTTCGATTAAATAACCATCATTGACAAGAGGGAAGAGTTTACTAGAAAGGAAAAGGATACATTATTAACACAAATAAAAAATTCCCCGTTCTTGAAAACAATATGGTTTTTCTTGATCTAAACTGACAAGTCCATGACATACATTCTATGCTTCTGACATGTCAATATGCTGACATGAAGTAACCAAAATGAACCCTGAGCATGAACTGACAGCAGAAACTAAGATTTATAAAAAATGATGTCATAGAAGAATAGTCTAAACTCTAAAGAACATCCCCTTCCAAATGCCCATCCCATAGTTGAAGTATCATACCTACCAAATAACAAAAACTATCCACTCAGAATCTAAATTCATTTGGGCCTTTACAAATGCAAGTTTTCATGATGCAGACACCCCCAAAGTTTAGAGTTTAGACTAAAATCATTTTATTAACCCTTGTTGATGATAGAGAGGCAAAACCACTGCCAGATTATGCATAACCATGAACCATCACACCAATTAAAAGTAACCAGTGCTAAGCCTATATTCTAGCTACTTCATGGTGAAAATACCAATTTTTATTACACAGACATCGTCATCGTGATCACAGTATCCAACACTAACAGCAGCATACCACAACACAAGCAACATTTCCCAGGAAGCTTCATAAAAAAACAATCTTCAACAAAATTTCAATACCCTTTTCACTCTAATGCATGTAAATCAGGAACAATCAAAACCATATCCTACAGCCCCAAAAATCAGATAGAAAAAGTTACCAGCATCAAAGTTCAGGGGTAAAAATGCCATAAGGACGCAATCACATGAAACCAAGGGTCGATCATAATTGACTGAACATTTAAAAGCAAGGAAATTCACTAAATCTAACACCCACAATAAACTAAAACAACTTGATCCCAAAATACAAACCCTAATTGACTCCAATCCCACACCTATTGATTTCTTCAGCAGAATTACATAATCTGAGCAACAGAAAACTAAAAAATAGAGAGAAAAATTAGAAAAAATAATAACGTTGTCACGATAAGTACAAGAGGTTAACCTAACGACGTTGTTGATTGAATTTGAGGTAATCGGAAAGAAATGGTGGTGTATGAATGAAGATTTATGGTTGATCAGCAACCACGAAACATGGAACCAGGTAGGTTAAATATGAATCGCTGAACAATTAAGAGATGGGAAAGATGAACAACACCAAAACGACTACAAATTGGGGCACGTTGTTTATATATGTACAAATAATTGGGAAAATTATTTTTAAGTCCTTTATCTTAAATGTTTTTTTCTATTTGGTCCATATTTTTCAATTTTGTATCTCAGTAAATCTAGAAAGCCCCTTTCAATTAGAAATAAGAATAAGAAATTAGAAATTAATATTTTAATATTATTTAATGAAATTTGATTGGTTAAGAATATATGGGAAATTTTTTTTGGGAAAGAGACTTGTAAATGTTAGTGTAGTCCTTCCATCAAAACTTGCTTGAAACCTCATTATTAAAATATTTTTATTTTGTTTTATTCTTCCTATCTTTCCCTCACCATGCAATTGTTTTTATTACTATCTTTCAGAGGATTCATACAATTTTCCTTCTCTTTTCTTCTCCATTGTGTCAGGTTTTGTTGTAGTGTGAGATCTGAAAAAATGATGAGGTGAAGAAAGGGGTATGGTGAATTTGAAAATTGGGATAATGCAATAATGAAATAATTAAAGTCAAAAATATCTTTTTAAAATGGGCTTCATTTGAGAGAAAATAAAAAAGATGGAGAGAACCTAATATTTTTATAGCAATTTAAGAAAAGTGTTGTGGAAGACCAATATTGTTATTGTTATTAACTTGAGGGACCAATTTGATATACATAAAAGTTATATAGCCAAGTTGGGATAAACAATGAGGATAGATTGAAAAAACTAATTTTACTATAAAAAATTCTGCCCAAAAATGTAAAGAAACATTAACATATAGATTAAAAGACATGTAACTAATTGTATTCTTTTTACTACTTAGGTTTTACCTTTGCATCATTTACTCGGATAAAATTTATATGACTATAAATCTACAATAAACTAAAGAATGAATTACATAAATTACTCCACTTTTTTGAACCTATACAAACTCTTAATTTTTATACTTTCATTACACTGACCAACCCTGCATGAAAAATAAGTATAATCTTTTAAACAAGAAAACGTGATAAATGCAATTTAGTTAAACAAAACATAATATATTGTTGACACAAGTCCAAATAATATATAAGTCAATATATCTTTATTATTTTTGGTTCATTACGATATATTATAAGAGCGATTTAAACAATATATCTTTATAATTGTTGATGCATTTTGTAATAAAAAATAATAAATATACATTGATTTGTGTATTATTTAGATTTGTCTCCACAATATACCATGTTTTGCTTAGCTTAATTGCATTTATCATATTTTTTAATTTAAAAGATTACACTTATTTCTCATGTAAGGGTAGTCTATGTAATAAAAGTATAAAATTTAGGAGTTTGTTTAGGTGTAGAAAAGTGAGTGGTGATTTATATAATTTTGCTAAAACTCATAGGGTGTCAATGTAATTTATCTAAACTAAATGTAAATATCATTATTGTATTGATATGAACAATTACATTTTCAAATTAAATTTAAATATATAATTATTTTATTATTTTTTGTACTATATTCTTTCATCTTTATTATTTTATTTTATTTTGAACAATTTAATTTGCACTCTCGAGGAGCTTGATTTCTTATGAGATGGAGCATGTAATTTTTTGAATTTATCACAATAGTGTATGAGAGAAATTGACATAATGGAGTTGAAGTTCTATACTCATTTTTAGTATGACTAGAGTGTATATGTTTAACCGTTATGTATATTGCTTCTTTGGCTTTTTTTTTATTTGAGATTTCGAGTTCTAATCCTTTGACATGCATTTATATTAAATACTAGTAGGATGCTATCACTCTTGAAGTCATGGTTGACTAAGATATAGATTAATCAATATTCTTCTAAAGTTCTAGTACCAAATGGTTTATGGAAAAAAAATGTTTTTAGGTTGATAATAAAACATATTTTCCGGTTAGATTTAATGTAATTGTTATCTTATTAATCAATGAAGCTTGACTCACTTATGCATGTGGTATTGGATTCCGTATCCTGGTCTTCACTTAGATGTATGATCATGCTACGAAAGATCTCTTACTTATTCAGTGTGAGATACTTTTTAAAAACATTGATAACTTGAGCTCTATTTGGATTGATTTTCACTTTCCATTTGAAAAGTTTAAAGACAAAATTGCATTTAGTTTTATAACTTCACTTTCAATTTGTCTTTTGGTTTTCAACACTCAGTCAAAATTATAGTTTATCACGTGACATTGCAACTATCATGCACTACTACCTCCGATATTATAATTAACGACGGTCATTCAATAGCGCAATTTTGAACGACGCTGTTATAAACGATGTGTAAGAACGTAAAAAACGCATACTAAAGTAGGTGTTGTCAATGTGAGTAAGTTCAACAGCGCATTCTTTAAACAACGCTGTTGAATATCAGTAATGTTAACGATGACTTGAATGAGTTATTTTTAACAACGTATGTGATAGGAAATGTGATTAACGTACATCAATTCCACAGTGCAACGTTGAATAAACGTTGTTGAAGAGGACATAGTAACAGTGTTTTGTTGGAATTTCTAACAATTTGTGGGTCACAAATATAATTATATAATTGTGTTATGGCCATTATGTAATTAGTCAAAATATAAAATGATCTTCAGTAATTAATTTGGTGGATAAGGGCATATGTGACATAAAATATTATAAGTGTAGATACCTCCAGGCAATTTCAGATTTGATGAAGGGACTGAATCAAAATTATTGCAACTTAAGTAGTAACCGCTTCGGGGTTACTTTTATGGGTTATGGTCCACATTTGTAGAGCAACATGTTTTCAAGTGTAGGATTAAGGAGAATAAAGGTGGATTAGGATAGTGTTATCCATAAGGATAAAAACACTATCAAGTCATCCATAAGGTAACCATAAGGCAAAACTCTCTCCATCCAAGCAACACACTCCATAAGTCATTCTCATTCCCCTATAGAGAAGTATAAGGAAAACCATTAGGCGCTCTAACATCTGAAAGATCATCACACCCTCATACCTTCGAGATTCCAAATGTCTAACCAAGGTATGTTCTTCATCTTCACCATGATATCAATTGGGGTTTCTTCGGTCTGGGTCATGGTCGTTCCATATGGGTTTATGTATGGGCATAAACATTAGGTTATCAGAACGAAGTCATGATCATAAGGACTTCCACATTCAATCTATGGATTAATAGATGGAGAAATTCTCCAACAAGTGGTATCAGAGCCGCCCTAATTTGATTCATGTGTGAAATTAGGGTTCTTGCTTTTCTTCCCCAAAACTGGATTTGATTTAGGGTTTTGGTGTTTTCATTTATGCCATGGATCGATTAGGATAGACATTCATGCTTTTTCATATGAATATAGATAGATTCGAAATGAATGAATATTGTTTTTCTGCTGTTTTCTTGAATTTTTTGGGTAATTTTTCGGAAGAACAGCGATGCAGAAATCGCAATGTTCGTGTTCTGTCGCAGTGCTCTCGCTCAAGCGAGAGAGTCTCGCCCAAGCGAGAGCTAAACAGAAGCATTGGCTTCTATTGCGCCTAAGCGAGAAGATCATCGCCCAAGTGAGTGTTCGGGCGACATTAGAGCTCGCTCAAGCGAGAGTGTCTCGCCCAAGCGAGAGCCGAACAGAAGCATTGGCTTCTATTGCGCTCAAGCGAGAGTACCTCGCTCAAGCGAGAACTGAACAGAAGCTTTGTCTTCTATTGAGACCAAGCGAGAGTACAATAAGATTTATGGGGCTTTGGTATCATTGTGCATTGGTTTTAATTGTTATTTGGTTGTCCATCAAGTTGTCTATTATTTCAAGTGAGCCAATTGAAGTGAAATGTCACCAAAGTGAACTCTCTCATGGATATAACTCATAAGGAGTATTATATGTAAGTGTGTATGATTATTCATGTGAGTATTAGGCTATTAGCTGGCCCAAAGGAAAGTTAATATTTGGCCAAAGATCATACACACCTGTGATGATAAACATGTTATAATTCTACTTTTTTTTATACATGTGACTGGTGAATCAATCCAAAGAGGGATTTGTCAATTGACATGTCTTATTATAAATGTTTGATCATTACAACAAGAGTATCACTTGCACTTAATATCACTGTCCAAAGACTTGATATTAATGGTGCACTAGGTATCTTGAATTGGACATATCATTGTTTAAGCACATTGATAATTTTAAGTTGTGAGCATATTTTAATATTTTGTCTTTTGTCTAATTCAGCTACATCAATTGCTTCTATATCTGCAAATTTGAATTCGGTTCCGGTCCTTAATGGAGAAAATTTTAAGGACCGGAAAGAGAACATGGAAATTGTTCTTAGCTGCATGGATCTAGACTATGAGGGTAGAGCAACCCCTTCTCCTTCGGAATCCAGTGCCTCTAAAGAGAGGAAGGATTATGAGAAGTGGGATCGCTCTAATCGCATGAGTCTAATAATTATTAAGTGCAGCATTCCAGAGGTCTTTAGGGTACTATCTCGGATGAGATAAACAGTGCCAAACTTTTCCTTGCTGAGATTGAAAAACGCTTTGCAAAAAGCGATAAGGCAGAAAAAAGTACTCTATTACAGAACTTGATTTCCATGAGGTATCAAGGCAAGGGAAACATAAGGGAATACATTATGGGAATGTCCAATATCGTTTCAAAACTTAAGGCCCTTAAGCTTGACATGTCGGAAGACTTGCTCATTCATTTGGTCTTACTGTCTCTTCCTGCACAATTCAGTCAGTTTAAGATTTCTTATAACTGTCAAAGGGAGAAATGGACTCTTAATGAGCTCATTTCATTTTGTGTGCAAGAAGAGGAAAGATTGAAGCGAGAGAGGACTGAAAGTGCCCATTATGTTACTACCTCTAAAGACAAGGGCAAAAGGAAAATCACTTCAGAGCCCAAGAATGAAGCTGCTAAGGGTTCAGTGCAAAAGAAACAGAAGCAGGATGATGTCTGTTTCTTTTGCAAAGCAACTGGACATCAAAAGAAGAAATGTGTGAAGTATCACACCTGGCGTGCTAAGAAATGTATATTTCTTACTTTGGTCTGTTCTGAGATCAATTTAACTTCAGTACCTGGAAACACCTGGTGGTTAGACTCCGGTTCAACTTCTAACATCAGTGTTTCAATGCAGGGTTGCCTGAGCTACCGAAAGCCTAATCATGTTGAAAGATACATATATG
>NC_032016.1:18924668-18931992 GCF_001865875.1 Lupinus angustifolius
TTGGACAAATTTGGTTATTGTTGTTCATTTGGAAACAATTCGGTTCAATTGTCTTTAAATTCAAATGTTATTGGAACTGGTGCACTAATGTTAAATGAAAATTTGTGTATGCTGAATACTATAGTTGATTATAGCAAAACCCTGAATGTGGAATCACGTGGTACTAAGCCTAAAATTGAAAATAATAATCCACGTACATTATGGCACAAGCGCCTAGGTCACATTTCTCAAAAGAGAATTGAGCGTCTTGTGTCAGATGGGATTTTAGATTCCATTGACTTCACAAACCTTAAAGTTTGCATCAAATACATAAAAGGAAAACAGACCAAACAATCAAAATATGGTGCATATAGAGCTTCGAACGTCTTAGAATTGATACATATGGATATTTGTGGGTCACTCCATACGGCTTCCTGGAATGGTCAACAGTACTTCATATCATTCATAGACGATTATTCTCGTTATGCATACATTTTTATAATTCATGAAAAGTCCCAATCATTGGACGTGTTCAAAACTTTTAAGGCTGAAGTTGAAAATCAACTCAGCAAAAGGATTAAGTGCGTCAGATCTGACCGTGGTGGTGAATATTACGGTAGATAGGACGGGTCAGGTGAACAACGTCTAGAGCCTTTTGCCAAATACGTAGATGAATGTGGTATAGTCCCACAGTACACCATGCCAGGATCGCCTAGCATGAATGGTGTGTCTGAAAGACGAAACCGGACTCTTAAGGACATGGTAAGGAGTATGATATGTCACTCTACCTTACTAGAGTCACTCTGGGGAAAGGCACTTAAGACTGCAACTCATATTCTTAATAGGGTGCCAACTAAGGCAACTGCCAAAACACCTTATGAGCATTGGACTGGGCGAAAGCCTAGTCTAAAGCATTTTCATGTGTGGGGATGTCCAGCTGAGGCAAGGCCTTATATGCCTCATGAAAAGAAATTAGACTTCCATACACTAAACAGATACTTTATTGGTTACTCTGAAAAATCAAGGGGCTATAAATTTTATGACCCAAATTTAAAATCCATATTTGAGACGGGTACAACCACGTTCTTTGAGGATATTGAGTTTGGAGGGAAAGATAAGGTTAGAAACTTTGTCTTAGAGAAAGAATCTGTATCTATTCCAGATGCGATTCATATGGTTGCTTCTAATGAAGCAAATTTGGAACCTCCTCAAGACATAGCTGATGAAACCTTCCCTGCTCAAGGTGAGTTAGTAATTCATGAAGGACAAACTCAAAACCCTCAAGAACATGGACAAGAGGTGCAAGAGCCTATAGCTTTGCGTAGATCCACTAGAGAAAGGAGAAACGCAATTCCAGATGACTACATTTGCTTTCTCATGGAACATGGGGGTGATGGCTTAATGGATAACGATCCATTAAACGTTCGTGAAGCCATCCAAAGTTCCAATTCAGAAAAGTGGATTGAAGCAATGAAAGAGGAGTATAAATCCATGCAAGACAATAAAGTTTGGGAACTTGTCCCATTACCAGAAGGTAAGAAACCCATTGGTTGCAAATGGATTTTTAAGACCAAGCGAGATTCTAATGGTAATGTGGAGAGGTATAAGGCACGTCTTGTAGCTAAGGGTTTTACTCAGAAGGAAGGGATTAACTATAAAGAGATTTTCTCTCTAGTTTCAACGAAAGACTCTCTTAGGATAATCATGGCTCTTGTAGCACATTATGATTTGGGGCTTCATCAAATGGATGTCAAGACAACTTTTCTAAATGGAAACATTAATGAAAAGATTTATATGGTGCAACCAGAAAACTTTATAATGGGAGACCGAAATAATATGGTTTACAAATGGACAAAATCCATTTATGGGCTAAAACAGGCATCTCGCCAGTGGTACCACAAATTTCATGAGGTGATTCTCTCTTTTGGTTTTGAGATGAATTCAGTCGAGGATTGTGTGTATCACAAGTTCAGTGGGAGCAAATATATTTTCTTACTCTTGTATGTGGATTACATACTGCTTGCCACTAATGATGTGGGTACCTTATTAGCAACCAAGAAATTTCTATCCAGTAATTTTGAAATGAAGGATCTTGGTGAAGCTTCATTTCTATTAGGAATTCAGATACACTGAGACAGATCTCGGGGTATTCTTAGATTATCACAAAAAAGCTATATAGAAAAGGTACTTAAAAGATATGGCATGCAGGACTGTAAAGCAATGGATACTCTAGTTGCTAAGGTAGACAAATTTAGTCTCAATCAATGCCTTAAAGGAAATCTGGAAATTCAGGAAATACAAAAGATCCCTTACGCATCAGCTGTAGGGAGTCTTATGTATGCTCAAGTATGTACGCGTCCGGATATAGCATTCCTAGTTGGGGTTTTAGGCAGATATATGAGTAATCCAGGAATGCATCATTGGAAAGCAGCCAAGAGGGTCATGAGGTACTTAAAGAGAACAAAAGACTATATGCTCACATATAGGAGATCAGACCAATTAGAGATCATTGGATACTCTGACTCCTCATTGGGTATTCTGACTCCGATTTTGCGGGATGCCAAGATAGTAGACGATCTACTTCGGGCTATGTTTATCTATTAGCTGGTGGTGCAATTTCTTGGCACTTTGCCAAGCAAAACCTTGTGGCTTCATCCACCATGGCAGCTGAATATATAGCATGTTATGAGGCATCACTTCAGTCATCATGGCTGAGAAATTTTGTCATTAGGCTGCAAATTGAGGAAAGAATTGAAAGACCACTAAAGTTATATTGTGACAATAAATCAGCCGTGTTGTTCTCCAACAACAATAGGAGTTCGGCAAAGTCGAAACACATCGACATTAAGTTCCTAGTGGTTAAGGAGAAGGTAAAAAAGTGGACAGCTTTCCATAGAACACTTAGGCACTAACTCCATGATTGCGGATCCTCTCACAAAAGCTATCACACCCAAGGTCTTTCATGAGCATACTGTTCACATGGGTGTTTTGCTATGTGAAGATTTTTAGTTTAGTAGGAGTTAGATTGCGCATAACTTTTATCATGTTCTATGTAATTTGGGTATTTTGTATGAATACTTTGTATTCAAACTTCAGTTGATTAATCATTCAGTGTGGTATTATGTCTTTATACTTTGTACAATAAGGTTTTATGTTATTATTAAGGATCTCACTAAAGTTAAGTAGGACCAGTTGAAAATTGACATGTACAGATCATATTCATGTAATTTTCACACACATTTCATGTTAAATCTATGTCATTTAGTTGTGTCAATGTTGGTGATCATTGTTGACTTAGTCATGATTGATATGGCGAAATTCACTGTGATTCGATATAGAGACAGGACTAATAGACGAGATAATTTGGGTATGCCTAAGTCATAATGGCAATATTTAAGCGCGCAATAAGGATAAAATGTATGGAGAATCATATGTGTCACCAGTGGGAGATTGTTGGAATTTCTGACAATTTGTGGGTCACAAAAATAATTCTATAATTGTGTTATGGCCATTATGTAATTAGCCAAAATATAAAATGATCTTCAGTAATTAATTTGGTGGCTAAGGGCATATGTGACATGAAATATTATAAATGTAGATACCTCTAGGCAATTTCTGATTTGATGAAGGGACTGAATCAAAATTATTGCAACTAAAGTAGTAACCACTACGGGGTTACTTTTATGGGTTATGGTCCCCATTTATAGAGCAACATGTTTTCAAGTGTAAAAGTGGAGGAGAATAAGGAAGGATGAGAATAGTGTTATCCATAATGGGATAACACTATCCACTCATCCATAAGGCACATAAGCATAAGGCAAAACTCTCTCCATCCAAGCAACACACTCCCTAAGGCATTCTCATTCCCCTCTAGAGAAGTATAAGGAAAACCATTAGGCGCTCTAACATCTGGAAGATCATCACACCCTCATACCTTCGAGATTCCAAATGGCTAACCAAGGTATGTTCTTCATCTTCACCATGAAATCAATTGGGGTTTCTTCAGTCTGGGTCATGGTCGTTCCATATGGGTTTATGTATGGCCATAAACATTAGGTTATCGGAACGAAGCTATGATCATAAGGATTTTCGCGCTCAATCTATGGATTAATAGATTGAGAAATTCTCCAACATGTTTTCCTAATTATGCATTGTTGATTGTATACGACGTTTTAGATATCAGAAATATAAATGGTTGAGTGGTTGTGCGTTACTTTGTTTCTTGAAATATTAATGGTTGAGTGGTTATGCGTCTCTTCGTTTCTTGAAATATTAATGGTTGAATGGTTATTCGTATATTCGTTTCTTGAAATATTAATGGTTGTTCATCTATAAATATTGTGGTTCACTCCATGTTCTATTTCATCAGTAAGAGTATGTGTTTCTATAGATTGTATTTTTCTGGTTTGTATATTTTCTTTTGTTTCCTTCATATTGTCTCCTTTTTATAATTAGTCATGACACCCATGAAATGAAAATAAGAGGAAGAAAAAACACAGAGTTACAAAAAAGAGAGCAATACAGGACAAAAAGAAAAAATAAAGTTTTGTTAAAAGGAATAGAAAAAAGACAGACAGTAGATCTCAATAACTTGAATTTATTAAAAGTGTTAAAATTGTAATGTCAGGAACCCTATATTAGAATCATATCAAAGAGATCTTTAACATCTTTTGATTTGGCAAAATGACCCATATTTCAAAAGGAAAGTGGTTGTTATACAAGATTTACATGATATGAAGATTTAATCTGCAAACCATTTAGTTCATTATCATCTCATTTAGTTCATTGTCATCTACCAAATCACTTAGTTCATTGTTATTTCAGAAAAATAAATGTAGTTTGGCTCTTTGAATGAAGAATGAACAATTATTTTGGATGTTAATTTGAATGGTTATTAATGTTTAATATTTTTACAGTTTCATATTAATAAACACAATAAATAAATTAACAAAACTTAATAAACACAAAAAACAAATTAACAAAACTTAATGTTTAATATTTTTGCAATTTCGTATTATATAAACACAATAATATGGTAACTTACCTCATAGCAACTTCATGTTAAGTAAATTTTCATGTTGTATTTTGACCCTTAATATAATATGTTAATTTAATAAGCGCATAATTAGGAATACGTTGTTAATTTGGAAGTTGAGTCCAATTTAACATTCCATAATTAAGATTGTGATGTCAATTAAATTCTATTCAATAGCGCATAATTGAGATAACGTTGTTAATTAGATTCTATTCAACAGCGTATCATTCAGGAAACGATGTTAATGTGTTCATGAAAATGAGTAGTAACCAACTGGATTCACAATCACAGTGCAACCCTTAAGAAACATTGTTGAAGATATCAATACAATAACGCAACCATTAATATGCGCTGTTGAATATGTCATATTAACAACTTAACAACGCTATCTACATAAAGTGTTGTTACAACAGTTTAAATATTTAAAAGATGAATCAGTTACATCTATGCTCTCAAACTTAATCGAAAAGAAACATCGACCCTCGTACTCTCATAAACCTTCATACTCTCATAAACCCTAAAAAAATTCATCAATGACTTCCCAAAATGGTGATCATGGATCTCACAGTGGTGACGAAACTACACCGACTCCACAAGACAAACAAATCGTTGCTCACAAACAAATTTCACGTGGAATGACTTCCATGAAGAATGTCATTCGGGAAAGAAGTAATGATGTGAAGATAGAAGTTCAATGGAACTCAAAAGGCCATTGATTAAACACGAAGGGTGTCAACTCATTGGTAAGCTACATTGAAGGTGTGGTTAGGTAGAATGTGCCGCTAACATTCAACAAATGGACTGATGTTAGGTTGAATATCGTGAAGGAGCATATTTGGTTTTTGTGTGTTGGTTTTTGTGTTTACATGCAATGTACATATATGCGTTTGCATGCAATGTACGTATATACATGTGTTTGTATGCAATATAATGTATTTTAATTTCAGTCAACTTTTCATGTTGGTGGGGAGCATAAGGATTATATCCTTAAATCTGCTAGCAAGGCTCTCCGACAATTCAGAACCGATGCCGGAAAATGTATTAGAGATGATGATGATGACAATGTCAACCTTAAACCTCCAAAGAAATAAGCAAATGTCGTTGAAGAAGAGAATTGGAAGACTTTTATCACCCTACACATACAAGACGAGTCTTTCTTGATAAAATCATATTCTTTGTATTGACTTTATTCTTATATATGCTTTTGTATTGGAAGAGGACTGTTGATGTTAATGTTGTTTGTTTTTGCATAAATTAAGTAATGAAAACTACAATAGGGCATCTAAGTCTTTGTATCCATACCGAGCGGGGTATAGAGGAATCGAAGAAAAAATTGTAAGTATTGTTAATTTGTAAGTATATTATTGGTTATGTTTTGTATGTATATATATATCTAATTACATCATTATTGGTTATGTTTTGGCAACTGAACAACAAAAGCAATACACCTTTGACTCCATATGGAGTAGAACTCGATATTCTATGAGTGGATGCCCATAAGAATAAGGATGATGTCATCTATAATGAACAAGTTCAAGAAGTGACAAAATATGTTGTAAGTGCTCATTTTTTAATTATACTTAGTTTTCATACTTTATTTATCAAAATATGATTAATTAACATTATATTTGCGGTTAGCCAGCGAACATTTGTACCTTATCCAAAGTGTGCAATCATAGCCTAAATGAGCTAGGTTCAAAATCGAAATGATGGTCTCATGCAATAGTTCAACTAATTTGAGCAATCAATGAAGGTGGAGGAAGCTAAGTGGCAACGACTAGCTAGTGTTGTTGGCCCTGTTCCTTCAACCATCAATGAGAGTTGCACACCTCCTTCTTATAAAATTCTCATTCTGATTCCCATTCTTGAAGTAATTTAATTAACTTATTTTAATTTATTTGATATTTAGTTTATGGTCGTAAACTAATTATATGTTTTAACTAACGTATAGAGAATCAGTTCTTGCAAACTTTTTCTGGGTACCCCATCTAGCTGAGTAGTGGGTATTGGGAAAGTGCACAAATCAGTTGATGCTATACTGCATAATGCACGTATTTCATGTCATCGTGTGAAGGACTCGATTGATATTGCAATCGATGATGATGTATTGCTGCTGTAACGCCCCGAAAAATACTTCTAAAAAAACATTGCGGAAAAATGGGTAAATTTATTTTTTTGAATAAAGAGATGTATAAAATTGTTTCCTTTTTAAAACCTTCCTTTTCCGGGACATCACTTTAAGTAACTCAAATGCGGAAAATCAACTTATCGTTATCGAATGATAACTTAACCTGATTCACAATTTCCTGA
>NC_032016.1:18932092-18932367 GCF_001865875.1 Lupinus angustifolius
CCTTCGCTCAAGCGAAAATTCAATCAACAATACCATTTTAAAACTGGGCATCTCTCGCTTAAGCGAGGCCCTCTCGCCTAAGCGACAATTTATCTTTAAATCTCAAATAAACTTAAGCCTACCTCGCCCAAGCGAGACATCATCAAAATCCTGATTTTTTTTTCTTTTTTTACTTTTTTTTTTTTCGGCCCGAGCGAAACTTTTGCTCGCCCCAGTGAGAAAATTCTCAATTTTCATCGAAATCCTGGGCATTTTTCGCCTAAGCGAGACCCTTG
>NC_032016.1:18932467-18932679 GCF_001865875.1 Lupinus angustifolius
CATACTTAAATCTCATCAACATCCATTGGTTGAATGTTGAAAGATCAAGGTTTGAAGATGGAAGAAGAAATGAGAAAAATGAGAGAAAACTTGAAGAGAGGTTTTTACCTTCTTTTAGAAAATTTTGCAAATGAAGAGTGTGAGAGAAGTGTAGAGTGAGGAGTGCTTAAGGGGAGAGGGAAATCTGATTTCCCTCCTAGGCACTCATGAAG
>NC_032016.1:18932779-18954651 GCF_001865875.1 Lupinus angustifolius
TTATGAAGCCAACGGCGCAATCGGAATTCGATTCCGAGTTACGGAACTCAAAAACCACTTTTTGAGCCGTACCGGGTGGATTTCGGCCCCGACAGTGGTTCAGAACCGACTGTCTCCGAAAATTACCAAAATTTACCACAAAATAGGAAATAAAATTTCAAGACTAAAACTCAACTAGAGTTTCGTCTAATTCTTTATCGAAATTTCCCAGAAATTCATTTTCGAATATATAATTAATAAAAATATTAATAAATTCTTATAATTCCAAATCGTAAAATTCGCGGTGTTACAGCTGCCAATTCCTCTCGATGAAGATATCTTCACAGTTGGAGAGGTTATAGACACTTTTGTGGCTTGTCCAATAGACCTTGTACAAGTAATTCCTTCTAATGTATGATTTTTCACCTTATGTTAACTCATATTATATATATATATGTATGTTTTTTTATTGAATATTTAAGGAAAATGTACACTCCAACCCCAGTAGTAACTCAAAGACTAAGCCATCTACGAGGATGTAAGCTTGATGTCATCTACCAAAGATGTGAGCTCGAAGTCGTCTACGGGGATGTGAGCTCGAAGCCGTCTACGGGGATGTGAGCTCAAAGCCGTCTACGGGGATGGGAGCTCCAAGAAGAATACCAACTATTGTACTCAGTTATTTGAGCATGTACAGAAGTTGAGAGATGATATAATAAGTATATCAATTCCCAACATAATCTTCAGGATTGATGTTGAGGAATACGTTAGCATCAATGAAGTCCAAGATGTATATAAACATGATTGGATATGTGCAACTACTTTATGTAAATATATGAGGTAAATTATGTTTTCTTAACTTCTCGCTTTTGTATTACGGTGTGTTATAATTAACTGACATTTGTGTTATATATATTATGTACTTGTATGGAAATTTGGTTTCGGTAAATAAGAAAAAAGTTATGTTCATATCGTCACACGTTACCGCTTTAGTGTCGAGTGACAAAAAATAAGATTGGGGAACAGACAAAACGAATTGTAGATACTCTCCTCATTCATAAAGAAGCTGCAGATTTATTTCTAGCACATTTTAATAGTGGGTGAGCATTTTTTAATTGTCTTTTATATTTTTGTCTTTCGTATGTTTGTTGTGCTTAACATTTCTTAACCATGTACATATGTTTTGTTAGGCAACATTGGCTTTTGATTGCCATCAATCATGTCAATGAAGAAATATACTACTTTTACTCATTGACGCATGGTGATCCGAACAAGTACACCGCTATGAAAGAATTATTTTCTAGGTAAGTGGACTACTCATTTAAACTTTTAGTTACACTTTCACTTTCCTAGTTGCTTAATAAGTAAGTACATTTTCTATTATTCAGTGTGGTGAGAGTTTATAAAGGCTGTAATTATTATAGAAAAACGATACCACAACATAAAATCAAGTGGAGTCATATAAAAGTATTGGAACAATTATATGTGTGATGTATTCTTTATTTTAATTAAGGTTATACTTATATGTTTACTTTGTTTTAATTGTAGATCCTTTGTCAAACAAATGAGGTAGATTGTAGCTATTACGTGCTGAAATTCATGAAGGAGATCATTCAACAATGGTCAAATAATGAAATCAAGTTTGTTGGTAAATCATATATAAATGACTAAGTCAACCATATTAGAGAACATTGGTCAAAGTATGTACTTAGTTTTGTTGGCAAATCATATGTATAGTAGATTTTTGCACAGATTGTAGCTTAGGGAACTCATTTAAAGTTCAATGTAATGTATATGTTTTGGTGTATGCAATATATGTTTCTCTAACATTACAGTGTAATTACTGTTCAATATATAAAGTCAGTTGAAATTCAGTTATGCTCATATAGTTGTGATTTGATATATCTGTATGCATTCAGTTTGTTATTTTATTCTATTACTGTATGCATTCAGGTTATTTTCTATTATGTTCTTAACTATGCAGAATTATGAATAAAGGTCTTCAACAACATTTTTTTATAAATGCGTTGTTGTTATACCTATACAAAGTACTTTTTAAACATGTGTTGTTGATGATGTAGACTTCAACAGCGTAATCACACACAAAAACGATGTTGAATACTTACTGCTCATACTATTTTCTTCCACCTATACAACAGTGCATGTGTGAAAAAGCATTGTCGATATGTTCAACAATTAATCACGTGCACAAGATACACTATCAGGTTTTTGTCATTATTTCCTTTATACAAAACTATTTCTCATTTCCTATATAGTTTGAATGTTATATATTTTCATTATTAATTGTTATATATATTTAATTAATTGTCATTAGTCGAATGTCATAATGTCGATATTAATTTGAATTTCATTAAAAAAATTAATTAGTAAAAAAATTATTATATCTTTCACAATGTTTCCTTCAGGTTGCGTTATGGAACACTTACCTTCTTTATATTTGAATGAGGAGTTCCTCCACGACGCTATTTGTAGGAGGAGATGTTGATTAGGTATAATTGACAGCGCTATCTTCATTATGCATTGATGAAGATATTATCAGAACCTAAAAAATTAAAATATTCTCGCCTTCTCACACATTCAGCAATCTCAACACTCATTTACTCAGCAGCGAAACTCATTTACTCTCAAAATTGACCTCGAAAATCATTCAACCTCATCATCATTCGACACCAAATTTCGAAAATCATTAACTCATTCAACACTGATTTCAAAAGTCCTTCACTCGTTTAACCTCAAAATCATCATTCACACATTCAATGTTGAATTGAAAGTGAGTTTTATTTATTTGTCTTTTTAATTTTATTATATTTAACTTGTATTGAGTTATTAATATTTTCCTTATAAATGAGTGAAAGCTTGCATTGAGTTGAGGTTTCCGATCTCTTTCACTTTAATTACATAATAATGTATTTGCTCTGCTTGGTGAGCTTAACTCCAAGCTTTAGGGATTTATGATCATTATATTTTTTTGTTAATAGAGAATGAATCGAAAATGGATGTGTGTCAATCAATTAACGAATGAGTATGAGGAATGAGTAAAATCATTTGTTAGCTTTGCAATTAAGAATGCTAAAAACTCTAATAGAATTGTATGTCCTTGCTTAAGATGTTGTTACTCAAACTGAATTACTCTAAATGAGTTACAAGTTCATTTAGTGTGTCACGGTATTGATCAAAGTTACACATGTTGGACAAGACATAGTAAGAATAGAGATGTTATAGATTGTGATGATGAAATGCATATGAAAGAAAATTACATAAATGCATATGAAGACGATCTTTTGGAGGAAATGGCAAACATTGTCGAAGAAGATCTTTAGGATTATCCTGAGATGTTTCAATGGTTGATAAGTGATGTTGAGAAACCATTATATGATGGTTTTACTAAATTCAAAATATTGGCAGAGATGTCAAGGTTGTATAAGTTGAAATCTGTTAATGGATGGGCTGATAAGAGTTTCACTAACTTACTTGCACTTCTGAAAGATATGTTGCTAGAAGATAATGTGCTCCCTTCTCGAACGTATGATGCAAAATAAATGTTACGCTCCATTGGCATAGACTACACTAGGATACATGTTTGTGAAAATGATTGCATCTTATTTTTTAATGAGTATGCTTCCTTAAAGTTTTGTCTGAAATGTAATGTATTAGGGTATATGAAGGAAGACTCAATTCCCAAAAAAGTTGTATGGTATCTTCCTATCAAAACATGATTCAAGCGTATGTTTAGCAATACCAAAGATGCAAAGAAGTTGACATGGTATGGTGAAGAAATGATTAAAGATGGCAAACTTCGGTATCCTACAGATTCTCCTCATTGAAACAAATTGATCATGACTATCCTAATTTTGGTCAAGAATTAAGAAATCTACGCCTTACTTTGTCAAAGGATATAATTAACCCACACAATGTTCAAATTTTCTCCCACAATACATGGCTAATGATGTCGGTGATATACAACCTACCTCTTTCTCTATGCATGAAGCGCAAATATGTGATGTTATCTATGTTAATTTCTAGACCTAAACAACCAGGAAATGACATAGACATATATTTGGCTCCATTAATTGAATTGAAGCAAATGTACGAGACATGCATAAATGTATATGATGCGTATAGGGAAGAAAACTTCAACTTGAGGGCTTTGTTATTCGGCACAATCAGTGATATCCCTACCTATGTTAATTTGTCCGGATATAGTACACCAGGACATTTTGCATGTCCTATATGTGAATACAATACTCATTCAATGAGGTTGGAACACTATAAGAAGAATGTCTTCCTTAGCCATCATAGATTTTTGCATTCAGATTATCACTATCAACAATGGAGAAAAGCATTTGATGGGAACAATGAAGAAGGTCGTGCTCCTTTGTCGTTGACGAGTGACCAATTATTTCAAAAGCTAAAGGGTTTGAATAATAACTTTGGTAAACCTTTTGCAAAAGAAATTGTCACTAATGGGTGGAAGAAAAGGTCAATCTTCTCTGAATTATCAAATTAGAGTTCATTATATGTAAGACATTTTCTCGATGTTATGCATATTGAAAAAATGTGTTTGAAAGTATCTTTGATACCTTACTTAATTTCCCTGGTAAGACCAAAGCTGGCTTGAATGCAAGGTTGGAGTTGGTTAGTATGGGAATAAGAAAGGAATCGGGGACGATAATGAAGGGAAAATGTACATTTCTACCTCCAGCAGCTTATACTTTATCGAGGAAAGAGAAAATGAAATTTTGTAAATTTCTTCATGGTGTTAAAGTTCCATAGGGGTACTCTTCCAACATTCAGAACCTCATATCAATGAAAGACCTCAAGTTAAAAGGTCTTAAGTATCATGATTGTCATGTACTTATGGAGCATTTCTTGCCTATTGGAATACGGTCAATTCTTTCTAAAAAAATTCGAGGAACCATAACTAAGTTATGCTTCTTCAAGGAAATTTGTAGCAAAGTGATTGACCATGATAAATTACCTGCATTGCAAAGGCAAATTATTTTGAATTTGTGTGAGCTTGAATTGTATTTCCCATCTTCTTTTTTGACATAATGGTTCATCTAAGCATTTATCTTGTTTGAGAGACACAACAATGTGGCCCTTCCTATATGAGATTGATGTCCCCCTTTGAGCGTTATATGAAGACATTAAAAGGGTATGTGAAAAACCGATCAAAACTAAAGGGTTATATTGTCGAGCGATATGTTGTTGAAGAAGCTCTTGATTTTTGTACCAGATACCTTACCGATGGTGATTTCATGGGCATTCCAAAGATACAAAATGCAAAAAAATATTTGGTGAAGGTATCACTGGGAATAAAATATTGACTATAACAAGAACCGAATTGGAGCAAGCGCACTTATATGTTTTACATAATGCCAACGAGGTTCAACCATATGTTGAAATACACATTACGCAAGGAAATATGGATCAAAAAATCACATTGGTGAGGAGTTGGATATAAATGCACATTAGGTTTCCGAAAGATTGAAATGGTTAGCCAATGGTCCAAGTATTCATGTCTTATCCTATATTTGTTGTAACACCCCAGCCTTGACATGCGACCTCACAGGCCCATGAATACACTGGGTGTGCCACCCACCAGCTGAAATACCCTCTACAATATTTTATTCCCCACAAAGGGAGCCTTCTGCGACTTGAACCCGTGACCTCAGGAATAAATAGTCATTTTAAGCTTAATGGTAGCAACTCATGGGTTAAGTGACTATTTATCCCTGGGTCACGGGTTCGAGTCGCAGAAGGCTCTCCTTTGTGGAGAATAAAATATTGTATGGGGTATTTAAGTTCGTGGGTGGCACGCTCAGTGTATTCATGGGCCTAGGAGGTCGCATCTCAGGCTGGGGTGTTAAAAGAAAGGTCGTATGTCAGAATTTGGGTGTTACACTGGTTACCTAACTAATGGGTTCATATTTATAAAAAAGAAGATGATAAAAGTAAAATGCAAGATAGTGGTGTGACTCTTGTAGCTCGAACTTTACACATGTCAAGTACAAAAGATAGAAACTCAATATATGCGACCATGTCATACTTTGGTGTGATTGAACGAATATGAGAATTGGATTACATAATATTTCGGATGCCGGTTTTTTATTGTAGTGGGTTGCTAACAACAACGGCTTCCAAGTTGATGAGTTAGGATTCATGCAGGTGGATCGTAATAGGCCAGGATATAAAGATGAGTCATTTATTCTAGCATCACAAGCTCAACAAGTATTCTATGTTAGTAATCCAACTTATATGAAATGGTCTATTGTTCTTTTAACTAACAAAATAATCGTCTATAATATTAATGACCAAGAACATGAAGATGATCCTTTTTTGGGACATATCAGTCGCGTGAGAGCGGACCAACTACGGATGATAATTTATATACACGATAAAAGGCTTTCAGTCAATCAATATGTTCTTCCAAACAAGGATGATCTTACAAGCCAAAAACAATCAAAGAAAGAGAAAAAGTAGATACAAGTAGTCTTTGTATAACTATAGCTTAATTTTAATTGTTTGTAATTTGTATAATTTTGTTTCTTTGTAATTTGGATATTTTTTTATTTGCAATTATGTACTCTGTCAAAATATAATTGACATGATATTCATTGTTTGTAGTTTGTATTGTATTGATGTTAATAAAATAAACTTTTGGCCTGTATTAATGTGTATCTGTTGTTAAGTTTGTATAAATGTTGATGATGTTGAGAATATATGTGTTTCTAATAAATGTATATGCATGTATTAATTTCTACAAATTAAGAGCAAATTCTAGGGGAATCTCTGGCATGCACTGTTGTGAAGGATTAATAGAATGGCGCTTTTTATAGATTGCATTGTTATATATGCTTAGTACAACAGCGCTATTGTGTGATGCACTGTTGTATTATGGTGTTGTTTGAGAACATTTATGAATAATACAATGACGCTTTACTAAAAATCTGTTGTTATATATATATATATATATATGCAATACAACAGCGCAACAATAAGCATTGTTAATAATACCTATAAATGTGTTGTTTATGTAAGACATATATGGCAACATTGTGTGTACGATGCACTATTGTATTTATGCAATATATGATATCGCTTTTTGTGTGATGCACTATAGTACATATTCAATACAACAATTGTTGAGAAGTGTTGTTAATCATGACAAGATATTGATAGGACAAATCGCAAGTGCACGATTATGCCGTCAAGTAATAAAATATTGATCCCACGAGGACAGGAAAACTCCTTTAATTATAACAATTAATTTATCATTAACTCAAATAGGAATTAAAAGTGAGTTTAGAAAAAGTGAACAATTGACAAGAATAATTATGAAAATAGTAAAAGGATATTGAAATCTAATTTAGGAAGAGATTGAAATCCTTAACTTTCATGGTACGATTATCAATCAAATCATTTAATTTGATCTTTCTATTCAATCGCTTCGTAGCAACCCAAAGTGAATACCATAAACCCCCGAGAATCCTAATACTACTCTCGTGAATTAGGATTCTAGTTTGAATAACCGAATGGTCAGATAGTTGGGTTCACCTCTCGGTTCTTCCCCAATGTATCTAAGATGTGTAATTTGTTGGCCAGACAACTCACACAAATAAAACTCAGTTTAATGATTCAAATCACAACATTAAATAAAATAGAAATAAGAACAACTATTTATTCAATGTAAAAGGGCATAGCCCCAATCCTAAAAACAAAGGGAATTACTCACTCATAATGGAGAAGAGAATACCAAATTCTAAATTAGAGAATTGTAATGTAAAATGTAAAGTGTTTTCATCCTTCAGGGAGAACCATCATATATCCTAATTGCAAAATATTGGGCTAAGCCCAACAAAACAAATCTAAAAAATAGGAATATAATATAACATCTATGGCTTCTTTTGGCCCTTCAATTGGTCTACGCATAGCCTCAACACTGAATTTCATCTTCTTGCACCCAATCTCTACTCTTTTTGGCTTTAATTCATTTAAACTACACAACATAGTCAAAAACACCCGCCCAACCCGAACAAAGAGAAATAAAAGCTAAAAACAATCCTAAAGTCCTAATTATATCCTAAAATGCAAGTTAAATGCAATGCAAATGTAGCATAATTTCACACTCATCAGATAATATTGCGGTAAACAGAAAGCGCATGAAAGTGTTGTTATACATCTAAAATACGCGTTGTTGAGCTGCAACTTTGGCATACTTTCTATTATTATCGTCATCATTGTTGAACGGCTTAAATTCTTGATGTTAAAGTGAGGGTTTCATTGTTGAATCTATAAGTACCTAAGCGCTCATTGATAAGGTTGGCAAATGGATGGATTTGGATTTGAATGTTAATGGATGGATAGAAAGTCATTCTTCAATCCATATAAATTCATTTAAACTAAATTTTTGAAGTTATCCAATTTATCCATATCAAAACTTAATTGATGGAATCCATCCATAAAGATGGCAATATGAGCATTATATGTGGGCCGACTCGCATTGCCCGCAAAAAATACGGGCATGACATCACATTTTTGTTTGTTAGCCCATATTGCCTAGCCTACTTGCCCACTACAATTGCGAGCATTTCAAGCGGGCTACATAGGCGGCATGTGGGCATAAACTGTACCCATTTGGTGTAGGGCTAGATGGCCAAACCTAGAGACCGACTCACTTGTGTGACAGTGTGACCTGTGCATCTCCATTCTTCGAGACCAAATCTCACCATTTACAGAAAAGACCAAATGACACCGTTCACACAACACAAATACAAGTTCCATTCTTCTCATTCTTAGAGACCATTGCCCTCTACCTCTCCTTATTAAGGTATTTAATTTTATCTATCTATTTATTTCTCTCTTTTGTTTGGCTACCACTTACACAATATTGTTATTTTGATCCAACATATATGATTTGATAACTTTGGCATGTAGCATTTTTTTCAGTTAAAAAAAAATAGTTCCCAAACTCTTAGTCTCATCTAGACTTTTCTATTTTGCTAGATGTTGTTGTGTATCATTGGTCAGTCTCATTCTCTTATTCATTTTGCTAGTGGTTGTGTTGCAAAAGCAACATTATAGCTTCTTCCAAGTGATGAGAAAATAGCACCACCAATAAAATTTTATGTTTTTTAGTGTAAATAGTAAAATGTATGTGGGTCACCCGCATGCCTGTTTGTCCGTTTTAAAACGGGTAGGGCACGTGATTTTGTCCATTACGTATTTGTGGGCATACCCATGTCTGCTTAAGTTTTGCGGACATAATGCGGACACGAGCAAAACGAGCCAAGCAATCTATTTTGTCATCTCTATCTATCCATGACTCCATTTTTATAGATTTAGATGGATGGATATCTAATCCAATTGATTTTTTATTATAACTAAAAACACTATTGAATAAAATCATTATTTTAAAAACTATTATCTCAACAAAACATATTTTAAAATCATCTTTTAAAAAACCACTTTTAAAATCATTTTTTTAAAAAGGTTATTTTTTTTAAAAAATGATTGTTTTTAAAATGTGATTTTTTTTTAACTTTTAAAAAAATTGCAATATTCTACAAGCATGCGATGTTTAAGATTATATGTGTAAAGTTTTTAACAAATACTTATAAAGTGTAATATATATGCACTATTAATATAAAGATTATATATAATCACTATATTATTCGTCATTTATTTAGATTACTTTCACTAAAGAGTCAGTGATGATTAAATATAAATGGTTGATAATGTAGTGACAGTGTATAAAATTCATAAATTGTCAGTATATACATTCTTTTCTCATGTACTTAAGAATAAAATTTTAATATTAATTACATATACATATCTTATAATTGATATCAATTTAATGAAATATTAAAAGTGAGAGTGTGAATCATAAATATAATTGCTTGAATTTATTTATTTTTAATATTAAACCAAATTAAAAAACAAATAACATCATTTTTTGAATTTTTGTTTTTTGGATAGATTGAGTATCCTTCAAAATTGATATATCCATTGGATATAATGGATGGATTTGAATCCATCTATTGGATATAATAGATGAATTTGAATTCATTCATTATCAACATTATTCATTAGATTATATCTATTTAAATATATTAACTATAACGTATAGATTTGAATGGATTTATTTTGTATGAATTAATGATTGTGGATAATTTTATCATCACTACTCATAGAGTCGTGGGATATGTCTTAACTTTGATGAGCCACCAAGACTTCACTCACCTAAACTTTTTTGTCAATCATACATAAAATATTACAATCACAAACAAAAATAGTAATACTTCATTAGTTCCATATTTTTTGATGTTTTACATTTCTATTGTAATTTTTGATGTGTTTGTAAACTAGATATATATTTATGTTTTACATTCAAACTATAAGTTTTTATCTCCTATTTCTAATTTCTTTGAATTCAATTTCCAATATATATTATGAAATTATTTTAGTTAGACTATATCAAACTTTTATATCATTTAATGATTTCTTAAACTATGTGTCTAATCCTAAATATATACCAAGAGATTTGTTTTTAACAAATACACTTTTTATCATTTATATATGTTTTATCTACTTTCTCTGCTTTACTTTTGCCCTTAGCTAGCAAATCTAAGTTTAATGATGACCATAAACTACCAAAAATCATGTCCACCGTAGTTTGGGGAGGCGGTGAGATTTTCCATTCGTCATTATAGGCCACTAAGACTTAGTACTAGCATAATGATATGTTTTTTTACACAAAGCTACACATTACCGTGAATTTCGCCAAAGGAAAAGCCCTTTAATCATGAAATTATGAAAATCAAATGTAATAATTATTGACATGATTATAAGGTTCAACATTAAAATCATGAATTATATATATAGACATTTTTCTGTGTAACGGTAGAAGTTTGTATTGTTCGTAAATCCAAATTAGCGGATGACTAAATATCAAATTTTACCAATATAATATAAAATTACACTATCATAATATGATGCATAATATATTTCATCGATATCATATAAAAGAGTTTATTTTCTTAAATTAAATGTGTCAATTAAAAACCAACAAGGTCCGTCATAATTAATAGACAATTGAGTTTCTTAAAAATGATATTATGAATTCGATCCACACTATATGTATTGAGAAGGCTCTGTTGCTAGAGAAAACTCGCTTTGGTGATTTTTACACCTCGAAAATTATTATTTTTAAAGAAACCCTTATGTGTCAAAAAAATCCCTCTTGTTAAATATATTGATTCCAGAAAACCTAAGATTTGTCACCCTTATGTGATTCATGTTTTGTTTATTGATGAATGAGTAGATAGTGATACCTAAAGCATTTGAGTTAGACTTCTCTTTATTGAAGTGTTATATAAAAGTAAAGAAAAAATAATCCACATTGACATCAAAAATAATTTGTCTCTCCATTACTAGAGAAGAGTCTAATCAAAACATTTGCTTTACCCTTAAGTCATTAATGCTATATTTCGATGAATAAAATAGAGTGAAATGAGATTCAGTGGTTTAGTTTGATTATACTGAAACGAAGTAAATGGAGTTACTTACTATCTCACATATGCATGTGTATTTTCATCTTTATCGATGCACATTGATTATAATAATACATATCATAATTAATACAATCCTCCATGAAGATCTGAAACCTATCAGATACATGTGGTACCATGTGCAATAAACTCACCTAAAATAACTGTGGTTAAAGTCACATTCTCTGTATATCATCATTTCTCCCTATTAACCTATCAAATTCTCTTTAGTAAATTATTATCTTATATACTCATTGTCTCCTCTAATTATAATGAAATAAAACTTATAATAAATATTTAAAATTTTTAATTGATATCATATATATTGCTATTAACCTATCAAATAGATAGGAGTAAGGATTATTTGGCAAGTACAACATAGTAATATATAAAAAATAATATATGATAATACTTTTATTATTTTATTTACCATGAAATCACATTTTTTTTTATTAAAAATATATATAAAAATAACTATTTAATGGAGAGGGTTTGTTCATCAAATAGTGACATGATTTATGAAGTAGTACTTATTCACCAGACACGTAAATATGTATATAACTCATGCAAACTCACCTCATTCCATTGCATCAAACACAGCACAAAATGGCTTCATTTTCATCCCTATCCTTTCAAACTCTCATTCTCTTCGCCGTTATCTCTGCCGTTACCCCCTGCCCGCCGTCAGACCGGGCAGCACTCTTGGCCTTCAGAGCTGCCCTGACCGAACCCTACATGGGTATCTTTAATTCTTGGTCCGGCTATAACTGCTGCCAAGGCTGGTACGGCGTTACCTGCGACCCCACCACTTATCGTGTCACCGATATTACCCTCCGAGGTGAACCATCGGAAAAGAACCTTCAGAACCTTCGCCGGAGTTCCGGATTAATGACCGGGAATATCTCGCCGGAGATTTGCAACCTGGACAATCTCACCACTCTCGTCGTCGCCGACTGGAAATCTATCTCCGGCGAGATTCCGTCATGCGTTACCTCCCTCTCCTTGCTCCGAATCCTCGATCTCTCCGGAAACCAAATCTCCGGCGTGATTCCGGTTGACATCGGGAAGCTCCAGCGACTTGCTGTTCTGAACCTCGGTGATAATGCTATCTCCGGTAAAATTCCGGCGTCGATTGTTGACCTCGCCGGACTAATGCACCTTGACCTTGGCAACAATAAAATCTCCGGCGAGTTACCCTCCGATTTCGGAAAACTCGGCATGTTGAGTCGAGCTTTATTGAGCCAGAACAACCTCACCGGTTCAATTCCTAGTTCGATCTCTAAAATGAACCGGCTCGCGGATTTGGATTTATCAATGAACCAATTCACCGGTTCAATCCCGGTCGAGTTTGGACAAATGAAGGTTCTCTCTATTCTCAAATTGGATAGTAACTCTTTATCGGGTCAAATACCATCCACTTTGTTAAATAATGCGGGTATGGGTATATTGAACTTGAGCCGAAACGGGTTAGAGGGTACCATACCCGATGTTTTTGGGACAAAGTCTTATTTCATGGCACTTGATTTATCGTTTAATAAATTGACGGGTCGGATACCCGGTTCGTTATCGGCGACTCGATTTATTGGGCATTTGGATGTGAGCTACAACCACCTTTGTGGAACCATACCAATTGGCGCTCCATTTGATCATCTTGATGAGGTGTCATTTAGTAACAATGATTGTTTGTGTGGAAACCCATTGAAAACTTGTTGATGGATCACCCGAAAAATGTATTGGGTTGTTGTTGAATGTTACTATCCATAATGAGTTGATTGTAATGAAGCTTGAGTGTGATTTAGTTTTGATTTTCATGTAATAGATTTTGTCAAATATCAAGTAATGTACTGAAATATTTTTTTTTATATGAGTACTATTACATACTGGCAATACTTCTAGCACACTTTCATACTTTGTATTATAAACTTAGAGGGCATTCACGAAACAATGTATATTGTTGTTAGTTTTCGGTAGATATTGAAATATATCTGGAATTGGATTGAGTGTATGATATGCTAATTTGAAAAGGATATTAGAGTTGAGTGTTGTATCTTAAAATATTGTAATAACGAGATGGGTTTGTATATTTTAGTGCTGAAAGTTGAAACAAGCAAACAGATGAGGAGAGTAAAAAGCATATGCATGTGCATACAAGTGAGAATGGATCTTGTGTTGCATGTGGGTGGGACTGGGAAGATGAGAAAGATTTGGGTTATAATTTCATTATTGTTGTCACATTAATTAATGTAAATGTATAAATTATACAAGCATTATTGCATGGTCGTTACATTTCTCTAGTCACTCTGCAAACGGTCTTTCTTCATTAGAAAAATTTAGTGGGTCAAATAAGAAAATAGAGAGATCACAAAAATAAACATATATGTTCAGAACTCCATATACATACATGATTTAGTACCACTTAAAGTTGGATTTGTAAATCAAACTTTTGTTGTGGAACATGTATGACTGATTTTCTTAAAACGTCTCAGCCAGCTGACTATCTGATCAAATGTCTTTACATTACATTAATATGCATATATATTCTTTTGATAATGCTTGTTTTAAACTTAATTCTAGAAAAATTCAATTTAATATTTACATGTAAAGTTATTTTCAATTTAAGCAACCTTATAAAAAAATGTTTTTAAGATTTGAACTAGTGATCTTTAGGTTATAAATCAACAACCTTAATATTACATAATTCATCATCTTAAAAATTACATATTTTATAAATTTTGGGACAAACCTTCACTTTTATAGGTCCCCACTGTTTTAGGAAAAGAATCATCTCAATCAGAAAAAAATTGTTAGTTTTGCACTTGTATCGTAGATATTAAAAATTATATATATATATAAAGAATAGAAGTATCATATAATTCTATCTTTTCATACTATTTTTTATATACTTATCTCTAAGTACCTCCCGTACTTAGAGATCCTAATTGACTATTTTATGACTGAAAATATATTTACCTCATAGTTTCTCAATCATACAAAACACCACTAAGGAATAAGGAACTATATTATGGTTCCTTTACTGTTACACTGTTTTTCAGTCCAACCATTACCAATTTGATAATACTTTGCATGATTGCATGACTAAACTCATCACAAAATTTTATAAGAACTAAAATGATAACTCTTGTATTGGAGGAGAAAAATATGGAATTCCTCCAAAATCTATCAATGATATTACTTTTGCCATGGTATCATGATATGTCTTAGTTTCTCAAGCTACCATTTAAAGTAAAACTAATCTTAACTACAATAACCGAAAACTATCTAAGAATGAGTCATTTTCATCTTTAACATCCCCTCAAGCTGGAGAGTGAATATCATTAACTCTCAACTTGGGTATAAGGTAGCAAACATGAAAAGTCGGATCTAGAGTTTGGAAGAACCACCAATGAAAGAATAAATCACCAATTAAAGGAGGCAAATATCAGAACTTGATCTTGGACTAAGAATATTATGAGACATTGTTGTATCTATCTTTGTCATATCCCCCGTTATGTCAAGATTGAAGAAATTTTGGTGAAGACTCTGAATATACTCAAAAGCAAAATTACATGTAACCTTGGAGTCATCAGATCTAGAGTGGCAATCTTGGAGATGAAAATAAGAAACATCGAGGAAGGAGAGGAAGAAAAAGAAAGTAATGATCCCAAATATGTCATTAGGGTCTTAAAGAAATTTCAAGACATATAAGAATTCTTCAAAATATAGCACATGAAACTAGGAATATTGTGCTAGTAGAATTAATGGAAGAAATATAAGAATTCATAGAAGAGAATGAATTGAAATTGAAAGTAGTTGTTCATCAAGAACAAACATAATAGAAAGAAGATCAAATGAGATTATCTCAAGAATACCATATTGGTTTCTTGACTAAAGAATAAGTGAAAACTAGAATGTGATCAAATATGAACATTTTTTTGTTCAATGAATGCTAAAAAAACCATTTTGGTTTCTTGGCAAAAGATTGAGAGAAATATGAGCAATTTTTTTTTGCTCAAGAATATGATAAAGAAAGAATAGAAAGAAACTTGTTGAAGAATGTTCTAATCCCAATGATAAAGATGATAGGGCAAGTGTACCAATTGATGAACCCTCAAGATAAGACACAGCTTGGTGAACCATATGTGTTGAAGTTCTTGATTTTGATTCTTTTGCACTCACTTTGATGGTTAATGCATGATGATGTCGATGAATAAGCCAAGAGAGAATGGAAAAAAGGATCCAAAAACTACCAATAGGAGTGCTCTAGGGGAGGTTGGCATATTTTCTGTGTATGAAACTGTATCCTCAAAATGATAAGAGTCATTTGCACTACAGTGCAGATTTCCATCAACTGTTGAACAATATAATTCCTAAATGGCACAACCATCAACTCATCCATGCAATCAAGCAGCTCCAAGAAATTGAAAGAAGAAATAAAAGAAAGTTTGAGAAATAGATATTTTGCTATGATATCATCTTAGTTTCTTAGCAATCATGCAAAAAAGAAAAGAAGAGAATTGAAAGAGCAAAAAAGAGAAGAAAATATTGAACTTGCATTATTATAATTGAAATATGTATAAAGACAAAGTGCAAATAATTTATACAAAGGAAAATTGGTAATTGCTTGAAACTCAAGCTACCATTTAAAGTAAAACTAATCCTAACTACCATAACTAAAAACTATATAAGAATGAGTCATTTTCATCTTTAACAATATGAAGAGAGAAGGGGGTAACAACAATGCTTTCCAAAATGCAAAATTTAACATGAAAAAGAAATAAATGCTTCTCCAATATAACAACATAAAATGTGAATCCCAACATGTGAATGGAGAAAGTTAGATGAATATTAATACAACCTCCCAACTGAACACCAATTTTATTCTTTTCTTTGTCGGTTAATCGGTTAGATTTGACCCCAAAAAAATGCCTCATCCTTGCTCTTGTTCAAAAGGGTAAGAGATAGGACTCCGGGAAGATATCTTTTGTCTCGAGATAGTGTACCATTCCACATGTCAATAATTGTTGTTGATCAGAAAAATATTTAATTATTAAATTTTTAACTTAAATATATTTTTTTAATCGATTACAAACAATGATACATGGTTTGGTATACTATATAAGACTTGAGACAGTAGATGTGTTTCAGATATACACGGTTGAAAGCAAAGATGAACTGGTGCCTTTAAGGATATTAAAACAAAGGTCCATCTCAAAGTTCAAGTGATGGTAAATTGGTAAGAAACAATGTACCAACTAGAAAAATAGCAGAGGGCCAGAATGAACCATCTTTAAATTAAAATGAACAGATCATCAAGAATTTACCTCAGATTGAGAACAACTACAACAGAGTTTGTGAAGCACAGCCTACTTGAAATGGACTAGTTTTTCAATTCTTATTACCCTACAGGACATCTTTAACATGTCATCTTTCCATTCTTACTTGGTATGTGTTAAGAACAAAACAGGTTTAGCATGGTTACATAACTGTCGTCACTCGTCATTATGAGATGATTGATATCGATCAATAATATATCGAAGGCAAAAGTTCCAGCAAATCCTGTATTACATTTAACACAAAAACTCAATGTTGGCAAAATTTAAATGGACAAATCCATGTAATCATATACAGATTGAACTATAATAATCAGGCTAAAAACATCCTTAAATCTCAGATTCAAATCCAATATTCCAAAATCCTTCAGGAGTCATAGGTGGGACATACCTATATCAATGCCTAGAAACACCATCAAGATGTTCACAGTGGAAATTGTGCTTTCTATTACCATGTTCCTTACCATCACCATTGGGAAGAGCAGCCTCATAGAACTTCCTGCATTGTTTGCATTCAACTCATTTCAAATTTTTGATCTCAGCTTTCTTCCTCACTGGTTCAACGTACTTGAAACTCCTTTTGTTGACCATTGGAATTGAAGATTCCTTCTTCTGAGAACTGCTTTTCGCATTCAAATCCTGTGTTTCATCATCTAAACTGTCCATGCTAATGTCTTTCTGAATCAGGTCTGGGAAATTTTCTCTGATATTCTCAACAAGGGTATCAAGAAAATCGTCACGAGGGTCCGGACCTGCTCAACTTTGATGTGCCCTGGTTTATCTCCAGGAAGATGCAAACTGCTTTATACTAGATACAGAACCAGAGTTCGTGCTGGAGGGACATTTTGGGACACAATGGGAACTGGAAGAAGGAGGAGCCAAGTTAGGTCCGGTTGTCTTCCTTTGATGCCTTCTCCTTCATTTTATTCATCTAACATGCAGCAACAAACACATCAGGAATTCTATCTTCAAGGCATAAGTAATCAGTATTCGGTAATAACAATAACATGATAAGATATTTTTGTCCTTCTATATGCAATGAAATAATACTTGCCATTGAAAACACATCTAAAATCATATACTTGCATGGAGAGGATCCTTGTTCATTTAGTCTTACCGATAAAAGAATTTCTTCTAAATCCTAACCTACAGTCCCTAAGCACAGAATAGAAAAACTTGTTTGCATAAATTCCAAACATGGTTTTGAGTTGTAGACCACATTATATGATGCACTAATAACACTTTGGTTGTAGTGGCTACAACAACCACCCATAATAGCAGAGTGCCTTAGCCACAATTGCCTGCAGGAAGGGTATCATCTCATATAGAAAGAGAGTGTGTCTCTCCATGTTGACACTTCTTCTGATCGGTTGGAAAATATATATTTAAGTTTAAAATTTAATAAAAATTATTCTTCTAACTAATCAAAGAAAATGGTACATTAAGTGACACATTTTTTTTCAGGACAAAAGATGTGCTTCCTACATGAATGCAACCAGATTGCAGCTACTGACGATCTTAAATTTAAATTGCAAGATAACCACAACCATGATCTTTCATATTGAAATGCATCTTCACAAAACTAAAAACATCTTCATAATACAGTGAATGTAAACATAAAGACCCACAAATAAATAAGTAATACCTACAGTAGAAATACATACAGTAGAAACTTCTCTTCACCATTTTCTGTGATTGGTATCTTATGCTTAGGCAAGTTCTCATATTTCATATTTTCAAAATTGAGACCAAACTTATGGACATTATCAAATCATATTTTCCTCGGTGAAACGATTCCTCTAAATTCTCAATTTATCGATATCATCGTCACATGTCAAATCAAGTGGGCCAGCCCAACTTTCTATCATCGACACTATTCTCGAAAATGTCAATTTCAAAGTACAAGACAAATTTTCAACTATACCCCCATAGCACTATCTTCTTTTTTTATCTTTTAATGGGAAATGGATCCTCTCCGGTACTGGAGAGTCTAGTGCTGGATAGGATGATGACACGTGGTCAAATTCTTTTTTTAACGACTACAATTACATGTTATTTTTTATTATAAATAAATAAAAACCGGTACCGGAGAGGAGTTGAACTAAAATGTGGTAGTGCTTCCAACCCGTTTCAGAAATTCAATTTTCACTTCTATAAATCTAACGAGATATTAGACGAATACATATAGTCTCGAATCGAATTCGCTTTTATATTTTGCCCATGATTTAGTTCCTCTAAGTCTAACTTTCATTTCTTGAATTCAAAACTAAAACAAAACTAGTTAAAATCAAACACATACATTTAATCACAATAATAACTTATAAATTATCAATCGTACAATAAAAACCATAATTTAAAAACTAAAAATAAAAAACAAATCTCGATCGAACACAGATCACATAGAAGTTCATCTTTTCGGTAACAATCTCAGATTTCACACGCTGTGAGTTCTTTCTTTCTGTGTATCTCTGAGAAAGAGAACACGAATAATTAAACATCGATCGTGGAGAAACGACAATCAACGACACCGTTTCGTTTTATCTTTCTCTCTTCACGATCTCATCAACGATTTTCCGATTTTCACGATCTTCATCGTTTTCCAGATTCAGACTTTGACAATCTTCGCAGCTTTAACCACCGGATTCTCCCTCGCTATGGCTTCCCGTCCGGCGGTTTTATAATCGTAGCTACAATCATGGCGATCGGAGTACCTATGCTGAGAACAGAAAAGCTCGCCGCACCTGCACCGGAATCCGGTCAGACCGACTCTCTTCCGGCAACCGGAGCACCGATTCACCACGCGCTTAGCCTCAGACAGCATCAAATCATTAGATCTCGGTTGATCCGGTTGCGTAGCGGTTTCATCTTCGTCGGAAGGGTGAGATCTCTTCGGCGAGCGTGATGACGTGGCAGATCTGGTCGTAGCTGTAGCTTCACCGTCGGAGAATCTAGAAGGCGGTGGTGAGATCGCAGCGGTGGTTGCGTTAAAACACTTCTGGCACATGTTGTTATTGGTGGAAGGGTTAACGGTAACGCCGCAGTTATTAACGCACGGTGTTATGGTAATGGTTTCCGTAACCTTCTTAAACTCCGTCTCCTCCTTTTCCGTTTTATGAGCCATGAAGAAGGTTTTGGAATTTTTTTTTGTTACGATTAGAATACGAAGAGAGAAAGAATAGGAAAAAATGAAGGATTGTTATGAAGATGAAGGAGGAATGAGTTATTTGTAATAAGAGAGGATGGGTTTGTTTGTGAGGTTGGTAATAACAATGGAATATTATGGGCTACATAGAGACGCGTATTAAACATTTTCATCACATTTTTGCAAATTACCAATTTGTCCCATTTTCTTCTTTATGCTCCTACTTTTTCTTTTTTTATTGAATACTAAATTTTATTATGAAAAGGGTAAAAGTAAAGTTGTTGGTTAATGAAGGTAATATTATGAATATTGTCTATGTCCCAAATTATGTATTATACTAATAAAAATATATTTTATCAGTTGAAATATTAAATATTCATTATTTCTCTATTTTTACTTCAATATTATTTATTTAGAACATAATTTGAGACAAAAAAATCTTTATTCATATACATCTACCTTTTTCGTATTTTAATAAGTGGAATCTCATGTATTAAATACAGGAAGCATACCATTTTAATATCCAAACACTTAAACTATTCAAACTAAACTTAAAGATTTTGAATATGAATTAGAATAATATTTGTGGAGAGTCATAAAAAATGTTAAGATTAAATGATTTAATCACATTTTATCTTTTTTATTGTCGTGTTTGACCTTTTCAATTCTTAAAAAAAAAACAAATTGGTAATATGTTAAGTTACAGAAATAGGTTTTTACTTTTTCTTGTCCCCACCTTCTCTTTTGACGTGTTTGTTGATGTCGTTATTATGTGTAACTTAGGTTAAGTCCTCGAGAACCAAAGTTAGTTAGATGCTAATATACGTAACAAATATAATTCCCGCTGGTATACGTAACAGATATAATTGCCGCAAACAAATACAGAGAGGTTTACCTTGCGCTTGAGATTCATTTGTGGATGATGAATCATGACTATAAATAATATTTATGCATAAAATATAAGATTATCTTTGCTGTCTTTTTTGCGCATGACATTGTAAAAGAATGTATAATTGATGAGAGAAAGCATAATGATTCCCTTAAAAGTAAAAAGGAACATACTGTGTGTTTTTTTAAGGGACAAATAATGTAGTATTATGTTATTTTAATTAAAGAGAAAGGTAAAACACGATCCGTAAATTTATCACTATGTAGAATTTAACATTGAATTTAAAAGGCATGGACAATTTAATTCTTAAACTAAAAAACATGTGATTTTTTCCTTAGTCTCTTGCCGTAAAAAATTAAAAGCTAATTGAAAATATTATGTACAAAGCAAAATTCATGATTCCATTTCACATTTGTTTGGAAATGCATGAGTTAAACCATGTATTGTACATAAAGTCCAGGATATTTTTGAACAATGAAAAACTATTGTGTATTAAGGTAGTTATAATTTTTTTGATGTGTTTGAAATTTGATATTTAGCTACCAATGACTAAAATATGCATCATGCTAAAAATTAGAGGTATATTTGACTACTTTATTTTAATTATAATGTTTTTTATATACAGACTTAAATGCAAAAAAAATTATGTCATAAACAGTAAAATTATTGATTTCAAGGTCGAAACCTTCTCTTATGTATGGTGAGCAAAACACATTTTATTCCTTCAATTTGACCGGAACAAAAACGAGTTCTGATTTTATAAATTAGATCTAGTATATATTTAGAACGGATTTGGAAAAAACTCGAATTACCCAAACACAACCAATATCTAGTACCTTTTAAATGCATGTTTTTTAATTACCTATAGATGAAAAGATTTCTTAACTTAAATAACTAGCATTTAGTAATATACTTATTATATTGTTATTGTCTATTTTGGAATATATATATATATATATATA
>NC_032016.1:18954751-18990338 GCF_001865875.1 Lupinus angustifolius
TATATATATATATATATATATAGCGAATACACTTTAATTTTAGCTTTTTATTTATTCAAAATAATGATATTGTTACATTGATTATGAGTGCAATGGTCCCATTTGGTTTTCAGTTTAGATTAGGAACGGAACCAAATATAATGGGTGGTTCAATTTATGGTGTTTTTCTTATAGTGATTAATATTTAAATTTTTAATTTGTCATTTTAAAAATATGAAATATTTGTATGAATAAACTTATTTTGAGTGGTGTTTTAAGATATTTTGACCAACAATTTTCGATTTTAATGGTATGTCCAATATGATTATTATATTGTATTAATGTGAGAATTTATTCACTAGTTTTCTAATTGATCAGCCAATATAGTACTTATAACAATGATATAAATTGAATTAAAAAAATTAAACTCAATAAATTCATTTAAAGTTTAATTAAATAATCGGTCCATACAAATATTTGAACTTAAGTACATCTATCATCTAATTATTTTTAAGGAATATTGTACCTATTGATATGTTGTAATTACGTTTTAATAGACAAAAATGTGATGTTCAATCTTATAATAGCAATTTTTTAGTCAGGGCACTTAAAAATCTCGATTTTAATTTGTTAAATAATTTAATTTTTTCAAAAGAATTTAAATTTTAAACAAAACAATATAACCAAACAATTGAGATGTGAACATTTATAGGGAAACAAACAAATGAAGAAAAACCCATGCGGGCCAATAAGACAAGATTGGGATGTGAACATTTTTTGGATTCAATTTATTGTCCCACCCATCTTAATTTTACGTTTTATAAATTTGTTAATGTTCAAACCTTAAAACTTATAAACAATTTGTAAGAAAATAACCTATTGATTAATTATGAAAGGGTCTAATATCTATTATTCATCTACAATATAAATTTATACATTATTAATATAAAAATAAGTACGTTATCTATTATTTATTTGAATTACTTATATTCAAAATTTAATTATAATTAACAATTAATGATATAATAATATTATTAAAAAAAATATTATTAGTATATACATCTTTTTCTGGTTATAAATTTATATAGAATGAAATGACACATGAATTTACCCGAGACATCAAAGCCACAGAACAACAAAATCAACTTACTTTACAACTAAGGGATGTGTTGGGTGGTGGTTGGCAATGCCAATCATAGACAACTTAAATATTTGTTTATTGGCGCACCTTAACTAAATCCAATGCAAATATGAGCCTTTTGCGAGCAAAATCTGGATTAACTTCACCATTCTTGCATTATTCGTAATCAATCAGTCCTAAGTTTTTTTTTTTTTGTAAATTAAGTTATCTTCTTTAATATAGTATTTCACAGAAATTATAAATTAATTATTTAACATTAGGGTTTAACGGATAAGGAGTGTGTACTCAGTGTGCAGTTTTTTTAATGCTTTTTACATATATAGTTTTGTTTTTGTAATGTTTTTTACATTTTTAATATCACCTTTCCATGAGTTTAAGTTTCAATAATTACTATTGTGTAATATTTATGCACTATCAATGTAAAGATTTAGATATAGTTAATATATCTATCATTCACTGATATTACTTTTTTGAAGATTTAATGATAATTAAAATTGAATGGTAAACAATAGACAATGAGTGTATAAATTTTGTATATTGTCAATAAATATATCTTTTTCTCTAATGGTTATTATATACTTCATTTATGATAAAGATTTGTGTGAAGAGATATGTATGTAAAAATAATGAATAAAATTTTGACAACATATTAAAATTTTAATTTTACTTGAAATTTAGTCTTAAATCATAGCACAAAAATATATAAATACATTTATTTTTAAATATAATATTTTGTATATGTCCTCATACAAATTTTCCTCATTATTTATTAAGGGGCACATCTCTATCACAACAAATATATCACTTTATGTATCATTTCATGATTGGTTAGAAAAGTATTTAATTATTATAATTTTAATTTAAATATTATTATTTCAATCAACTATAGAAATTAGAAAGTAACATAAAGTAATACACTTTTGGGATAATAAATTTGGTAAGTATGATATTTTATACAAACCAATAAATTTAATAGATTTCTCTGAATTTTATTTTATTTACCAACAAAAATTAATTGGCTTAACCTTCCATCACTGATTACTGTTGCTACAATTGGTTGATGTGCTTGTGCTGTTTGAAATTGACTGTCATGTTTCATATTTTTTCATTCATTGGTAAACCGTGGAATATGAAGAAAAGGGTAAAATGGGAAAAACGTGGTGAGTAGTGGGCATAGCCCATAGGGTAGAAGCCGCCCAATCTGACTATATCATACCTTCTCTCTCTCATTTCCTTATCCCAGACGTCTTTTTCATCCTATTCATGGTCGACACGTGTGATTCACGCGCCTGTTCATCCCGTACACCTAGCCCTATCGTGACTGGTACGCGCGCTTCGGTCCCACCATTCCATAACTATGGTAATCAAATTGGAGTGTGCCTTGTTTTTGTCATATTATTAATTAACAAGTTGTTTTTGTCATATTAACAAGTATGATGCACAGGGGCTGACATCCTCTCCATTATTGGAGAGTCCAATACTAAAATTTGAGGTCCAGATTTAATTTTATCATTTATAATATTTTTTGTTTAAAAATATTTTAAAATTTACACCATTCAAATTTTTTTAAAGCCATATGTTATAATTTTATATTGTATTAGACCCTCCAGAAATGGAAAATATTCATTTTCGATGCATAGAGGGTTTGGGATTGAAAAGGGAAACAAATGATATATCCAACTAGAATAAATTTCAAGATTTTCGTTGTATTCAATTCTTGTGAATAATATTTCTAAGGAGAAGTAATTTATATAAAAAAAAGTTTAGTTTATAAGTGAAGAGAGAAAACTATTTGTATTTATTGTGTCATAGTGAAACCAGAAACAATTAAAAATTAGATGACATTGATAAACAATAATATACTTTATCCTCTTGTATAGTTCACTATAATTAAAAATTATCTATTTTTTATATTTGAGCAAAGAAATATATATTAAAGAATAATAACATATGACAAAATTTAGGATATCACGTTGAAAACGTGAATAGATAAATTGAACCGAACCAAATCAATTATAATTGGTTCTTTTTTTATGATAAAAATCAACATAAATTGAATCGTCCTCCAATTCTCTTCAATTTGTAAAGTGCACAAAAATTTGAATTATTATATCCTTATCAACAATGTTGTTCCTTTTGGTGCAACTTGAGGTAATGACTAATTTGTGTGGCAACTTGTAACTTCTATGTATACAAGTGGCAAATACAAGCATGCAACTCATTAACAAGCAAGTTATTGTTCCCTTTTGTTGAACATAATAAAATATGAAGAGATGAGCATGTGATAAGGTTAGAACTTAGGGGAAATTATATTATTTGGTTTTAGAGAAAAAGAGAAGGGAAACATATGTTTCTACTCTCTCAATTTTCTCTTTCTCTTATGATATTCTTCCATAAGCAAAAAGAGAGGAATATGCTAGTTATTGTTCTTTAACTTCTCTTTACCAAATGAAATATATAAGTCTTTGTCAAGAAAAAATGAAACATTGTTTTATAAAAGTAGGGTGAGTTTTTTATTAATGATTTACTTACAAGATACATGTGTTATATATCTTGTAATATATATAAAAATTTGTAGACTAATTACGTTTATAAAAATATCTCATAACCCAAGAAAAAGATAAAAAGAATGTAAGCGTGCATAGATATTGTAAGACTTTTTAGTTTTTATATTATAAGTGTACTATCTATAATTTATATTTAATTATTATTAAAATTAAATATAAATAATATAAATGAATAATTAATGATATATTGACTTAATATAAATATAATCATTTATGCCAAATAACTTTCTCTCATGGATAGCACACCTGGTATTTGGTAGGTTTTGGTACAAAACAAAAAATGGTCTTAGATTTATAAAAAAATTAATCAAAATATATCATCTCAAATTTTTTTAAATTTTCACATAAATTTGATGAAACTATTGAGGAAATGTGCTTACTACTAGGATTACGAAACTTGAGATGGTAACATGTAACAAATATAAGGTTTATGGAGAAGGACAAAAAGTATTTAGGATTAAAAAAAAATATTAATTATATATGAATTTTACGCACTGTTATTATATTATATGAGTTTTATATATTATTATTGTATCATCCACTATTCATGTTTAATTATTAATAATTCTTAAAAAATAATGCAACTAAATGTTGCATGATATATTGATTGTATATAAACTTTTACATGACATTATATAAATATTACATTTATTTAATCTCATTGACACATTCATATAGGAGATAGATGACTTTGTTCGTAATAGAGTCTGGAAAAAATGCACTAAATTAGTTTTGAAGTTAAAGTTTTAAAAATACGCGTAACTCATTTATCTCTCACTTTGCCACTATTAAACAAAACTAACATATCAAACTAAATTCACCAATTGATTAAACTAGGAAGTTATTAAATATAGTGTGTAATATTTATGCAGTTTAAATGTAAATATATATAATAAATACATAATTTAACATTCATTTATATTATTTATTTAAGAATTAATAATAGTTAAATATAAATGTTGAATGATGTAATATATAAAAAAAAACTTTTACATGTGCTGCTAGCATATGAAATAGCTCCAATTTGCTAATCTAAATATATGAGCTAATGTGAATAGCTTCCTGGACTGTAATTTTTGTTGTATTAGTAAGAGTAATTTTACGTTTAAGAACTAATATTTTTTCGAGATTTATGATTGTTCTTTCAATAAGTTTTGTTCAATTTTTTGTCATCCTGTCCTCAGGTTTCGAGTTTACTTTTTCTTTTCTGTTTCCTATAGGTATCATCGCATTGGAGGCAATCATGTTCGAACCAAGAACATCAGTAAATATCTGGGGCTAACTCTCCCAACGAGTATTTTTTTCATTCACAAAACTTGAACCCAAAGACATTAGTTAAGAAAAATCAAACATGTACCATTTGAACCAACACGCGTTGGTATTTGAAGTCTAATTTGATTAGGAATAAATAAATCCTACATCTAAGGGAATGGAATTATAATCATTGGAAATATTGGAATTAATTAGGTTCTCATCCCATGCCACAATAGAATTATGGTTGCACCTGCTATACAATAATCGTTTTTTATTAGAAAAATGATTACACGAATATTGTATAAGTTTTATATACTATTATTGTATCATTCATCATTTATATTTAATTATTATTGACTATTGGAAAAACTAATCCAGATTAGTAATAAATAATGTAGTGACTATATATAATTTTTTTTTACTGACAATACATTAATATTTATACTTAAAACCACAATGCAATGAGTTGTTTTTGGTCATGCAATGCTTCAAGATTCATTTGTTCCTACAATGAGTTCGAGGCTTAAATGATATAACTGACCGAAGCATACTTCTCTAAAGATAATAATACCAATTTTGAGTACTGAAATTCCTATGTGGCGAATAATAATGATAATTAGGGTTGTATTGCCCATATGCAATGACTATCTAAATTAGGGTGAGCATTAACATGAGCATGACTTGTGTGTTACCCTAAACAAAACAAAAAATGAATACAAATTTATATAAGCTTCATACAAAATAAATAATATACATTTTACATACAAATATAGAAATATATTTATCATAACTAGCATGTTTTTTATCGTTTGTAATGTGTAGTTTGTACATTATAAATAACAAATGTAGTATTTTGTATTAAATATTTGTAATTTGCAATTGAATTTATTGAACTGGTATAATGTTCAACTTTTTTAAATACACTTTCAAAATAAGAAAATAATGAGAATAAAATAAGAAGATAATGTTATATGTTTTTTTGTAGAGATAAGAAGATATTGAATGCAGAATAGGGAATCACAAATTACACCATGGTATGATGATTATTTTGTGTTTTTCATTTATTAAGTAGTATAAATAAACAATCATACAAATTGAACAATACATACAAAATATGCATAGTACAAAATTTACGTATAAAATAAAAAAGAATAGTACATATGCGTATATACAATATATAAAATACAAACACATACACATAATAAGAATATTGTATTACTTTCTTACATTTGATATACAAATGCATATATAACAAAGGAATAAACTTTTTCATGTTTAACAAAATACATATACTTTTTTTTACATATTTGATGTTTAATACTTTATCTAATAATGTTCGCAGATCGCCTGTTTTGCTTGTTGGAAATATTCGCAGGCGAATAGGGCATGTTTGACGGACATTTAGTGTGAATGACCATATTTTTCATATCCTGCCCACCTAGTAAGTGTGGATAAGCGAACATGCCCATGGTATTTGCCCAAATTGTCAATGATAGTGGTGAGTGACCATACAAGTTTAGTGGTTGGTTTCCACGTGATAACGATTTTGGGGCACATATAGAGTGAGGTCTGCACCTCTATACTAGGGGTGAATATGATCTGGGTTGGGACATGTTAAGGTTTGTCCTTACTCGGTCCTGAATGTTGATCGGGTCATTTTTTGAACATATACATAGCCTTAGATCTGAAGCTAACCTGACCATAAATATCATCTGGATCATCCTTTAAACCCGAACCCGATCTTAGACTCAATTAAATACAATACATATTTAGTTTAAATAAAGTCTTCTCAATATTATTTATTATTATGAATATGTAATTTGACATATAAATTGACATATGTATATATTATTAATCATGTATTTACAATAAAAAATTAGATAATTAATGATACTTTCGACTAAAAGATGTCATTAGTCCGTACATATTGAATATAGACACATTCAAACATGATGAGCGAGTAACCATGAGATGAGTCCAATTGAGTCATATATGGTCCCTACCCAACCCTAAACATTGATCGGGTCTAATTTTTGAATTCAAACATGACCTTAGACCGAATAAGACTCGACCATATTCAGGTGTGATCATGATCAAATCGTACTCAGTGAACGAGTAGAGTCAAGTTTTACTCACCCGAGTAAATCTCCAAATATTTGTCAAAAGTAGCTTGTAATTATGAAAAATAGCTTGAAGCTTAGAGCATCCACAATATCAAACAACATTTTCATTTTTATTTGGGTCTCACACATTATTTTATGATTTATTACAACTTCTCATGAAATAAGAACAAATTCTACTTTTTCTCTATATGATAAACATCATTATTATTCTTACTTGGGTCCCACAACATCTATATTTTTTCCATAACATTTACCTTTCTCCTCATTTTCCTTGACTAAAACAAAAAAATATATTTTTATTTAAGAACAAAAATGAAGAAATAAGAATGATATCCAAGAACAAAATAAAAATGTTTTTATTAAGACTTAAAACAAACATTGTGTGGCTACTATTATATCTTTCCAACTTTATGAATTCTATTTTGAAAAGTTGCAAACTTCATTTCAATTTTTCATTACATGTCCACTCTAATAACTATAAAAAAACTATAAATCATCTGAAAAGGTAGTGCTAAATAGTACCCCATTAAACAAATTAAAAAAAGAATCTCACACAAATAAAAAGTTTTACTAAATAAAAAGATCTGTTTTAAAATAAATAAAGCAGTTTAATATTTCGAGACACCACAACAAGTGAGGGTGACTATATTAGGTTTCTTCTATTCTACGATCGTTTCTCTCATCATCACCATTCCCCTCTCTTGGGGATTTTTCTCTGCACCTCGTTCACCATCACTTTTCCGATAATCATATTTCATAATCAATTTCTCTCCACCGTCTCCGATCACCAATAAACCTAACACCGTTTAGGGTTTGGAGTGTGCATTGCGATTTCGCTAGTGTTAGGCATCGAAGGTGGTTAGGGTTTCTCTTGTTTACGGTGTTTGGAGATGGGGAGCGTCGATAATCGAACGATCAAGGCCAATTTCACCGCCGATGGTGCGGCGATGCTTAAGGAGAGAGTGAATGAGAAGCTGAAGGAGTTCATGGGGGATTACACTGATGACACTCTTGTGGTACGAGTTTCAAACACGTGATTGTAGCTTATCAATTTTGTGTTGTGCATTTCTGAGATTAATTTAGAAAAATAAACTTGTTTTGAGATATTGTCTTCTAGATTTGTTGATAATGTTTTATACGCTGCTTAGAGGAGTTGTGGAACCGTGAAAACCATTTTAGTATCATGTGAAAAATGAACTTCTCTTATTGTAATTTTTCTTAATATCACGTGGAGAAAATGACGAACAAGAAGAAATTGGTTGTCTACTTATTCATGGTTAAGTGTTAAAGTTTCGCCCATATTTGTCGAATAGATGAATGAAGAACCATTTACAGTGACTTATGCATTCATCATTCTATGAGTTAGCTTTTGGGCTGAAGTTAGGCTCAGTTATTCTAATTATATTTTCATTAATCACTATATACCCTTTTTAAGAGACTATAAAGCCATTTTTAGATTTGTGTGCTTGTGATTTGACTGATAAGTAGGACACGGAAGCAGTTTGCTTTGATTGAATTAATTGTCTTTTTTTGTAAAATGAATAATGAAGTTTACAGTTTTGGAATATTCTTTATGCTGTTAATTGAGTGATGGGAGAAGGACTTGCGCACAAAATCCCCATAAAATGTGATTAGAATCTGTAAGGATTATAGTCTACAGACTAATGGATGTATATTTTGTAAAACGTGAAGGCCAATTCTACAGCATTAGAAGTGAAGGCTATCATGTGTATTGCATTTCTGCATGTAAAGAGTAATTTGCTTCATGCACACCAATTGCTTTTTTCTATTATGTGTTTTTGTTGGATTTGATTGTGACACATGCAATCTTGACGAGGAGTCTGTATTTGGATGTTTTATGCTCTCACCCTTGTCATGCATATTGATCAAGTACATGCACATTCATAATGAGTTTCTTTAAATTATATGTTTCAATCAGATATATATGCACTAACCCAGCCATGAAAATACATATTCATGAAATAATCTATATTAAGATGAACAGAATGATTTGTTACATTAACAAAAGTTGCTTTTGGGACTTCACAAAAAAATGTTGCTTTTGGGAACAAGTGCTATAAAACAAGCGCTTGTTGTTTGTGCTTTCAGAAGGTATTGAAATGGTTAATCTTAAAATGATGAAATGAGAGGGCTTTGATTTTTACTGTTCACTGTGCTGGTATAGTGGTATTCTATTTTTGTTGTTTGATTTTCAAGAAGTCACTCTGGAAGGGAGCAATTAATGTCATGCTTGGACAATGTAGTGGTCATAATTGGGGTGATGAAGTTTGATTCACTTCGTTGTGGATAATGATTTTGTTTATACTAGGTACCATTGATATTGCTGCATCTGTTGGGTGTTGGGTGGTTTTTTGGAATGGTATAAAAATATGGATTGACATGAGTCCTGGTTGATGTTTCTTATTAGAATTATTGTGAAAAATTAATATCAGCTGGTGTTGACTGCTGAGCATTTTTGTTCTGATGAATGTAATATAATCATAGAGTTGATGGTCTTGTAAGCTGTTTTATGTATTCTGAATTTCTTTGCGTGAATATTCTCTCTGGTCTTCTGAATTGAGGTGCTGACTGCCTAGTTTCGGCGTTCTGAATTTCTGACAGTCTTCTGTTAGTGTAAAATCCCCTTGCTCGAAGAAGTGTATGCTTTTTCACTCTTAATACTACTTTTAAAATCAAGCACTCTTTGGTGTGATTAGATTTTCTTAGGTTTTATCAAGGTTTAGAAACCTTCTTTCTGAAGTCACCAAAATAAGTTCTGGAGAAGAATACACAAACTCATTTTTCTTTTAGAACACACCATGTCATAAAGATCATTAATCCTCATGACATTTGAAAGTAAAAGCTATGATGCCCAAGTTTTTGTCAATTTTACTCGTATTTATGTGGGTAAAATAGAATATAGATGTGTGTACTTCATAGTCTTTGTCCTTCCCATTTATAAGACTTTAGTTTATTTTATCTTTAACTTCCTAGGCATAGGTAATTTGTATTGTAAGGTTGTTTATTATTTTATTTCTATATGTGCTAGTTCAGTGACTATGACATATCTCCTTTCTTTTTCTTCTAATATTTGTTATCGTTGATATGTCATATTTGGAAGAGTTGACATACAATAAAAAGTAAGATCAAGAATGAGTGTATTTGAGAAGCAAGAGTAGCATTATTGAGGAAAAGATGACACAATCTCACCTTAAATAGTTTGGCCATGTGAGGGGACCATGGAATGCTCCAACAAAAAGAGTTGATTTGATGGAGGATAGTGGTAGTCCAATAAATAGAAATAGAGGTAGACCAAGAGAAACCCTTAGTTTTGACACCCTTAAAAAAAAAAAAAAAAATATATATATATATATATATATATATATATATAAATTCCAAGAGAAACCCTTAAATATATATATATATAAAAATGATCTTTTTGAACACTTAGTTTTGATAGAGCAGAATGATGCTGCTTGCTTCATGTAGCTGATCCCAATCCCAGACTTTTGTTGTTTTTGTTGGTTGTTGTTTTATACGATATTTGGACACTGAGTAAAGACAATTGCTGCGAAAATAGTAATTTTCATAAGATGAAATTCAGTTTATGTAAAATATTTGTTATTGCAATGCAACTGGAAGTTAAAGTTCTCCTTATGCATCGCAGGAATATGTTATTGTGTTATTGAGGAATGGTAGAAGCAAAGAACAAGCGAAGGATGTGTTGGATGTTTTTCTGGGGGATCACAGTGATACTTTTGTATCCTGGTAATTTTTGATTAGTCCATCTTTGATGGATAAAGTTAAAATTGGTTTAATTACAAGCAATATTGTACTCACAGCTGTAGTTATTCTTGTTGCTAATTCGTATGTGTATGTTGTTAACAGGCTGTGGGATCATTTGGCTTTGAATATAGATTTGTATGTACAACCTAAAGAGTTGCAAGATGAAGCTCCCAAAAGAAAGCTTATATCAGAGGTTCAAGTTGGAGGTGATGGTTTTCAGGATTTGAATTCCGAGTCAGAAATAGGCAAGTCAAATAAATTATCTAGAAGTCGGCGTAACAGAGATTGGAAAGGATTAGTTGGAAGAGAAGTGGAAGCACCAACTCTAAGGAGCTTTGTAGCTAACGACACTAATATGGAGGGAAAACCCCGATCTAAAGTCAACCATAGTCCAAGGTCATCATCTCCTCCTCCACCATTTCAGAGGAAAAGGGGCCGGGATGATGAACAACAAAAGACAAAGGTTTGTGCTGCAAATGATGTTTCACTCTTGGACATTTTTTGTTATTTAAGTTCTTTCCGCGATTTTTCAACACCAATCATGACTTTATTATCTAAGTTAATATAAGCCAACATGTTTATTTATTTATTTTCACTTTATTTTAACACTACCTTCTTGCATTTTGGAAATATTGACTAAATTAATCCCTACCTCTTTTGGCTTAATCTGTACTCATGTTCTTTACTTCTTTTAGATGCATTTATATTCATGTTCCATGGTGACTGAGGTAAATGAGTTATATTGATATGGAAATAATAAAAAATATGAATGCTACTTTCCTTGTTAGATTTGTTTCACTGCTTTTACTCTTTTCTATACATAATGAAATACATCTTGATCCTTTGCTTCAAAGCATCTAGCTTACCAAGTAATTTTGGCAGAAGGATGCAGTTTCACAAGTAACTACTGATGCTCCTCGACGGCTGCTTCAATTTGCAGTGCGAGATGCAGTGGGTACTTCTAGGCCAAATAATTTAGGCACACCAGTGGAGCCCTCCTTGAAGCGTCTTCGTTCTGTAGTTTCTACATCCTCTGGTGACTCATCTTTGGTTGAACGTCCTCAGAGGGTGCAAAGTGTTTCCAGGGTAGCAAATCCCATGGCTACTGTAATCAAGGCTGTGGCAGAAGCCGCTGAAGATGTGATCAAATCCAAATCCTCTGGAAGCGTATTTGACCGACTTGGTTGTAGTGTGAATCCATCAGATGGTAACATCCAACTTGAAGATAATTACCTGCATCAGGAGCAAAGTCAATCATTGTATCTTAAAAGAACTGACTACGATGGTCCGAATATGACCATGTTGGAACATGCAAGTGATTATCCTTTTGATTCTAATTCAGACAATGAAGGGTTTGATGATATGAATGTCATGGGTCGTGGGGTCACCGGAGCTTCTCAGTTTGGCTCTTCTTCTGGAAACAGGGGTAATGATTCACTCATGATACAGTACAGTGTTGCAAAAAATGCTGATGACCGTATCCATCTAAAGCACAATAGAGATCAGGAGCAACCTGCTGCTGCACCTAACACTTCAAAGATAGTGAATATTTCTGTCAATGTAAATGCTTGGAAGTCGCCAGGCCTACCACAATACCAGGAGTCAAGAGAGGTTGCAAATGTAGATGGTCATAAAGCTTTGTACAGTGAAATAGGAGCTCCCAGATCCGGTCTGCGACTGGTAAAGGAGAATGCCAACACTTTCAAAATTAATAATGGGAATGTGAGTTTTTCATACATGGACACTTCAAGCCTTACAATTTAACTTTATCTTATAAATTTATATATGTTTGAGCATTCAAGTTTAAGCTCATTTTCATTGATATTATGACATCAACAGGCAAACCCTGGTTCAAATTTTCAGGAAGAGCCTCAGAAGGCACATCTATCAACTACAAGTGAGTTCCGAATTTTCTTCCATGAAAGTTCTTCCTGCTTCCAAGAGACAGGTAAAAATTGCATTTCCAGTGTGAAGGTGTATAATTTAGTTCAATTCGTGTGTTTTCAGGCGCAAGTGCTGTTGCTCTTCCTTTAGAGGATGCTGATTCCAGAACCATTTTTGCTAGTAATGTAAATTCTCGTACTCCCTTGCGGTCTTGTGAGTTGAGGAGGGTAGGCTTCAGGGGTAGGTAGGATTTTGCTCATTTTCTAACCTTTTATTGATTTTCTCAGGTTCACTTTGCTGCTACCAAAGATGGCTTAAGTCGTCATTTTAATAAATTTGGGGAAGTGCTAAAAGTTGTTATAGTTATTGATGCTGCAACAGGGCAACCAAAAGGGTAATAAGTTTCAGATAATGTTCTGCTTATTATACATTCACTACTTTTTTGTATCTCTATATTGATTCACATTTTCTGAGCAGGGCAGCTTATGTGGAGTTCATGCAAAAAGAAGCAGCAGAGAATGCATTATCCCTGGATGGAACTTCCTTCATGTCTCGAATTCTTAAGGTATTGATGAGTGCTTGGTAATTAAGTTATCTCATTGTTCTTGCCCTTTAAGTGTGCAATTAGTTTGCATGAGACAGTTTTTCTTCTCTTCTAGTATTTTGTCATTCTTGATTTTAAACTTTTATCCATTTTCCTCCACACGTACTCTCAAAATTAATTGCTCAATTTAAATTGTGACATGCTGTTAATTGCCTGACTAACTTATGAGCAAGTTAGCAATGTGTAACTGGGACCCAAGAGCTAAGAAAGTAATAGATAGGAATTTAGTTATATATATATATGCTAATGTGTGTGTGTATGTATAAATGCCAGTCTATTTGGGACAAAATAGTTTTTCTTCCCTCTTTGCGGTGGTCTGCCCTGTGTAGTCAATCACGCATTATCACGCTAGGATAGCGGGGTCGCTGTCGTTTATGTCCATGTGACTGAGCGGTATGTAGCTGTACAGATTGTCGTCACGCATGTCGCAGGTTAAATTGTGGCTTAATCACAACCCTAACCGTGGGTCAGTACCTCGTCCAACATTCCTGCCAGCGAAACCCTAATATTAAGGGGGAAAGTCTATTTTGTCTTGTGACAACAAAGCATATATATATTTATATTAAAGGGGAAGGTATTTTTTGACACGTGGCAACACAGGGCAGCACACCACCTCCTTGTACTGCTCTCTCTGTCTCTACATATATATACATATATTTATATTCTTTTATAAAAAAATGGTATAGGGGTCCTTGAGTCCAATGTATGTTACAATTTTTTGGTGATTCTAGCAGGAAGATATGAAATATTTGAAAATGACAACAAAGCATATATATATTTATATTAAAGGGGAAGGTATTTTTTGACACGTGGCAACACAGGGCAGCACACCACCTCCTTGTACTGCTCTCTCTGTCTCTACATATATATACATATATTTATATTCTTTTATAAAAAAATGGTATAGGGGTCCTTGAGTCCAATGTATGTTACAATTTTTTGGTGATTCTAGCAGGAAGATATGAAATATTTGAAAAACTTTTGCAATAATAATTTTGAAAGATTGTTCAAAATCCTCCTTTGCCAATATTTTTTAAAAAAATGTCCAAAATTTTGCCCACTTTGTCCAAGTTGACGCCAAATTTTACAGCTTCCCTAATGAGATAGCATTACATGTACTGTGGAGTTTATGGTTGTACTGCAATGAGGGCTGAGCTATCGTAGCAGAAACCTGAAGGGGATCATATTTGAAAAATCCCCCATCAAAGTTTGAAATAATAAACAACATTTTCTAGTCTAAGTTTGAAATGATAGACAATATTTTCTAGTAATTGGGACATTTTGGTGTCATAGATTGGGACTGTATTTCAATATACATTTGTGGGCCAGTGCTGGTTCTGGTTGTCAAGCGATAATGTATCCTGAATCAGATGTGAAATGCTGAACCAAAACCCTTATGCTCTTACACGTGGCACTATTGTGGAGAGGTGGTTGGAATTAATTTGACTGGTATTGTCCTTGTCCAGAGACCAGAATGGGAAAGTTGGCTCAGTTGCTCTTTATACTTTCCTAACATTAGTGCAAAAAATTGTGAACTTGCCAGAGAATATGTTAACTTCCATTCAGGTTAACTTAATCTCGTCCATGTAAGTCAACTTCTGTAGTAATTTGATATGGAAATGCTTCTTCTAAAACCATTAATTCAGCTTTTAGGAGAGTTGATCCTTGACATGTCATCAAAACTTTATAGTTAAGTTATCTGGATAATCCTTGTAGCCACCATTCATCTAAATAAAAAATGAATTTTAACAGTGTTTGGGTGGTCTATACATTATTCATCTTTCAAGCTCAAAGGACTCTTGTGTGAAGGGACATTAGATTTAAAGCCACTCGTGAGCCTTTACTAAGCATATTGAATAATGATGCATGTGATTTGAATAATTCTTCTTGTGTGTGTGTGTGCTAAAGACATGCTTAGCATCTAATTTGTTTTCCAATTAATCTTTTGCAGGTTGTGAGGAAAAGTGATGCAAATCAAGAATCTGCTCCGGTCATTCCTTGGCCACGCACAGTTAGGGGATCTCCATTTTCTTCTGGTAGGTTTTCTGGAGTTCCCACTCCGAGAGGGATACCTGGTGCATTTAGGCCAAGGCCCCCAATGAAATATGGTGCTAGGAGCATGCAATGGAAGCGGGATGCTCAGGGTACTTCATCTGACAACGTTGCATCTTCAAATAACAGCAGTATTTCTTCACCTGCTGCTCGGGGTTTCACCTATGTTCGACCAGAATCTAAGGTCGAAGGCAGTTGAATATGTGTAGTTCACTTCCAAAAATGGTAGCAGGCTAAAGGTTGCATCAGAGTGGTTTAATATCTGATGGCCCAAGAAAGGGAAAAATGAAAAGAAAAAGTAATGAATGTAGGAAGACATCATTGGCTTTAATTTTGGAACTTTATTCTTCTGTACATGGAAGGACATTTTCATTCCTAGATATTTAGTGACTGGTGGGTGATTTTTAAATATAATGTTTATCTCTCATCTTTGTGTATTGAAGCTACAGATGGTATGGGCATGGATTTTGGTGGGAATTTGAGAATAATGCAACTGAAATCGTTGCTGATCTTGATATCAAAATTTGCACCTAAATCTCGCTCGATATTACTCATACAGTTGAAGTAAAGTTTCTGGGTAGAGTGTCTGACACGGTATTTAGAGGGAAAGGGGAAATAGATAAAGTTGAGTTTTGCTAAAGACTGCCACATTTTACTTCGTTGTGTATATCGTTAGACATTCGATTCTTTCTCCACTTTTCCACTTATGCTCTTGCGGCTCAAGATACCTTCTTTATTTTATGGTTATATACAATTTGGTTTTCTTACATCTGTGCATTTGTTATGTTTCACTCGCAAGTATGTTCTATGATCTGTTTCTCCTAGTGTAAATGTGTTTGGTAAAAGGATAGCTTATAAGCTAATCAATTAGTTTATATGATTAAAAATACGCCACTCATTGTGTTTAACAAAGAGACTTACTATACTTCTGCTATTGCTGCTTTAAGTAACTCGTGTACTAGTGGTTAGTATAAATTTGTTTAGAGTGTAATATTTATGCACTGACAGTGTAAAGATATATACACAGTCAGTGCATTATTCACTCTTCATTTTGATTATTTTTTCATGAAGAGTCCACAAAGATGGAAAATGAATGGTAGATGAAGCAATGATAGTGTAAAAAACTTTTATACTGTCAATGTATACATCTTTTTCTCATTTGTTTAGTGCATCCCTTGAAAAAGTTTATTTTCTTGATGCACTCTAAATAGCTCTTAAAACTTCATCCGCATAGCTCCACAATATTTTAAGATCTTAATATTTATGTACATTTATGCATACTCTCATTTATATATACTACATATTTTGAAGAGTTAATGATGATTGAAAATGAATTGTAGATGATGGATTAACAATATATAAAACTTCTACATTGTCAGTGCATACATTTTTTTCCTCTTCTATCCTTTATTCTAACAGCAGCAGTTAATATCTACCATATGAAAACCCACTCCATTTAGATAATATCTTCATTAGATAACATCAATTTAGCTCCCCGAACAACAATTTCTTTAACTATTTTAATGTAAACCAACTCCGTAACGTCCGAAAACAAATTTCATTTTACGATAAAAGAATTATTTTATTTTTAAAATAGCAACAATCATATCTTGTTTCTTACGTAAGTCTTTTCTGATGAGAGGATCTCATAATGAAGCAGTGTGGTAACTAGTCAGTGAGTATAGTGAGTATGAATATAGGAATGGATGGAACTGGAGAAGAAAAATATTATTGGAAGTGTGATAAATCTTAGAGAAGATGAGTACTTGGATGGATGTTTATATAACTTGCAAATCGATGTTAGCAAACGGGGTTTAACCAAACACATCCAATTATCAAAACCATTTCTTATTTCTGCGCATTCATCAACACATCCCACTTAATTCAAACAGGGTTCATTCTTAGACACATTGTAAAACAAACAAAAAACCAATATAAACTGAAGCATAACTTCTTAAAATTTCAATTAAAAATCTCTCATTTGATTTAGAAATTTAGAGTGGAAAATCGAATATAATTGGATTCAATTAAAAATCTCACATTTGACAAGAGAAAGCTACTATAATGATTTTAAAATGAGTATAAATTATTTTCTGGTATAAGGAGATACGTTATCTCTCTCAGCCTCCTCTAAAAATCTTGACATGTGTTATATTTAACAATTTTTATAAAAATATTTCTAAAACTAAACTAAACAGTACATATGTTGAAACAAATTATCTCGCTAATACCATGATACTTTATTCTCTTTTAAAATTTCATTTATCTCCCATCTCCTAACTCATTAATACAGGTGGCCTGTAGTGTCCCCTTGGTGCATTTTGTTGCCATTTTTATTTGTGAGAAATTAAGACATAAATTAATCACAACTAAAAAAATAAAAACAGAATAACACAACATGTAATAATAAATAATAAACTTTATTGATATTATAAAACAATTCCATGCCTACAAATTCAACGTGGAAAGAAAATACAACACAGGTAAAAAGGCAAACCCAAAAGAGAAAAGAATAAATAAGAAAAAACTCATTTCCTCCTCCTCTTGTTGCTCCAACTAGCATTGTACAATTCTTTCCACATTATGCATCACATCTTCATAATCACACATACATATTCATGTATGTATCACGCTTAAAACAAGTAGTAGGCAACAAAAGAGATGATGGAGGCACCGACAAATGAACCAACAGCGTTGGCGCCGCTGCTAGGTCCTGGAGCTGGGGCAGGTACCTCAGTAGCGGCGACAACGCTGATGGAGGCAGCAGCAAAGAAGACAACACATGCAACCTTTTTCATCTCCATGACGTATATTAGGTAACACAAAGGAAGTAAATAAAGTTACCTAGTATGCTTTTATTTATTTATTATTGTTTAAGAGATAATTTGCTGCCTGAAGAGAAATGATTGGGATCAAGAAGGTTTTATAGTGGTTGAGGGTGAGAATTTGTGGTTAATTAGTTCCCTGATTTTTGTGACGAATTTTAGTTATTTTTGGAAAATGGTTATGTTTGTTATTATGAATTTGTTGACCCTATTGTTGTGGGAGAAAGGGGTGACACATTTTTAGTTATGATAGAAAAATGGAAAATTTTATCCATAATTGAACGAGTCTTGTGGGGATGTTATTCTTAGTGGTGGATTTGTGGAATGGAATTTTTGTTTGTGGCAAAGATGTGTTGAGATTGCAAATTAATTGTATTGATTCTAATTCTATTTATATGTGGTATGTAAGAATGAGACAAATATCGTCTTTTCTAAATGATGTCTCATTTTATATTCCGAACCAATTAGATATTGTCACGTGAATAAAAGAATTTTTAAAAAAAAAAAATAACATTCTGATTAGATCGAGACAGTAAATAAAATAACATTTGGACAATTAATCCACGTGAAAGATATAATAATTAAGGAAATTCAGTCCTAAGACAACTCAATTAAAGCTTGGACAATCTCTTTAATATATTAATTTAAAGTAATTACGGTTCAAGATATGAGAATTTAACATAAGATTTTCATAACTTCAATCTTCAAGAAAGACTTTTAATTAGTATTTTTTTCAACAACTCTACTAGGATGGATTTTCATAACTCCTACATCTAAAGAAAATCTGTGTAGGGAATCATTTATTAAGAAAAATAGATAAACTTCACACAAAAACATAACTCATGTGAGGCCATATCCTTAAATTAAAAAGGGGAAGACAATCAAGATACGGACGTTGATAAGACATAGTATCGTATCTTGCTCTTTTGAGGAATAAAATTTTTATGTAGGTAAAGTTTTTAATAGAGATAGAGGAAAGAGAAATTATGTAGTTATCTGAATTTGAATTCAAATACTCACATTTTATATATGACAAACTTTACTAACTAGGCATTAAATGAAACATGTGTACCAGGCTACCCAAGCATAGGGTCCATTATATGCCTTTTGCATAAATGGACACTAGTTGGGGCATTTACACTTATGAAATATTAAGCTTAGGTTATGAGGTAAGACAAAATTTCACTACATACACTTCAACCACCTTAATCTCCTCTAGGAATACATCTGTTGTCTCATAATATGTATTATTTCACGTGTCATAAGATATGAATGATGAGAAATATATTTAAAAATTAAATTTTAATTTAGATATATTTTTTTAACCAACCACAAGGTCATGACACATGAAATAACACCATTGTAGGATGACAGATGTGCACTCATCCCCTCTTAACATGAGCACTATAGTGTTTATATCATCATTCCCTCCTACACTCCAGTCATAAAGCCTATCACATGATAGCGGCATTAATTTGTATTGCTCATTCGAGTTTAGGTGAGTTGATGCACAATCGAATCGAGTCTGATGAGGTTAGACTAATAAAATTTAAGATCTTTTTAAGTTGAAAAAAATGATAGCCTTTTTTTGAGAGGAGATCCAATTACCTCAATAATAAGTGAAAAAACTACTTCACATTTTAGTAATTTATTCCAGGAAAATCTAATGATTTAGATTTACTCACTAATTCAAATCATTGGATCTTCTTATAATAAATGACTAAAACATGGAGTATGTTTTTCATTTACTTTAAGCCTAAGTGGATTCCCTAAGGCTATGTTTGCTTTTGCTAAAAATGGGAAGAAAGAAAATGGGTGGAAGAAAAAGAAGAAGGAAAAGTCACTTTTTCCTTATTTGGTTGACAAAGGAAAAGAGGAGGAGGGGAAAAATAAACTGAGCCCATGCTAAAAATATTTCACAAATGTGAGGGGAAAAGAGAAAAAAACACAACTATAATACCCTTCCTTTTTTTCCTCAAACTTTTCTCTCTTCTCCTCACTCATTTTCTCATAAAAATGACCAATTATTTTTTTTGTTATGAGTGTCATATATTTTATGTATAACAACTGAAATGACAATTTATGTTCATTAATATTATGTCAAATGTGTTTAATATTTCTTATTTATTGCATGATTTTCAAAATAAATACCTCAAGTTCATCACAAATGTTCCTAATAGATCAATTGTCTTCGTTGGGTGAAATACATGTTATAATAATTTTATCTAAAGTTAAGATAATTAAAAGCATACAAAAAGTTGAATAATGTTATAGTACAACTAAAAACAAAGTAGTATAAACATAAATGTTATAAATGTGAATTTCTTATTTGGAATGTTAATGTAATTTCTATTATTTTGTGTCTCAATCTAATAAAAAAATAGCAATTAATTAAGAAAAAAATGTATAACTTTCTTTTAAATTAAACAACTAATTGTTTATCTCACTTTCTACTTATTTTCATCCCTTTCACTTTTTTCCTACTTTTTTTCTTTCCTTCCATTTTCAGCTGTCAGCCAAACATAAACATAGTGTAAGAGTATAAGACTATATTATGATGCTTTGACGCTAAAATACAGATAAAGATGTTGTCTTAAACCATGACAAGAAAGGAAGTCATGTAAATGTTGTAGCAGAAGTAGAAGGAACGTTTAGAGACTTAGATTGGAACGTGGAAAATAAAGATGAATTAATAATCTAGTGAACGAACTTGTACGTAACTGAATTGACAGATTTGAGTGTGATGTACGGCGAGAAAGGAAAGTCATATTTAACCAACCTAATTGGAAATATGAAACTAGAATGATTCCAATCCAAGTGCTTTCAAATCAAATATGATGGTCATACATAGCAAACCAGGATCAACATATGCCAAAAAAAAAAATTATGTTTATATGTTTCAAGTCAATCACATTTTCAAGTTATAAAAAATATTACTTTTAATTTTTAATTGTATGTTGATCATCTATTTTTACTTCAATTATAAAAATATGGAGAATACAAGGGCATGTTAACAAATGAAAGGTGAGGTCTCATTTGAAATTATGACCCAATCTTAATTAAAAATTACATTAAATCTCATTTGAAATATTGTTATTAAATATCATTTAAAAAATTGTAACACAAAATATGACCCATACTTTTCACATCCTACGTTTTTTTTCTTCATGAAAATCAATTAATGTCATTTGTAAATCATCTCATACCATAACTTTCACGTCTTCACTCAATGTTCACAATCTTAATTATTTTTAATTTATTTATTTATCTAGTAATATATGATTAACTCTCGAGAAATAAAATGAGACATCATTGAAGACACTTCCATTTATATGGATGAAGATAGCTATTCTAAGTGGATGTTCCCCAATAATGTCAAGCCAAATAATATGGTGAGCCTATTAAGAATGAAAGATCACACTAGATAACTGAAATTTTAAATAGGTAATCTCCATTTGGACTTCATATTTAATATTCAAGGTTGAATCTTAATAAAAATGTCATAAACAAAATACTAGTTACTATTGGACAAACAAATTTGAGTTATATCAACTTATTCTTCCACATTTGTTTTTTTAATACGAGATAGATGATATATTCACAGCGTATAAAATTAAATAAAATACGCACATTTTTCATAATAAATATCAACCAAGGTGATGTATATATAAAATATAACCATATACATAAGGATAATAGTAAAATGAATGTAGACATAACAAGGAACAAAATTCCTCTTATTTCTCCCTTACTCTAAAACAAATTGATCAATATGAGAAACTCCCTCTAGTATATAAATATACCATCACTCGGTGAAATAATCCATCAATAAAATTTGTATACAAGAAAAATGAATAGTATATTGATAGAGAGATTAGAACTTCAACACTGCTAGCATTGAGAATAGAAGGGAAGCACCAATCATTGCGACGGAGGTGGAAACGGAAACCGCTGCTCCGGCATCAGGTGACGGCGCCGGTGAGGATGCCGGAGAGAGACCTTGAGCGGAGGCGGCAATAGAGAACAGAGCGACGAGGACGAAAATAGAAAGAGCTTTGAATGTAGTAACTGGTGCCATTGCTTCAAATTGGAGAGAGAAGAGAGAATGAAATTGGAGAGAGATTGTTTGAGATGTGTTGTTAAGAAGAGAAGGTTGAAGATGAAAGAGTGTGATATGAGAGAAGAGAAGAAGGGAAGAGGGTATTTATAGGAAATGAGGGGAGGGTGGGACCCAGGGAAAACGTGGACAGGTGGCAGGAAGACGTGTTATTAGTTTCTGGGCGCGTGAAGTGTGTCGGTGACTTTGTCTATAATTGTGTGCTCTACATTTCCTCTGTTTTTTTAGTTTGAAGGATGTAATGAAAAGTAGCGAAGGAATCACGCGCTGGTGGCTTTGTCTATAATTATGTGCTGTTCAATTGCTGTGTTTTCTAAGTTTTTCTGTTCTCATGAAATGTGAAGGAAAGTAAGGGTGAGAATATTTTAGGGCAAAAAACTTTGGTAAATATTTTTTTGCATTATGAAGAATTTTCTTTCACTCATCACTTTTGATTTATATGATTACTACTCATATAAGTGTTGTTCGTAAGAATTGAATAGTTGAATTTTCGATCTTTCTAGAATCAAGTGAAACATTACTCTATTTTTTATCGGCAATTGTTAGTATGTTGGTATTTTGTTGTGGGTGAGATTTCACTCTCAACCTCCTCCATCCTACCATTAAACCACCTTATAACTCCATTTTTTATTCATGGTGGGACTCAACCCACAACCTTTAACATTTTATTCCTTAAGTCTGTCATCTTCACTATCAAACCACCTTATAACTAGGGTTGGAAACGAGCCGAACCGAGTCGAATCAGAGTTCCACTCGGTTCAGTTCGATAAGGATTGGCTCGGCTCGAAACTCGACTCGAATTTGATACGAGTTATTATTTCAGCTCGAGTTCGGCTCGGTTAAAGTTCGCGATCTGTTCGGTTCAGTTCGAATGTTTCATTTGAACAACTCAAATAATTAATTAAATTTTGAAAAAAATACTTCAAAAAAGTTATATATATATAAATATAATCTTGTTAATATATATAATAATAATAAATATAAAAAAATAATATATGGGTCATAATAATTTAAAGATCTCAATTTCTAACTCAAGTTCAACTCATTTGGTTCATGAACCAAGTTTATCGAACTAAATAACAAATCGAGTTTTGATAGAATACCGAGTTGATTTGGTTCATTATCAACCCTACATGCAGTTGATTTAATAGTGTAATGTTTTGGGAGTTATATTAAATCCCAAAACATTATACTATTAAATCAACTGCATGTGAATCTTTGGTAAATTGTTATTGAAAAATAAAGCCTAACGTTTTTTATTATATTAAATTGTTGATTTTCAAGGCAAAGTATTAAAAAAAAATTAAAAAAATGGCAGCTGACATTTCCATAAAGAATAAGAGCAATGTTAAATCTTCAAGTAACTTTTAAATAAAAAATTCATAATAATTGAAGAAAAATATTAATAAATGTATTAGTTATTCTTTAAAATATAAAAAGCTATTTTTTTGAAATACACGTAGAAATGAAAGATAAAAAGGCGCAAATAAAAGAAGAGGTGGAAGGAACATACACATTTATGATTAGGTCTACTCATTTATATGATTATGTTCTACATATATGATATTGACATGTGTTAAAATATTTTGATTAGTAAAGGTTGATTTACGAATAACACATATAACTATCATAGTTAAAGGTTGGAATACGCAGGCTGTGACGTTGCAGTCTAACATATTTGATTATTTACGATTTTCTCTAAGGTTATGTATATTCAAAAAATTGATATGTTAATCTATTTTAAATATTTATTATAATATAAGACATTAAACATGCCAGCATGTCTTTAAATAGACAAGTAGATATGTTTTAAATTAGAAAATCTAATATCTTGATGCCTTAATTGTCTAAAAGATTTACATATGTTTAATTTATTTTATGTATATATTTTATAAAATAAATAATATAAATATAAATACAATTTTAAATGTTAAACAAACAAATTTATTAAGAAGTTTGAGTTTGGTCTATTTATGTTAACTATGTTTTTGAGAACCATAACTTTAACATATTCATTAAGAAGTTCTAACTTAACTTACTATAAGTTCGATATTTGGTCTCTAATAAACTATCTAACATGTTTTCTTCCGAGTAAAAGAATTATAATGACATCCTCATATTCACAAATGATATAAATTTGTTTTTAACCATTAAATTTGCAAGTTGGATGGCCAACTTAAAATTAAACCCAAATTGAAAATTAAGTTTATTTGATTTACAAAAGAAAAATTGAAATGAAAAAAATGAAAAGAAAATATGATGATTTTTAATTTGTTTGATATTATACGAAATGAAAATAAAATGTAAAGAAAAAATATAATTATTATCAATAATAAAATTAACATGTATGTTTTTGTTTATTTTTATTTTGGAATTGTAGGAAAGTAACAATATTTATAAGTGCAAATGTGTGACTAACACAAAATAGGATTTTTTAAATATACAAGAGTTAACCCAACCAAAGAATTCATCTCTAATCTTTTTCTAGTTCAGTTTTCTTTACAATATTAGAGAGAAAACGTAAATGGATGTGTCAAACCAACTTTTTTTTCATTCCCACTATTAGATGCAATCAAACTATGGAAAAGATTCCTTTCATTTCCATTTCTTTTCATTCCTTTACTTTTTACCCCAAACAAACATAATCTTAAAGTTTGTATGCAAGTTGAATTTTGAATGATAAGAAAAAAAATGGAAAACTTGTATATCATCTTGTAAATATATTTCATAACTTTCAAGTCTTTTTCTCTCTCTTTATTCTCTTCTATAATTCAACTCACAAACAAATGATGTGTCTTGTGAAACAAAAATAATCAAAGAAGGAAAGGCATGGAGGTATTATACAAGAGACCTATATAGCGTCTATCAATGGACAAATATCACATGTTCCCAATGATATATCATTTCTTGTCACAGACCAATTAGAATGTTACCTTTTGTTTCTAACTTCTTTTTTTATTCATGTGGCAATATCCTATTAGTCAGGAACAAGGAATAGGACATCATTTGAAACATGTGTTCTCTTACCTTTGGCATTGTATGAAAAAAAAATATTTTTTTCTTATTTCATAGAGAATTGTAATAAATTATAAAATAATGTATGAGACTAAAATAAGAATAAAGATTTTATTTGGTACAGGAAGTATTGTTATATTGAGCTACCCTTTTAAGTAAGCATAGCTTACCTAGGGTGATGGATGGCTTCAAAAGTTGGACAGTGGTAGAATTACAATTTTGTTGGTAGATTTATTAATTAGTTAAAAGTACAAGATCGAAAGTGGAAGGGTGTAAATATCATCACAAGTTAACATGTGACATGCTTATGATGTTGGGTGTTAGGTGGTCAGTTGTATCAAACTAGCAATACATGAGAAAGTGACATTAAACAACAATTCAAATTTGTATTAGTGCAAGATTTTGAGACATTTTTGTTAGGTATGTTATACATAGTTTGATTCTTAGTTGACATAAAATGTGAAAGTTGTATTGAGTAACTGATATTTAACGTAAAACTTTATCGAATTTTTATATAATTCACACTTTAGGTGGTTTTGATATTTGTGTACAAGATTGATAGAAGTTCAAGTAAGGAGAATAAATTAAATATATGTTATTCCAATTTCTAGAGAAAGAAATAGACTATGAAACAATTAAAAAAGATTTAAATATTAATGATTTGTCAATGAACAAGATTTATGACAAAACACTATGATATTGTTTAATCCATGAATCTAGCTTCACTTACACTGTGTTTGGTTTAGAGAAGAAAAATCAAGGAAAGAAAAGTTGAGGAAGGAAAACTTGAGAGAAGAAAATGGGTAGAAAATAGGACGATTCTTTAGTTATTTGGTATGATAGAAAATGGAAATAAAGTGAACAGAAAATAATATAATTATTATTGATAATAATATTTTCTTTGTACCATCAAAGAGATGATATCTCAAAGTATGTCACAAATCATTTCTTAAACCAATGAAAACATGCGGTGTGAATTAAAAAATTAAATATTTCTTATTTTTTTCTGTTTTTATTTCATCGTCATTGGTTTGGAACATGATTTAAGACATACTTTGGGACAATCGACTCTCGTACAATTTTTCTACATATTTTCCTCTCAATAATGGAGAGAAAATATAATACATGGGCTCCACCAATTTTTTTTCTTTCCTTTCTCTTTCATTCCTCTTACTTTCTTTCCTCCCCTTTCACCCGAACCAAACATAGCTTTAGTGAGATTATAGTTTGATGGTTACATATGATAAAAACATTAAATATTATATTAGTAACTTTTGGTTTAAAACAATATCATTTTCTTGCATAATTAAGTTATCACTCATTCAGTTGCTCCATATGATGCATAAGCATAATGATAATTTCCACAAGTAAAGATGAAATAGGTTATTCAAATTGCTCTATTCTTTTCATATGTCTAATAAAGTCACCTATGTGTTCATGCTTTTTGAATGATGGGATGGCAACAGCAAGATCTAATTTTAAAAATCAGGAATATAGTAATTGAATAAGATGAACAACAACATTAAAGGTGGAGTGCAAAAGTAAAGTAAAACTCCTTCATTTTCTATGATAAAAAATTTCCTTGAAGATTATACTATGATTCTTAATTGAAGTATAGTTTATAGCGTAAAATGCTGTACATTTGAAAATTATTCGTTAATGTTCCCTTTGTCCAATATATTATTAATTGAGAGATATTTAAAGACTTTAACTTTGGTTGGACCTATCTGTCGACAGCGTATTGGTATTGTGTTTCTTTTCTATTTGGTAACAACTTCTATGGCAATAATGCAAAAGTTCAAATGATTTCACAGCTAATAAAATCAAAGAAAAACAGAACAACATGTGTTTTGTTGAACAGTGCAGCACAATTATTTGGTTGGTAATAGACTCATAGTTGATGGGTCACACAGATTTTCTGCTGCAACGGTTCAAAGCAACGACAATAAAGAAGATATAAACAAGCAAAGCCGCAATGAAAACAGGGTCGGAAGGCACTTGTAAAATATCGACTTTATCAAATCATCTATCTAACTTTTTTAAATTTTATTAAAATAAAAATGTATGTATTAACCTTGCATGAGTTTTATATACCAACAATATATCATCCAATATTCATATTTAACTATTATAGACTTTTCAAAAATAATTTAAGTTAATAATGTAGTAATTATATATAAATCTCTATGATAATAATGTATACATATTAAACTTTTAAACCATACCATTTAAATAAATAAGGACGGCACAAAAAGTAGAGGTACACCACCTTATCGTGGCTAAATAATTCTTATTAGTCAATAATATTTTTTATTAAATTGTGATTAATCAATAAAAGCAATGTTGCTATCACATATTTCTCCCTTATGCACCATTCAAGATTCAACCTTGATTTCCAACAAAGCACCAAGTTCTTATTGCCAATTCATATTTACGATTTAAAAACAAACAAAACATATTTTTAATAGAAAGGTTAAATATCATCTTTCAAAATAGTACTAAATATATAATTTTTCATAATAATCTTTCAATTCTAAACATGTGTCCATGAGCAAAACATAAAAAAATCATTAAAAAGCAGGTCACAATATTATTATTTGTATTTAACCTTTTATCATTGTGACATTTGTTTATATAAAGGATAAAGGCCAAAAATTAAGTATATGGTTATGTACTTGATCTCATGTTAATATGTATGACAAACAATTTTAACATTCTTTTGTATAATTAAGATTATTCCTTAACTTTTTATTAATAAAGAAGTAACCACTTTCTGAATTTGTATTTGATTTATGTAAGAAGTGTACAAGAATCAAACATTGTATCTGGAATATATGAAATAATGAGTGTTGTTTCAAGTCTTACATGTTTGATTCAATTTAAGTAAAGTCTTAAGTTCGAGTCTTATAGATGAAAAATATTTGCTAGAAGAATTAACCTTACATATCTATAAATATTTCCGATCGGACAAAATTACATCAAGTGCAAGGATACGTTTGGGATACAAAAAAAATGGACTATTGAGTAAAAGTTTGCTTACATGGTAAGATATGGGTTTTTATCAATCAGGGAGGCAAATGATTAGCCTTCAAATAATGGGTATTTAAAAAAGAAAAGAATCAAAATCCCACAGCAATAATTTTATTTTGTACTGTATATAAAACTGACCACATGTCCTGAAAGAGAAAAAAAAATATTAAATAACATAACACGGTTTTTCTCATTTCATTTCCCTGTTTTTTCAATATAAGAAAACTCCCACCATCTTCCTATAAATACCTCTACCCTCCTTTCTTCTTATAATATCAGCTTTGTATCATTTTTTTTCTTCTCTCCTTATTCACACACATTCTCTTTCTCTCTCTACCTTCTATTTTCTCTCTCTCTCTCTCTACCGTTTGAAGAAGCTATGGCACCAGTGACCACATTCAAGGCTCTTGCCATCGTCCTCGTCGCCGCTCTGCTATCCCTTGCCGCTTCCGCTGCAGATCTCTCACCGGCTTCCGCACCGGCGCCGTCTCCTGATGCCGGAGCAGCGGGATCCGTTTCAAGCTCGGTGGCTATGATTGGTGTTTCCCTTGTGTTGTCAATGATTGCCGTGTTGAAGCACTAGATAGATCTATCTATATTCAAGATTCTTATCATTTTCTTATGGATTTAATTTTGTTGATGCATTATTTATACAGAGGAAGTTTGTGATATTGATGTAAAAATAAGAGGGATTTTTATCCTTGTTATGTCTAAGTTTTACTGAGTATATATATTGTTATATTTTATATATATTGGTTGATATTATGATGCAGTATATGATTTTGTTGAAAGTTAAATATCATTTTTAATTATTGTGCAAATATTCCCGTGAATAGTTCCAGTAATTTATTAAATATTTTGTTTTTTTATGAATTTTCATTTTAAATATTTAGCAAGTGCTCCACATGTTAGTAGTTGGCAAAAATTGACCATGGAAGTCTTCAGAATTAAGAAAGGTATCTGAGTGCCTATGTTGTCAGTTTATATAATACAATTATGTAATCATTCACAATTGCATAAAAAGAGTTTGATAAAAATAACATAAGAATTGAGAAAGTGTATTAGAAAATACAAATCCCAGCTAAAGCATGTATACTATCAAGTTTCTATGAGAACAATTTCTGTGGGTACATTTAATAATTTTCAATCGTCTAGATCATAACATGCAATCTAGATTAATCATAAGTTCCAATACTTTCTAATAGATATTTTTAATTCATAAATCATGTCATAAATGATGTCACTATTCATAACTCAACGAATCAACATGTGCCCATCCATGTAAATGACCATTACATTTCCTTTTTATCCTTTCAATCTCAATTCATTCTTTCATCCCTGTTCTCTATCCCACTCTTCCATTCAATTATTTTACTGGTGTTTATCTTTTCTACATTTTTTTAATTAAAAAGTTTGATGAGATTCTTTCACATTTGTTGATACCTTTATATCTGGGACCTATCTTTTCTCCAACCAGTACTACTATCACTGAGAATTATGTTATACTGTGAAAGACAAAAGAAAGAAAAAACTGTTTCTTCCTTCAAAGAGAAAGCATGATACGTAAAAGAAAAGAAAAACAATTGAAGATAAAAAGGCTGTTTTTTTCCTTCAAAGAGAAAGCAGGATACGTAAAAGAAAAGAAAACGAATTTAAGACTTCCTCAATTTGCGCCTGTAATGTGCCTTTCCACGGTCTGAATGCATTGTCCACATTTTCTATTTGGTAAACAATAAACTGACTTTTGGTAAAAGCGTGTCTAATAAACATAATTTATGTTTCAATGCCTATAATTAAATGTACTTCTAATTGAATGATCGTTGTTTGTACTGTGCCATTCAAACTTACAAATTTGATCATTCCTTAAATCATTTATTATTTATGTTTAATCATCATTATTTTTAAAATAGAATAAATCATCATTATTTTTAAAATAGAATAATATAAATAAAAAGTAAATAATCGTATAAATTTTTATTATGACAGTGTGGAATTTGAACATCTTATTCTTTACTTTTCCATTCATTACTGGTTGAGATATATTGAGAAATGGGTCACATATATGATTTGTTCATTAGTGCAGCGAAAAATGGGTCACATATTTGGGGCCACAAAACAGGGCAAAACAATAATAAAGACAGGAGAAATTAGCGGAGCCGCTGTGAGAACAGGCATGTAGGCACATGCACAATTTCAGCTTTATCAAAATATCTGTTTCACTTTTTTGTTCTTTTCTAAAAGTTCTTGATTTTGATGCATATTAAAATATATATATTTTTAGGAGGTTTTAATGCTTAAATGTTTAAAAATATTTCATATCAAGTGAAAATGTTTTGAAGGAAAAGAATACTTTTAAGGGAGACAAATGACTGACCTTCAAATAATCTGTATTTAAAGTTTCCCTCATGTCAATATTGATTGCATTTCTGGCCTCAATTTGAAACTTCCAAGAATCTCACATTGAGTTTTTGAAGTTGACAATAGAAACTAGCTTTTGCAAAGTGCAAGTCTAAATCTTATAATAGCAATATGTGTTCAGATGATTTTTGCAGATCTAAACTCCTCCTTTATAATACTAATAGAGCAGTGAGAGTTTTGTGTTCATTGAATATTCACTTTGTGATTTGTAAACAAGAATTACCTGACTCATTAATTTCTAGTTTGGCAGAACTGAATTGCTAAAAAAAGGTGGTCCAACTCCCACTTAGCATAGTCTGGGAGGTAGATATATGCAATCTTACCGCCATAAATGAAGTGATTATTTTTAGAATTTGAACATATAACCTTGTACCCCAAATAACAACCTTACTATTATGCCGAACAACTAAACTGAATTGCTGAAGCAAGAAATATTGTTTTGGTTAATTGGTCCGAGAGCTTCAGTTCCATGATCCTGCCCTCTATTTCACTACTCACACAATTTTCCCATCCCCATGTTCTGAACAATCAAACTTAATAAAATAATATTAAAATATTAATTTTTATTTTTAAATGAATGAAACTTTCTCATTAGCTTGAGACACCAAATAAGATATGAATGATAACATGTGATCATCCATAAGTTATCACCCGAAGTTCAATCTCTAGCACAATATGCATTGTTAGATGCTTCCTTAGTAGCAGCTAAAACCGTTTGTTTGGCCATATTCAAAGGTTAATTAATTAAAGTGGCATACTTGATACAATTATGGATAATTAACCAGATAATCTTAAATGTGTATTTCATTGCTTGAGAGACATAATGTAATTTTCCTAGCAGTTGTGCATGACAATTGAAATGACCACAAAATTAAGCTAGAAAATTTTCTAATCTCACATTAAACATTGCAATTTAGTGGATTGAATACGATGTTAGGAAATAAGTCTCATATCGCATAACTCATTCTAATTGATTTTGAGATGAAACATTAACCTACAGAATATGAAATCAAAGGAAATTTCATTACTTATGAAGTTAAAACTCATTAGTGGTTTTTGTTACGCCAGACCCAAAATCAGTCCCACAACTTTGCATTTTAGCTTGCACATCTAATTGATTGACCATAGGCAAAATAACATAGACAAAAGTATCAAACCAACAACAAAAAATGTACTACTTAGAACATAAACATTAGCTAATACAAAGTGAAACCATCATCATAAGAAACATGGCAACCTCGTCTACAAGGAGGGGCATTTTCATCATACTCAGCACAGCAACTCCATCTTTTCTTCCAATTGGCACGACTAGTGTTTGGTCTGTTATTTTTCTCATTCCATTTGTACACAATTACTCCAGATTTTTCACTCCAATCACCATCTATTCCTTGGTGTGGTGGAGCTAATGAAAATAGACCCTTATCTCCTACATACATTACAAGCATTTTAGGTAGATTACATCACATGTGCTCACTAAATAATAAAGGATAACATAGTTCTGAAAGCTGTATTACATGTCTTAAATTCAAACAAGGATTTAATGTCCCAAAATCTATCCCGTGCCAATGAAAATATGTCATGTCATTTTAAAAAAAATTAAACATTCATTATTGTGATTGATGCAATACATGCTTTGGTGTAACAAATCCTAGTAACTTCAAACCTAGAACTACTAATGCAGAAATAAATTTAGTGACAAACACATTTTTGCTTGGATGTTCAATAAATTTGTTTATTCCAAAATGAAGTGATATATAAGCCACATGAAATTGGTAGATGATGACACATTCAAACAAATCACGACCCTTTTATTTATCATTAAAACATTATCCTCTAGTGTGTGGCTAAGAAAAAAAAGTGAAAATGCATAATTAGATAAGTATGCATAAAATACCATTGACATGGCCATGGAAAGAGCAAGAAACAGGAGAATTATCTTGATCAGAGTAAAGGGTGTTGCATCTCAAGCATCTTTTCTTTGTTTGAATTGCTTTACTCAGTGTCTGTGAACAGCACTTGAACTCTAAAGTGCCATGAACATTACGAGATTGTGTACTTGGCTTACACAAAAGGAGGGGTTGAGAGAAACTAACTGAAAAAACCATTAAGATTCTCACTTAGTATATATTATAAAAAAATGGGAAGAATGGCAGCTATATGTGGCAGTGGGCTGCATTATGTGTTTTTTGAGAGTATATAATTATAAAAAAAAGGACATCCAATACAAATAATGAAAAAAATGAAAAGGTTATGCCAAAATAAATTTTATTTAAACTTTGCAAATAAATATTACGACATAAACATAAAAATAAACATATGTTTGCTCACTTTGCAGAAAAAAGTTCATAACAAGTTTTTTTATGTTAGATAAAGTGTCAACCAACCAACCAGATAAAACATGATAGCTTAGTTAGAGAATATCTATGTTCCTCAATTCACTTCTTATTTATATGATGTTTTTACATACCTATTTTATTTTTATTTATATAATGGATGATGTAATAAATGTGTATAAATCTTTATATTAAATATAGACGATGATTCATGTTAAATTTACTTCATACTCATAGCCTAATTGCTTCTATATATTGCAGGGTAAGATGGAAACAAAATTCCCAATCTCATTGTTGCAGCAAAGCAAGATAATGATGCAGGCTCAATCCATGAATGTAGAATCTTCAACAAACAACAAAGCAATGGAGTTACATCAAGGCATGAGTAGAACTCTTGTTCAACTAATTATGTAAAAGGAAAACCCAACAACATCTTCGTTCATAATCCAACTGTCCTCTGCAAGTCCACTCTCATGGACAGAATTGATCTAGGTGGTGATATGGACATGAATTGCCCTTATGATCGTAGATGAAATCAAAGTAGTGAAGCATAAGGCTTATCGGGTTTTGGTGTTGTAATAGTTGTTATAATTGCAATCTTTCTATTTTTAGTAAATCAGTTAGGATTTGTTAGTTAAGTCAGTTAGGTTTTTGCTATAAATAGTTTTGGAGTTTTTGCTTTGTAATCATGATTTGTAATCCAACCGTTTCAAGATTAATAAAAGATAGAAGTATTTTTTTTTCTTCTTGTTCTTCAATCAAGTTCTTTTCTCCTTCTTCTTCTTTGATGGATGCTATTTTTCTAAGAATCAAACCAAAACACAAGCCATGATCACCACACACTGTCCAGGATCAGCCAAAGCATTTCTTTCCAAGACAGGACATGCCTATAACCGAGCCAAGATAGGGATCTCTGACCGAGACACATTGTGCCTATACCGAGCTAAATGGGATTTTCTGACCGGGGTATTAGAATTTCTGACAATTTATGGGTCACAAATATAATTCTGTAACTGTGTTATGGCCATTATGTAATTAGCCAAAATATAAAATGGTCTTCAGTAATTAATTTGATGGCTAAGGGCATATGAGTCATGAAATAATATAAGTGTAGATACCTTCAGACAATTTCTGATTTGATGAAGGGACTGAATCAGAATTATTGCAACTAAAGTAGTAACCACTACGGGGTTACTTTTATGGGTTATGGTCCTCATTTGAAGAGCAACAAGTTCTAAGGTGTAGGGTTAAGGAGAATAAATGTGGATTAGGATAGTGTTATTCATGGGGATAAAACACTATCATAGTTATCCACATCAAGATATAAGGAACTCTCCTCATAAAAAACAACACCTCACCATAACACACACTCTTAAGCTAAGGCATTTTCTCTCATCCCCTCTAGAGAGAAACTAAGGAAAACCATTCAGCGCTCTATCATCTGGAAGATCATCGCACCCTCATACCTTCGAGATTATGGAAATGGCTAACAAGGTATGTTCTTCATCTTCACCATAAACTCATTTGGGGTTTCTTCGGTCTGGACCATGTTGTTCCATTTGGGTTTATGTATGGGCATAAACATTAGGTTATGGGAACAAAGTCATGGTCATAAGGACTTTCGCATTTAATCTATGGATTTCGGATGGAGAAATTCTCCAACAAGTGGTATCAGAGCCACCCCAATTTGATTCATGTGTGAAATTAGGTTTTCATGTTCTTCCCCAAATTAGGATTGATTTAGGGATTTGATGTTTTCATTTTTTGCCATGAATCGATTAAGATTGTCATTAATGTCTTTCCATATGAATACAAAAGGATTTGAAATGAATGAACATTGTTTTTCTATTGTTTTCTTGAATTTTGGGTGATTTTTGGGAGAAAAAAACGATGCAAAAATCGCACTGTTCATGTGCTGTCACAGTGATCACGCTCAAGCGAGAAATCCCGCGCTCAAGCGAGAATTGGGCATAAGCATGGTATTTTTTTTGCTCAAGCGAGAAATCTCGCGCTCAAGCGAGAAATCCTGCGCTCAAGCGAGAATTGAGCAGAAGCATGGAATATTTTTCGCTCAAGCGAGAAATCGCTCGCCCAAGCAAAAATGTAAGATTTATGGGGTTTTGGTATCTTTGTGCATTGACTTTGGTTATTATTTGGTTGTCCACTAAGTTGTCTATTATTTCAAGTGAGCCAAATGAAGTGAAATGTCGCCAAAGTGACCTCTTTCATGGATATAACTCATGTGGAATATTGGATGTAAGTGTGTATAGTCATTCATACGGGTATTAGCTGGCTCAAAGGAAAGTTAATATTTGGCCGAAGATCATATACACCTATGATGATAAACATGTCATAATTCTAAAGTTTTGTACATGTGACTGATGAATCAATCCAAAGAGGGATTCGTCAGTTGACATGCCTTATTATGAATGTTTGATCATTACAACAAGAGTACCACT
>NC_032016.1:18990438-18991085 GCF_001865875.1 Lupinus angustifolius
AAGAGAGGAAGGATTATGAGAAGTGGGATCGCTCTAATCGCATGAGTCTAATGATCATTAAGCGCGACATTCTAGAGGTCTTTAGGGGTACTATCTCAGATGAGATAAATAATGCCAAAGATTTCCTTGCTGAGAATGAAAAGCGCTTTGCAAATAGCGATAAGGCGGAAACAAGTACCCTGTTACAGAACTTGATTTCCATGAGGTATCAAGGCAAGGAAAACATAAGGGAATACATTATGAGAATGTCCAATATTGCTTCAAAACTTAAAGCCCTTAAGCTTGAGGTGTCGGAAGACTTACTCATTCATTTGGTCTTGCTTTCCCTTCCTGCACAATTCAGTCAGTTTAAGATTTCTTATAACTGTCAAAGGGAGAAATGGACTCTAAATGAGCTCATTTCATTTTGTGTGCAAGAAGAGGACATTATGTTACTACTTCTAAAGACAAGGGCAAAAGGAAAATCACTTTAGAGCCCACAAATGAAGCTGCTAAGGATCCAGTGCAAAAGAAACAGAAGCAGGATGATGTATGTTTCTTTTGCAAAACAACTGGACATCAAAAGAAGAAATGTGTAAAGTATCACGTCTGGCGTGCTAAGAAAGGTACATTTCTTGCTTTGGTTTGTTCTGAGGTCAATTTAACTT
>NC_032016.1:18991185-19017420 GCF_001865875.1 Lupinus angustifolius
TGGTGGTTAGACTCCGATTCAACTTCTAACATCAGTGTTTCAATGCAGGGTTGCCTGAGCTACCGAAAGCCTAATCATGTTGAAAGATACATATATGTTGGCGATGGTAAATCGGTAGAAGTGGAAGCTATAGGGCATTTTAGGTTGTTATTATGTACTGGTTTCCATTTGGATTTGAAAGACACTTTTGTTGTACCGTCTTTTAGACGAAATTTAATTTCTATTTCTTATTTGGACAAATTTGGTTAATGTTGTTCATTTGGAAACAATTCAGTTCATTTGTCTTTAAATTCAAATGTTATTTGAACTGGTTCACTTATGTTAAATGACAACCTTTATATGCTAAACAACATAACTGATTATAGCGAAACCCTGAATGTGGAATCACGTGGTACTAAGCGTAAAATTGAAAATAATAATTTAGGTGCATTATAGCACAAGCGCCTAGGTCGCATTTCTCAAAAGAAAATTGAGCGTCTTGTGTCAGATGGGATTTTGGATTCCTTTGACTTCACAAACCTTAATGTTTGTGTTAAATGAATAAAAGGAAAATAGACCAAACAATCGAAATATGGTGCATATAGAGCTTCAGACGTCTTAAAATTGATACATACAGATATCTATGGGCCATTCCCTACGGCTTCCTGGAATGGTCAACGATACTTCATATCGTTTATAGACGATTATTCTCGTTATGCATACATTTTTCTTATTCAGGAAAAGTCCCAATCGGTGGACGTGTTCAAAACTTTTAAGGCTGAAGTTGAAAATCAACTCAGCAAAAGGATTAAGTGCGTCATATCTGACCGTGGTGGTGAATACTACGGTAGATATGACGGTTCAGGTGAACAACGTCCAGGGCCTTTTGCCAAATACCTATAGGAATGTGGTATAGTCCCACAGTACACCATGCCAGGATCGCCTAGCATGAATGGTGTGTCTGAAAGACGAAACCGGACTCTTAAGGACATGGTAAGGAGTATGATTTGTCTGTCTACCTTACTAGAGTCACTCTAGGGAGAGGCACTTAAGACAACAACTTATATTCTTAATATGGTGCCAACTAAGGCAACTTCCAAAACACCTTATGAGCATTGGACTGGGCGAAAGCCAAGTCTAAAGCATTTTCATGTGTGGGGATGTCCAGCTGAGGCAAGGCCTTATAGGCCTTACAAGAATAAATTGGACTCCCGTACAATAAGCAGTTACTTTATTGGTTACTCTGAAAAATCAAGGGGCTATAAATTTTATGACCCAAATTTAAAATCCATATTTGAGACGAGTACAACCGCGTTATTTGTGGATATTGAGTTTGAAGGGGAAGATAAGGTTAGAAACTTTGTCCTAGAGGAAGAATCTGTATCTATTCCATGTATCTATTCCAGATGCGATTCATATGGTTGCTTTTGAAGAAGCAAATTTGGAACCTCCTCAGGACATAGTTGATGAAACCTTCCCTGCTCAAGGTGAGTTAGTAATTCATGAAGGACAAACTCAAAACCCTCAGGAACATGGACAAGAGGTGCAAGAGCCTATAGCTTTGCGTAGATCCACTAGAGAAAGGAGAAATGCAATTTCGGATGATTACATTTGCTTTCTTTTGGAACATGAGGGTGATGGCTTAATGGACAATGATCCATTAAACGTTCGTGAAGCCATCCAAAGTTCCAATTCGGAAAAGTGGATTGAAGCAATGAAAGAGGAGTATAAATCCATGCAAGACAATAAAGTTTGGGAACTTGTCCCATTACCAGAAGGTAAGAAACCCATTGGTTGCAAATGGATTTTTAAGACCAAGCGGGATTCTAATGGTAATGTGGAGAGGTATAAGGCACGTCTTGTAGCTAAGGGTTTTACTCAGAAGGAAGGGATTGACTATAAAGAGACTTTCTCTCCGGTTTCATCGAAAGACTCTCTTAGGACAATCATGGCTCTTGTAGCACATTATGATTTGGAGCTTCATCAGATGGATGTCAAAACAGCTTTTCTAAATGGAAACATTAATGAAAAGATTTATATGGTGCAACCAGAACACTTTGTAACGGGAGACCGAAAGAATATGGTTTGCAAATTGACAAAATCCATCTATGGGCTAAAACAGGCGTCTCGTCAATGGTACCACAAATTTCATGAGGTGATTCTCTCTTTTGGTTTTGAGATGAATTCAGTTGAAGATTGTGTGTATCACAAGTTCAGTGGGAGCAAGTATATTTTCTTGCTCTTGTATGTGGATGACATACTGCTTGCCACTAATGATGTGGGTACCTTGTTAGAAACCAAGACATTTCTATCCGGTAATTTTGAAATGAAGGATCTTGGTGAAGCTTCATTTGTATTAGGAATCCAGATACACCGAGACAGATCTCGGGGTATTCTTGGATTATCACAAAAGAGCTATATAGAAAAGGTGCTCAAAAGGTATGGCATGCAGGACTGTAAAGTAATGGATACTCCAGTTGCTAAGGGAGACAAATTTAGTCTCAATCAGTGCCCTAAAGGAAATCTGGAAATTCAAGAAATGAAAAATATCCCTTATGCATCAGCTGTAGGGAGTCTTATGTATGCTCAAGTATGTACGCGTCCGGATATAGCGTTCATAGTTGGGGTTTTAGGCAGATATATGAGTAATCCAGGAATGGACCATTGGAAAGCAGCCAAAAGGGTCATGAGGTACTTAAAGAGAACAAAAGACTATATGCTCACATATAGGAGATCAGACCAATTAGAGATCATTGGGTATTCTGACTCCGATTTTGCGGGATGCCATGATAGTAGACGATCTACTTCGGGCTTTGTTTATCTGTTAGCTGGTGGTGCGGTTTCTTGGCATTCTACCAAGCAAGACCTTGTAGCTTCATCCACCATGGCAGCAGAATATATAGCATGTTAGGAGGTATCACTTCAGTCACTGGAATAGATTGTGGATTATGGAAAGGATTGAAAGACCACTAAAGTTATACTGTGACAATAAATCAGCCGTGTTGTTCTCAAACAATAATAGGAGTTAGGCAAAGTCGAAACACATCGACATTAAGTTCCTAGTTGTTAAGGAGAAGGTACAAAGTGGACAACTTTCCATAGAACACTTAGGCACTAACTCCATGATTACGGATCCTCTTACAAAAGCTATGACACCCAAGGTCTTTCATGAGCATGCTGCTCACATGTGTGTTCTAAAGTGTGAGGATTCTTTGATTTAGTGGGAGTTAGAAAGTGCACACTTTTATTATGTTCTATGTAATTTCAGTATTTTTGTATGAATACTTGGTATTCAAACTTCAGTTGATTAATCATTCAGTTTGGTATTCTGTCATTATACTTTGTACAATAAAGTTTTATGTTATTGTTAAGGATCTCAATAAAGTTATGTATGACCAATTCAAAATTGACATGTACAGATCATATTCATGTAATTTTCATGCTACACATTTCATGATGTATCTATGTCATTTAGTTGTGTCAGTGTTGGTGATCATTGTTGAATTAGTCATGACTAATATGGCGAAGTTCCCTGTGATTCGATTTGGAGACAGGACTAAGGGACGGGATAATTTGGGTATGCCTAAGTCATAATGGCAATATTTAAGCGCACAATAAGGATAACATGTACGGAGAATCATATGTGTGACTAGTGGGAGATTGTTAGAATTTCTGACAATTTATGGGTCACAAATATAATTCTGTAACTGTGTTGTGGCCATTATGTAATTAGCCAAAATATAAAATGATCTTAAGTAAATAATTTGGTGGCTAAGGGCATATGTGTCATGAAATAATAATAAGTGTAGATACCTTCAGGCAATTTCTGATTTGATGAAGGGACTGAATCAGAATTATTGCAACTAAAGTAGTAACCACTACGGGGTTACGTTTATGGGTTATGGTCCTCATTTGTAGAGCAACAGGTTTTAAGGTCATTTGTAGAGCAACAAGTTTTAAGGTGTAGGGTTAAGAAAAATAAAGGTGAATTAGGATAGTGTTATCCACAGGGATAAAACACTATCCTAGTTATCCACAACAAGATATAAGGAATTCTCCTCATCAAAAAACAATACCTCACCATAACACACACTCTTAAGCTAAGGCATTTTCTCTCATTCCCCTCTAAAGAGAAACTAAGGAAAACCATTCGGCGCTCTATCATTTGGAAGATCATCGCACCCTCATACCTTCGAGATTCCGGAAATGGCTCAACAAAGTATGTTCTTCATCTTCACCATGAACTCATTTGGGGTTTCTTCGGTCTGGACCACAAATCACAATACTTTACATTGATAGAAAATGGAAAGAAAGTGGAGAGAAAATAATATAATAATTATTAGTATTGATATTTTTTGATACTACCAAATGTATTTCCAAACGATACAACAAATGAACGAATCCCTTTAGGGATGTGTAGTCACCCCTCCTAATAATTTTGCTCTCATAAATCGACCATTGAGCTTTTTTGATCTTTCTAAGGATCAAGTAAAATCTTATACCATTAGATCAACGTCTTGTTGGTTATTAATAATGATATTAATTAACATGCATGTGTTGATTTATTTTCTTTGGAATATTAGGAAATTAGCAACAATTGTAAGTGTGACTAACACCGAATACGAATTTTTTAAATGTCCAGGAAGTCCGCGACAAGAACATTCATCTATAACTTTCTTTACTTTAATATTCATCTAAATATTGGAGAGAAAATACAAATGCATATGTCCCATATTTTTTTTCTTTCATTCCCTTTATTCAATGTAACTAAATAATAGAAAAGCTTTTTTCATTCCTCTAACTTTGGTTAAATCTTTTTTCACCCAAGACTTCTTTTGGGAATTGGTGTGTGAAATTTGTGAACCCCATATCTCTTATAAGTTAAGCATTGTTTTTGTTTATAAATAATATCTACATGCATTAAAAGTCAGCTAGCAAATGAAATTAACTTCTTGCAGGTGAATAAATAGAAAAAATTTACTGAGTTAAAAAATATATTTCACATCTTAACTATTAATTTTATAAAAATCTAATGATTTATATAATTCGAATTAGTAAATAGAACTAAATCATTAGATTTCCATAAAATGAACGAATGAGATGTGAAATAATTTCTTTTAAATTTACCTTTTTGAATAAGTGATTCCCCTCGTAAATAAATCAATTATTAAACATTTATAAATAACAACCTCAATCTCCTTAATCCTTTTTAATTTAAGTTATCATATATATTTCAAGAATTACAATTTTTAAGCAACTTAAAAGAAAATAACATCCTATGGCATTAATGTTCAAATAAAAATTTCACTTTTGAACAAATTGTTCATGTGATATTCGCATAAATTTCCTCAAAATTCAATTGTTATGTGATTTTGTTACGAAAAAGAGAATAGTAAGAAGCATGGGCCATGAGTTGAAGAAATTAGTAAGAAGGTTGGCCCAATCATAATTGTTAGAGAACATAGAGAGCTAGGTCATCATTCCCCAACCCACCGCCTCAGTTCCCTTCTTCTCTTCTCCATCACTAACTCCACTATTCCACTATTCCACTTCACTTCAATCTCCAATACACTCTTTAACATGTAAGTCATTCATTCATTAATTCACACACTCATAATCTTTTCTTATTATTCACCTCATCTTATAATCTTTTCAGGTCTAGAATATGTGTCAAAAATCTCCCTAAATATGCTCTCGAAGACCGTCTCCGAGATTTTTTTTCTCAAAAGGGAGGAGAAATCACTGACATTAAACTTATGCGAACCAAGTAACTATTCCTTATACTTCATCTTTATTCAATCCTAACATCAAATTTATTACTAAATTATTTATATAACCTTTTTTTGTAGAGAGGGTAAGAGTCGTCAATTTGCTTTTATTGGATTTCGTACTGAACATGAAGCTCAACAAGCTATTCTTTATTTCAATAAATCTTACTTTGACACTTGTAGAATTACCTGTGAGGTTTGTTTACTTATTTTTATTTCATTTGTTTTTATTGCTTAAATTAACATCCACATAAATAAGGATGCTATTTACTTTAATGAATTATCAGGTGGCTCGAAAATTCGGGGATGCTGAGCTTCCTCGTCCGTGGAGTCGACATTCATCTAAGAAAGACAGTAAAGTAGTTACTGCAGAACAGGATGCTACGAAAAAGACGAAAAATGCGGCTGGAGGTAAAGGACGAGGAGATAATGCTAAGGACAATGTTGATATTGAGGATGACCCGGAGCTTCAAGAATTTCTTCAGGTTATGCAGCCTCGGGTTAAGTCTAAAATGTGGGCGAATGATACTTCGATTGTAACTGAGGTTGCTGAGAAGAAGCAGCCAATAGCGGATAAGGGTAGTAAAGATAATACATCGGTTTCAATCCAAGGGGAAGACATTGTTGAAAGTGACTCAGTAGTGGATGATGATGATGATGACATTGAAAATATTCGTGAACCCGAGAAGATACCTGAGTTTGGACATGATGGACTCTTGTCTGATACGGACTATTTCAAGAGCAGAGTGACAACAGAGTGGTCTGATTCTGATAGTGACGATGATGAAGACGATGCTGAAGACAGCGATGGTCATGATGATGGAAATGAAGAAAATGGTGATAAAAAATCTTTAGAGAAAACTGGAAGAAATGGTATTAAAAAGTTAGATCTAGAAGAGGGCCAAGAAGATGCTATTCCGAAGGATGTTTCTCACGAAAAGGCTCTGATGGATGCGCCTGAGCAAGGAGGCCAATCATCAAATTCACAAGATGAGAAAAAAGTCGTCGAGTCCTGCCGACTGTTTGTCCGTAATCTGCCATACACCACCACGTACTTATATAGATATATACATCATTTATTTTTCTCTTTCATGTGCAGTATTGTTTTGCCAATTTTTCCACTTATATTGTTTTCAAAAGAAAGAAAGTCTCCAGCAAAAGTTGAGTTGTTTACATTACTAATATCTAGTAATTGATTTTCATCATTGTATTTTTTTGTTACAGTGAAGAGGAACTGGAGGAGCAATTCAGCAAGTTTGGCAGTGTCTCACAGGTTCACCTAGTCGTTGATAAAGATACTAAGCGATCCAAAGGAATAGCATATATTCTGTACTCAGATCCTGAATCAGCAGCCAGGTAACAATTATTGTAGGATATTCTCTTTAGAGAATGTGCAAGTTGCAGATGTAGGCACAATCATTGTACTATTTTGATTTTTACACTTTCCTCCTGCTACTTTCACCTAGAATCGATTATTTAGTGAATGTTGGGGTTGCCCTTTCATCTACGCTTCTTATTTCATATGTTGACTAATGATAGAGGAGCAAGACCACCCATTACAAAGGTGTATGTGAGAAGGAACAAGAAGTTGAAGTAGTTAGTTTGCAAGTTACTTTTAGTTTTACTTTTACTAGTAAGTTACTTTTAGTTACTTTGTAGTTAAGAGCATAAATAAGAAAAGGGAAGGATGGATAGTGGATTGGGTAATCCTTAGAAAGGAAGCGACCGAATTGGAGCAATTCAGTTACTAGGGGATTGGTTCTCTTCTACTCTTATATTCTAACTTTTCCTACAATCAAATTGAATATAGATTCTGCAGACTTTAAATCCAATTGGATTGAATCCTTAGTTCTATTCTTCCTATCTCATTTCTACTTCTAGTTTCTGGATATCAGTGTTAACACTGGTATCAGAGCACCAAGATCCTTGGTGCCCGTGACAAACTCATTCACGAAGCTGCGCATGGTATCAACTCGGACAATGGCAAGAAATGCGGAGGAATGGGCACAGGAAAGAGAGGAATGGCGTCGTGAGAGAGAAGAGCAGCGAATACGGTTCGAATTGCATGAAGCTAAGATGAAAAGATTAGAAGAAGATTTGGCACAACTTACCACTAGGCCTCGGTTTCAACTCTCAACCGACGACGGTAGTGGAAGTGGTGGAGAACATGTGGCAAGGGAAGATTGGAGCAAAGATAAATGGAGGAAATTGGAAATTCCAATTTTTTCTGGTGATGATGCCTATGGTTGGACGAACAAATTGGAAAGATATTTTATGTTGAAAGGAGTTGATAATGGGGAGAAATTACAAGCTACGTTGATGGCTCTGGAAGGGAAGGCCCTTAGTTGGTATCAATGGTGGAGTAGGTGTAATCTCCAACCAACGTGGGAAGGTTTCAAGTTGGCAATCATCTGAAGGTTCCAACCTTCAATGGTTCAGAATCCTTTTGAACAACTTTTAGCCTTAAAACAGCAAGGGACTGTATTGGAATATATTGAATATTTTTAGAAGTATGTTGGAGCGTTGAAGGAGATAGACCCAGAATTTGTGAAGGGTATCTTCCTCAATGGGTTAAAAGAAGAGTTGAGGGCGGAGGTTAGACTGTATGAACATCCTACTTTATCGGAAGTGATTCAGAAGGCTATTATGATAGAAGAGAAGAATTTGATTTGGAGCAAGAAGCCCAATTCTGGTTATTACTCAAGATCAGTGAGTTCCAATAGGAATCCTGGGTTTAGTAAATCGGTGACAGTGGAATCCAAGCCATGGGAAGAGAAAAGAACTGCTCAGGTTGCCGTGGGCAGTGGAACAAGCAGTGTGGGCAGCGTGCAGACTCCAGAAAGCAACATAATCCCGAGGGGGGGGATTTAAGCATCTTAGTGCCGCGGAAATGAGGGAGAAAAGGGAGAAAGGGCATTGTTTCAGATGTGATGAGCCCTATAGCCGTGAGCATAGATGTAAGAATGGTCAATTCCGAATGATAGTGATGGAGGAAGAAGATACAGGGGAAGGGTTGAATGAAGATGAAATGGCAAAATTAAATTTAAAATCTCTCCAATTATCTTTGTGTACTATGGCTGGATTCACAACTAACAAATCGTGGAAAGTAGCAGGAGAAATGGAAGGCAAGGATGTGGTAATCTTGATAGATTGTGGGGCTTCCCACAATTTTATCTCTTCTGAACTTGTGGGAAAATGGTAGCTTAAAGTGCAAGATACTGATGCCTATACGGTGGAGGTTGGAGATGGGCATAAAATTCAATGTAGAGGGAAATGTGCTGAAATGAAGGTGTTGATGCAAGGACTTGAAATAGTTCAGAATTTTTACTTATTTGGGCTCAAGGGTGTAGACCTGGTTTTAGGGCTGGAATGGTTAGCAGAATTGGGGGAGGTCAAGGCTGACTTTGGTAAGTTGGAATTAACCGTGAAGAAGGGAAATGTGATGCATAAGATCAAGGGAGATCCTTCTCTCCATAGAACACAACTATCCTTGAAGGCATTTATGCAGGTTTTAAAGGAAGAAGGGGAAGGATTCATGTTGCAGTGTATGGAAGGTACAGAATCTGAGAAGATAATAGAGATTCCCAAGGCTATTTCAGAAGTGATGAATCAGTTTGCAGAAGTTTTTAAGAGTATTCAAGGTCTTCCACCTCAAAGAACTCATGATCATGCAATCCATCTCAAGGAAGGGGCTGAAATTCCCAACATAAGGCCTTACAAATATCCTCACTATCAAAAGAATGAGATTGAAAAGTTAGTGCTGGAAATGCTGCAAGGAGGGGTCATTCGACCTAGTGTAAGTCCTTACTCTAATCCTGTAGTTTTGGTTAAGAAGAAAGATGGTGGGTGGAGATTTTGTGTTGATTTTAGGTCCCTCAACAAGATCACTATTCCTAATAAATTTCCAATCCCTGTTATAGAAGAGTTATTGGATGAATTGGGAGGGGCAAAATTTTTTTCCAAGCTAGATCTTAAATCCGGTTATCATCAAATAAGGATGAAAGAGCAAGACATTGAGAAAACTGCTTTTAGGACACACGAAGGTCATTATGAATTTGTGGTGATGCCCTTTGGATTGACAAATGCACCCTCTACTTTTCAAGCCTTGATGAATGAAGTCCTTAAGCCCTTTTTGAGGAAATTTGCACTAGTGTTTTTTGACGATATATTGGTATTTAGCCCTACTTTGGAGGATCATTGTGAACACCTCAAGCAAGTTTTACAGGTGCTGCAACTAAATGCTCTTAAGGCTAATCCGAAGAAGTGCACTTTCGGTCAAAACAGATTGGAGTACTTGGGACATATTGTATCATCCGAGGGAGTTGAAGCTGATCCAGCAAAGGTTGCAGCCATGTGTTCTTGGCCTGTTCCCAAGGATGTCAGAGGGTTGAGAGGCTTCTTAGGCCTCACGGGTTACTATAGGAAGTTCGTGAGGGATTACGGGAAGAAGGCAAAACCCCTCACAGATTTATTAAAAAAAGAAGGGTTCAAATGGACTGAACAGGCTACTCAATCTTTTGAGATTCTCAAGGCTGCTATGATTGATCTTCCTAAACTGGCTGTACCAGACTTCTCCAAAGTCTTTGTCATTGAGACGGATGCCTCTAGTAAAGGATTAGGAGCTGTTCTTATGCAAGAAGGAAAGCCCCTAGCGTATTGGAGTCAAGGATTATCTATGAAAGCGCAACAAAAATCAGTTTATGAGAGGGAATTGATGGCTTTAATACAAGCGGTGCAGCGATGGAGACACTATCTATTGGGAAGGCATTTCATAGTCAAAACTGATCAAAGAAGTCTTAAGTTTCTCAATGATCAGAGATTATTTTCTGCGGAACAATTTAAGTGGGTCGTGAAGCTCATTGGGATGGATTTTGAAGTACAGTTCAAACCAGGAAAGCTAAATTGTGTGGCAGATGCTTTGTCCAGAAAAGGGATGTATGCTATATCTTTGATAGACAAGGCTGATATAGAAGGATGGACACAAGAAGTGAAACAAGATCCACGGTGGCAGAAGATGATACAAGACCTCATCATTAAACATGATTCACATTCCGGGTTTGCTTATAAGAATGGGATATTGTTGCATGAAGGTCGATTGGTTTTAGCAAAAGATTCTAACAGAATTCCTCTCATCTTGAGAGAATGTCATGAGTCTCCTATTGGAGGACATTCAGGGTATTTCAGAACCTACAAAAGAGTGGCAAGTTGTGTCTATTGGATTGGGATGAAGGGTGACATTAAACGGTTTGTGGAGGAATGTGAGGTATGTCAAAGGTACAAGCATTCTACTCTCACACCAGGGGGATTGTTGCAACCACTACCTATACCTACTCAGGTCTGGATGGAAGTCTCTATGGATTTTATTGGTGGACTACCGAGGAGCAGAGGTAAAGACACCATATTCGTGGTAGTGGACAGATTGTCCAAATATGCCCACTTTTATGCACTCAGCCACCCCTTCTCTGCCAAAGATGTCGCTCAATTGTTTGTCAATGAGGTAGTGAAATTGCATGGATTCCCTGCAGCTATTATTTCCGACCGAGATCCCATTTTCCTAAGTAATTTTTGGAAAGAATTATTTAGAGTGGCAAGAACACAATTGAAATTAAGTACTTCTTACCACCCTCAAACGGATGGGCAGACGGAAGTAGTGAATAGGTGTCTTGAGGGCTATTTAAGGTGTTTTGTAGGACCCAAACCGAAACAGTGGGGACAATGATTAGCTTGGGCAGAGTTCTGGTGTAACACCAACTTCCATAGTGCTATTGGGATGACTCCCTTCAAAGCGTTGTATGGTCGGGATCCCCCTCTACTTTTGAAAGCAACCGAATTTCCTTCTAAGGTGGAAGAGGTCAATAAATTGTTGCAAAACTATTTTCGACCGAGATCCCATTTTCCTAAGTAATTTTTGGAAAGATTTATTTAGAGTGGCAGGAACACAATTGAAATTAAGTACTTCTTACCACCCTCAAACGGATGGGCAGACGGAAGTAGTGAATAGGTGTCTTGAGGGTTATTTAAGGTGTTTTGTAGGACCCAAACCGAAACAGTGGGGACAATGGTTAGCTTGGGCAGAGTTCTGGTATAACACCAACTTCCATAGTGCTATTGGAATGACTCCCTTCAAAGCGTTGTATGGTCGGGATCCCCCTCTACTTTTGAAAGCAGCCGAATTTCCTTCTAAGGTGGAAGAGGTCAATAAATTGTTGCAAAACAGAGACACTATTTTGGAAGAACTTAAACAGAACTTAACTAAGGCTCAAGAACAAATGAAGAGACAAGCGGACAAACATCGGAGAAATGTGGAATTCCAATTAGGGGATTGGGTGTTCTTGAAGATTCAACCATACAAACTAAGATCTTTGGCTTCTAGACCTTGTGCTAAATTGGCAGCAAGGTACTATGGACCGTATAAGATCATCAGCAAGGTAGGACCAGTAGCATACAAGCTCGAATTGCCTGAACATGCTAAGATCCATCCTGTTTTTCATGTATCTTTATTAAAGAAGGCCATTAAACCGAGTCAGCAACCTCAACCTCTTCCAGCATTGTTGAATGAAGAGTATGAGTTACAAGTAGAGCCTGAAGATGTTCTGGGGTCTAGGGAGAATCAACAAGGATTGGTGGAGGTGTTGGTGAAATGGGCTCAATTGCCAGAAGCGGATAAGACTTGGGAGACAGCATCCAGCATACAAGACAAATTTCCTACTTTTCCCCTTGAGGACTAGGTGGCTCTTTTGGAAGGGGGTAGTGATAGAGGAGCAAGACCACCCATTACAAAGGTGTATGAGAGAAGGAACAAGAAGTTGAAGTAGTTAGTTTGCAAGTTACTTTTAGTTTTACTTCTACTAGTAAGTTACTTTTAGTTACTTTGTAGTTAAGAGCATAAATAAGAAAAGGGAAGGATGGATAGGGGATTGGGTAATCCTTAGAAAGGAAGTGACCGAATTGGAGCAATTCAGTAGGGGATTGGTTCTCTTCTACTCTTATATTCTAACATTTCCTACAATCAAATTGAATATAGATTCTGCAGACTTTAAATCCAATTGGATTGAATCCTTAGTTCTATTCTTCCTATCTCATTCTACTTCTAGTTTCTGGATATCAGTGTTAACAACTAACTTTCCATGTTTACACCATTGTCTATTTAAAGGTGTTTTAGCGGGTAGGCAAATGGATTTGATTTGATAGCTTTATTGAATATTCTAAGAATGACTTGGAATTTGAATCAAAAGTAGTTTGGAAATACTTAATACCCTGTCAACCAAATTGTAGCTAAAATATCAATGGACTTCATAAAGCTGCCACCTTTTACTATTGTTTGCTTTATGTACATTTAATCATGCTTCTTCTAACACTAATGTTGTTTCCCAACTTCATGTAGTACTTGTTATCCACTGAATATGTTTGTAAATTTGTTTTGCTGATGACTCACGTAACAGAATGGTAATTGCTTGTCAGGGCTCTAGAAGAGTTAGATAATTCAATCTTTCAAGGAAGATTGTTGCATGTTATGCCAGCCATACAAAGACCTTCAGACAACAAAGAGTATGTAAAGCATGAATGATGCATTGTGGATAGTGTTCAAATTTTGATTTTGATTTTATTTGTTTGCTTTATGACTGTAGGAACAATGTTTCCAAGGACCAACAGTCTAAATCTCTCAAACAACGGAGAGTAGAGGAAAGGAAAGCGGCTGAAGCTAGTGGAGATACAAGAGCCTGGAATAGTCTGTTCATGCGCCCTGATACAGTATGTTTCTTGAAACTTAAATTGCCAACAATGGTTCTATTCTTTCAGCCTTTGTAGAGTAATCAAAAGTACATTAAAGGATTTGCATTTCTCCCCCTGCTCTGGAACAGTTTATGTTGATTAGGTTTAAGAGATTTGGCCAATTGGAGGCGAAACAATAGGAAATGTGCTGTCTTCACAACCCTTTAGTGATTTAATTGGAGACGGGTGCTATAATTTTTAGGATATCATCCCGCCCCTTATCCTTGCCTCTATATTTCGAAGGAGTTGCTATTTTTAACAAATATAGAAATTTGGCATATTTGGTTCCCTTTTTATTATGTTGTTATTATGTCATCTGCTGTACCGCTTTTTGGCTGTATATTTTCTCTTTTTCGTCCTAATATATTCCCTTTTCATATAAAATTTTCATTTTATTTACAATTTTTTTTTATTTTGTGGGGATACCTGTAGTAAGAGAATTTGTAATTTCTTTGTCTCATACATTCATTTTTATTGACAATATTATCTTCCCCCATAGGTTGTGGAAAACATTGCTCTGAAATATGGTGTCAGTAAAAGTGATTTACTTGACCGTGAAGCTGATGATCTTGCCGTACGTATTGCTCTGGGAGAAACTCAAGTGATAGCAGAGACAAAAAATTCATTTAAAAATGCTGGAGTGAATGTGGAAGCTCTGGAGGAACTTACCAATGGTAAAGTTGATGGCGTAAAAAGAAGTAACCACGTGGTTTTAGTGAAGAACTTGCCCTATGGTTCTACAGAAAGTGAACTTGTGAAGATGTTTGGGAAATTCGGTAGTTTGGATAAAATCATTCTCCCTCCGACAAAGACTTTAGCCCTGGTATATTTTCTTTCCCCATAGTCCTTTGCAGTTTTTGAATATTCCATTTTCAATGTTATTTATGTCAAGCTTCAAATTATTTGGTGATCATATCCCAGGTTGTTTTCCTTGAACCAGCTGAAGCGCGAGCAGCTTTTAGAGGATTATCTTACAAGCGTTACAAGTAAGGTTTTCCTTTTATTTTCTTATGGCCATTAGTTCCCCTCAGCATTATTAAATAAGATTTTTTTTACTTCTATAAATTAACCATCAAACCATTAGGTGGCTATCCTCCATGAACCAATTGACTATTCCTTCTCTCCCCGATCTTCATTGAAAAGGAGAGAAAAAACGGAAGTAGACTTATTGTGCATCTACAAGTGTTAGGCAGTCCCGAAGGATAAAGTTATATGAGAATTGTGCCATAACTTGGAATTCATTAGTTGAGATAGAGGGAAAAGTAAATCTCAGATGAATAACACAACACAACCATGACTTAGTTTTTTTGTACCTCATGGGTGAATAATCTTGGCTTTTACAGTTTTATTTTTTATTTTTTGAAAATAGTTTCCTTCCATTATCTGCAAAAATGAAGTGCTACCCGTGCTAAAAGAAGACACTTAATTGTCTGTACTATGATGATTCTTGGAAGCTTTTTAATTTGTTTCATATTATTCCACTTAGGGATGCGCCATTATATTTGGAGTGGGCTCCTTCCAATGTTCTTATCCCAAATTCAACATCTAAAAACAATGGAATGGATGGTGCAATTGGTGAAAATGACGCCAAGCGACAGATATTGGAGCAACATGTAGAAAGAATATCAGATGTGGACATCGATCCGGACAGAGTGGAGGTATGACCTATTATTGTTTTCCTATAGTTTTATGCCGTGTTCTCAGATGTATTAGTCTTTTGTGAGAATTAGTGGAAGATAGTAAAAGAGAGGGATAAGTTCTAAGCATAAATATAAGCACAGTAACATATCAGCCTAAGTTTTAGTTTTTAGATGCAAGTGACAATAAAATAATGATAGAAATGAGATATTCATTTTGCATGTTTACTACCTGTAGAAGTTCTGTATATCATCTCATTATCTGATTTAAGCAAACTACTACAATACAATGATCTAGGAACAAATATATCAGAAATGAGTATTTGATATTTCATTTTAAATAAAAAGGCTGAGGAATGAGGTGGGAATTTGGATTGAAGTCGCCATCCTCGCCAGTACAGAAATTGTTTTGATATTCATATCCTTTTCTGCATCATGGTGTCAGCATGGAGAAATATTGTATAGATTAATTTGCATATCATTCAATATTTATTTTTGGAATTATCACGATTAGTTGTTCTATTATTAATTAATCTATGATGCACAGGCTCGGTCCCTGTTTGTCAAGAACCTCAATTTCAAAACAACAGATGAGGGTTTGAAGAGCCATTTTAATGAACACGTGAAAGGGGGAAAAATTTTGAGTGTCAAGGTAATAATGGGTTTAAGTGCTAGCACTTTACTCTGTATTTTCTTAGCACCTTTTGCATATATTTATTTTGCTGCTGTGACAAATAGGTAAAGAAGCATTTGAAAAATGGAAAAAATGTTTCTATGGGGTTTGGATTTGCTGAATTTGACTCCATGGAGACTGCCAGAAATGTTTGCAGAGATTTACAGGTATTCAAACATTTGAACCAAACTTTGTTCGTCTTTAATTTTGTTTTGGACAAGAGCTAAGTACATGAGAAGAGGATAAGACACCCTTACAAAATAATTATAGTTATGATTTGTTGGTTTTTGTTGTTCTTTTTAAATTTGGTGTAGGGGACTGTTTTGGATGGGCATGCTCTTATTTTACAACTATGTCAAGTCAAGAAGGACGGGGATGTGCGAAAGACAGTTGACAAGGATAAGAGCTCAACAAAGTTGCTTGTAAGAAATGTTGCTTTTGAGGCAACAGAGAAGGATCTGAGACAGTTGTTTACTCCATTTGGTCAGGTGATTATTTAATGGTGATAATTAGTGCCAATTGCAACTACGTATTCTTTCTTTCTCCTGTCCATTACTAAATGCATCTATTACCAGAATGACATACATATTCTAGGGGAATAATACCAACCTCTCTCGTAGTTATCTTAAGTTTATAAAAATGTTTTGAATAGAATGAATCTAAAGCTTATTAGTAATAATGGGTGGTGCTGAACCACTTTGAAGGTGTTCGCAATCTGTAACCTGCTACAGAGTGTGTAGACTTGTTTTATGTTGAACATTTGAGTTCGATGCCTTCTATTAAAATGATGATAACATGCAATTATGTTAAAAATGGTTCCAGAAAAAATGGCCTGGAGCTTCACATGATTTGTAGATCTTACATCATTGACATGAGGCTATTCTCGAAATATATGCATTGTTTTCTTTTCACTTATGTTTGATGACTAAAAAACTGTGCAGATTAAAAGCTTAAGGTTGCCAATGAAGTTTGGAAATCATAGAGGTTTTGCCTTTGTGGAGTATGTTACTCAGCAAGAGGCACAGAATGCACTTAAAGCACTTTCAAGTACCCATTTGTATGGCAGGCATCTGGTGAGTGAAACTAAATTATGGTTTTGAGTAATTTTATGTCATGCCAAGACTTCAAATATTTGAAAAAACTAACTGACCGCATTTTTCAGGTGATCGAGAGAGCGAAAGAAGGTGAGAGTTTGGAAGAACTGCGGGCGAGAACAGCTGCTCAATTTAGTGATGAACAAAATGGATTTCAAAATTCTACGAAGAAAAGGAAGCACGTGGCTATATTAGATGAAAGAAAGATGAAGTTTGAAAGGTTTGATGATTAGTATGGTGCAAAGATCCAAACATGCTTATGTGTGTATCCCAGATTTCAGGGATAGCAATTTTGTTGTAACTTATATAATATGCCATTGGGCCCTTCTATTTGCATTTACACCGTCCCGAAGATGGAGACAAAGGATATTGGCATCACCATTTTGTGTTGGCCTTACTTGTTCTCTGTTGATAAAGTCTGAATGGGGATTCTAAGAAAATATACTGCTAAAACTAACTTATATGAAACAACCTCGTCATTTTGTCAATATATCATTCATAATTCATATCTTAAACAGTAATTGGTAATTACTATCAATAAAATCCGTAACAAGATCTGTCACATTTTCATCTGTTTGGACTTGGTCTTCGATCCTCATTGTAAACACCAAGAGTGAATCTTAAAAAAAATCCGTAACAAGTTCTCTGCACCTTACGCTACACAGTTTCATTGTTATTAGCTTGGTCTAAATGCTACTTCGCACATGAATTAGGTGTCTCGATGGTCTTGTCAATGTACCAAATTTGGACATCATTATCTTTGTCTAATTCCAAGTTAGACAATTGTCTTTGAAAACTATAATACCAAATTTGTGCTAACTAAAATACCAAATCACATTATAATGGATACGTACAAATCCTTTTGAAAATTTAGTCATCATTATTTTTTTGCCTATTTAATTTGGATATATATCTGTTGTCTTAAAAATTATGTCACTGTATCATTATTTGTGATTAATTAAAATAAAAATTAATTATTAATCTTTTAATTTAAAAATATTTTTTTAACCAATGCTAATGATACATATAATGACACAACTTGTGGAATTATATGCTCTTATTTAAGTTTGGCAAAATTAGGTTTCTTCTTCAAAGTTGATGAATTTATGCTCTAGTCTTCAATTTTTTTGGTTTGGATAGTTAGATATTCCAAACAAAATTTGATTTTAGTAACTAATCCGAATATTACTACCAACCACATAAACAACCAATATGAAACATGTCATATGTGGATATTAAATTGTTAGTCATATCATCACTGAGAATTAAAAGCAAGCTTTTGGAACATCTAAAGACCACAACCAATAAAAAATTAAAATTAAAACCCGATCAATTTTTAGAAATAAAAATTATTTGTAACTGTTACTACAACTCTCTTAATTATGTCTTACTACTATATCTGTTGTTTAGGAAAATAAATTTGTTTATACGTATCTATATCTTTAGAAAATTGACAAAACATTTATGATTGTTCTACTTAGCTAACTAATAAGAAGGATAATAAATGAAAATGAATAATTATAACTATTGTAGAAACATACAGTGCATAATAGTAATATATTTTATAAACTTAATACAAATAGTCACACTAATGAAAAATCCAACATGACATTTCTTTAGGTAAAGTTACTTAATCAATTAAATAAACTGAACCATTCCTTAAAGTTGGATCACCATATTGATATCTTATTGATTTTTTATAAGCTAAAGAATTTTATTAAAGGAGAATAGAGATGCTTAATCTAAATTTTCCTTTACTCAGCTTATTAACAGGACAAGAACCCCAAATATAAGATAAATGGTTAATACACCAGCTAAGTCAAAAGTGCATTGCTCTACATAAGAAGAACCAACCCAAGATCTATGTTAAATCAAGTACATAATATGTATATAATCTGCTTTAGTCCCATTGAAAACGGATTCATTTCTTATAAGATTAAAACAAATTTATTTGATTTTTAAAACATTATTAACAAGTGCTACAATTTCATAGCCGGGTAAGATTAGTCATCAACAGCATTAATATCATGTTAACTTTGCTCACTAGAATTTTACACAAACCATAGACACAAAGCTGTAATATATTCTCAAAATGGTGGATTAATTACATTCAAGCATGGTTCATTGGAAGCAACTTACATAATAAACTATGAAAAACTACACCAGAAAAGAAGAAAGATAGACACTAAGAAAAAAAAAGGTCAATACGAAACTCATCATATAATCTATTACATTACAAGCATGTCAAATATATGAAATTGGATAACAAGGGATTGCTTGAATTAGAAAACGTATTGTATCTTTCATTTTCTACTCTCATTGATAATTATAACCAGTTCATATTTTCATTTTCTTTTGGTTAATTATGATTTTTAACTTATTTTTATTCCATACTTTCATAAATTTGTACGAAAACAGTATAAAGTTCTTTTCACTGTTTATTGTATGAATATTTCAAAATGATAAAAACATGATATAATATTTATAATTAACAGTAAATATATAATAATGGAAATACAATCACCATTATAATTATTTGTAGAAATTAAAAATAGACAATCATTTCTGAAACTCAAAAGATCACAAGTCACCTCAATTTTTGTTTCCCACTTTCACAATGAACTCTCCTCATCATGTTCAATCTCAGAAGCTGGTTCATCATCTTCTTGCATGCAATCCATACCAAAAACTCCATGGCCAAAGCCAAATGCTTTTATGTGATCTTTTAGAGACCTTTTATGTTTGAAATCAGACCCACATAAACAATACCATATTTTGCCACAGTTCTTCTCATGTGTCCTCCAATCACCTTTTACTGCAAAAGCTTTGCCACATTTTATGCATGTATAGGGTTTTACTCCATGCTTTCTCTTATAGTGAGTTTGAAGGGTTCTAAAATCCTTGAGTGGCTTTGCTCTTGGGTGGTCAATGTTGTGCTTGCAATCTGGTGCACAACAAAAACATGGAAGCCTTAACATAGCTGTTGGTTGTGTTCCTTTTAGAGAATCAGACCCCTTTCTGTATTGAGATCCATGCCCCCACATATGCATCTGCAAGAATTAACTATTAGACTCGAGCTAGAATCCTCTCCCATAATAGAGAGAGAAGTGTTGTGTAAAACAAGGCAAAAAGAGGTTTATGATGCAACCATATTTGAATCTTACTTAACACATATAATATATTGTCTATATATTGATGCATTTTTTATATAAATTCTATAGACCTAAGTTTCAAAGCCCCCTTAAGAAATTAACTAATGAATCTACGAAAACAGATATACTGATTGCTATAAAGTCGAAGGCAGGTACTAAGCAAACCTATTATTTTCAGCTTCTCCTCCGTATTCATGTGAAAATTTTGATATATTGTAAAAATAAAAATCCAGTTAATAAACTCGGAAAAAAAAAGTAATTAACATAGTTTTCCAGCCAACGCTCTAATTATATTTCTAATTTCCATAATAAGATAAGATGACAAGTTATAGTAGTAACTAAAAGTTCGTACAGATTTGCACCCAAAAGGCCAAAACAAAGTCAATTTGTTCAGATATCAAATAAGCTTTCTCATACAATTCTACTTAAATTATATATATATATATATATAATGATCTCATCTCAGACATGTCTTTCTATCTTTTTTATTACTTTCCAGTGCTTTTTAAAGGCTGCAGTGTCTTCAGGGTCTGGCACTCTTGATGATGAACATCTGAATCGTGAAAGAAAGCATTCTTATTACTTATTACAATTTTGTTTTACTACTTTTCCATTCACTTGCAGTCTGGTTAGGCTGTGCAGCACAATGTTCTAGGTGAAATAAAAGCACAAGATGGAAGAGACTTCAACAATATTTTTTAATAAGTTTCTAAAAGAAAACAAAAACTTTCATTAATTAAAGTACTGTATAGTCTGAGACGAAATAGTCGCGTTCAGGTTTGAACAAAGAAGAAAACAACAAAACCAGACCATGCAAAAGGGACTAAGGAATAAGAAATCAAAATGATGAAACACAGAAGGAACTAGTTACCTATTTATCTACTTGTTTATTGTTAAAAATTGACATAAGATGACATAAAAAGGCACAAAAACTGGAAGGGGTAGATCAGGGTTTACATATCCAAAATGTTCCAACCTTCCATGTACACCCTGAGCTACACTTTTGGCAACACCTTTCATGTTTATAGCCACATGAGACATCTCTCAGGTTTATAGAACACTTGGCACCTGTATGGACATATATAAAATGTAAATAAAGGTGTACCTGAAGATTGTTGTATCTGTTGAAAGTTTTAGAGCAGACATGACATGAGAACTGTGTAGGACCAATGAGAATCTGAGAAGGGGTGGGAATCCAATACTGACCCTTGTTCAATCCATCAAAAGGGTGTGCAGAAATCATATTCACTCTCTCTTTTTCTACACAAGTTGAGACCTTCCTTGACCCCAGATCAGAAGAAGAAGTATCCATTCTTGGAAGCCCTATGTTAAGGGAAACAGTATCAGCTGTTCCATCATATTCAGTACCAGTGAAAAGATTCTCAAGATATTTGTCCTCTTCTGAAACACTATTACGGTTTGAAGGTTCAATATTTTGGTGGTGCTGCTTTGTGAGGCTTAATTTGTTTATGAGAGGAAGTGCTTCTATGAGAGGAGGGGAAGGAGGACATGCAATATTATTAGAGGGCGAAGCTTCAGATTGAATTTCAAATCTGTTGTTTGATGAGTAAACAAGAGGGTATAATGAAGAAGATGAGAAAAAGTAGTTGGATTGATCATGAGCATCATAAGGTTGAAGGGGCATGAAGTTGAACCACCCATCGAATAATTTGGAATTAGGATCTGTCATGGTGCAATGCTTAATGCAATTTGGTCACGGATTTTGGTTATTTCTTTGGCCAATTGTTAGAGTGATGATATATAAATATGTTGGTTGTATCTGTGTGAGTGTGTGAGAGAGAATATTAATGGAGGGTCATAGATAAGTTTGAAGGGAAAAGAAGAAAGCAAAAAAGAGTGTGGAAAGTGAAGAAATTACCCCTGAAAACAAATAAGGGAAATTAAAGGAGAAAGGGAAAGGGAAAGGTAGAGTCAGAGATTTGAGTTGCAGCTGTTGTCTCCCAAGAGATAGAGTTTGTTGCACCACCACACACACAGAAGTGTGTATCCTCTTAAAATCTTGTTCTTGATAGTGCTCCACGTATTGAAATCATGTTACAACTGGGAACTTCTCCAAAAAGGACTTGTTACCAGCAATGAACCTTGAATTATAAGAGAGATATGACAAGGTCAGATCATTTTCTACATGGTGTTAGTTTTGGTACATTTTTTTATCTCTACGAGTTCAGTATCATGTATTCATTTCATGTGTCACTTTTTTGATTGATTTATAAAATACTACATTGTATAATGTTATTGTATAAATTACATTTTTCATGAACAATCAGAAAAAAATAAATCATGTATAAAATGAGACAGCAAATATTATTATATAAATTAGTTACCCCTACGTAAAAATGTTTGTCCTATACTCCAATTTTAAAGTAAGTGCAGAGAACTGATAAATGTGATAAGCCTTATATTCATATGTTGTAGATTTTTATTTTCTGGTTGAGGGAATTGATAACAAGAAGATTATAATGAATCGTAAATTACGACAAGTTCACTAATATAATCCATGTCTATATTACATTGAAAAATCGGGGTCAACCCACTACGAGGTTTAGGATTTATCGCAGAACCATGTTGTCGGTACGATAAACCTGAATTAGTTGTGAGCATTTAAGAGACAAGAACTGTCTTAGAAATCATCAAACAAATATACAAAATTATGGCACCATATCCAATAGTGCAATTGATATATTTTGCTGACGAACCAGACAAAAAGCCAGACATATAGAATGGTTGCAGGAGTATAAAATTAGCATTGGCTAACAATTATATATTTGAATCAATGATAATAAAACAAAAATAACAGTAATAATAAATTTTTTATTTGATATTCATTGATTCAAGGTACCATATAAAGATAAGATATGCAACATATGTGTTAAGATATTTAGGTATTTCTTCTCTGAATAAATTGCTATTTGTTAGGGAGTTTGTTGCTTTTACTTTTTCTTTAGGATAATCCCATGTTATTAGGTATTGTTATACGTGGCATTAGTGGTTTCCTTATCCAGTTACTTGCATTGTGTATTTAACTCTATTTTCAAGTCAATAAACCACTACTGCATTTTGTAGCAATTCAACCTCTATTTTTTAACATTTGGTATCAGAGCTCCATACTGGGGCCTGATTTAAAACAAAAAAGCGCAGCAGCTTTCATTCTCTGTGCAGCAAGTTTTTTTTTGATGGCTTCTGACAGCTTTGTGCAACCTGCTATTCCACGCTTCGATGGTCACTATGACCACTGGAGTATGTTGATGGAAAATTTCTTGTGATCCAAGGAATACTGGACTCTCGTGGAAACTGGCATCATTGAACCTACTAATGAGACAATTTTAACAGAAGCACAAAGAAAGACATTGGAGGATCAAAAATTGAAGCATTTGAAGGCAAAGAATTATTTGTTTCAAGCAATAGATCGTGCTATACTGGAGACAATCCTAAAGAAGGATACTGCCAAAGATATTTAGGATTCAATGAAGAAAAAGTACCAAGGCACTGCACGGGTGAAACGTGCACAACTCCAAGCTCTTCGCAAAGAGTTTGAAATTCTTCACATAAAGGAAGGAGAGTCAGTCAATGATTAATTTGGAAGAATAGTATCAACTGCAAACAAGATGTGTGTTAATGGAGAAAAGCTAGAGGATATTGTAGTCATTGAGAAAATCCTTCGCTCAATGACACGTAAATTTGACTATGTGGTGTGTTCTATTGAAGAATCGAATGACATAGATTGTCTTTTGATTGATGTGCTGCAAAGCTCACTCTTAGTTCATGAACAGAGGATGACTAGACATATTGTGGAGGAGCAAGCCTTGAAAGTCACTGCTCATGAAGGAAATATTTTTCAAGGAAGAGGACGTGGAGGATTTCAAGGAAGATGTAGAGGTAGAGGACGCCAATCTTACAATCAAGGAACACAATTTAACCAGGCAAGGGTGGAATGTTATCATTGTCACAAGCATGGCCATTATCGAATGTCCTCGAAAAAGAGAAGGAATCTAAGGTAAATTTTCTGAAACTGAAGGAGAAGTACTATTGATGGCTTACATTGATAAGAATAATTCATCAAGCAATACTTGGTATCTAGATTCTGGTTGTAGCAAACACATGTGTGGGAACAAATCTTTGTTTTGTGATTTGGATGAAACCTTGAGAGAAACTATTAAGCTAGGTAACAATTCTTCCACTACTGTTATGGAAAAGGGAATATTAAATTCCATATAAAAAACAACATTGTGCATACAATTGTCAGTGTGTTTTATATCCCAGATTTGAAAAGCAATCTCATTAGTATGGGCCAACTACAAGAAAAAGGTTATATCATCATCATCCAACAAAGTAGGTGTCAAATTCATCATCCAGAGAAGGGCCTAATAGCAAAAACTGAAATGACAGCCAATCGAATGTTCCCTCTACACATTCAGTATGGTGTCCAGAGGTGTTTCTCCATAAGAGTTCAAGATCCAACATGGTTGTGGCACTTGCATTATGGTCATTTGAGTTTCAAAGGCTTGAAAATCCTACATGAGAAGAACATGGTGAAAGGACTGCCTAATATCAACAATCCCATATAAATATGTGAAGATTATATTGTTGGTAAACATCATCGTGACTCTTTCCCACAAGGAAAAGCAAGGAGAGCAAAACAAATCTTACAGTTGGTGCATTCAGACATTTGTGGACTTATCAATCCAACATCGAACGAAAACAAAAGGTATTTTGTTACCTTTATAGATGATTTGAGTCGAAAAACATGGACTTATTTCTTGCAGGAGAAATATGAAGCTCTTGCTGTTTTTAAAAGCTTTAAGGCTCGAGTTCAAAAAAGTTCTGGCAAGTATATTCAGATCCTTCGTACAGATCGTGGTGGCGAATTTAATTCACATAACTTTGTAAGTTTTTGTGAATTACATGGAATACAGAGGCAACTTACTACTGCATACACACCGCAACAAAACAGTGTGGCTGAAAGAAAGAATAAGACGATTATGAATATGGTGTGAAGCATGTTGTTGAAGAAGGATATTCCAAAGACTTTCCGGGCAGAAGCAGCAAATTGGGGTGTTCATGTACTCAATAGAAGTCTCACTCTTGCTTTAAAAAACATAACACCACAAGAAGCTTGGAGCGAAGTCAAGCCATCCATTGGTCACTTCAAAATCTTTGGGTGTATAGCATATGCACATGTTCCAGATGAAAAGAGAACAAAGCTTGATGATAAAATTGTGAAGTGTGTCTTTATCGGGGTTAGTGAGGAACCCAAGGCATACAAATTATATAATCTCAATACCAAGAAATTAATCATCAGTCGAGATGTTCTATTTGATGAAGAAAATACATGGGATTGGAGAAGCAGTTCCGAGCAACCACAAACTTTAATTGATGTTGAGGAAATTGGTGGGGAAAGTGAGGGAGCTGAATCACAATTGCAGCCTCCTGTTCAGTCTGTTGGCGAAGTTTCTCAAAGTCCTTCTTCTAGTGTTTCACTTCCAAATGAAGGTCAATCCACTATTTTAGAACCACAACGACAAAGGAGAAGACCAACTTGGATGATAGATTATGTGAATCGAGATAAATTATCAGATGAGGATACTATTGCACATTTTGCTATGTTTGCAGGCTCTAATCCTATGTTGTTTGATGAAGCAGTGAAAAAAGAAAAATGGAAAAAAAGCCATGGATGCAGAAATTGAAGCAATAGAGAAAAATGAGACTTGGGAGTTAACTGATCTTCCTAAAGGACAGAAAACCATTGGTGTGAAGTGGGTTTATAAGACAAAGCTGAATGAAAAGGGAGAAATTGACAAGTTCAAAGCAAGGTTGGTTGTAAAAGGCTATAAGCAAGAGTATGGTGTTGATTATGAAGAGGTTTTTGCTCCTGTAGCAAGACAAGATACAATTCGTTTGGTAGTTTCATTAGCAGCACAAAATTCATGGCCCATCTTCCAACTTGATGTAAAATCAGCCTTTCTTAATGGTGAACTACACGAGAAAGTCTATATTGAGCAGCCACCCGATTATGTGATAAAAGGGATTGAACATAAGGCTTATAAACTGAAAAATGCCTTATATGGTCTGAAGCAGGCACCTCGAGCTTGGTATAGTTGTATTGAAAATCACTTTGAGAAGGCAGGCTTCAAAAAGTGT
>NC_032016.1:19017520-19027087 GCF_001865875.1 Lupinus angustifolius
TGATCTTCTTTTCACGGGTAATGATGAAACTATGTTTTCTGATTTTAAGAACTCGATGATGGTTGATTTTGATATGACTGATTTAGGAAAGATGAAATATTTTCTTGGTATTGAAGTAGTGCAAACAACTACTGGAATTTTTATTGGACAAAAGAAATATGCTCAGGAGATTTTGGAGAGGTTTCACATGGAGAACTGTAATCTAGTTCGGACTCCAATTGAACCAGGATTGAAGCTTTCAAGTGACCTTGATGGAGAGAGGGTTGACAACACTTATTTCAAGCAAATTGTTGGAAGTTTAATGTATTTGACAGCTACTAGGCCTGATATTAAGTATGATGTGTGTCTGATTTGCAGGTATATGGAAAGACCAACAGAGTTGCACCTCATAATTGCTAAAAGAGTGTTTCGATACTTGAAAGGAACAACAGATTTCGGTATTTTTTACAAGAAAAATGGCAGCCCTGTTTTGACTGGTTTTACTGATAGTGATTATGCGTGTGATTTGGATGATAGGTTAAGTACATCAGGTCACGTGTTTATGATGGGATCAGCTGCTGTATCATGGGCATCAAAGAAGCAACAAGTTGTTACCTTGTCAACAACAGAAGCGAAGTTTATAGCTGCAGCAACTTTTGCATGTCAAGCAATTTGGTTAAGAAGGATTCTTGAAGAGTTACATTCTTATCAAGATGGGCCTACTGTGATTCATTGTGATAATGGTTCAACCATCAAACTTTCCAAGAATCCAGTTCTACATGGGAGTAGCAAGCACATAGATGTGAGATATCATTTTCTTCGTGATCTAGTAACTGATAAAACCATAGATTTGGTTTATTGTCGAAGTAAAGATCAAGTGGCAGATATCATGACCAAAGGTCTAAAGCTGGAAGCATTTGAATAGTTGCATGGATTACTTGGAGTTTGTTCAAGCTCAATGCTAAACTGAATGCAAAATGACATTCAGTTTAAGGGAGGGTGTTAAGATATTTAGGTGTTTCTTCTCTGAATAAATTGCTATTTGTTAGAGAGTTTGTTGCTTTTACTTTTTCTTTAGGAGAATCCCATGTTATTAAGTATTGTTATACGTGGGATTAGTGGTTTCCTTATTCAGTTACTTGTATTGTATATTTAACTCTATTTTCAAGTCAATAAACCACTACTGCATTCTGTAGCAATTCAACCTCTGTTTTTTTAACAATATGTGCATGTTCCTAACTATGAATATGTGTGAAAAATGTAACAAAAACTAAACATGGTCATCCAAGCAAATGCCCAAAGTAGGCAAGTGTGAAAGAACTAATGCATATATGAATGAAGAGTTTACATTTGTATAATCTGAAAGCTAAGTTAATTTAAGTGATTTATTAAATACTAGCTTATAAGCTTGTTGCTAATTGACATGAGCTCATTTACAAATTCTCCCTTTGGTAGAGGAGAGTTAGAGTGGAGAGAAAAAGGTGAGTGAGAGATTGAAGAGAAAATGAATTTTTCTCCTCTTTAATTGAGAGGAGAGAATAAAAGGATTATGGGGTTCATAAAAAATCTTTTTCTCCAACTTTGGTGAAAAAGTGGAGAGACGATAGAGATTTTGCATGCAATGACAAAAATGCTCTTCAATTTGTTTTATTTTATCTATTTTTTGTTTTAAATACTAGAAATATAAATAATTATTTTTTAAATATAAAAAATATCAATTAAAAATGTTAATTGAAATTATAATAATATATAATGAAATCTATAATTAAAAATTATAACATTTATTTTTAATTAATTATAAAACAACATTTTTTCTCTTTTCTTTATTTTAAGGACATTTTTGTCATTTGAATCATAATATTATCTCTCTTCTCATTTTCTATTTCAACCAAACAAAAGAGAAAGAAGAGAAAATATATCTTTCTATTCCTTTTCTCTCATTATTCTTATACCAAACATTACCAAAATTTACTTTATTTCTCCTATTTCACTTTCTCATCTCTCTCTTTCTCACTTCTTTATTTATTTTTATTTTCTCTTGTGTAATCAAATAAAACATTAGTATATGTAAGTGTGCCTCTATAACCAAATTTTGTTCATTTGTATCTTCTTACTTGTGATGCCCAGTTATGAAACTTAACCTAAGGTTCTAACTTTCTAATATGTGATTCTTATTTCTTTAGGACAACAAATTTATGTATGGGTAAATTAGTAACAATTTTCTTGTTGTTAACTCTCAATATATTTAAAAAATTATATTCCGTGTTAGTCATAGTTATAAATGTCGAGAATTTCCTAAAATTCTAAAGAAAACAAACTAACACATACATGTTAATGTCATTATTAATAAACAACATGACGTTCATTTAGTGTGTAAAGTCTCGCTAGATTAACATAAATATCAAAAGGTTAAGGATTCGATTGTTGGGATAAATACTTATTGAGAGGGATAGTCCATACCACGAAAGAGACTAGTTCTTACTCATAGGTTGATATAACACTCTTGGTAGTACAAAAAATATCATTATTAATAATAAGAGTAAATTACACTGACACCCCCTGAGTTTTAGTGAAATTACACAAACTACCCATCACTTTTTTACACATACACAAACTCCCCTAATTTTTATACTTTCGTTACACTGACCACCCCTGTATAAGAAATAAATGTAATATTTTAAACAAAAATGTGATAAACGCAATTAAGTTTAACAAAACATGATATATTGTGGAGACAAATCCAAATAATATATGAGTCAATATTTCTTTATTATTTTTGGTTCGTTACACTATATTATAAGAGCAATTTAAAAAATATTTCTTTAGAATTGTTGAAACATTTTGTAACCAAAAATAATAAAGAAATATTGACTCATATATTATTTGGATTTGTCTCCACAATATATCATGTTTTGTTTAACTTAATTGCATTTATCACATTTTTTGTTTAAAATATTACACTTATTTCTTACGTAGGGATGGTCAGTGTAGGTGTAAAAAAGTGAGGGATAATTTGTGTAATTTCACTAAAACTCAGGGTGTGTTAGTGTAATTTACTCTAATAATAATTATATTATTTTATATTCACTTTCTTTCAATTTTCTATCATACCAAACGACTAAAATATCACCACATTTTCTTCTCTTAGTTTTTCTTTCCTGAACTTTTCTTTCCTTCATTTTTCTTCTTTAAACCAAACATAGTGTAAGTGTTGTAGCCTATAAAAATAAGTGAAAATGTATATATTAACATTATAAGAGTTTTATATATTGTTATTGTATCATATATCATTCATATTTAATTATCATTAACTCTTTTAAAAAATATATATGTATTGTAGATAATATATTGAGAATGTACAAGTATTTATATCGATAGTACATAAATATTACACTATAATAATAAAGAAAATATAGTTTAATCTAGACTAAGATAAATGAAATCAAAATGGAAAACTTTGACTACCATTTCCATGACATGTTTGGGTGGTGTGAAAAAATAACAATATACAATAACAACAAAATAACAATGTTTAAAATTGTCATTTAGCAGCGCTTTTGTAGCGCTTTCTATGTAAGCGCAGTAGTACACAAGATTATATTTAACAACATTTTTGTAGCGCGGTAGAAAGTAGACATTTAACGGTGCTCATTGAAGCAAACGTTATTAAATGTCTACTTTCTAAATAAGACAATATATCTCTCAGACATTTTATCAATCACATGACAAACATGTCTAACTCCACCACATTTATAATAGATTTTTTAAATCACCAACGACTTAAACTATATTCAACCTTAACATATTCCAATATTATAAAATAACATATGGAAATGAGATCCTATGCAAATTATTCATTTTTCCTGCTCTAATGTTTCACCATAGCCAAAAACCTAGAACTCCGTAGTTGCATAACCTCACAACAAATAAATATCACACTATTAATGAATAGAGAAATAAATGAACTAAAATAAGATAATGATTTACCTTATGTTTGAATAGAAAAACCAAAACTCGATAACTTCACCATAGTTACATTACATAACAAATAAATACCGATTCATATAACTGTCACATACGGCCTTTATAATAATTGCATAAATTTAATTGGAGTAAGCCCGTGTTTTCAGGCAAAATATCATAAACACGTGGGTGTCCAAATCATGTGAATAGATTTTTTGGTGTGAAATTGATGCTTCATGCATTTCTTAATACATGTGTTGCATAGTGTAGTATGATATAATTACAGTTCAAATATTTTTTATACTGTCAGTAAATCAGTCATACGTTAATTATTATTGAATTTAAAATAAAAGTAATATAAATCAATAGTGAATCAATAGTATAAAAAACTTTATACTCACGGTACCTAAATGTTAAACTCATTATTATTGATTGGATATGTAACATCAATCTTCACCCATCTTTCTTTCCTTCACTATTTCTTTTTCTTTTTACTTCCACCCAGTACATTTATTTTACAAGGTGCAGTTACGTGCATGATTAATAAATTTCTGAGCGTTTTGTTCAATGATGTTTATTACTCTAACGCACCACACTCTACACCTATATAATGGTACGATTCTATATAAGCACATTTTAAGTGTTTTCCCATATTATTTTTTTGTAAAACTAAAGTTATCCATTGCATAAGGAAACTAATCTTTTTTAGAGTATATGATTTATCCTTTCAACAAGTGTTGTTCACATAAATGAACATTTAATCTTGTAATTTTTTTTGGAGATCTAGTGTGATCATACAACACTAGATCAATATCTTAATAGTGTTTTCCTATATATTTCGATCAACAATAATGTACCATAAGATCTAAGGATATGAAATTGATTGATTGTGGTCGGATAACAAGAGGAGATTTGAAGTTCTAAAATTATTGCAGATTAATTTGTATCTCAAGTTGTTAGACATTCATTCACCAGCTCGAAGATATTCATGTCAAATATATTTAGTACTTATTTTTTGGTAGACTCTTGTTGTGTGCTTTATTGCTACTTAGGATTAAACATGGTCCCTCCCTGTAGTTTACGTCTTTGCCCATCAATTTTTGAGCTAACATTGCTTACTCAATCTCTTATTTTAAAGATCACGAGCTAACATTTTTTGCTATCAATCATTCATTCTTAGAAATTTTTTGAACTTGGATATTTTCCCCCACCATGGGTATCCTTTTTCTTAACAAACGATTCAATAAAAAAACACGAAAGGTGTCAACCTAAATACAGAGAGACACATTCAAGAGTGATTACCGTTACAAGAATGAATAATACCAAGACCATGAGTCTATATACAATTAAACAAAAAACATAAGAGTTTGGACCAATACTATATGAAGGTAATCGTGTTCAAGTTGGGATTGTCAGCAATATACTGTAAGTACTATGTAAGTAGGGTTTTCTCCATATGCAAGACCAAATCTTGCTTAAAAGAATTAATGAAACATGTACCATCTAAATCAATTAGTCACTTGTAAATTTTATAAAGCACCTTTTAAATATCAGACTAAAAAGTATGGCTAGAAACGAGTCGAACCAGAGTTCAGCTCGGTTCAGTTTGATAAGGATTGGCTCAGTTCGAAACTCGACTCGAGTTCGATACGAGTTTTTTTTAGCTCGAATTCGGCTCGATTAAAGTTCGCGAATTGTTCGGTTCAGTTCGAATGGTTCATTTGGACAACTCAAATAATTAATTAAAATTTGAAAAATACCTTTATATATATATATAAATATAATTGTTTTTATATATATAATAACAATTAAATATAAAAAATAATGTATGAGTCATAATAAAAATAAAAATTAGTTTATATAAATATATATATATATATATAAATAAATAAATAAATAAATAAATAATTAAATTTATATATATATAAATCTATCGAGCTAGCTCATGAACCTAACGAGTCAAATTATATCTAACTCAAACTCAAGTTCGGCTCATTTATTTAACGAGCTCAATTTTCAGCTCAAGTTCAGCTCATTTGGTTCATAAACCAAGTTTATCAATTAAATAACGAATCGAGTTTCGAACAAATACCAAGTTGGTTCGGTTCATTGTCAGCCATACTAAAAAAAAGTATCTACCTGATCCTGAAATTTCAATGGCCTGCATGAACTAAAAATAAGGGCCCAAATTTATATAAAAAATAACATTGTAAGTAACTTAATTTCGCAAGTCAGTCAAAGACAGATTGCACCTATGTTGAGATTAAAAGACCTACAAGAATAAATGTATTGGTCTGTCTACAAGAATGATATAGTCAGAATTCAAACACATGAACATGCAATAATTGTTCAAGAATATAGATACTCTAAGGTCAAAAAAATAGTTTGTCCCATTTAGTATTTAATACGCAGTTAGACCAGTATATGATCATTTCTGATTTTATGAGCACCAAGTTTAGGAAAAGGTGGAAGTTTGTGTAAATATTTAATTCAGTTAAACTCTTCCTATGAACAGTTGAGAAAAGATTGGCAGTAGGACCATGTCAATATCAATCTGCAGAACATGTTGTTTGCCATGAAAAGCTTTGCAAATTCAGGTTTTATTGGACAAAATTGACCATGTTGGTTGCCCCTCTTAGCATAATTGACTTTTTAAGGAAGTGCATATTCAAACAATTCCAAGACTAAAGCATGTTCCCAAACAAACAAAGCTATTCTCCAAGGAACACTCCAAATCCAAGCCCCTTCTTGCATAAGTTTCTTTGTGCCACTATTAGCAAAAACTAATGTGTTTGATGCATGTCAGAAGGTTCTTTATATTTATACATGAACTAATTTCAACAACTGATAAAATTTAAAAGATAATTATAAAGAAAAATAGTTACATAATGCACAAAGTTGGAAGGTGTTTTATATACTTTTCATAAACTATAACATTCTAATTTCAATTATACTATATATCCGGGACAAAAAATTTAAAACATTGTGGTTAAAAAATAATATAAAAAAATTGTCTCTATTCTGTCCACTACCTAATTGCAGTTTGTCTCCTTGTGAGTGAAAGAGATGGATGAAAAATTGTCCTTGTATCATAAAATGGGCAAAGTGGGAGATTAAAGGTTAGTGCAGGTGAGGTTGACAGATGAAGAGCCATGCACGGGGATATCAACAAATCATCATTGGAACTCACTGTTCACACACACATATGACATCATCATTCTCATGTCACTGCAATATTTTAATTTGTAGTTGTTATTACTATGTGGTTGCTGCAAAAACTCTTAACCCCACACCATTGAAACCTCACTTATGTTTGTGATAGAAGATTAAAATCTTGCACGAGTATGAAGTTTTCTTTGCTAGTAGGTAGTTGTTTGACCTATTGGTTACCAGGTGATGATAATGTTAGAAATTTTAAATTTCTAATTAAGGTGAGCATCATAAATTTGATACAATGATATTAGCTATTTATTTTCGGGGTTACATTATAAGTGATCTAATTAGTGACACCCTTAGATTTCTAAAAGGTTATAACGGATATGGGCTTAATGGGTGGATACCCATCAGGTTAACCAATAGGGGATAATGGGAACCCTATAAGTTAACACATCAGGAATGTTATGGTCCCCAATACACCAAATCAAATTTAGTTTTCTCATCTTCCCATCAGAGTGAAAACGCAAGTCCCAAGAGGAATCAATGATTTGGTTGAGGAAGGTCATCATACCATATCTCTTTCAGAAACGTGGATCAAAGGAGCACATCCACGAACATGGATTCAGGTATGACACTGCACCCTTTGATTCATAAATATGTGTGAGAATCATTAAATTCAAGATCCTAGGATTGATATTTCACCAATCATAAGGAATTTCCAACAAGTTGTATCAGAGCGTAGGTTCTGAATTTTATGAGTCTTCATTAAGGGTGTTTTCCCCAATCTTGTATGAACCCTAATTTTAATTTGGGGATTATTGAATTATGCTTCCGCTGTTATGTTATAAAGATTGAGAATTTAGGGTTTAATTTGGGAATTTATGCAATCTGATTGTTGTTGATTTTTTTTTTTTTGATAGACATGAATTATATATTCTACACCTTGTTGATGTACATGATTTTGCAGTAGCATGAATGAAATTGAGATGGATTCAGCCGTGTGCAAATTGCAATTAGGCCATGTACTGATAATGTTGGGTGTGTTTAGCTGTTTGTGATTCAAAAATTGTGTCAAGATTACTAGAAATGACTTAATTGGATTAAAAGAATTTTCTGAACCACATGTTAATCAAATGTATGATATGTATTTGTGCACTAAGCAGTAGGTAGTGATTTGTGAAGTCATTTATTTTTGTTTTATTGGTCGGCAATTATGTATACAATGTGCATTTTATGTAACATTGATCCTATATAAGCATTTTGTTGCTGTGGTTGGCAAATAGCAAAGCTAGTTGTATGTGCATCAATTTTTTTATTTTTTTTTCAAAATTAGAATTGAAAAATACTTACATAGTAATAACAAGTTCACAAATTACAACACAGATAGGACAAACAAAAATGCTTATATATTGATTTGGAATTATTGTGGGATTAGATTTGGTAATCATAAAAGATATAAAATCTAAAGGTTTTAATTCCAAAATTATATTTTTTTTTGTAATGGACCATATTGTTTTAATTTTTTTTCTTGTAATTATTTTGGATTAATTGATGCAATATGTTGCCAAAGTAACATTTATTGTAGAAATTAAATTAATGGAATTACACAGATGAGTATGAGATTATTTATGCGAATTGTGTTCGGCCCAAAAGAAGACACAATTTGGCAAAATAATAACATACATGTAATGATAAATATGTAACAATTATAAAGTTTTTTATTTTTTCATGTGAATAATAGTCGCTCCAAAGAAAGGCTATTATTGAACTAATTGTTAATATTTGATCATTACATTGAGAGTACCACTTACAAATTAATTTCTCTGTCCAAAGACTAGAAATTTATGTTGTGCTAGGTATCTTGTGATCGGTCTATTATGTGAACATGTCTTGTTTTAAAAATATTACATGACTTGTTTGTTTATATTTGAACATATTATTAATTATTTGTTATATGGATTCAGTGTCTTTTACCAATGCTGCAAAATTTTCTGCTCAAATTAGTAATATCCCACAGCTGAATGGGATAAACTTTAAGGTCTGGAAGGAAGCCGTAGAAATCATTCTCGACTGTATGGATTTGGATCTGGCACTTCGTGTGGAGAAATCCATTTCCACTGCGGAAAACCTCGATGAGGCTAAAATTGAGAAATGAGAACGCTCTAACCGAATGTGCTTGATGATCATGAAACGCTCTATTCCAGATGCGTTTCGGGGTTCTATATCTGAGGGTGAAAGTGCAAGGAAGTTCCTTGAAGAAATAGAACAATTCTTTGCCAAGAATGAAAAGGCGGAGACGAGTAGCCTTTTGGCTAAACTCATCTCCATGAAGTATAAAGGCAAAGGGAACATAAGAGAGTACATTATGGAGATGTCTAATCTCGCATCAAAACTTAAGGCACTTAAGTTAGATTTTGGTGATGACTTACTCGTGCACTTGGTTTTGATCTCTCTTCCTGCACACTTTGG
>NC_032016.1:19027187-19053482 GCF_001865875.1 Lupinus angustifolius
TGTTTATTTTTAAAAATATTTTTATAGAAAATGATGAAACATGACACATGTCATGATTTCATTGACAGAAGGAGATAATTTATCTCCTTATACCAGGAGATACTCCATTCCTATATATATATTATTAATCATGTATATATGATGAAAAATTAGATAATCCATGATATTTTCGACCAAAAAGGTGATATTACACATTTGAATAGAGACATATATAAACATGATGAATGAATGACCATAGGACGGATCGAGACAAATCATGTTTGGTCTCTACTTAACCGTAAATGTTGACTGAGTCTAATCTTTGAACCTGAACCCGGTCCTAGATTTGATGAGACACGACCCTATTCGGGTTCGATCATGATCGGGCGTACCAGGTGAGCAGGTAGGGCCAGATCCTACTCACCCTAAATGCACTTATTGAGTATGTGATTGTTCATCTCAACAAGTGTCGTTACCAAAAGAATCGAATATTTAATCTTTTAGTCTACCTAAGGTCTGGTGAAGTCTTACACCATTAGACTAACACAGTGTTAATGATATTTCTGTTGTCTCAAATTCGGTTCGAAATCTTGTTTCTCAACAATAATAATGAAACAAAATATTAATAATAATAAATGTTTAAATTTTTAATTGACCTAACATGTTTTTATCAATACGATATAGGATTTTGGACAAGATTGTTCCTTGTTGGGAGAGCGCTATTTTTTTGGTACATTAGAAAAAATTTATTTTTTATCAATAAAAATAACTTCATGTTTGATTGATTCTTCAGCAGATGTATTGGATGAGATTGTGCACCTGGATGAAAAGTTTGGTGAATCCTCCAAAAATACAAGTATTATCAACTTGATTCTTTGATTGATTCTACAACTGTTGTAATTGAAAAATCAAAGGCCACATATAAACCCATACTAAAACCCTAGCATCCTTCCATACACCGTAACCCGAACACCATGTGAACCGAATTAAGTAGTGTCAAGTGAAAGCTGCAATGCCACCAAGGCTACTAATTTGCAACTGAGACACATGAATGAAGCTCTCATACCAATTGATAAGAACATTGGGATAACTATTGTAGTTGGAGAGCTCAAAGTCATATAAATCCCATACTAGAATGCTTTCATAAGTGTAAAGCATGCATCACATGTTCCACCTTTTGTGTAGGGATTGGCAAAAAAACTATAATGTTATAAATTTTGCAATAGTTATAATTATTTTCTTTGGACCAATACTTACAGTTTGGTATATTAATTGATTGAGACAAAGTGAGGGGAAAGCAGATTTAGTCCACTTCCAATGTGCTATTTACTTCCCATAGCTTGCATTTGGATCATGTCTTCAAATAAGCTCTTGGAGATTTAAAAATGCAAAAATAATGACTTTTCCAAGTACTTATTTTGAAAAAAGAGTGACTTAATTTTACCTTATATACGTTTATTTTGAATTTTGGGGAACTTATTTGGTGACACTTTTTTAGGATTACTTGATGTTTTACTTTAATTTTAGATCGTTCAGCAACCATACTCATACAAAATTTTCCAGTATTAATAAACTCAATATTGTTTTTTATTTATTTTTAATATATTTAATAGGCTTTATTTAAAGATGTAATAAACTTTGGTAATGCTAATAAGTTTTCTTAAGGATGATGATTAATAAAAATAACAAAGTTAAAGTATTAAGAAATAAAAAATTAAATTCTACCATAGAAAACTAAAAAGATAAAATCAATCTTTATTAAGCAATGATATAAGAACATTGGTGAACATGCATGAGCGTAGTGTGGCAGCTTCTATGGTCTATCTGAAAGGTGAAAGCATAAGCGTAGTGTGGCAGAATATGGACCTTAAAATGAGAGCAACAACACAGGTGATAGAGACATTTTTCATTTTGATGACTTTGTTATCAAAGTGAAGATCACACAAGAATTAACTAACCTCATAATAATCATGTACAACACGTGTAGAAGCTATATGAGTACCTGCAGCAGAAAATTAATGAAAACCCACATACTATTCAGCTCTCTATTCTCTGTAGTAGAAAACTTTTTTTTAGAGGAAAAAGGATCATCAATTCATTCATTATCTATTGACTAAAACCTGTTTTGACCTGTGATATCTGAGTATCTGACATTTTATATTTTTCACTAAGCTGTAAAATTTATAATTTACCTTAATTCAATCCATTTCTACTTGTTATTATCAAATAAATGGAAAATCATTATGGGTTGTTGGAGAATTCGTGTGTACAGAACAGAAAGAAAGGAGGAAAGAATGAAAGAATGAGGGAGAATGAAAGTGAAAGAGATAGAGAGATTGAGAGGATTGTGTATCAATGAATATACATCTATTTCATAAGCTTGTACAAACTTATACTCATTTCTACAACAAGATTAACTAACTTCAACTACTTGCTATATTTAGAAACTACAAAACTAACTAAACTAACTCTTTTGATTACAATTGCTAACATCCCCTCTTAATCAAAGAGTTACTTCTTTTACAAGTAATGACAGCAAAAACAGCTACACCATCTCATCACCAAAGCTACACACACTCAACATATCTCTAAACCTTTTAAATTTGTCAACCTTGAGTGCCTTTGTCAAAATATCAGCCTTTTGTGAATCAGTGGAACAATACACCATTTTAACCCTGCCTTTTCCAACTTGATCTCTTAGGAAGTGAAACCTTGTCTCAATGTGTTTGCTCCTTCCATGGCTGACTGGATTCTTTGCTAAATTTATAGCAGATTGATTGTCCACCATTAATTCGAAGTTTTCAAACTCTCCATACCTCAATTCTGTCATCAAGTGTATCAGCCACAGGCCTTGACAAGTAGCATTGCAAGCTGCAATGTATTCTGCTTCACAAGTTGAGAGAGCAACCACATCTTGCTTCCTTGAGTTCCATGACACAGGTGCACCAAAGATGGTGAATACATACCCTAAGGTACTTCTCCTATCTTCCTTGTCTCCACACCAATCAGAGTCTGAAAAACCAACAAATCCTGACTCATTTTTCTGGCTCTGTTTTGGAAACAGAACACCATAGTTTGGTGTCCCATTTAAGTACCTGAGAATCCTTTTTGCTGCTACCAAGTGTGATTGAGTAGGTCGTGCCATATACCTGCTTATTACTCCTACTCCATATGTTATTTCAGGCCTGGTATGACAAATGAATCTAAGTCATCCAACCATTTGTCTATAGAGAGTTGCATCAGCCAGTACTTCATGTTCTGCTTCACTTGGTTTCTGATTGCCTTCTGTTGGTACTGATACAGGTTTGCACTTTAGCATATTGAATCTTTCTAGTACATCAACAATGTACTTTCTCTGATGCATCATGATTCCTCTTGGTGTCTTGAGGAATTCTATGCCAAGAAAGTAAGCTAGCTCTCCTAGGTCTGTCATCTCAAATTCTGATTTGAGTTCACCTTTTATCTTCAAGATTTCAGCCTCATTGCTTCCTGTAATCACTAAGTCATCAACATAGAGACATATTATAATTAGATCACTTGAGCTAGTTAGGTTTACATAGACACCATGTTCTACTTTGCACTTGGTGAAGCCAATTGAGGTTAGGAATGAGTCAATCCTCTTGTTCCAAGCTCTTGGAGCTTGCTTCAAGCCATACAATGCCTTCTTCAATCTCAGCACCTTTGTTCTATCTGCTGATGTCTCATATCCTGGTGGTTGAGTAATGTATACCTCTTCCTCTAGAGGTCCATTGAGAAAGGCACTCTTGACATCTAGTTGCCATTGTTTCCACCCATTCCAGCTAGCCAAAGCCACAATGAGTCTAACTGTTTCAAACCTGGCAACTGGTGCAAAAACCTCATCATAGTCATAACCTTCCCTTTGCATGAAGCCCTTTGCTACCAGCCTTGCTTTATGCTTAGCAATGCTTCCATCTGGTCTCAGTTTGACTTTATATACCCATTTCACAGCAATAGGTTTCTTTCCTGCAGGTAATTCTGTTTCTTCCCATGTGTCATTCCTTCTGATGGACTTGATTTCTTCATCCATTGCATCACACCAAACATCCTTTTGGATTGCCTCATTGAAATTGATTGAGTCAACCTCACCTAGTAGTGCCAAGTGAACTAGATCTCCTTCATCTGTGATCACATCATCTGAGAACATTTCAAATTCACTGAGTCTTAGTGGTAGGTGTCTTGTTCTGGTTGGTTTGCATTGAGCATTCCTAATTACTTGATTGTGTGAGTCAGGGTCTAGGCCTTCTGTAGGTTCAAGATTTTCTTGTAGAGGGAACAGAGTAGGTGCTTTATTGTGCTCAACTCTCTTTAGAGGTTCTTTCCAAGAGTTTAATTCATCAAAGTAGACATCTCTGCTGAAGCTTATCTGCTTGGTGGTAGGATTCAAAAGTTTGTATGCTCCTGTTGAGTGGTATCCAACATGAATCATCAATTCACTCTTATCATCCAGCTTCTTCCTTAGTTGATCAGGGATGTGCTTGTAGCATAATGATCCAAACACTCTTAGGTGCCCAACTGATTGCTTCTTTCCAGTCCAGGCTTCTTCTGGAATTTGATTGCTCAATGCTTTAGTTGGACATCTATTCAGAACATATGTTGCTGTCATCACTGCTTCACCCCAAAGGTTGAGGGGTAGATTTTTGCATTTCAGCATGCATCTCACCATATTCATGATGGTTCTGTTTCTTCTCTCAATTACACCATTGTGTTGTGGTGTGTAAGGGGCAGTGACCTCATGAATCATGCCATGTGCCTCACAGAAAGACTCAAGCTCTCTTGAGTTGAATTCACCTCCTCCATCAGTTCTAAGAATCCTTAGTTGCTTCCCTGATTGCTTTTCTGCCTGAGCCTTGAACTTTTTCAGGTTCTCAAACACTTCACTTTTGGCCTTGATGAGATAAGTCCACATTTTCCTGCTGAAATCATCAACAAAAGACACAAAGTATTTGTTTCCACCAAGTGAGGGGACCTCAAAAGGCCCACACACATCAGAATACACAATATGTAATATGTCTAAGGCTCTTGTTTGAGTATGCTTACCAAATATAGATCTGGTTTGTTTGCCAATCAAGCAACTGTCACAAGCTGAGTCTTGAGGCTTGGTTTCAGGTAATCCAATGACCAATTCTTTGGTGCTTAACAGTTTGAGATCTTTGTAGTTAAGATGACCATACCTCAAGTGCCAGAGTAAGGATTCATTTGAGGTTGCTTCTGCATTAAGACACTCAGAGTCTCCAATTCCAAGCTGAATTTGGAAAGTTCTATTACTTGACAGAGGAGCTTGTAGGATTCTTCTTTCCATGTTGTCTAGGACTTCCATGACTCCATTATTTAGCCTCATAGTGAAGCCTTTTTCATGTAGTTGTCCCAGACTTATGAGGTTTGTCCTCATTTCAGGGACAAGCAATACATTTGTGATGTATGCTCTCTTGCCATTCTCCAATCTGAGAGGAATGTCTCCCATTCCTTCAGTGATAACCACTCTATTATCTGCAAACTTGACCTTGCTTTTCTTGCTTGGGTCAAAATGCACAAGCCACCCTTTATTTCCAGTCATGTGATTAGAACAACCAGAGTCTAGGTACCAAGTCTTACTCTTCCTTGTTGTGCAATCTGTTGTCATCATGAATTGCACAATTTCCTCATCAGATTCATTAGTTTCTTCCTTGGCAAGGTGTGCTTCTGAATCTTGTCTGCTTTGATTCTGATTCTTGCTAGGAGCTAGACACTCATTTGAGTAGTGGCCAAATTTCTCACAGTTGAAGCATCTGATCCTTTTCTTATCAAACTTCTTCTTTAGCCCTTTAGGCTGCTTATGGCTATTTCTTCTTGATTGTTCTGTTTGCTCAACTTTGTTCATATAGTAATTCTTTGAATTGTTCTTCTGTTCACTATATCTTTGTTGATTCTTGGATGAGTTCCTAGCAAGAAATGCTCCATTCCTTGTGGTTTGTGCCTGCAGAGCTTGATGTGAGGATTTGTCAGCTATCCTCTCATTAAGCCTCTGCTCATGAGCTTCAAGTGATCCTTGAAGCTCCTCAACCTTCATGTTCTCCACCCTTCCTGATTCTTCTATGGCAATTACCACATTGTCAAACCTTGGAGTTACTGACCTTAGTACTTTCTCTACAATGATTGTATCTTCCATCTTTTCACCACATGCTTTCATAGCATTGATGTGTGTGATCAATCTTGTGAAGAAATCAGCAATTCCTTCACCTTCTTCCATCTGCATCAATTCATACTGCCTCCTCAAGGTTTGTAGACGAAATTTCTTTAGCTGAGCTGCTCCTACATAGTGCTTTTCTAGCACATCCCATGCTTCCTTTGCTGTTGCAGATCCTGCAATCTTTTCAAAATGAGCATTGTCTACAGCTTGATGTAGGAGACATATTGCCTTGCAGTCTCGTTTCTTGTTCTGTTTGTGTGCATTTTTTTGAGCTTAAGTTGCTCCTTCTTCTAAGGTTGGCAGCCCCTCTTCCACAATGTTAGCAACATCTTGATAACCAAGTATTGCCTTCATTTGTATGCTCCATCTACTCCAGTTTTTGCCATCCAATACGGGAAGGGTTGTGACATAATTCCCTGTTGTTTGTGCCATTTTTTCTTTCTGCAGCGGAAGCTGTGTTAATCTTCTTCAAGGCTCTTGATGCCAAATGTTGGAGAATTCGTGTGTACAGAACAGAAAGAAATGAGGAAAGAATGAAAGAATGAGGGAGAATGAAAGTGAAAGAGATAGAGAGATTGAGAGGATTGTGTATCAATGAATATACATCTATTTCATAAGCTTGTACAAACTTATACTCATTTCTATAACAAGATTAACTAACTTCAACTACTTGCTATATTTAGAAACTACAAAACTAACTAAACTAACTCTTTTGATTACAATTGCTAACATGGGTCACCACTAAAAATGATATAGCATCATTATTTACTAGCATAACTGTTTAAATAATATAAATGAATCCATGATAAATATATTCAAAACAGTATTGGTTTCTTCTATCTTCACATAAAATTTAACTTTATCACCTAAAGAATACCATAAAATCTTATAGTGAAAATATATTCTGTCCAAACCTTGGACATATAAGATAAAGTCATGGCATGGGGTCAAGCTTCAGCAAGTGGCATACAGTGCTATACCACACAATAGCAATTTTGCTCTTAAAGATAAATGACATATCCCGGAAATCTAGTTAAAATTTGACTTCAATTCGTCAATTTTTTACACCATTAACCTGAAGTTTCCACAAGTTTCAAATTGAAAAGCCTTATAAAGTGGAAAGTACTCAAGGTTGTGCTTATACAATGATCACCAATACTGTGCTCATATTCTTGAATGACAACCTTTGAATTGAAAGATTTCAAAATTTTACTGCAGACTTGATTCATTGTTTAAACTTTATATGTTTCTTGCTTGATCAAGAATCTGCAAGTGCACCTTAATACTTTATGTATATGGTTTGTGTTGGACCAGAGTACTAGACCACGATGAGGGAGCCTCCAACCACCAGGTAGTTACATTATTACTGACACATGGGAAGAGTGGAAAAACACAAGTGAGACATCATGTATTGAACCAAAACCTTAAAATATTAGTTTGATGAGTTTTTTCTAGTTATAAACTTTTTCACTCTTCTCCTCATATCCAACATGAGATTTCACGCTTGAATAAACTCAACAATCTCCCTCAAGTGTGGGTAACCCATACTTACCGGTTCAGTCCTCCTTAAGTCCACAATATCTCAGCTGAACTATCGGCTCTAATGCCACTTTTGGACCAGACTACAACCGAGAAACCTAGAGTTCCATTGTTAATACAACATGGTTATAATAAATAGTATAATGAGATTCTATACCTGAAAATGCAACTATCACGGTGGCTTCCAGAATAGGTTAATATTATCCTATTGCATTAGGGGATGACAAAAAAATAGGCAACTATTACATAAAATTGGAGAACATTCTTTAGAGAGAAAGGCTTGTATAAATTATATATGCAGTGTTACATGTGCATACTTGAAAAGTTGATCATAGAATAAAGCATGCCACCAGGATGGGATTGAACCCCTCTTGAAGCAAAGGTTTTCTAATAATAATTCAGGGAAAAACAAATCTAGATGTCACAATCCAAGTTCAAATCATAGAAAAGGGACTGGATCAAAGACTTTTGGTCCCCAATCAACATTTCCTCAAAACTATAAGAATCTTTGGTTAATAATATTTACTGTTGGTTAGGCAAGATCCACAACAGGCTTGATCTATGTAAGAATTAAGAAGTATTATTGTAAGATAATGAGACAATGCAGTAACATATATCTTATCACAATCCCCTAGTTAGAAACTGCTCAGTTGGTTCAACTATGAGGACATGAAATGTGAGCATACAAATTACAGTTTCAAAATGGGTTGTATTTGCGAGTAAGGATATATTGTCCAAAATATGTTTTAAAATCTGTCTCGTACCAATGAAAACATAATTTGTTAATAATTTTTTTTAAATATTTATTATTTTTCTATTTTTAATTAGTGTGAGATATAGTTTAGACAAACGATATTAAACTCAATCAATTGTTCCTACAGCAAGTCAACACCTAATATTAAAATTATCCATAATATAAATTTCTAATACAAAGAAAACCCAATCTTGATAGAACATGGTTGGGATATCTTCATCCATCCATCCACTACCGAACTAGTAGCTAGTTTAGGAATGGAGATCACATGACTCAAAAACATGTTATTGATTGATCATCATGTGGATATTTTTATTAGTTTTGGTCATGATTGATCATCATAGTAAGAAAGAACCCACTAGGTATGGACCATTAAACTCTCTAACGGTGCTAAATGTTGGGAATGTCCTAGGTAAGGCCCAATTGACATGTTCCAATGGATCAATGTGGCGTCTCACAGACCTTTTTTTTAGAGATATGCTTTTTTGTACTCAAATTTTTTATTTTGGGCCATATCACTTTTAAGAAAACATCTCACTCATCAAATCACAAACTTCATAGCCCAAATGCCAACACCATCTCAATTCTCATAACTCCAAACTTTTTTGGTGTAAGACATTTCACTTCCAACCAGCCAGTGCCACAATTTTTAACTTTTACACTATAACTCAAAATTTACATAATACCTTCAGTTTGAATTAAAGTATATAAAAGAATGACTATTCTAGTCTAAAATGATGCAATTAATTGACTTATTCAAGGAAAAAATGTACTATGTTCTCTATTGTCATAAAAAAACATCACTAAAATTTGTTAGATAATTAATTAATTGATTAATTTTGATAAATATGAGATGGAAAAAAAATTGTGTTTGATCTAGTAGTATAAGTAGAGATAACAAAAAAACTCGATATGTAAGTACCTATGAAAATACCCACAATGAGTACTCGTAATAATAACTTACAGGTGATAATGAATTTTATGATACTCATCTTGTGGGTACTTGCAAAATTATAAATTAAATTTTTATATATATTATAGTTTTTTTTATTATTTTAAGATTATACATCATATATTTTATTATTATTTTATAATAAATTATAGATACTTGACTATGATAATAAATTTATTATATAAATATGATATTATTCATGTAATAATTATTTTTACATTAATTATTATAAAGTATATGAGTATATTATTAAAATTAAAAACATGTTGGGTATCCGTGAATACTCGTTATTCGTACAGGTACTCGTATAAATTTTGCGTGTTTGAGAATACATCATATATTTTATTATTATTTTATAATAAATTATAGATACTTGACTATGATAATAAATTTATTATATAAATATGATATTATTCATGTAATAATTATTTTTACATTAATTATTATAAAGTATATGAGTATATTATTAAAATTAAAAACACGTTGGGTATCCGTGAATACTCGTTATTCGTACAGGTACTCGTATAAATTTTGCGTGTTTGAGAATGAGAAAACACTACCTGCGTTCCGTTATCATATCTAAGTATAAGTCCCACTAGATTCACAGGATAACCAAAATAACAAAAATTCAATTTACTAAAATAACATTTACTATGATGAACAACCACACATTGAAATAGATTAATTCTTTAGCTAAAAATGAGAAATTCTATGGGTAAATGATATATTTGATATATTAAAATAAAAAAGGAAGAAAGGGGAGGCGTTCAAAGCAATGAGGCGTGGTATTTAAGTGAGTCCACACATCCTTATTCGTCCTTCTTGTCGCAGTTGTCGAAGCCTCCAACGTAGTCGCGCAGCCACCAATCCTCTTTCTCCTTCTCCTTTCATAGGTAAATAAACCCTTCACTCTTATTTTCTCTTTCAGATCTATTTCATTTTTTCACACTCTTTTCTCTCTCTCTTTTTTCTCTAAGGTATCCTCTACTCACTTTTCATTCCTTTTTTCAATTAGATCTCTGTTACTTTTTGTTCTTGTTGTAAGATCTAAACTAAATCTCTCTTTTTTCTAACTGGGTTTTCCAAAGTTCGTTCCTTTTCCATTTTTTTATTCGGATCTGTCGGTATTTCTTATGAATTTATTATTTTCTGGGTCCTTTTTTATGAAATTACTCAACATATATGATTTGATCCTTTACATATCCGTGCCCAATTTTCCTCTTTTGATCATGTTTTTTGTAAATCTGTGTACTTTTTTTGTTCAGATTTGGTTTCTTATATCATGGTTATGCTTAATCCTTCTGTGAAACAGTGGCATAGATCACTTTATTTTAAAAATTCAATATTTGTTTTCAAAGCCTTAGATTGTTGTTTAATACCTTGATGGTTGATTTAAGATTTGTGGTTATATTGTTAGTATTTTTTAATATGAAAAAAATCGAAAGCCTAGTATAGCATTTGATATTTCATTTACTATTATGTGTTTTTGGATGACATAACAGCTTGATTGTGATTCATGGGTTGTTGGTTTAGTTACTGTTTTGTTGGATTTGTTTTTTCGTATTATTCTAGTTGCTGAGTAATGAGTACCTTGCATAATAATTTGTAAAATGGAAGATCCTTGCATATATATGGTGATTCACCATGTTAATGTTTAGAAATTGTTGAGCTGTGGCATGACATGATATGTTTCATTTTATTTTGGTAAAGTTAAGATTTATTGCTACAATTATTTGGAAATAGATCTTCTCAATGATGGTATAATCTGATTATTTTCTTCTCATGCTGTTATTTATTCACATATAATCTTGTCTCTGAAATTGTTTTGACATGGTTTTTTTAACTAAATAAGAGGATACATACACTGAAGGACTGTTTTTGCCTACTCTGTAACTTAGTACAATCACCTTTCTTGCTTGTTGTAATTTATTGTCATGCTTTTCTTGTCTGTTATAATTTGATTTGAATTTTGTATTGTGAGTTCATGCTTTTCTGATTCTGATACATTTAGATCTATTTATTTGCTTAGTGATTTTGAATGTGGTTGGTGGGATGTTGTAGAGGTACACTACAGTTGTTTTGTGCTCCATTTTCTTATTGTTTTGGATACTCTTCATATTTATTAGTAATGTCCTTGCCTTACAGCTAGATGTTATGGTCACCTTCGCTTGACTTATCAACTGTATTTGACATTGCATCTTTGCATTCTTCAGGAAAGTCGTCATGGTTGATCAGGTTCAGCACCCTACAATCATGGACAAGGTTGCCAGCCAGCTCAATCTCCGCTCTGGCCTTTCTTCTGATATTCAGAATTATGATGCCGCTTTCCGCAGGCCTGCTGTGTTTCAAAGGCGGTCATTTGGGAATTACTCAAATGCTGCATTGCAGCACCCAGTGATGCCATCATGCAGAGCTACAACTGATTTGTCTTCTATTGCACCAGCCTCCCCTGTCTTCGCTGCGGCTCCTGCAGAGAAAGGCCACTTTGTTATTGACTTTCTCATGGGTGGAGTTTCAGCTGCTGTGTCCAAAACTGCTGCTGCTCCCATTGAACGAATTAAGCTTTTGATCCAGAACCAGGATGAGATGATCAAGTCTGGTAGACTTTCTGAGCCATATAAGGGTATTAGTGATTGTTTTAAGCGAACAACAGCAGAGGAGGGTGTGGTTGCCCTATGGAGGGGTAACACTGCTAATGTCATTCGTTATTTCCCTACTCAGGTTTGTCATTATCCCCTTTGATTTTCACCCTGTCGCTAACACTTCTGGATTATTGTATGTGATGCTAATTTTTTAATTCAAATTTTACTAGGCTTTGAACTTTGCGTTTAAGGATTACTTCAAGAGGCTTTTCAACTTCAAGAAGGATAGGGATGGTTACTGGAAATGGTTTGCCGGCAACTTGGCCTCAGGAGGTGCTGCTGGTGCTTCATCCCTTTTCTTTGTGTACTCCCTTGACTATGCCCGTACTCGTCTGGCCAATGATTCAAAGGCTGCAAAGAAGGGTGGAGAAAGGCAATTCAACGGTCTTGTGGATGTCTACAAGAAGACATTGGCATCTGATGGTATTGCTGGTCTTTACCGTGGTTTCAACATTTCATGTGTTGGAATCATTGTGTACCGTGGTCTCTACTTTGGAATGTATGATTCCTTGAAGCCAGTTCTTCTGACCGGTTCTTTGCAGGTTGGTTTCATTCCCTTGTTCTATGGGTTAATAATATCACGTGTTGGTATTCCATTTATTTCAGTGACCAAATGATTTTAATTGGGATAACTCAATGTGTTAATATCATAGTCTTTGGCAGGTAGAATATGATAGAGATATTTGTTCATTTGATTCCACGTTTTAGTAGAACCAAATATTTCACTTTTTTATCTCTATCATTTACTTTTCTGTTTATAAAATATTACCCAACATATAATATAATCCACATGTTCCGTGTTCTGTCTTACACCACGCCTATCAAATGTGTGTTTTTGTGCTGGTGTTTTACGACATAATAAGGCAAAGGAGCTTCGTTTCTCTTGATGTTTCAAACATTTGCTGATGACCATTTTCGTTTCTCTTGATGACTACAGGATAGTTTTTTTGCTAGCTTTGGTCTTGGATGGCTCATCACCAATGGTGCTGGTCTTGCATCATATCCAATTGACACTGTTAGAAGAAGAATGATGATGACCTCCGGTGAAGCTGTGAAGTACAAAAGCTCCTTGGATGCATTTGCACAAATCCTCAAGAATGAGGGCGCCAAGTCCTTGTTTAAGGGAGCTGGTGCTAACATCCTCCGTGCCGTTGCTGGCGCTGGTGTGCTTGCCGGTTATGACAAGTTGCAGGTGATTGTGTTCGGCAAGAAGTACGGATCCGGTGGTGCATAAGTTTTTAGCACCTGAATTATTCTAGTTTTAGATGTTGATGAAAATCATTGAGTCTTGAGAAATGATTAATTGCTACGGCAAATTTTGTTCAATAAATTTACTCGGTGGGATTTGGTCCCAGAACCCTTTAATTTTGGATCAGAATTTGATATTTTAAGCATGATTTATTTGAGTGGCTGGTAAAGCCACTGTTAGTCATTTTGAATTACATTTTGTTTGATTTGAGTTTTCAAAAGATCTTCTCTATTCTGTATTATACATGTTCTACAGTCACATTTTGTTTCTAGAATAAAATCCATATGAGCCTTTTGTTGTGTTGAAGTAATCTCTTTATAGAAAGGTTGAGATTATTTTCAAGACTAGAATTCAGAATATGGAAAACAATTCTACTACCCGTTGCCCTTTGAGAAACCCAAAAGGTAGAGATGAAATTGTGAAATGGTGTATTTAGAGGTGACAATTTGGGCTATTTGGTTGGAATTGAAGCTCACAGGACCACAACTAAATTAGGAAATGTTATTTAGACCAATAATCACATGTTTAAGCCTAGTAACATTCTAACTTGATTGGATGGACATTTTATGTGGCATGAACGGGCCACTTGGAAGTCTGAACATTTCTTTCGTTCCATTTGCTAGTTGAAATTTGGTGAGGAAATAAAAAGTTATGAAATACACTTCTGAAGTCTTTCATTTTCATTCCTTTCCAAAATTCAATTTACAACATATGAACATTTCTTTCGTTCCATTTGCGAGTTGAAATTTGGTAAGGAAATAAAAAGTTCTAAAATACACTTCTGGTCTTTCATTTTCATTCCTTTCCAAAACTCAATTTACAACATATTAGACTAAAAATAGGGAAGGTCTATTTGGGGGGCTTTTAATAGGTTGAGCTCACCTTTTATTAAAAACTATAATTCAAACCAAGGCTGTAGCCAAAAGTTTGGGGCTATCAAACCAAACCCCGTTATCTACAGAAGAATACAACATCACTCTAGTAAGGAGTGTACATTTGTTGTTTAGTGTGTCACTCTATATACTATTATTTGTGATTGGTTGAAAAAATATATTTAAGTTAAAAATTTAATAACTAAGTATTTTATAACATACTAATAATTGGAACCACGGTGAATAATAATTTGATGTTTATAAATTTTAGTATGTACCAATTTATTTGCCAACCTTGTATCTCTAGCCATTTTCAAATCTTATTGCATTGCTTGAGCTTCCTGGAAGAAGAGGTTCACATATAGCAAGGCAAGTATATTCTTTTCCCACTTTTTAAAGTTTTTTTATAAATTATTATTGAAAAATAACTCGTATTCTCCAATATTAACTTTTCTTTTCTTTTCCTTCCCTTTCCTTTATATTCCTTAACCATTTCAATTAATAAAATCGTGTAAAATAATAATAGTATTCTAGTGTTTAGATCTACCTAACTACTTTCATCTAACTAAATGGAATTCCTGGCTTTTGAGCAAGGTTGAGAATGCTACATCAAAGACACTTAATAATTGGAGTTTGGAAAGAGAGTTGAATCATAAGCCTTTCTTTATTTATGTCCCTACCCTTAATAATTGGAGTTTGGAAAGAGAGTTGAATCATAGGTAATATATTGTTCACCATTCATTTGTATTACTTTTTTAAAAGTCAATAATAATTAAAGATAAATGATGAATGATACAATAAATATACATAAAACTCATCTGCGGCTAGTGGATGCATTTTTTAAAATTTATTATACAGTGGGTAGTTTGGGGACCAAACTCTATAGGAGATTTTGGGTATAGCATTGGTACAGTAGGCATGAGGCTGAAACACAGCTGTACGGCATATATTGTATATAGTCACTTGCAAAACAGTTTATCTATGATTAATGTACTTAAATTCACAAAAAATAATAAAACTTTAAGATCCACTATATGAATCCAATTAGTTATAGAAGCACATTATTTATTGACATCATAGGCATAGGGTTTGTGAATACTGAATACTATAAAAAAAATGTTTCTGTATATATGCTCATATAGTCATTTTTGCTGCTAGCTTCTCTTTTCCTCTCAAACATTAATGGTATTTTTTTTTTCCTTTTTACAATATATGTTGTTAAAAGTATCTGATAATAAATGATTATTGAAAAAACTAAAATACATCATTTCAAAGTAAAACTATGATAACAAATGATTATTTGAAAAAACAAAATATTATATTTTGAAGTAAAAAATAAATAAATTATTTCCTCATATAAACTTATTTATTAAACATTTTTAACATATACCTACAAAACATATTAGAAAAATTCTTGAGACCATTAGAAGATTGACTAAACCAATTACAAATATAATAACAAAGACAACACAATATATCTATGCATAATGGGCACACACCAATCCAAAAAAATAATAATATTTATGTCACCTTGCTAATAAATTATTGCCAGAACTCACCCTAATTAAATCCATAATGTCCACCACATCATAAGAGCCTCCCTAAAAAATAATGTCATTGTGCTTCAACCAACTTGACCATGTCACAAAACATCCAAATCATAAGGCCATATAGTTATGATGAACCGGATAAACAAAAAAGTACTAACATGGTGGGAAATTTTCCTACCACCATTTTAATATAAAAAGTTATAAATAGAAGTGTAACATTACAAACATAAATTGCATACAAATTAATACTTGTGGCATAAATGGGGTTTTTGCATTGTTTTTTTTCTTCTCAAAATCACCACAAAATTACTTTCAAATTCCAATTCAACCATATGAGTATCTCACAACATTTATTTATTGACCAAGTTTTTATTCTAGTGAAATTTTGTTCAATAGGACACAATCCAATATTATAATGTGAGACCAAAAATGATTTAATAATTTAAAAAATGTTAATTAAAAACAATTTAAAATCTGCAACTTTAGAATTTTTTAAATGTCATATCTCACTATTTCCGCATGTACTAGACCCTTAAGTACTAGAGAGAATCCAGATTACTTTTTATTGTATAACTAAGAGTATCCTAAGTCAATAAATAAGAAGGTAATCTCTTTAAAAAATGTAAGTATATAATAAACATCATTATTATAAATATATTTTTTTAATATTTTAGTCTATTTGAAGATCCAATAAAACCTTTCATCATTACATGATATCTTACTATTCATGGACCAAGTGATATTACTTTTGGGTGCAGTGAAGCTAGATGGATGGAAAAAGTAAATGAGCCCCAATCTATGGTCTAGTTATGTTGTGGCACGCCACCCCTTGTTTCTAATCTCATCTATTCTATCTGTGTCTCAATTCCTGCATAAAAGAAAGAGAAAAAAAAAACCAGATTATAGAGAGAGAAAGTAAGAAACAAACAAAGTGCCACCACCACTTATTACTCCATTAATTAACACACACAAAATAAATAAATAATATAAACCCTTTTTCTTTCTTCCTCTTTTCTCTTCAACCATTTCTTCCTGCAATTCTGGATTCCAAACAAGGTCAGTAAATCAAATCAACTCTCTCATTTTTCTTTCTTCTGTTTGGTTCCTCACATTATCTTATCACACTTTCATTTCCCAAACAAGGTTTTTCACCAGAAGAGACGAAAATTCGAAATAAATTTTTAAAAAAAGTGAGAATGAAATTAGAGAAATTGAGATAATAAGAATCAAAATCTTCAAGAGAGTTTGATTAGGTAAGGGATATGATTTATTATTTGTTTTGCTTCATTTTCATTTAGTGGATTTGTTATATTAGGGTGTGTTTGGTGATGTGTATTATTGTAATGTGGCTATTTGTGCAGTTGTTGTTGTTGTTGTTGTTGTTGTTGAAGAGTGAGAGCATTGGTTTTCTGAAACTAGGAAAATGAATGATGGTAGACAAATGGGGTTGCATTATGTAGATAATGGTTTTCCTTATGCTGTTAATGAAAGCTTCACAGGTTTCTATCCACATGTTCCTCTCAATTATGCTTATGCTGGCTCAATGCCTGATCAGGTTTGTGATTTTTGGTTCTTTCTTAAATCTCAACTTGCTTGCTGGGTGTTAAATTGTTAGTACTTTTTGCTAGTTTGTAGATTTATACTGTCTATGAACTGCGAATGAGTGTTTTATTATGGATTTTGTTATTTTCAGCCCTTAGGGTTGAGGATAAGATGTTCTATTACAGTGAATTTGCCTTGGAAAACTAAGTTCATTGGTCCTCAAAGTATTAAATCCGTTTTTCCAGTACAATGTTAGAGTTTAACATTTTCCTTTTATTAATATTTTTTATCTTGGATTGAAGTGTAGTCTTTTGACTAGTTTTGGCTCAAACAAACAATGGGAGTAAGAGAAGAAACTTGCATCCGTTATTATTATTATTTGCTAGTTTGCTACTGCTACCTAATGGTTATGTAATAACTAATAATACTTAGAACATTCGAGTGTCACCCGGGATCTTGGAAGGTTATTTTTTATTATTTTTTAAGGTGGTATTCAGTATCTAGAATGATTTTGAACACATTTGCACTAAAAAGGTGGGAATCAAAATTTTCTACTTCTTTCACAACTTAGATGCCCATGAATCCCTTTTGTTTGGTCATTTTTTTCTTCTTCTTCTTCTTCTTCTTTCAACCTTGTATCAAACAGGTGCAAGTGATGATCCAAATTGAGATGGCGGTGAATGTAAAAACATTCCATATACCAAACACTACCTATTGGGAGTGGGAAGATCATTCACGAAAATAAGTGACAGTAATAATTACTTTTCTTATAGTTCAGTTGCAACAAGATCAGCACACTGATTATTTTTGACAATGTTGTGTTGGATGAGTGGATATACTATACAAGATAGTATTAGGAATAAATGCCTTAGACAGAAAGTCATATCGTAGAAAAGATAGTAAAATCTCGTCTGAGGTGGTTTGAACATGTGTGGATAAGACCTATAGAAGCTCCAATGAGAAGAGTATATCATATGGAGGGTACCCAATCATAAGAGGTAGAGGGGGACCAAGAAAAACTTAGGGAAACTGTCAGAAGCATTGATATGTAATTGGTTTGTTTATAGACATGATTTTTGATAGCACATTATGTTCCATAACTAATGCCCAAGTGTACGCCTAAAAAAAGTTAAAGCATAATTTTCTTTTTGCTTTACAATTTGTGTTTGTTCAATTGTTATACTGTTTTCTAATCAAACTTGGTCATAAAATTGTGTAATCTTGTGGTCTGTCCAGGAAAGTGTCTACTGGTCAATGAATATGAATCCATATAAGTTTGGATTGACTGGCCCTGGGAGCACATCTTATTATGGTTGTTATGAGGTAAATGGTAATTTGCCAAGAATGGAGATAAACAGGGCAGAGTGGGAATACCCTTCTGTAATGATCACTGAGGAACCAGCTTCAACAGAGTCTCCACCTAGAAGAGATGGAGTCACGAATATGCAGAGTTTGCAGACTATTCCTGAAGAATGTTAGTACTTAGTTGAGATTTATTTTCCTTTATTATAAGCATAGACCTTGATCACAACAGTGGATCTTACAATATGGTTATTATAACTGAATTCACCTTTTTAATTACTTTTTAGTGCCTTGCTAGCAGCAAATTAGTGTGCCAATATATTTTGGGGGGAGGGGGTATTGTATGGTTGGACGAATATTATTATATATATTTTTATTGGAGCTGAACTGAAATTAATTTTTAAAATTGTAATTATTTCAAGAAAAAACATGAAATTATATGATATCTTCATTATTTTTGGATTTCTTATGCAGAATGTCCAAATCTTGCAAACCATTTAGCTGAACTTTTGTTTTACCCTCTCATTAGAGTTTACTTCAAATTAGTGCTTAGTTTTTATTATTCCATATAACTATGAGAACTATACAACTGTATCTTAATTCTTGAGTTTCTTTTGCAGGCAGTCCAAATAATCATGAATCCAATAATAGCCAGGTACAAAGCTTTGTGATTAAATGGGCCTAAACTTTGTACCCTAACTAATTGATTTTTTATTTGATATTTAATCATTTGGCCCTGATAGGAATTAGGAACATTGAGTTGAGTCCCCTTTATTGAAAATTAGGAGACATTATTTCAATGATAGTTGGCTGAACACAGCATATTTTCATAATAAATCTATTCTTTCCGCCCTATACATTTTTTTATAGAATAAATTTTTTATTTATTTTTCTATTAGTAAATGAGTTAAAATGAACATTACTCCATGTAAGTTTGACCCTTTAGCACTCAAGTATACAAGTTAGGGTGTATCTACCCTTAATTTAATCTGAAGCTCATTGTGAGTTTAACCTACCAAAATTTAATTCTGAAGTCTCTAATCCTGTATTGCACTGCTGCAGGTTATATGGCAAGACAACATTGATCCTGATAATATGACTTATGAGGTGTGGCACAATTAACGTTTAACATGCAAATACTGATGATGCATATTTTCAGAATTGTGTTTTACTTTTTTAACTGTTGATTGTCATGTTTACTTGTGGCTGAATAAAATCAGATGCAATTATTTCATGTTGAGAGCATTTAAAATTTAAGGTATTAACTATTAAGAGGGCAAGGAGCCAAAGTTAACATGTTTTCATATTTGAAGTTTTATTTATAGATTGGAGATTGTTTTGCACGTTTTGTAATTTTGAATGATCTTATAGATGTTCAACATTGTTTTAATCGTCAAATGCATTAAAATGTGACACAAATTTTGTAAATTCAAATTAGCCATGCTTTCTCGTTGAAGATTTTGATTTTAATATTTTGACCTTTCAATTTTGTTGTTACGCTGAGTAGTAGAGTTACTGAACCAACAATATTTTTTATATGTGGTAGGAACTACTGGACCTGGGAGAGGCAATTGGAACTGAAAGCAGGGGTCTTTCCCAAGAACTTATTGATATGCTTCCAACTTCGAAGTACAAATTCGGTAGCTTATTCAAAAGAAAAAGTTCTGGAAAAAGGTAATATCTTGGTTTTCAGCATTTCTTATGGAATGCTTATAAAAAACATTTCTTATGGAGTAGGTGAGAAATGCTACAACCAAAGACTTTTTTCCATTAGGTGGGGAGTGGGGACAACTGCTACATGGGTAAAATGACACCATTATGTTCTGCCATAAACCAAGTCTTCAAAAAGGCCATTTATATCTTAAGTCCCTTTTAATAATTTAATGAATTCGACTAGAGTTTTTCTCAATCTTCCTTTATAACTATTATAGTTATAGACTATCCTCCATCTAATGTCAACTCTTCTTACTAGGGTATCTATTAGTCCTCTTCCCACATGACTAAAGCACCTCAGGCAAGAGTCAACCACTTTTTCCTTAGTAGGAGCTGCCCCTACTTTGTCTTTCACAATATTCTTGTTCTTGGCTAGTTTTGTATTCCACAGTCCACACATCAACTCAACTCAAAATCCTTATCTATGCAACCTTAGGCACATAACTTATGTTCTTGTTGGCTCTGTCACCCAATGTTCAGTATCATAAAGCATTATGAGTCTTATGGTTGTGCAGTAAAATCTTTTTAAGCTTGAGAAGCATCTTTCTATCACATATAACACCTGAATCATTTTTCCATTGCATATACCTAGCTTGAATCTCATGAATGGCAGCTCCCTCTGTTTTTCCACCACATTTTATGATTGGTCTGAGATAACTAAATTGTTCTACTTGTGGTATGTTATGATCACCAATTTTCACCTTTCAGCCAGTGATAGAACACATCTTGCTAAATTTACATTCCATTTGCTCCGTTTTACTTTTACATAATAAAAACATGTGCATCCAGTTTTTCTGCACACTTTAGTTTACCTTTCATTCAATCTTTGTAAAAAGGTATATTGCTCCCACAATCGATTTTCCTGACATAAAACCGAATTGTGTATCCTATATGTAAATCTCTTGTATTAGTCTCCATTCACCTACCTGTTCCCAAATATTCGTGGTATGGCACAAGTTTATTGTTCTATTGGTGGCCAAGATAGGATAAAGGTAGGATATGATAGACAGTAGGATACGCTCTTATCATGTCCCGTGTTTGGTGCACACTAGATAACAATGTTACTGATGTGGTTGTGGTGTGAAGGTATGAATGGGAAAACTGCACCATCTTATCCTGCTTATTTCTAACACCCCATGAGATAGAAAGTGCACTATGTCATCATGATAGGATAGACTAACATGATAGGATATCCTATCCTGTTGACCCAACAAACTCTGGATTGCAACAGAATAGGACAGACTATCCTATCCTGTTCACTAAACGAGCCCTTAATCCCTATGTGATAAGCACATTTTTGTATATATTTCCATTATTCTTATAAATAGAAATCATTTTTCTTTCATTTGACATTTTCTTAATCCTCATTATCTTGTTAATGAATGTTGTGAGCAAGGTTTTACCTCCCCCATCCCCAAATCTTTTAAACTGTTCCATCTTTTCTTGCTATTTTGTTCCATATACCAAAACTTTACCATCTTTGTCCTTAATGTACTTCATTAAGTCTAAGTCGCTGTCTTATCCCTGCATTTGGCCAGCCTATAAATTTATCATGATTATAGGACAAATTGATATTATCTAAATCTATTGATAAATGGATGGATAGGGAGAGGAAAAAATTAGCACATGCTTCATAATTGTAATGACTGGTAATTATGAACTACAAATTTATAGTTGCAAATTGCAATGAAGATTTGAGTAAAATTGCGTTTTGACCATATTTTCACGACCCTGCTAAATAAAGATTAGAGAAGAGAAAACATTCATACTTGTCTATTTTTATGTCTCTTATTTCATTTCCTCTTTTTTTCTTCCTCAATGGCCTTGGAAAGAAAATAGTTAATTATTTTCTTTTGCACTGTGTTTGAGGTAGTCTATAGTTTTTTGTGTAGAACTTACATTTATCACAGGGGTTTCATTTCATTCTTTCTTACTCTGGAAGTCATCAATGGAACTTCCGCATTCTAGATATATAATGTCTATCTGCCATTTTGATATGCATATTTCAGTCTATACTCATAATCAAATTGCATTGAAAGCAGGTGTGTAATTTGTCAGATGACATATAGAAGAGGTGACCAGCAAATAAAATTGCCATGCAACCATCTTTACCATGGTGAATGCATTACCAAATGGCTTAGCATTAACAAGGTCAGTCAATGCATTCTTCCTCCAAAGTTCACTTGAATATACTATGTCTACGCAATTCGTCTTCCCCAATTCTCCATCTCTCATTTACCTTGTTCTTTTCAGAAATGTCCAGTTTGCAACGTTGAGGTGTTTGGCGAGGAACCAACACACTAGCATCGACATGGCAAAAAGGAGTGTTCCTCGCTCTATCAATTTTTGCCCCCGTCCCATCCTGTTCGTTTTCTTCAACTTTAATTTCATACAGTTAGGTAGGTGTAGTAGAAAGAACTCAGGCAGTGTTACATAATACATGTTCTGTTTACTTAGAAACAAACCCAACAGTCCCATCTTGTAGTGATTAATGTAGTTTGATTTTCTGTGTACTTGTGTGATTTATTCTCTTAACTTTTGCCCCTTCCTTTGGTATTTTGGGGTTGGGAATGATAAATCTGCCTCCCAAACACTGATCAACATAGATATGTTGGGATATGGAATGAGAAATCTCATAAGCATGCTTTATAGATTGAAATTTGAAATATGCATGGATGAAGGGTTATATCATTATTTTGTTAAAGAAGTGACCTATACAAGAATACAAGTGTGGTGAACAAGTTGGACTTTCAGTGAGTAACCATATTGGAGAAATCAGAGAGAAAAAGAAAAGATTCATATCACATTTTATTGTTGATCTTGACCAATTGTTCAGTCATTTTCAAGCTGAGTGTAGTATTATTAGGAAAAATCTATTCTAGAATAGTGACTCTAGGATTCTAACTTGTGACATATAATTAAAATGTTTTTCAATGGCAATCTAATTTCAATGCCATTATCCTCATTATATTAATTCAAGTAATACCTACTTGCAAAATGAAGGGCCAGATTCAAAATGCCACTAACATATCGTATATGTTTTGACCTCTCATCAAGGCTATAAATGTAATGTCATGATCCCTTATCTGATTAATTATAAATCAACTAAGGTATTTTGTAATATCAACTATAAATCATGTTGATTAACAGTTCCTTTTGAAGGTATTTTGCTTTTTTTGATTAACAAAAAAAAAGAAATATATATTTATACACGGATAATGTATTAGTTTTTATGTACTACCAAAGATATTTCATCATCTTATAGGTAATAAATTAATTACTTTCGAGGTTTGTGGCTGCCTCTTCTAACAAATGTAGCTTCTAGGAATTGAACTTTTGACCTTTTGATCATCATGAGAATCTAGTGACTAGTGGGGCTTTACATTACTAGACCAACACATTGTTGATCGATAATATATAAGTTTTATACAATATTATTGAATTATTCATCGGATGTTTAAACATCATTGACTTCCTAAAAAAAGTAATATAAATCTTTATATTTATGGTGAATAAATATTACACAACAAAAAAAATTAGATTAGGGAAATTCCTATACAAGGCTGGGGAAGCCTACATACTCTAGTAAGAATTGATAATGAAATTTATATATTGTCTAAGCTCATGTCATAATAAATATTAGAGAAAAATATATATACAGATAGTGTAAAAGTTTTTTATACTATTATTGTATCATATACCATTTATTTTCAATCATCATTGACTATTTGGAAAAAAAGTAATCCAAATAAATAGTGGATATGTACCAAATTTGTCAATTTTTGTTGGCACTTTTGCCATCCTTTGGTTTTGTTCATTGATTGTCCAGACGATCACATGTACCTCAACTAGCCAACTTTGGCAATCAGAGTGAAGAAAAAATATAGATATTTAAAGTGAGCTATGTTATAACCATTCACTATTTATAAATATTTAAGTAATTCCAGTGAAATAAATGAAGATTTCTGGCATCTTATGTGGAAGCTTTCTTGTAACTGTTGCAATGATGATGGCACAGGACTGAAAACTTTGCTTTAATTTAAGGGTTTAAAATTTATGGTGTAGCTTTTTATACTGTTGACACATCATTCATCATTGATTTATAATACTTTTGTTTGAAAGTCAATACTAATTAACAATGATAGAGATTTGTTGACAGTATAAAAACACTTACACTACCTGTCTGATTTAATATATATACACTGACAGTATAAGTGTTTTTACACTGTCAACAAATCCCACGTTTTCATGTATTACGTACTATTGACTTTCAAATAAGTATTATAAATCAATAGTGAATGATATATTAATAGTGTATAGATTTTAAATTCTAATTTAATCTAATCCGTGTGCTTTCTATAAAAGAAAACTCATGTGTATTCTTTGAGAAAGGAAAAACTTACATATTATCTTACCTGGTAACATGTTTTTTTTTTCTCAAGTTACCTTTGGAAATGTCTAAAAATAATAGGCTCTCATATCATAAAAGGATTTGTTGGATGAGAGAAAATATGTGCGAAGTGTCAGTGTTGAAAAATCACAAGTTTGTTTCAAAGCCATTTCTTTGTTGTCTTGTTGATATATAAAAAAATATATAACCACAAAATAGGATAACGAGTACAAAGGGTAAGTTTATCTTGTAAAGGTAAGTATTTAATACATAGAGAGATGATAAATTCAACTTTCGATTATAAACTTAGCTGTTTTAATTTAATCACATTATATAATAGCAAATATATTTAGAAATTAAACTGCCGCTGGTTATACGAAAAGACGATATTTAAAAATACATAAAAAAATAAAGATACATGGTATGATATCTTAAAAAGCAAAATTGTAAAGAAAAAATAGATACTCTTAAATCTTAATGTGAACAACCTCAATTATGCTAATTATTCTTGGGGACAAATATTTATTAATGATGGTGTAAAATATTTTTATGATATTATTATATCATCTAACACTAATATTTGATATTATTTGAATATTATTGACTTTAAATATAAGTAATAGAGAAAATGATGTATGTATTGACAGACTATGAGTTTTATATACTATCATTGATTATTTATCATTGATACTTAATTATTGTTGACTTTTCAATAAAGGTAATCCAAATGAACGGTGGATGATGGAGTGCATGTGCATAAATCTTTACACTGTCAGTGTATAGATTTTACACTCTAAGTAATATACATAATAATAAATAGAGAAAAAGATGTATGCATTGACAGAGTATGAGTTTTATACATTGTCATTGCATCATCCACCAGTTTAGCTTGGTTGTTAGGTATATTTTAGCTGTTTTAGTTTGGTTGTTTTGCTTCAGATTTTATGGAGAATAAAACCAGTTAGTGGTACATTATAAGCATTGAAATTGATGTCTGGAACCCTCTCGCTTGGGAGATAATACTTTCGCCTAGGCGAGGAAAGCTTTAGTCTATTTGAGATTTAAAGGCGAATTGTCGCTTAGGCGAATTGTCGCTTGGGCGACTAGTCCCTGCTTGGGCGACTAGTCCCCGCTTGGGCGAGGGACACTATGGAAAGATTGAAATAAGATGAGGTTGTGAACAATGCGACGAACCCGGGTAGGGTGTTGTGGTATAAAGTTGTGGAATGAGATCATGTCTTAAATGGTATAAAGATGATGTTGTGAAAGTATTGTTTGTGTTTATGCCGTGTTGAGCAAGTATCCGACTTGAGGTCGTGAACTAAGGGGGTATCCTAGTAAGGATACATGATATCACTGAACAACGATCGACCGACCGTAAGAGGCTTGGTTATGTGACCGTCCAGGAGTATTCAGTGATGGGTTGTTGTGATTGAGATGTTACCTTGAGCACGTACGGTTGACATACTATCGGGTCCCACGAGAAGCATTCCTTGTCGGGAGATGGCTTAAGGATGGGCCGATCATGTGTTTGATTAATACATTTGCATTTGATTCTGATTAAGAATGCATTGCATTGTGACCATGAAGTAGTGGAGAGGAAATGACGGGACGACTTAGAGCA
>NC_032016.1:19053582-19060933 GCF_001865875.1 Lupinus angustifolius
TTGGCGATGATTAACATTTTCGCTCTTTCTTTTTGGATTTTGTATATGTTAGTGGCGATGTAGTTTCCGCCTTTGTTGATTTAGTTTGTATGAACTAAAGATGACTTAACCGTTTATATGCATTGTGTTATTCAGGAAATTGTGAATCAGGTTAAGTTATCATTCGATAACGATAAGTTGATTTGCCGCATTTGAGTTACTTAAAGTGATGTCCCGGAAAATGAAGGTTTTAAAAAGGAAACAATTTTATACAATCTCTTTATTCAAAAAAAAATTTACCCATTTTTCCGCAATGTTTTTGAGGAGTATTTTTCGGGGCGTTACAACTCTCAGGATCAAATTGCAGATATCATGACAAAACCAATAAAGTTAGAGCAGTTTAAAAAACTCTGTGGCATGCTTGGAATGGTTGAAGTCGATAAAGAGAATGAGGAAGAGTCTCTCGCCCAAGCGAGAGGTTGTCGCTCGAGCGACAATTCACAAGTGTAGAAGTCAAAATCTTTGTGTGTCTCTCACCTGAGCGAGAGGGTCCCGCTCAAGCGACAATCTTCAGTTCTAGAAGCCAAAATTGATGTGTGTTTCTCGCCTGAGTGATAGGGGCTCGCTCAAGCGATAGGGTTCAGTTCTGGAAGCCAAAATCGTGTGTGTTTCTCACCTGAGCGAGAGGGGCTCGCTAAAGCGACACTTTGCTATGTGTTTCTCGCTTAAGTGAGGCGCACAATCATTCTACTCGCTCAAGAGAGACTAAAACGCAGATGCATTAGTTTATGAGAGAGATTGTTAGATATATTTTAGCTGTTTTAGTTTGGCTGTTTTGCTTTAGGTTTTATGGAGAATAAAACTAGTTTTAATGGCACATTATAAGCATTGAAATTGGTGGTTGGTTATGTTTTTTTTGCTTGAGTAAGACTATTTATATTGTCTCAATTGATCAATAATATATCAATCTTCCTTCTTTATATTACCTCAATTCTTAGTTCTAACATGGGTGCATATGTATAAATCTTTATATTGTCAATGTACAAATTTTACACTATATAATATATTTACTGCGTATAATACTATAAATATTTATACTATATTACCCTTTAATATTTTACTGCATGAATAATTATAAAGAATCATAAACAAAATAATGCACATACGAGAAATGTTTTACAGCATAAAGTAATGCATCGTTTGGATGGTTGATGTTTCATTTTTTGTGCCACTCTATGTATTATTATTTTTTATTGGTTGAAAAAAAATTATTTAATTTAAAATTATAATTATTAAATATTTTTTTGACCAATCATATCTTCTGACATATAGAGTCACACAAAAGAATGAGAAACCATATATGAACCTAGTTTGGACACGATGTGAAATGTCTTCAACTGGAATGAAGTGTTCCTTTTTATGTCAATGAGGATTAGTTTGGTGATAAAAGTCCTTACCATAAAATATTTTTAACTAAAGTGTCTTAATAAAATATTTATTTTTCTCCACTTTGTTATAAAATATTATAAGATTACAATTAGACGTTGAAATTATTTGAATCCAATTTAACTCACTTTGATTTGTTATGATTGATTTTAGTCGAGCAAAGTTTAATGCGAGCTATTCTTTTTCAAATTATATTTGATCCGATTAAAGTTCATAATATATATATATATATATATATATATGTGTGAGATAGTGCTATCAATTAAAGTTTATATTATAAAGATTTTCTATATATATATATATATGTCTGTATAAAATGACTCAAATAACTTATTTTAAGAGATAAAAAGTTAAAAACAAATAATATGAATTAATGAATTTTATTTAAATGATTAAGATAAAAAGGTAAATGACAACACTTGTTAAGTAATTATGATTCATGCGACCATTAAATAATTTTTAAGTTTAATCATCCCTATATAGTTGTGCGACCCTCATTTATTATTATCATAATATAAATTTTTTATACATGAATTATTCTTACTTGAGTCATTCCATCTGAACATATATGTTATATATAATCAAACCTAATCATAAACTTTTCTACATTTATTTAATTAGTTACACATTCAACTAAAGTTTAACCATTTCGTTAGGCTCATAAAATTAGTTTATATACATTTATCAAACTAAATAATGAGTCGAGTTTCAACGTAATATTCCGTTGTTTAATTCATTGAAAGCCTTAATTAAATGATATTATAGTTAATACAGTCATTTGAGTTGGCTCTTATCATAAACTATTTATAAGTAATTATTCATTAGTTCAAAAGTAATATAATGAATAATTACTGAAAAAGAGCGATTACAAAAATAGTTTTTGAGCCAGAACAATTCTAAGTATTAATTTATCAGTGCAGCTATAAGTGCAAACTTTGAGCTATGAAAAATGTGTGAATAAAACAGTTCCAAGTTGGAAGTGATAAAACGTTGTAAATTGTTATGGAAGTAACTTTTCGTAATGCTATTTCACTATCCTGATTCGTGGAAAAATTAAATTTTCAATTAAAGAATAATGTTTATATTAACTTTTTTTGTTTTAGGTTTATTTTTTCATTTTTATTTTTTTGATAATCATTAAAGTTAAAAAATTAATATATTAATTTGTTTGGTAAGAATTTATATTTTATTTATGCCAAACTTATGTAACCTTGAAAAATAAAGATTCAGTTTAAATTAATAAGAACTTAATATAACTGAATCTGGTATATAATCATTACATATTTTTATAAACTTGTTTATTTTATTTTAAGTACAATATTTTAAAAACAATATATTTATTATTTTTTTATACTTTATTGTCACATTATTTATTTTCTATAATATTTTATTTTAGTACATATTTATTTATATGCTAAATTATTTTTCTTGATTTTGGAGAGAAACCATTAAACTTCTTGGAATGCAGAATAAATGTATATCCCTTTTTTCATGATTTCCTTTTTGTTGATTTCATTTATATAAGCAACGTTGTTTTTGTTAAAATTGCTTCTTATAGATATCCTAAACCTTTTTGGAATGTTGAAAAGGTATTTTATTTTGTTGTTGTTCCTCCTCCTTTTCTAACTTTTGATTTTGTGGAAGGTTATGTTTTTCAGCTTTGATTGTTTTGGAGAATCCTTAGAGCTTCCTAAAATGTAAAAGAAATATAGATCTTTTAATTATGTAAATATTTATGTGCTGACATATGTAAAAAGTTATACATGATCATTATATCATTTATTATTCATTTAAATTACTTTTTGAAGAGTCAATCATGATTGAATATAAATGATAAGTGATGTAGTGATAAAATGACAGTTTATACAAAAAATTCTCATCTTTTAAGTTTTTATTGAATAATGTCACAGTGGTGTTCTAAGATTTTGGAACAGGGAATAAATGTATATTTTTAGTATAATATTTATACACAATCATTATAAAGAATTATACATAGTCGCTATATTATCCATCATTCATTTATATTATTTTCTTTGAAGAATTAATAATGACTAAATATAAATGATATATAATAAAAGTGACATTATATAAAATTCAATACTTTCAATGCATACATTTTTCTTATATTTTTGTGTGGATATGCAATGATATTCTAGCTTACAAAATGTCCATATATTAAAAGGGGACACTAGTAGTGCATTTATAAATAATTAGTAGGGTCATGTCCTCACCTTTTTAAAATGGGCTAACGACCTTATTATCAACATAGATAAATAATTAAAAAATAAAAAAATCATAAAACATAATCAAGTATTTCAAGATAGAAAATATAAAAAATATATTTTATATCAAGTCGAACAACAAATTTTGTGAAACATTAAATTATATTAGATCATAATTTATAATTTATTTGAACGTTTTTTTCTTCTTACATTAAGCGTGTGGTTGCCTGCATTACGTGATACATGCTCGTGAGTTGGGTAAAGTGAGGAAATGCACTAAATATATATGTTACATCCTCAAGATTTGTTATTTTTTTTTGTATAATCAAGGGTATATCACTATGTACTAAAAAGGGTATTATTCACCCTATGGATAAAGAATAAATTCATTTAAGGATGTATGGTTATTTTTCCAACAAATATCATTTCCAAAATTTGAATATTTTACCATTTCATATATTTGATAATCTAGTTGGGCTTTACAATATTAGACTAATACCTTGTTGAGAAACACAACTAGAGATATCAAAATAGGCTATCTAAACGGGTTTGGGCTAAATCGGCTTGGGCTAAAAAGCCTAGATACAATTTATACATATCAAATTGTAGTCCGAACTCGCCCTAAGCAGGTTGCGTGTTGCAAGGGCCGGCCCACATAATATTAAAAAATTATTTAAATTTTATTTAATCTATTTAATATAATTATAATTTAATATTAAGGTATAACTTTTTTAACACACTTCTTATACCTAATACAACCAAACTTATAGATTTAATGTCTTGTTTTTGAGTTAAGACTTGAAATCCACATATATAATTTTTAACATAACTCATTGATTAAATATCTCATTTTTATTTGACTCTCACTTATAACACAATATAATTTGGACTTCACTATAATATATAAACTTTTAGACGCTATAAAAAATATTATATTTTGTATGTTCTTTATCAACACTTTTTATTAAAAACTATAATATTAAATTTGGTTTTGCGGAGTTTTCTACGAGAAAACATATGTTGTCTTTTAATTTTGTTGCAAAAGTTATTTTCTTTATTATGTTTTTGTTATAAAAGTTAAATCTAGTTAAGTACACAATAAATAAAGAAAAAGTGAAATTTATATGGTTTAGTGTCTTTTAATTTGATTTGATACATTATTTTTTATTAGGCTTAAAAAGATATTATGGAAAATAGGAAAAATAATATAATATTTAAATTTATAACGTTATTGTAATTTATAAATATAAAATATTATCTATTTTTATTATAAGTTGTTTTGTAAAATAATTTTTTACCTAAGACTTACTACCAAGCCAAATGTTCCAAAAAAGATTATAATAAAAAAAGGAAAAGTGGGTAGCCCGACCTAAGCCCGATTTTCATATAGTCGGGTCGGGCCAAGCTAATAACTCATATACAATAAAAAGTGCCTAAATGATATATAATTCATATAAATTTTCGGGCTATGACCAACCGACGATTTTGACACCTCTAAACACAACTCATTTTCCTATCACTAATTATACACAATAATGCTTTGTTATAACTTATAATGGTTCCTTTTGGAAATCCTTGAAACTTATTGGAATGTGGAAATGTATTACTTATTTTTTTTTACAATGTCCTTTTTTTTGTTTATCTTATTCTTTATTCCATTATTCTTATCTTTTAAACGCTGATGTGAGTACCAAATTATGCAAGGAATATATTTTACTCAGAATAGCTTTCTAATTAAATTAATATCAATTTTCTATTTATAGGCGTTATTAACTATTCACTAAATTAACTGATATTAAAATTTTAATAATATATTATATACTAATATTCATATATAAAAAAGTAAAAATATAATCAATCAACACCATGCACGTGCACTGTACTGGGAAAAACATTAGCATACATATATTTTTTTGAAAACCAACCTTGAAAAGTAAATAAATTCAATTCAAATATTTTGTTTAAAATGAGAGATAGGTTAAGTTTAATTTAAAAAATCTTAGTTACTTTAATATATATACTAATGAATGTTTTCTATGTAAAAAAATAATTGCATAATGAATCAGATAGTTGATGTTTCCAAGTGTTTACTTATTTTTATTATGCTGATTTAGAGTTTACTAATATCACATTTTCGATAAAATAAACACTTAAATAGTTTTTAATGTCTCCAGAGTATTTATTTATTTATAATCTCTCTAATATAAACACTACAATCAGATAAATTATAGTTTTCAAATTTTTAGTTTATTTTAATACTTAAACTTTATAGTTTTGATGGGAGGTTTTTATAAATATTCATATCCAATAAAATAAAGGACTTTACCAAGGTTAACTTAACGAAATTGAGAAATATGTATCCTATGAAAGCCGTACACCTACATTTTAAGTTATAATTAATAATAACTAGTTTCTTTTTGGTACATAATAATAATAACTAGTTTCTAACTTGTAAAATGCACAAAAGTTTAAATATGTTTTTTATTTTCAAGATATATGTCCACTTTATATGATATTTATTTGTGTAGTATAGTTGACATATTTCTTAGAAATAATCTTTTTTAAACATGCTGTTTTAGGTTCTAATGTTTTTTTTTTGTTTTTTTATTTATTGATATTTTAGTTGTTATAAGTAAAATGTTGTTAATATTTTTATGCATAGGTAATAAATGGAGGATAAGTTTCATGATATACATGTGCCATAATACAATTTCATGATATAACAGGGTTTAGTTCGTAGTTTGTTCTATCTTTTATTTAAAGATTGTATTGCATTTTTTACTGTGTTTATTTACAAAATCTATATATAATATAATTTTTATAAATTATTATGTTATATCTAAATATATCTATATTAATGATTCGTGTACTATCCTTATTTTGATCTCTACGTTTTTATAAATAAATATTATTAACAATATTATTATTATAAATATATGAAATAAATGTTTTCCATCTCAAGTTCTACTTGACAAATATATTTTTGTTCTCTATTAAATACTTTTCTAAAAAAAATAGTCAGCACTTTTCTTGTTCTAATAGATAATTAGATTATAGTCCTAAATTATGAAGATTTATTTGTTGGAGAATAACTCCATCCGTAATCCTTAGATTGAACGCGGAAGTCTCTCATAACCTAATGTTTATGCCCATACATAAACTCAAATGGAACAATCATGGTCCAGACCGAAGAAACCCCAAATGAGTTCATGGTGAAGATGAAGAACATACATTGTTGAGCCATTTTGGAATCTCGAAGGTATGAGGGTGCGATGATCTTCCAGATGATAGAGCGCCGAATGATTTTCCTTAGTTTCTCTCTAGAGGGGAATGAGAGAATATATCTTAACTTGAGAGAGTGTCCTTGTGTTGTGTGAGGAGACTCATCTTATATGCCAAATGAATGAGTTGATAGTGTTATATCCATATGGATAACACTATCCTCATCCTACCTTATTCTCCTCAACTGTTGGACTAGACTGCGACCGGGGAGCCTCCAACCACCGGGGAGCCTCCAACTACCGGGGAGCCTCCAACTACCGGGGAGTTCTATTGTTACATGGGTATGGGAAGAGTGAAGAGTCACAAGTGAGACACCACGTCTTGAACCAAAACCTTAAGGCATTAGTTCCATGGGCCTTTCCTTCTTATAAACTCTTTCACTCCTCCCTACATATCCAATGTGGGACTTCACACTTGAATAA
>NC_032016.1:19061033-19067047 GCF_001865875.1 Lupinus angustifolius
ATAATTTTATCATATTTTATGTATTTTTTATTAATTTATATGCGTATCCCTGAACGTATCGTATCCTACATTTTAGAAAAAATGTGTGTCGACATATCGGATACGGATCGTATCCGTATCTGTGCTTCATATATATATATATATATATATATATATATATATGTGTGAGATAGTGCTATCAATTAAAGTTTATATTATAAAGATTTTCTATATATATATATATATGTCTGTATAAAATGACTCAAATAACTTATTTTAAGAGATAAAAAGTTAAAAACAAATAATATGAATTAATGAATTTTATTTAAATGATTAAGATAAAAAGGTAAATGACAACACTTGTTAAGTAATTATGATTCATGCGACCATTAAATAATTTTTAAGTTTAATCATCCCTATATAGTTGTGCGACCCTCATTTATTATTATCATAATATAAATTTTTTATACATGAATTATTCTTACTTGAGTCATTCCATCTGAACATATATGTTATATATAATCAAACCTAATCATAAACTTTTCTACATTTATTTAATTAGTTACACATTCAACTAAAGTTTAACCATTTCGTTAGGCTCATAAAATTAGTTTATATACATTTATCAAACTAAATAATGAGTCGAGTTTCAACGTAATATTCCGTTGTTTAATTCATTGAAAGCCTTAATTAAATGATATTATAGTTAATACAGTCATTTGAGTTGGCTCTTATCATAAACTATTTATAAGTAATTATTCATTAGTTCAAAAGTAATATAATGAATAATTACTGAAAAAGAGCGATTACAAAAATAGTTTTTGAGCCAGAACAATTCTAAGTATTAATTTATCAGTGCAGCTATAAGTGCAAACTTTGAGCTATGAAAAATGTGTGAATAAAACAGTTCCAAGTTGGAAGTGATAAAACGTTGTAAATTGTTATGGAAGTAACTTTTCGTAATGCTATTTCACTATCCTGATTCGTGGAAAAATTAAATTTTCAATTAAAGAATAATGTTTATATTAACTTTTTTTGTTTTAGGTTTATTTTTTCATTTTTATTTTTTTGATAATCATTAAAGTTAAAAAATTAATATATTAATTTGTTTGGTAAGAATTTATATTTTATTTATGCCAAACTTATGTAACCTTGAAAAATAAAGATTCAGTTTAAATTAATAAGAACTTAATATAACTGAATCTGGTATATAATCATTACATATTTTTATAAACTTGTTTATTTTATTTTAAGTACAATATTTTAAAAACAATATATTTATTATTTTTTTATACTTTATTGTCACATTATTTATTTTCTATAATATTTTATTTTAGTACATATTTATTTATATGCTAAATTATTTTTCTTGATTTTGGAGAGAAACCATTAAACTTCTTGGAATGCAGAATAAATGTATATCCCTTTTTTCATGATTTCCTTTTTGTTGATTTCATTTATATAAGCAACGTTGTTTTTGTTAAAATTGCTTCTTATAGATATCCTAAACCTTTTTGGAATGTTGAAAAGGTATTTTATTTTGTTGTTGTTCCTCCTCCTTTTCTAACTTTTGATTTTGTGGAAGGTTATGTTTTTCAGCTTTGATTGTTTTGGAGAATCCTTAGAGCTTCCTAAAATGTAAAAGAAATATAGATCTTTTAATTATGTAAATATTTATGTGCTGACATATGTAAAAAGTTATACATGATCATTATATCATTTATTATTCATTTAAATTACTTTTTGAAGAGTCAATCATGATTGAATATAAATGATAAGTGATGTAGTGATAAAATGACAGTTTATACAAAAAATTCTCATCTTTTAAGTTTTTATTGAATAATGTCACAGTGGTGTTCTAAGATTTTGGAACAGGGAATAAATGTATATTTTTAGTATAATATTTATACACAATCATTATAAAGAATTATACATAGTCGCTATATTATCCATCATTCATTTATATTATTTTCTTTGAAGAATTAATAATGACTAAATATAAATGATATATAATAAAAGTGACATTATATAAAATTCAATACTTTCAATGCATACATTTTTCTTATATTTTTGTGTGGATATGCAATGATATTCTAGCTTACAAAATGTCCATATATTAAAAGGGGACACTAGTAGTGCATTTATAAATAATTAGTAGGGTCATGTCCTCACCTTTTTAAAATGGGCTAACGACCTTATTATCAACATAGATAAATAATTAAAAAATAAAAAAATCATAAAACATAATCAAGTATTTCAAGATAGAAAATATAAAAAATATATTTTATATCAAGTCGAACAACAAATTTTGTGAAACATTAAATTATATTAGATCATAATTTATAATTTATTTGAACGTTTTTTTCTTCTTACATTAAGCGTGTGGTTGCCTGCATTACGTGATACATGCTCGTGAGTTGGGTAAAGTGAGGAAATGCACTAAATATATATGTTACATCCTCAAGATTTGTTATTTTTTTTTGTATAATCAAGGGTATATCACTATGTACTAAAAAGGGTATTATTCACCCTATGGATAAAGAATAAATTCATTTAAGGATGTATGGTTATTTTTCCAACAAATATCATTTCCAAAATTTGAATATTTTACCATTTCATATATTTGATAATCTAGTTGGGCTTTACAATATTAGACTAATACCTTGTTGAGAAACACAACTAGAGATATCAAAATAGGCTATCTAAACGGGTTTGGGCTAAATCGGCTTGGGCTAAAAAGCCTAGATACAATTTATACATATCAAATTGTAGTCCGAACTCGCCCTAAGCAGGTTGCGTGTTGCAAGGGCCGGCCCACATAATATTAAAAAATTATTTAAATTTTATTTAATCTATTTAATATAATTATAATTTAATATTAAGGTATAACTTTTTTAACACACTTCTTATACCTAATACAACCAAACTTATAGATTTAATGTCTTGTTTTTGAGTTAAGACTTGAAATCCACATATATAATTTTTAACATAACTCATTGATTAAATATCTCATTTTTATTTGACTCTCACTTATAACACAATATAATTTGGACTTCACTATAATATATAAACTTTTAGACGCTATAAAAAATATTATATTTTGTATGTTCTTTATCAACACTTTTTATTAAAAACTATAATATTAAATTTGGTTTTGCGGAGTTTTCTACGAGAAAACATATGTTGTCTTTTAATTTTGTTGCAAAAGTTATTTTCTTTATTATGTTTTTGTTATAAAAGTTAAATCTAGTTAAGTACACAATAAATAAAGAAAAAGTGAAATTTATATGGTTTAGTGTCTTTTAATTTGATTTGATACATTATTTTTTATTAGGCTTAAAAAGATATTATGGAAAATAGGAAAAATAATATAATATTTAAATTTATAACGTTATTGTAATTTATAAATATAAAATATTATCTATTTTTATTATAAGTTGTTTTGTAAAATAATTTTTTACCTAAGACTTACTACCAAGCCAAATGTTCCAAAAAAGATTATAATAAAAAAAGGAAAAGTGGGTAGCCCGACCTAAGCCCGATTTTCATATAGTCGGGTCGGGCCAAGCTAATAACTCATATACAATAAAAAGTGCCTAAATGATATATAATTCATATAAATTTTCGGGCTATGACCAACCGACGATTTTGACACCTCTAAACACAACTCATTTTCCTATCACTAATTATACACAATAATGCTTTGTTATAACTTATAATGGTTCCTTTTGGAAATCCTTGAAACTTATTGGAATGTGGAAATGTATTACTTATTTTTTTTTACAATGTCCTTTTTTTTGTTTATCTTATTCTTTATTCCATTATTCTTATCTTTTAAACGCTGATGTGAGTACCAAATTATGCAAGGAATATATTTTACTCAGAATAGCTTTCTAATTAAATTAATATCAATTTTCTATTTATAGGCGTTATTAACTATTCACTAAATTAACTGATATTAAAATTTTAATAATATATTATATACTAATATTCATATATAAAAAAGTAAAAATATAATCAATCAACACCATGCACGTGCACTGTACTGGGAAAAACATTAGCATACATATATTTTTTTGAAAACCAACCTTGAAAAGTAAATAAATTCAATTCAAATATTTTGTTTAAAATGAGAGATAGGTTAAGTTTAATTTAAAAAATCTTAGTTACTTTAATATATATACTAATGAATGTTTTCTATGTAAAAAAATAATTGCATAATGAATCAGATAGTTGATGTTTCCAAGTGTTTACTTATTTTTATTATGCTGATTTAGAGTTTACTAATATCACATTTTCGATAAAATAAACACTTAAATAGTTTTTAATGTCTCCAGAGTATTTATTTATTTATAATCTCTCTAATATAAACACTACAATCAGATAAATTATAGTTTTCAAATTTTTAGTTTATTTTAATACTTAAACTTTATAGTTTTGATGGGAGGTTTTTATAAATATTCATATCCAATAAAATAAAGGACTTTACCAAGGTTAACTTAACGAAATTGAGAAATATGTATCCTATGAAAGCCGTACACCTACATTTTAAGTTATAATTAATAATAACTAGTTTCTTTTTGGTACATAATAATAATAACTAGTTTCTAACTTGTAAAATGCACAAAAGTTTAAATATGTTTTTTATTTTCAAGATATATGTCCACTTTATATGATATTTATTTGTGTAGTATAGTTGACATATTTCTTAGAAATAATCTTTTTTAAACATGCTGTTTTAGGTTCTAATGTTTTTTTTTTGTTTTTTTATTTATTGATATTTTAGTTGTTATAAGTAAAATGTTGTTAATATTTTTATGCATAGGTAATAAATGGAGGATAAGTTTCATGATATACATGTGCCATAATACAATTTCATGATATAACAGGGTTTAGTTCGTAGTTTGTTCTATCTTTTATTTAAAGATTGTATTGCATTTTTTACTGTGTTTATTTACAAAATCTATATATAATATAATTTTTATAAATTATTATGTTATATCTAAATATATCTATATTAATGATTCGTGTACTATCCTTATTTTGATCTCTACGTTTTTATAAATAAATATTATTAACAATATTATTATTATAAATATATGAAATAAATGTTTTCCATCTCAAGTTCTACTTGACAAATATATTTTTGTTCTCTATTAAATACTTTTCTAAAAAAAATAGTCAGCACTTTTCTTGTTCTAATAGATAATTAGATTATAGTCCTAAATTATGAAGATTTATTTGTTGGAGAATAACTCCATCCGTAATCCTTAGATTGAACGCGGAAGTCTCTCATAACCTAATGTTTATGCCCATACATAAACTCAAATGGAACAATCATGGTCCAGACCGAAGAAACCCCAAATGAGTTCATGGTGAAGATGAAGAACATACATTGTTGAGCCATTTTGGAATCTCGAAGGTATGAGGGTGCGATGATCTTCCAGATGATAGAGCGCCGAATGATTTTCCTTAGTTTCTCTCTAGAGGGGAATGAGAGAATATATCTTAACTTGAGAGAGTGTCCTTGTGTTGTGTGAGGAGACTCATCTTATATGCCAAATGAATGAGTTGATAGTGTTATATCCATATGGATAACACTATCCTCATCCTACCTTATTCTCCTCAACTGTTGGACTAGACTGCGACCGGGGAGCCTCCAACCACCGGGGAGCCTCCAACTACCGGGGAGCCTCCAACTACCGGGGAGTTCTATTGTTACATGGGTATGGGAAGAGTGAAGAGTCACAAGTGAGACACCACGTCTTGAACCAAAACCTTAAGGCATTAGTTCCATGGGCCTTTCCTTCTTATAAACTCTTTCACTCCTCCCTACATATCCAATGTGGGACTTCACACTTGAATAAACCCAACATCAACCTTACACCAGACTGCGACCGGGGAGCCTCCAACCAGCAGGGATTTCCATTGTTACATGGGTATGGGAAGAGTGAAGAGTCACAAGTGAGACACCACGTCTTGAACCAAAACCTTAAGGCATTAGTTCTATGGGTCTTTCCTTCTTATAAACTCTT
>NC_032016.1:19067147-19067801 GCF_001865875.1 Lupinus angustifolius
GTCTACTATCTTGGCATCCCGCAAAATCGGAGTCAGAATACCCAATGATCTCTAATTGATATGATCTCCTATATGTGAGCATATTGTCTTTTGATCCCTTTAAGTACCCCATGACCCTTTTGGCTGCTTTCCAATGGTCCATTCCTGGATTACTCATATATCTGCCTAAAACCCCAACTATGAACGCTATATCCGGACGCGTACATACTTGAGCATACATAAGACTCCCTACAGCTGATGCATAAGGGATCTTTTGCATTTCCTGAATTTCCAGATTTCCTTTAGGGCACTGATTGAGACTAAATTTGTCTCCCTTAGCAACTGGAGTATCCATTACTTTACAGTCCTGCATGCCATACCTTTTGAGCACCTTTTCTATATAGCTCTTTTGTGATAATCCAAGAATACCCCGAGATCTGTCTCGGTGTATCTGGATTCCTAATACAAATGAAGCTTCACCAAGATCCTTCATTTCAAAATTACCGGATAGAAATGTCTTGGTTTCTAACAAGGTACCCACATCATTAGTGGCAAGCAGTATGTCATCCAAATACAAGAGCAAGAAAATATACTTGCTCCCACTGAACTTGTGATACACACAATCTTCAACTGAATTCATCTCAAAACCAAAAGAGAGAATCACCTCATGAAATT
>NC_032016.1:19067901-19068461 GCF_001865875.1 Lupinus angustifolius
ATTGTCCTAAGAGAGTCTTTCGATGAAACTTGAGAGAAAGTCTCTTTATAATTAATCCCTTCCTTCTGAGTAAAACCCTTAGCTACAAGACATGGCTTATACATCTCCATATTACCATTAGAATCCCGCTTGGTCTTAAAAATCCATTTGCAACCAATGGGTTTCTTACCTTCTGGTAATGGGACAAGTTCCCAAACTTTATTGTCTTGCATGGATTTATACTCCTCTTTCATTGCTTCAATCCACTTTTCCGAATTGGAACTTTGGATGGCTTCACGAACGTTTAATGGATCATTATCCATTAAGCCATCACCCTCATGTTCCAGGAGAAAGCAAATGTAATCATCCGGAATTGCATTTCTCCTTTATCTAGTGGATCTACGCAAAACTATAGGCTCTTGCATCTCTTGTCCATGTTCTTAAGGGTTTTGAGTTTGTCCTTCATGAATTGCTAACTCATCTTGAGTAGGGAAAGTATTATCAGCTATGTCTTGAGGAGGTTCTAAATTTGCTTCAACAAAAGCAACCATATGAATCGCATATGGAATAGATACAGATTC
>NC_032016.1:19068561-19080762 GCF_001865875.1 Lupinus angustifolius
GTCTTTCAGACACACCATTCATGCTAGGCGATCCTAGCATGGTGTACTATGGGACTATACCACATTCTTCTAGGTATTTGGCAAAAGGCCCTGGACGTTGTTCACCTGAACCTTCATATTCACCACCACGGTCAGATCTGACGCACTTAATCCTTTTGCTGAGTTGATTTTCAACTTCAGCCTTAAAAGTTTTGAACACGTCCACCGATTGGGACTTTTCATGAATAAGAAAAATGTATGCATAACGAGAATAATAGTCCATGAATGATATGAAGTATCGTTGACTATTCCAGGAAGCCATAGGGAATGGCCCACAGATATCCGTATGTATCAATTCTAAGACGTCTGAAGCTCTATATGGACCATATTTCAATTGCTTCCTCTAGGTATTTGGCAAAAGGCCCTGGACGTTGTTCACCTGAACCGTCATATCTACCGTAGTATTCACCACCACGGTCAGATCTGACGCACTTAATCCTTTTGCCGAGTTGATTTTCAACCTCAGCCTTAAAAGTTTTGAACACGTCCACCGATTGGGACTTTTCATGAATTAGAAAAATGTATGCATAACGAGAATAATCGTCTATGAATGATATGAAATATCGTTGACCATTCCAGGAAGCCGTAGGGAATGACCCACAAATATCGTATGTATTAATTCTAAGACGTCTGAAGCTCTATATGCACCATATTTCGATTGTTTGGTTTGTTTTCCTTTTATGCATTTAACACAAACATTAAGGTTTGTGAAGTCAATGGAATCCAAAATCCCATCTGACACAAGACGCTCAATTCTCTTTTGAGAAATGTGACCTAGGCGCTTGTGCCATAATGCACCTGAATTATTATTTTCAATCTTACGCTTAGTACCACGTGATTCCACATTCAGGGTTTCGCTATAATCAGTTATGATATTCAACATATAAAGGTTGTCATTCAACATAAGTGAACCAGTTCCAATAACATTTGAATTTAAAGACAATTGAACCGAATTGTTTCCAAATGAACAACAATAACCAAATTTGTCCAAATATGAAACATAAATTAAATTTCGTCTAAAAGACGGTACAACAAAAGTGTCTTTCAAATCCAAATAGAAACCAGTACATAATAACAACCTAAAATGTCCTATAGCTTCCACTTCTACCGATTTCCCATCGCCAACATATATGTATCTTTCAACATGATTAGGCTTTCGGTAGCTCAGGCAACCCTGCATTGAAACACTGATGTTAGAAGTTGAACCGGAGTCTAACCACCAGGTGTTTCTAGGTACTGAAGTTAAATTGACCTCATAACAAACCAAAGCAAGAAATGTACCTTTCTTAGCACGTTAGGCGTGATACTTTACACATTTCTTCTTTTGATGTCCAATTGCTTTGCAAAAGAAACAGACATCATCATGCTTCTGTTTCTTTTGCACTGGACCCTTAGGAGCTTCATTCTTGGGCTCTGAAGTGATTTTCCTTTTGCCCTTGTCTTTAGAGCTAGTAACATAATGAGCACTTTCAGTCATATCTCGCTTCAATCTTTTCTCTTCTTGCACACAAAATGAAATGAGCTCATTTAGAGTCCATTTCTCCCTTTGACAGTTATAAGAAATCTTAAACTGACTGAATTGTGCAGGAAGCGAAAGCAAGACCAAATGAATGAGTAAGTCTTCCGACACCTCAAGCTTAAGGGCCTTAAGTTTTGAAGTGATGTTGGACATTCCCATAATGTATTCCCTCATGTTTCCATTGCCTTGACACCTCGTGGAAATCAAGTTCTGTAACAGAGTACTTGTTACCGCTTTATCGCTCTTTGCAAAGGGCTTTTCAATCTCAGGAAGGAAATCTTTGGCACTATTTATCTCATCCGAGATAGTACCCCTAAAGACCTATGGAATGTCACGCTTAATGATCATTAGACTCATGTGATTAGAGCGATCCCACTTCTCATAATCCTTCCTCTTTTCAGAGGCACTGGATTCCAAAAAGGAGAAGGGGGTTGCTCTACCCTTAATGCATAGTCCAGATCCATGCAGCCAAGAATAATTTCCATGTTCTATTTCCAGTCCTTAAAATTTTCACCATTAGGGACCAGAACTGAATTCAAATTTGCAGATATGGAAGCAACTGATGTAGTTGATTCAAACAAAAGACAAAATATTAAAATACGCTCACAACTTAAAATTATCAATGTGCTTAAACAATGGTATGTCCAATTCAAGATACCTAGTGCACCATTAACATCAAGTCTTTGGACAGTGACATTAACTACAAGTGGTACTCTTGTTGTAATGATCAAACATTCATAATAAGGCATGTCAACTGACGAATCCCTCTTTGGATTGATTCATCAGTCACATGTATAAAACTTTAGAATTATGACGTGTTTATCATCACAGATGTATATGATCTTCGGCCAAATATTAAATTTCCTTTGGGTCAGCTAATACTCGTATGAATGACCATACACACTTACATCCAATGTTCCTCATGAGTTATATCCATGAAAAATGTCACCTTGGCGACATTTCACTTCATTTGGCTCACTTGAAACAATAGACAACCTAAATGGACAACCAAATAACAATTAAAACCAATGCACAAAGATATCAAAGCCCCATATACTTTATCGTACTCTCGCTTGGGCGAGCTGTCGCTTGGGCGATGATCTCCTTGCTTAAGCACAATAGAAGCCAATGCTTTTGTTTCCCTCTCGCTTGGGCGAGCTGTCGCTTGGGCGATGATCTCCTTGCTTAAGCACAATAGAAGCCAATGCTTTTGTTTACCTCTCGCTTGGGCGAGCCACTCTCGCTCGGGCGAGAGACTCTCACTTGAGCGAGAGCATTGCGACAGAAGACGAACAGTGCGATTTCTGCATCGCTGTTCTTCGAAAAATCATCCAAAAAATTCAAGAAAAAACAGCAGAAAATAACATTCATTCATTTCAAATCCTTTTTATGTTCATATTGAAAAGCATAAATGTTTTTCCTAATCGATTGATGGCAAAAATAGAACATCAAAAACCTAAATGAAACCAGATTTGGGGAAGAAAAGTAGGAACCCTAATTTCACACATGAATCATATTGGGGTAGCTCTGATACCACTTGTTGGAGAATAACTCCATCCATAATGCTTAGATTGAACGCGGAAGTCCTTATGACCATGACTTTGTTCCCATAACCTAATGTTTATGCCCATACATAAACCCAAATGGAACAACCATGGTCCAGACCGAAGAAACCCCAAATGAGTTCATGGTGAAGATGAAGAACATACATTGTTGAGCCATTTCGGAATCTCGAAGGTATGAGGCTGCGATGATCTTCCAGATGATAGAGCGCTGAATGGTTTTCCTTAGTTTCTCTCTAGAGGGGAATGAGAGAATATATCTTAACTTGATAGAGTGTCCTTGTGTTGTGTGAGGAGACTCATCTTATATGCCAAATGGATGAGTTGATAGTGTTATATCCATATGGATAACACTATTCTCATCCTACCTTATTCTCCTCAACCTTACACCCTGAAAACCTGTTGCTCTACAAATGAGGACCATAACCCATAAAAGTAATGCCATAGTGGTTACTATTTTAGTTGCAATTATTCTGATTCAGTCCTTTCATCAAATCAGAAATTGCCTGAAGGTATCTACACTTATATTATTTCATGACACATATGCCATTAGCCACCAAATTAATTACTGAAGATTATTTTATATTTTGGCTAATTACATAATGGCCATAACACAATTATATAATTATATTTGTGACCCATAAATTTTCAAAAGTTCTAACATTATTTATTAGGAAAGTTCATTATCTACTGTATAATATATGTTAGAGTTTAAATAAGTTTATTATAATATAAAATAAGTTATAATAGTAGTTGATCAATAATTTATTCGAGCTTAAGAAATTCCTAGATATTGGGTGAGCCCAAAGTCTCTATTTTTCACTAGAATTTACTTGAGAGATCCTTTCACTTGTAAAAACCTAAAATGTATTCTTAATTGATTTATTTTAACAAAATGTAAGTTTAGTATTCTTAATTGATTTATTTAAAAAAAAATGTAAGTTTAGTATTCTAAATTGATTTATTTTAACAAAATGTAAGTGTCGTATCTGAAAATGTATTAGTCTTCATGCCTTTTCTTCTCTCTTTAATTTGAATCAATTTATTGTATTGAGAATATCAAGATATACTTCAACATTTGAAGAAACCACTTCAGACTTAACATACTTTTAGAGGATAATCATTAATATTTTTTACTTTAAAATGATTCAATGCTCCGAGATGATCAAGATATCCCTCAACACTTGAAGAACTAGCAGTCTCATATTAAACTCATATTGAGATCTATTCTTACTTGAATCGATTAATCTTATCCCTTATGGCTTGCAACGATGACTAAATTAATTTATAAACCATTTTAAACTTATGGTGATCACCATGTGTCCTACATGGGGACTATGGCTATATTATGATGATTATTCAGAAAATGTATTGATGTGTTTACAATACATGGATGTGAATAAACAATATTGTATAATACATTTTAAATTTATGCTATAAGTCAAAAAAATAATTTTACAGCTAAAATTTTCTATATATCTGTTTTTCATTTTTATTTTTTAAAATATCTATTGTATACGTTTTATTTGCTGGTGAAACATTCATCATGTACGTTTACTACCTTTTATAGAAATAAAATATAAATTCTAATTCTTTTAATTTATAAGGTATCTAAAAAATAATTTCAGTGAATGTTAAGTAGATCTTTTTAATTAAAAAATAAAAACAAAACAAAAGTTCCAAAAATCACTTTCCACAAGAGAAAGATCCTAAAAATGCTCTTGTTCATGGAAAAAGTGATAATTAATGTAGTTGCACCACTTGTATTCAAAATTATATATATGACTGATTGGGTTGATGACACAAAATAAGTAAAAAAATAACTAAGTATATATCAAATTTATAGAAATATCCTAAATACACTCTTGTTCATGAAAAAGTGTTAATTAATGTAGTTGCACCACTTTTATTAAAATTATATATATGAAAATAAGTAAAGGAATAACTAGCTATATATCAAATTTATAGAAATACCTATAGTATGTTGATTGTAATAAAACATTTATGTATGATAAAAGTTAAATAAAAGAACAGTTCAGTTTATGAAACTCCTCCTTGATGAGATATTGAGAGTTGATATATACAACCTTATAGTTTTATACTTGAAAATAAAGTTTGAACATATCAACTCATAATCACTAAAAAATAACCTTACTTTTAAACCAGACTCATATGTTAATAAAAACTTTAAGTAATGAAATAAATAGCCAAAATTTGTATAAATTATTAAGAATATTTAAATGGTAGGTTTGTTTAATAATTATCTATATAAAAATAATAAAGGTTCTTTTATGTCATTAACACACCCCACCCACCTACCCCGTATTCTCGATTCAAAAACTCGTTTTGCCCTTTGTACAAAATTTCAGTATTAGTATCATTATCTTCTTTTATCGAGGTTGACAATGGCTGCTCCAGAAAACAATCATGTGATTAACTACTTTCGGTACTCCTCTGTCCCTTTGTTTTTATTTTATTTTATTTTATCAATTTATTCTAACTAGTTGTCATTTCTAGTATTACATATAGACGTCGTTACCCGCGTCGGAATCGACCTCAACCACCATCGACACCAGAAATCTTTTGCCACAAGGTTATTTACATCTTATTATTTTGTAACATATACTTCTAATAATTGTTTATTTAATATAAAATTTGAAAATTAGGTAATTTGTGATTTTCAAAAAATATATCATATAGATGATATAATCTTATTGGGGTAGGAAACTCAAGATTCGATCTATAAGCCAATTTGATTCTTACCTATGATTTATAGGTCAATTTGACTCTTTAGATCTGACTTGTTTCAGCCGATCTAATTTTGATTTGATTTTAGATAACACGTCAAAGATTTGATTTTAATTCATGTCCGCCATTTATGGTGAATTCACTATGGCTACTAAAACACACATAGACATTGAGTTGCCTTCAAAATTATTTAATTTATTTTATAATCCATTTAGATATATTTTTAAACAAAATGTAAGCATTATAGAGCTATCGATTTAATTAAATCATATGATACTTTTTAAGTTCATGTAAATTACTTTCTTATAGTATTTTCTTTATGTAGCACTTCTTATATAAGTATTATTTTCTTATAAGATTCTTTTCAAAAATTGATTTTCTTTATCCTGTGTTTTTTCTTTCATGAGAGTTTTTTTTGAGTAAATCCATAAGTGAATATACAATATAGTCATGTAATGTAGCTCATATTTCTCTTAATGTGAGCTCCATTTGTTTGTATGCATAAGAGCTTGAGTTTCATCTTAGAACATAGAAGCTTGTGGACATGTTAACTTTTGATTGAATTAGAGTAGCACATATTCAAATTTGAATATAGATTGAGAGCTTTCTAAGGGTTATAAGAGTGTTTCAAAACTTAAAAGTTTGTTCACAAAAGTTATTTCCTTTGTATGTTGAAGTCTTCTCTTTATAGGCAGTTGCCAAAATTTTCTTTTTGGGGAGGCAACTCCTCTTCCATTCCATTCTTGTGCCTCTCCTTCTATTTTCTTTATGTTTTACTACATTCCACCTATCTACCTATCAAAACTCTCAATGAAAACATTAATAGTCTATTTACAGCTTAAATTTTGGAGTGAATGAAAGAGAAATAAAAGACTTTGTAGTTATGAAATAAATTTGTGAGATAGTTCAAAAGTCTTACATTTCTCTTCATTCCCCTCCAAAACTCAACTCACAAATTGGTCATAATAGTCTATTTGTGGGTTGAGTTTTGGAGGAGAAGAAAGAAAAGACTTAAAAATTATGAAATACACTTGTAAGTTGATTCTGAAGCCTTCTATTTCTCTTCATTCTCCTCCAAAACTCAACTCGCAAATAAACTCTAACATATAGTTGAAAAGCTAATCCAGAGACACCTTGACTCCTACCTATGCTCAATTTAATACAACTATAGTATTTAATTACAATTCCTAAATATGCTGATAGATAAGTAAATATGCTTTTCATATAACTTTACTAATTAGACATAATAATGGATTTAGTTTAATTGGGTTTTTTGTGTCCTGTCTTGGTATCTATGTATTCTTTTGGAAGGAGTAAGTGTGTAAGTTGGTTTGACTAGATCTTACCAACTTGGAAAAACCATTTCCACCTTTATTTATTTCAGTCAAGCCCGGGGTTAAACTTCCTCTATTCTATTCTTCCACCCTCTTAAGCCAAAATGTAATGATTTCACCATGTGATATTCAAATATTTATCTTGTGTTCATTTTTCACATTCTTCAATTTTGGTAATAATTTGTGGGTAACTTTGGTGGAGAGTGATTGTAGCTTTTGCATGAAAAAAGAATGTGTTGAATAGGAAATATTTTAATTAAATATTAGTTTTTTCGGATTTTAAATTGTTGTTGCAATTTGGTTGTGTTTACCATAATTGCAGGAAATTGCGACTGTGGTCCCAATCCCAAAACAGTAATATTGCGACCACAATTACAGTTGCAGAATTCAATTTAAAACTCTAGTATTTTAGTTCTTTGATTGTAGATAGATTTTGCTTATCATAATTGTAGGAGACTGCGACTGAAACTGTAGTCTCAATGTCATTATAGAGACTCTCAAAAATATAATATTGTAATGACAATTGTGAAGTTTAGTTAAAAAGACTAGTATTTTAGTTCCTCGATTGCTTATAAAAACAACAATCTCATTCTGATGTTGATATATACTAACAAGTAAGAAGAAAGCAGGACAAAAATAGAAATAGAATAGTGCAAAAATTGTATTAAAGAGTGTAAAAATTGTACATTGCTATCATGGAGAATTGCAAGAGTACAATAAGAAAGTTATAAAATGCAGAAAGTATAATAGAGTAACTAAGGGAATAATCTCTCTCTAGCATGTGACAACAATCACCCACAATTCCCCAAAATGATTCCTCATGTGTTGTTCCTCCTTCTCATATTCACCTTCCTTCCTTCCTTGATTCTAGGATCTTTTATCCATTCATATTTTGCCAAGTGTCTTGTTGGTTAGAGTCATGTGCAACATGCTCATTTTCTATTCTTCCTAAAATACCCCAATCAACTTTCTTTCTTCTTTGAAATACCCTCCTAATTGGAGGCCTATCAATACCCTCCCCAACGAGCAACACCTTGTCCTCAAGGTGAAAATCATGGAAAGTTTCATGGACTAATGTAAAATCTTCCCAAGTTTTGTCATGGTCTGGGAGATCAGCCCACTTAATCAAGACTTCCATCTGTCCATTCAACAACTTTCGACTAGATAACACCTTTTCTAGAACTACTTGCAATTCCCACTCCTCCGTCAAATCAACAGGTAACTGCTGACAAGGGATACTAGTAGGAAGTGCATGTTTGAGTTGTGAAACATGACAAACAGGGTTCACCTGAGAGTAATCCGGAAGTTGCAGCCGATAGGCCACGACTCCTACTCCATTGTTTTGGATGTTCATTTACAAAACACCTTTAAGTATGTCTCCAAGGTCCAATTAGTAACTTATGTTTGACCATCAGTTTGAGGATGGTAGATGGAACAAAAATGCAGTTTGGTCCTTGCCAAACGAAATAATTCTTTCCAAAACAAATTGATAAAAGCACGATCGCAATCCGAAACAATAGAGCTAGTGAAACTATGCAAATTAATGATATCCTTAATAAAAGCTTGAGCAACATCTTTAGCTGTGTAAGGATGTTGTAAAGGGATAAAATGAGTAAAATTACTCAATCGGTCTATCACCATCATAATTGTGCCATCTCCTTTTACCTTAGGTAACCCTCCAATGAAATCCATAAAAACATCTTCTCACACATGGTTGGGGAAGAGGTTGGATTAACCCTGTCGGTTTCAACGCTTGATAATTGTTCTGTTGATAAATGTCACAACCAACCACAAATTTTTCTATATCTCATCGCATTCCCTTCCAATAAAATGCCATAGCGATATGTTTATAAGTACGAATCACCCCTGAATGTCCTCCCCAAGCTAGGCAAAACTAACATGCCTTTGTACCACAAACAGCCCTTAGAAACATCATACATTGGATGAGAATATGGATCCTGGACAACCTCTTGCAAGAGCCGCAACAACTTGTCATCAGCGAGAATTTCATCCACCAATTCAACCAGATCAATATTGGTAACCATAAAAGTTAATTTGTATTCCATAACACGTAACAATGCATTCGCCACTCTATTTTCTGGCCTGAGCTTGTAGTGGATTTCAAAATTAAAACCCATCAACTTAGTGACCCATTTCAGTTGGTTCCTCGCCAACATGCATTGATCCAATAAGAACTTAACACTGGTCAGCTTCAATCCCTTTCTCATAAATGAGATGTCCCAAATACTCCAATTGGGCTGCTCCAAAACAACACTTCTTGTAGTTCACCCACAACTTAGTCATGTGCAACATGCTCATTTTCTCTTCTTCCTAAAATACCCTGATCAACTTTCTTTCTTCTCTGAAATACCCTCCTAATTGGAGGCCTATCAGATACCAATGACAACAACATATGTAGTTCCATTAGCTAGACATTTTAGTTCCTTGATCTAGAAAATATATGAAAACAAAGATCTCATATTGATAGCAATGACATCAACCAATGTTATTCCATTGGCTAGACTTCTATATCCAATTGAAGGGTCCCAATTTTGTTTATTCAAATTGTTTAAACCTTAATTGATAAAAGTTCAGTTCCTTAAGTTTATAGACCCTTATTGAAGGGTCCTCATTACACTACAGTATCCATATGTATACAAATTAGCCTATGCCATCAATATTAATTAGCCTATACTTTCATAATTTATATGTGCCACTAGAATTTTCTCAAGGGCATTATATGGGTCATTGTAGCTTTAATAGTTTTTGCAACATCACTTTTGCTTTGCTTGCAACCTACAACGACAATGTCCATTTGAAAAAACCTTTATCTCTTGAGTTAATATCTATTTATACAGTGTAAATATTTATATATAATAAATGTATCATCCCAATTCGATTGTATTATTTTTGTTTAAAATCAATGACAATTAAAAATGAATAGAATTTCTTACACTTTCAGTGTATACATTTTTTTTCTCTCTGTCCTTTACTGTTTTTTTGGTACATTATATATGCAATTTTGTTTGGTATATTGAAATATTTGCTATTATAATTTTCTTCTGATCTTTTCCTTTTTTTAAATCATGGGTAGGCCATAATGTCTGACGAAGAAACAGAAGAGGAAATTGAGGAAAAGGTGCATGTAGACATTGACATGGAGAAGAAGGAAAAGAAGGTTGATGTAGAAGATGATGCAAAAAAGACTGAAACTCCAAAGCCTCTGAAAGTTTATATAAGAAGGAAGAAAAGACAGGTCAAGACCAACTAGGTTTGAATTATCATTATCTATGTGGTTGTGTCCTAAGAAAGTTATTTATGCAGTTATGGATTCATATGAAAATAACTGCTGGTATTTTATCTGTTTATGTTGTGTGAAGAAGATTATTCAGTGTTACTGTTTGTGAATTGTTGAAGGGGGAATCCCTGTTAGGGGAAAACCTTATGCTTGTTGACGAAATATGAGAAATTACTTTACAAATGTGAAGAACGAGTCAAAAAATATTTGATGATTACCTTAAAGGAAATTGCTAAACATAAGGAATGCATCATGAAAGATCAGAAGATGTCCCTATCTCTTCATTCTTGAAAAGGATATAAATGCCCCATTTTAATTGCTTTGGGACCCATAAGTGGGTGACCAAAGAAGGACAAAATTGAAATCTAAAATTATCAAACTAGGTGCCAAGGTGTCACTAGGCATTGAGTACACGGAAGCTTCTGCTATGAATTGATTTAGACATCTTAGGAAGATCTTATTAGATATGTCACAAGAGACTTTGAAGAGGGAATTTTTAAGGACATTTTATAATGATGGTGTAAGGTACCCTATGATTTTTAAGACATACTGGTTAGGTAGAAGAATTTGTATGATTCTTCTACAACTATCGAATCTACCATAAGCCTTAGCCTTGGGATTTTCCTGGAATGATTTGAGTGATGTATTCAAAAATTGTACACAGGAAATTCTATTAGCTTGTTTAATTAGGAGGAATTTGATGGATTTGGCTAAACTGCAAATTTGGAGAATAAACTAGGGAATTAGACTTTGCTACCAATTCGACTAACAGAGTTTTATTGTTTAGATTTTAACTTATACATTGTCTCTGTGAACACTCATTTTTTGTCCGGTCCAGAAAAAGCCCAATTCATTTCCAAAATAAATTTTTCAAAAAAAATGTTGTTTGGGCCATGGAAGGTCCACATGTCATCTTCCAAAACAAACAAAAAAATAAAAATATAGTAAAATGTCATACTTAAAATCATAATTATTATTATTATTATTATTACTATTTTTCGAATTTCAAAAAAATACCTATATAATAATAATTATCTTTCTCCTAAATATTTATTTTCGGATAAAACAAAAAAATATAATAAATAGAAAAATAAATAAATAAAAGATTTTCACAAAAAGAGTTTAAATTCGAAATAGTAAAGAATAATTTTTTTAAATTTTTTTGTTATTTCGAAATTTAAAATTTTAATTCGAAATTTAAAATTTAAGATTTGAAATTTAAAATTCGAAATTCTTTCAATTTTTCTAAAATTTTTAATTAGAAATTTAAAATTTAAAATTCGAAATTCAAATTTGAAATTCAAATTTCAGATTTGAAATTCGAATTTCAAATCAATTTTTAAAAAAGGAATCGGATCAGGTTGATTAAAATAATTAATTGGAATATTTGATTTGCAAAAATATTAATTAGTTAGATTCTGGGCATTTTTAGGTTGGTTTGTTTTTCCTATAAATAAAGGCTTGTGAAGAACACAAAACACACTGGAAACATTGCCAAAACACTGCCCAACGCATTTTGTGAGAGAAAAAATTAATTTCTGCGAGAACCAATCCCGTGTGGGTGGGTTCATTGTGCATCCTTGCGCCCTTGATCCACGGCCGTTTGATCTGCAGACTTTTTTTGCATATGGGTTGACCAGGGAGGCCAACCAATCTGTGTGCGAAACGTGGCACGCCCCTGGTGCACCTCGCCACACCGAA
>NC_032016.1:19080862-19127269 GCF_001865875.1 Lupinus angustifolius
TTTCTCCTTACATTTTTTCCTTCATGCCACATGTCATCTCATCCTCACATATTTTTCTTCCTACTTTTTATATATTTTATATGTTAATAATAATTTAATACTAATTGTAGAAAATTCAAATTAAAAATTATCAATTTATTTTTCTTATGTGCTTAAACATGCAAATAGACAAGTAAGATGTATATTCTTAATAACATGAGTGTATGAGTAATATGTGCGTTTTAACTATGCGAATACATAGGTAACATGTGATTTCTTAGTAATACGAATGTACGGGTAACATGTGTATTTTTAGTCATGCGAATGCACATGTCACATGTATTTAATTATTATCATTATATTATTTAATTTAAAGATAACAATGATATATATATTCATGAAAAATATATGTATTTTAATTAATAATATAACAAATCAATTATTAGACTCTTTTTATTATTTTGATTAAATTTATCAGAAAAAATATCTGTCATATCCTAACTTAGTGTATTTTAATTTATGAGTTATTTTCATACAATGATTATTAGCTAAAACATAATCAAATAAATAACATTTAATTATACAATATTTGAATGCTAAAAATATATTCAAATATTTATACACAATGAACATTAATCTAAAATAAAACATAAACATTTAAGAGATATGCTAAAAAATCTTTATGACTTTATATGATACTTATAAACGTAATCACAAAAAATATGATGCAAAAATAACTCCTTATATTTATAATTTTATATAGAGAATATAGAGGTGAGATATTATCCAATACAATTTGAATTTTATTTATTGAGTTATTTAAGAATCAAATATTTTCTATAATCACAAATAAATGCTTATACAAACGCATTTATAATTGTTAATATTCTACATATACACTCAAAAATCAATGTTTATATTGGACCTATATGAATGAGAATGAGAAATATAATGTTTCAATACATGATTTATTGATATTATAAAATATATGTATATTATATTTGCATTATGCATAAACAAAGAAGCGACCCGTGCAAGTGCATGAGTACACTGCTAGTATATATATAAATCTATCAACCTAGTTCATGAACCTAACGAGTTGAACTATATTCAACTCAAGTTCGGCTCGTTTATTTAAAAAGCTCAATTTCCAGCTCAAGTTCAGCTCATTTGGTTCATGAACCAAGTTTATCGAGCTAAATGACGAATCAAATTTTGAACAAATACCGAGTGAGTTCAGTTCATTGTGAGCCATAAATGGTACCCATAAAAAACTAGAAAACCTTCTAAAAATTTGGACGGGTCGGGTCGAATAAAACCTGTTTCATTGCGAAGCCATGGAACCAAAACCCTTGCTCCTCCTTCTAACATGTTCTATTCGCTTACGGTAGTAGAGAACCAAGCATGCCAGTCTCCGAAATCCGCCATTTTTGAAAGAGAAGAGAGGAAACAGTGCGTGCGTCTTCATTTTCTTCTCTTCGATTTTGGATCTCAATTCCACGATCAAAACGTGTTTATTGAATTGCAAATTGAAATTTCAGTCGCATATTCGAGGCCTCAATGCATACGATCGCCACACAAAAATTCATCAAGGATTACGGTACTTATCTTTCACATATCATACCTAAATTCTACAATATTCCGCTCTAGCTATTTTTTTAGGGTTTGTTTATTCTGGCGTAAAAGTGATTTTGAAAAAAAAAAAGTGATTTTCTGAGAAGTTGGAAAATGCAGCTTCTCTAAACAAAAAAGGGAAAAAATGAACTTTAGCTTTTTTTGTAGCTAACAAGCTAATTTATAAGTGTTAGAAGTGTTCATCTATTTATTTTAAATCAAAACAATCACCTTTTGTTAAAAACTCAAACAAATGACCCCTTAATTGTGGTGGTTTGATAGATGTGTATTTTAGAAAATCAAGTGAGTTTTGGAGTTGTACTTTTGTTTCATTGTCTGTTAATAAGGTCAATGGATCTACAATCAGCAAAATTAATATTTAAAATATTTAAATTGATTTCCATTTTTTGGGTACAATGTTGTTTTATTTTTGACCGGACAATAAGGAATGAATCAAATTTTGACCACTTGATTTGGCCATGGTTGGGTTCCTTATGTCCTACATGAAATGGATGATGAACAATCTCATCCACTAAGAAGGAAGGAGGCTACAATCATCCTTAAATTCAAATACCCTTTGTTAGTATCTGTATCACAATGACGTTTCTTTTGGTGCGAGTTTAGAGAGAAGGGTTACTCTTTATGTTTTCCTTGGCTTAGTCATCAGAGTTTGGTTGGTTGAACCAATTTGATGTAGAAAATTCAAAAACTTTTTTTAGTCTAGGAGTGGATAAAAGGAAATCAATCAATTTTTGAAAGCTTGATTTGGTTGGATCCTTGTGTCCTACAGGAAAAGGGTGACGAACAATCTTCTCCACTCAGAAGGAAGGAGGCTACAGTCATCCATAAATACCCCATTTTTTAGCGCTTTATTTAAGCACTTAACCTTTTTCATTAGAAATAAACTATATAAAGCAATAGATGAATTCAACACCAACTGTTGTGCTTATTACAGTGATTAATTCATTGAACAGTGGCTTAATGGTGCATTGCACAGCTTTTAGAAGGAGGGTTCTACTATAGAATGTTTGATTGATTCAGGTTTTTCTTTTTGTTTTGCAAATTTGGATTTTTTGTTACTTTTGACTCTTGTCTATGAAAATATATTTTATGCACTTTCTGGTGCTGTAGATATGGCTGAAAAGCCTTCAAAATCTTTGTGTGGATATGAGATTATTGTACCTCCTTCTTTAAGAAGCATATTTGCTTTGATTATGGGTTTTGCCTCTTTTATAGAGGTTGTCAACTTGTCATTAATAATTCTGTTGTTACTGAAGATGTATGTCTAACTAGAAGTTTGGTTAAAAAACTTAACAGCCTTTACTGCAAGTGAACTTTTGGTACTAAAATGGTTGGAGTCCTTTTTGCTAATTGTGAAAATGTTTGGGTTAAATATAAAGTTTAAACCTAATTCTGTACCTCTTTGATCTAAATGGTGAAATTATGGGTTCATCTTTTCAGCTTGATGACAACAGCATACTTTTTCTGCTTGACATGCTTCTGCATAATTTATTTAACTTTTTGGAAATCTTTTTCCCTATCATTAGCTAAATCTTTTTTATCATGTATTTTCAGGTAAAGGACTTCAGTTTCAGCCAGTGATCATAAAATTGATGATGATGATAATAACTTTGATGAGTTTCTTGAGGAGATGTTTCCCTGATTTTAGCCTTATTCATTACCGTACCTGAAAAGCCCATCTAACATCAAAGTTGGGCAGGGCTGTAGCCCCCGAAATACAGGAATCGTGTGATTAAAAAGATGACAGGATTTATAATAGTTATAAAAACTTTCCACTGTAAAACTTGTGAATTGGTCCCATGAAGGTATGATACTATAATTATACTCACTGGGTACATATTGGTAAAAACTAATCATATTGACTAGTTTTCATTTAAATCGTATTAGTTATACCTAAGCTATCAAAATGGGCTATCCAAATGGGTTCAGTTTAGCCCACATAGAGTTTGGATTAAAAAGGGTGGGTTAAAAGGTTTGGGTACAATTTATGCATATATTAAACAATCCCTAAATGGGTTATGGCAAATCAGTCCATATAATATTAATTTATAATTATTTTATATATATATATATATCATTTGATATAATGTATAACTTTTTCATCATACTTGTTTTTTTCCCTATTCAATCAAACTTATAGATATATTCCTATATGTTTGAGTTAAGATGTGATATCAAATTCACGTATATGTTTTTAAACATAAAGCATTTAAGTGTACTAGTCATACTTAAATTGGGCAAGCTAAAAGGTTAAGGTACAATAAAAAGTATCTAATATGATTCCTAAGTCTAAGCCCTACAAATTTTCGGGTTTTGACGGGCTGGCCTGACGGGCTACCCATTTTGACACCTCTAGGAATAGGTTAGTATTATGGATCAAGATTTTTGGATAAAAATAATCTTCCTATTTTAATTATATAAGATTTAGTAATATGGTAATTTTATAATTACTTCAAAAAAGTAAATTACCCCTCATCCATAACTTCTTTCCGCTCTCTATTAATCTACTTATTTCAAAATACCAAAAATCCTTCCATTACTATTGCCCTCCACCCTGAGCTCACACCACTGTATAGGTATTAAAGCTACCAATGAATGGACATGACTAGGATAAAGCTCCCATACAACTTGATCGAGCCAAAGTGCAAATTGACTAAGTCAAATTCAAAATGTAAGAACATGATTGCAACTAGGGGGTGAATTAGTTGACTTAAAATTATAGTAATTTTTTCTGCAAAATGTAAGAGTTAATGTGCAACAGATAATATTGCAGAAAATAAACAAGTATAAATTAAAGAGGAAAGGGAAAGGAGAGTACACAATTATTTTATACTGGTTCACCTTCTTGTCCATTGAAGGTTACGTCCAGTACTCTTGCAGCACAAGACATTTTTCACTAAATATTAAGAGTTGTAATTATAATATCTCACCCCGAGATCTCTCTGTACCTTACACACTCACTAATATTTATACATTGGAAAATACTTTTCCAAGTCACTCTATCCCTTTTTTATTCACACCCTGTGAAAGAAAGATTGTTTGCAATGAATGAAGAATTACAACAATGGCTTTGGATTACCTTTACAAGTATGAAACATTATATCACTTGCAATCCAATCAACTCTCTTTATATGCTTAGTAATAATGCTCAATATATTTGTGAAAACTTTTGAAGCAATTACTCAGAATAAATTCTCTAATTCTCTATTGAAAGTTTAAGAACTCAGTGCAGAAAAACAGTGAGAGAATTTATGAGAGTTGTATAAAAGTTGTGTGTTGATGTTGTGAGAGTTAGAGTCTTTATATTGGCTTTCCAAACACCCAAGGTGCCTTTCTGAAAGTGTAGGAGTTGTTTGGAGTGAAGAGACTTTGTTTGGAGTGAGACCATTTCTTTTTAAAATCTGAAATCTCATGCAACATTCCTCAGTAATCGATTATTGACATTTGGTAATCGATTACCCAAACATATTGTCCACTTAATTTTTAAATTTGAATTTGAGTAATCGATTACACCATTTGGGTAATCGGTTACTCAACTTTTGTAAAACTGGTAATCTGTTACTCAAATGCAGTAATGGATTATTCTGAGCAGTTTTAAGTTGGATAACTATTTTTCTCTCACATGTAACTTGTTACTTGAATGAAGTAACCCGTTACATATCTTTTCAAAAATTGTTTTAAGTATTTTTTAAAGTGTTTCATTATTCTTTAAAAAATAGTTTGAGCATTACTACTTTGCATAAGTAAGAGTTTTAGGATAGAAGTACCTATAGAGATTTAATCTAATTATCTTGAAGCTTTAATCTTCTTTGTCTTCATAAGTATTTTTCATTTTCTTCTTTTTGGTGATGTTGGTGTCTTCATCAAAACCGTGCCAACGTCAGGAGCAAAGATCTTCTTCACACAAAACTCATCGAGCAACACCACCACATGATCAAGGAAAAATCAACCTTGACTGAGGAATTATGGTTCTTGACCGAAGAAATGAGAAATCCATGTAAGACAGTGCATTGCCATCACCGCATCAGTCTGAGGCACTGCACAACATTCTGACCGTGACGCACAAGCCTTGGCGCATAGATTCTGACCGAGGTGCCAAGGGCCTGACGCACCAAATCTGTCAGAGTTCTCCTAGCATGGGCGCATGAATTCTGACTGAGGCTTTCTAGGCATGGCGCACCAAATCTAACCGAGGCTCCCTGGCCTCAGCACATCCAACATGGACGCAACACATCTAGTATGGGCGCACCAGTTTTGACTGAGAGCCTCTTCGCCATGGTGCATCAGTTTTTGTGACCTGAGCATTTTTTTGTTTTTTAGGCATTTCTTTTGGGCTTTTATTCTTCCTTTTGATTCTAGATGCTTCTTAGAAGAAGTTTGTTATAAGTTGTTAGTAGTTGTTCTGGCTTGTAGAGTAGTTGGGGGTAAGTTGCTTGTTTCTTAAGTAACTAACCAACCTTTTCCCTTTTGTATAAATAGAAGTGCTTAGTCACTTTTCTAATCAATGAAAATTAAGATAATGAGGCCATTCATTTAAAAAAGCAATGTGGCATTAGAGAATTCAATTTGAAGGTTCTGATCACCACTTCCGCTGCATCACAAAGCCAAGACTCTGGCCAAAAGCAATCACAATCTATACAATCTTCTTCCTCTCCTATCATTCAAGTAACATGGCAGATTCACCAATCATTGAGCAAGAAAGAGATTCCCAACCAATTTACAACAACAATGATCTAAAAAAATCCATTCTATCTTCACCCTGGAGACAACCCAGGGGCTATGCTGGTAACAAGACCCTTAGATGGTTCCAACTACCAGTCGTGGAGCAGGGAAAATCCGTGAATGGCATGATACTAGCACCAAGAAAATATGACACATGGGAACGTTGTAACACCATGGTCATATCCTAGATAACCAGGTGCCTCACCAAAAATTTTAGAGAGCATCGTCTATATTAAAAATGCTCAAGACCTCTGGCAAGACTTAAAAGAAAATTTCTCAAAGGGGACTACTTTCGTATGCCTGACCTTCTTCAGGATCTACATTCCATCAAGCAGGGTGACAGAACAGTTTCCAAATACTTCACTGATTTAAAGACACAATGGGAGGAACAATCTTAATCTCTAACTCAAAAATGTTGCATGATGTACTATATGTGCCAGGTTTTAAATATAACTTGATTTATGTCCATAAACTAACCAAGTCTATGAATTACAAACTAATTTTTGACGCTTTGAAATGTTCTATCCATGATATGACTACCTCGAGGATGATTGGACTTGCTAAGATGTCAAATAGCTTGTACATGATTAAAGGGAACTTAGGGGCAATAAATAAAAGTTGTGTCAATATATCATACATTGATCCATATTTTGACTTGTGGCACTTTAGGTTGGGGCACCCTTCTAGTGACATTTTGAACTTTATTTGTAAAAGATACCCATATGTAAAGCATGATTCTACTATTGTTTGTGAGCATTGTCATTTTGGTAAATAGAGTAAGCTCCATTTCCCTAGTAACAACAATAGGACTGGTCACATATTTGACCTTGTCCATATGGACATATGTGGGCCTATTGGAAATACATTTTTACATGGTCATAGATACTTCTTAACGGTCATAAATGATCATTCTAGGCACACTTGGCTCTTCCTCATGAGGGACAAAGGGGAAGCTAGAGGCCTTATGCAAGACTTTGTTAAATTAGTCAAGACCCAATTTGGCAAGATAGTTAAAACCATAAGGAGTGACAATGGACTTGAGTTCCATATTGCTACCTTCTTCAAAAAGTATAGTATAATACATCAAACCTCTTGTGTAAACCCCCCCAACAAAACTATATTGTTGAGAGAAAATATAGGTGTGAATACCCAATTTTGTCCGACCTAGAAAAGGCCCAAAACATTTTAAAAGAAAAATAATAAATTTTATTTATTTTGGTATTTTCCGAAATTTTAATATTTAATGAATAAAAATAATTAAACTATGTTTATGAAATTTTTATAATCATTTTCGAAATTATTAAATTTAAGTTAGTGAGCATATCCTTTTAGAAGCTTCATTTTCAAAAAAAAAAAAAACATATAACAAAACAAAATAAATTAATGTTGTTAGGATTCCTAAATCTAAGTGACTAGGTTAACTGAAAATTCAAAAAAATAATAATATTAAATTTATGTTGATAAGGTTTCTAAGTCTAGGTGATTGAGTTAACCATAAATTAAAAAATAATAAAAATAAGAAAAAAGAATTAAATTAAAATAGACCATAAAAAAGCCTCTAATCATTTTTCTAAAAAAAAGGGATAAACATTATATTTTATTATTATTTAATTTTTATTTTTTCGAGTTTCATTATAAAATAAATAAAAGATAATTAAAAAGATTTTTTTATTAATTTTTATAATTAAATTCGAATTTATAAAATAAATAAGATAAGTGACATATTCTAAATATCTCTTTTAAATTCCAAATAAACAAAAAATAATTTTTTATTTTATTTTTTTTGAAAATATAATTTTAAAAAATTAAAACATACATATAATTATTTATTATTTTTTCGGAATTTATATAATATAAAAAGTAGTTAAAATATATTTAATTAGATTTTTCAAAAGAAAAGCGCCAAGTCAAATATGACTTGGTGGGTGGTTTAGATCCCACAAAAAAGGGGGAAGTAGACTATCAAAATAATTTTCTGTTTAGCAATTGTTTAGGGATTAAGTGGTTATTAGTTTAGTATAACTAGGGTTATTAGAATTAGGTTTTTGCTTCTTCTTTTTTCTTGTTTTGGGTTCCAAAAAATGGTTCCAAAAAAAAGCTCCTGAAATTTTTAAATAAAAAAACTTGCACAAACCTAGAGAGGAGAAGGTGTGGGAGAATTGAAATTCACTCTGATCCAGTGTAAGCGAAACCACTGGAAGAACCATGCACCCATTCCACAAGCCACTAGAGCGGTCTTCATCATGTTGCTTTTGTTGACCAGAAACCAGAGCCAATCCGCACTTGACACATGTGCAGGTCTACACTTGCGCGCATAGACGCGTGCACACTGAAGTGAGGCCCTCTACTCAGCATTTATTCCTCTGCGGTTGTGCTTATTGCTAGGACCGTGCACCCGCAGATCTCCTCCATTCACCTGAAGGTGCAAACGTCAGCTCATACGCGCCACCACACAGAATCAATACTCCTTCTGCACTGATCTAATACAACCAAGTCCACCATGAGACCAATGCATCCATCCTCTCCAGCCAACCACAGACTGACAAGTGGCGCACGTCCAAGCCAACCAATCAAGCCTTTACATGTGGACAGCGTACGTAATCCTCATCCACGTAGGATCACAACCCTAATAAGTTTGTTACTTTTCTCTCTTTTATTTATATTTGTATTAATTTATGCAATTCAACCATAATTCTTTAGTAAATAATTTTTTACACATTTTTAATATATATTTCAGAAACTGAATGACATAAATAAAATAAAATAAAAATTATTTTTTATATGGATAATAGTAACAACAAAAAATAGATAAAAATCCCTTTAATATAGCTAATCATTAACAGATTTTTTTATGACTTTTTAGCAATTAATTAAATTTTTTATTTGCTGTAAATAATTAGAATTATGATTAACAAAACATTGAACATTTTTTTATTTATAAATAAAACATGACAACAAGTACTTTTCAAAATATAAAATAATTTTGAGAATTAATCAAAGATGAAGAGAATGTCGTCTTGGAGGTCTCTTTCTTCTTAAATCATCTTCGAAAGGTCACGCTACGCCGTTTCTTTTCAATCGATTAAATCTCAAAATCAATTAAATTCTATTTTCTCAATTAAATAAATAACAAAAATTAATCAAATCAAAACTCTTTTCAATAATAAATAAAACTTACAAAATAGACATTTTTGACTAAAATATATATTTTCTTTAACTAAAATACACTCAACCAATAAATCATTTTCTACTTAAAGAACTATGTAGGCCTTGATCCCCTTAATAGGGGTACGTAGGACCAAACTCAATATTGTCAGGCTCAATAATAATAAAAAACTATTTTTTTTCTTCTTAATAATTGATTAATTAATTATAAAATTTAATAATAATAATAATAAAAACAATAAAGTCATATATTTTAATAAATGATATCGCTTAAGGCGGGCGGGTAGGGTGCTAATACTTTCCCTACCTCGTAACTGACTACCGAACCTGGATATCAAAAATCCGAAAGCCCAATGTAATTAAGCTTAAAAGATTTTTCTACATTTTTAACTCTAAAATGTAGTGGCGACTCTAAGAGGTCGCGTAACCGAAAAACGAGGCGCAACAATAGGCATCTTCTCAATGTCACTAGGACTATCCTCTTTCACTTTGGGCTATCCAAGATTTTTTGGTGTTATGTTGTCCAACATGCCACCTATCTTATAAACAAAATGCCTAGTCCCTCATTGCAACATAAGACCCCCTATGAACTTTTATATGACAAGCCACTAAACCTCCTATAAACAAAGGTTTTTGGGCGTCTGTGTTTTGCTTCAACCCTTACTCGACAAAGGACCAAACTAGATCCTAGGGCCAGAAGGTGCATCTTTCTTGGCCATAAATTTGGGACAAAAGGATTTGTGTTGTATGATCTAAGAAATAGAGAGATATTCCAGTCTAGGAATGTTATATTCCATGAGCACCTCTTCCCCTACAAAGGATTAAACCCTAACAATCAATTTAATGATCAAACCAATAGTGATTATCCTCATCCTGTTCAAGATGAGCTTGCCTTTTCGGACAATACCCACCAGAGCCATGAGCAAGAGAGTAACCAGGCCAATGAGACAAACATACATCACCATGATATCACAAATGGTCACCCTCACATTAATGATCATACTATGCAGGATACAAGGAGATCTATTAGAACCAGATTCCCACCTACTTACCTAAGGGATTACCACTACAACCTCCTTACCCAACACAAGTTTGAGCACGAGAAGGGTGTTTGCCATCCCCTCTCATATGTCTTGTCTTATACCTCTTTTTCACCTAGGCAACTCGAACATACCTTTGCCATCTCCACAAATATAGAGCCCAAAACCTACAACCAAGCAGTGAAATCTGATAATTGGATCAAGGCAATGCAAGATGAACTCACTAATCTTGAGGTAAATAGAACATGAAGTATTGTTGATCTCCCTCCAGACAAATCTCCCATTGATTGCAAGTGGCTCTATAAGATCAAATACAACTCCAATGGGTCCATTGAGAGGTACAAGACGAGGTTGGTAGCTAAGGGCTTCAATCAAACAAATGCGGTTGATTTCTTTGAAACCTTTGCATCCATTGTCAAGCTAATAACAGTTAGACTTTTACTTGTTATTGCCTGCAAAAACTGGATTGTGCACTAACTTGAAATAAATAATGCCTTCTTACATGGGGAACTAAGTGAGGAGGAGGTCTACATGACCATACCCCAGGGTGTGACCATACACGACCCAAATAAGGTCTGCAAGCTACAAAAATACTTGTATGGCTTGAAACAAGCAGGAAGGCAATGGTACCAAAAGTTGTTTGAGTCCCTTCAAACCTTAGGGTACATTCAATCACATCATAATCACTCCCTGTTCACCAAAACCAGAGGATTAGAGTTCACTGCCTTATTGGTCTATATCGATGACCTTGTCCTAGCTGGCAACAATGAAGTTAAAACAAGCAATTTAGAATCAAGGATCTAGGAGCCTTAAAGTACTTCCTTGGCTTAGAGATTGTTAGATCCAAGAAAGGTATCACCATTTTCCAAATGAAGTATGCCCTTGACATACTTGTTAACATAGGCTTCATCAATTGTAAGCCAGTATCCACTCTTATTGTCAAAACAACCAAGTTTCACCATAATGATTCCCTTGTTTATACTGATCATGTCCTCTATAGAAGATTAGTAGGGAGACTCCTTTACCTAACTAACATTGGGCCTGACATTAGCTTTGTTGTTCAACAGCTAAGCGAATTTATGGATTGTCCCACTGATATGCACTACAAAGCTCTATGTAGGTTGCTAAGATACATCAAGGGTAATCCTGGTCAAGGCCTTGTTTACTCAACTACATCCCCTATGCAGCTCAAAGTCTTCAATGACTCTGACTAGGCAGCATGTATTGACTCTATGAAATCCATAAGTGGGTGTTATGCTTTCTTAGGTGATTCTCTTTTTTCTTGGAAATCAAAGAAGCCAAATACTATGGCAAGATCTTCCTCTGATGTTGAGTATCGTGCCTTAGCCTTTGCTGCTTGTGAAATCCAATGGTTAACATATTTGCTTGATGAATTTCATATAATTTTCACTAAACATGCCTTGTTATATTGTGATAATGATCCTTCAAGATACATAACTGCAAATTTTGTATTTCATGAGAGAACTAAACACATTGATTGTCATGTGGTTAGGAAAAGACTTCAATCAAAACTCTTTCATCTATTACCTATATCTACTTTGGAACATGTTGCTGATTTACTGACAAAAGCTTTGGACCCTATACCATTTCACTACTTACTCTCTAAGTTGGGAGTACTAAATATGTACTCTCCAACTTGCGCGCGGAGGGGGGGGGGTATTAAAACTACCAATGAATGAACATGACCATGATAAAGCTCTCATGCAACTTGATCGAGCCAAATTGCAAATTGACTGAGTCAAATTCAAAGTTCACTGAGCAACACCACCACATGACCGAGGAAAAATAAACATTGACCGAGGAATTATGGTTCGTTACCGAAGAAATGAGAAATCCATGCAAGATAATACATCGCCATCAGCACATCAGTCTGAGGCACTACACAACACTCTGACGGTGGTGCACAAGGGGGGGGGTATTAAAGCTACCAATGAATGAACATGACTAGGATAAAGCTCCCATGCAACTTGATCGAGCCAAAGCGAAAATTGACCGAGTCAAATTCAAAGTTCACCGAGCAACACCACCACATGACCGAGGAAAAATCAACCTTGACCGAGGAATTATGGTTCGTGACCGAAGAAATGAGAAATCCATGCAAGATAATGCATTACCATCAACGCATCAGTCTAAGGCACTACACAACACTTTGACCGTGGCACATAGGCCTTGGCACATAGATTCTGACCGAGGCTCCCTAGCCTCAGCGCATCCAACATGGGCACAACACATCTAGCATTGGTGCACCCGTTCTGACCTGGGCGCACCAGTTCTGACTTGGGCGCACCAGTTTTGACTGAGGGCCTCTTGGCCATGTCGCATCAGTTTTTTTGACCTGAGCTTTTTTTAGTTTTTAGGCATTTCTTATGAGCTTTTATTCTTCCTTTTGATTGTAGATGCTTCTTAGAAGAAGTTTGTTATAAGTTGTTAGTAGTTGTTTTGGCTTGTAGAGTAGTTGGGGGTTAATTGCTTGTTTCTTAAGTAACTGACCAACCTTTTCCCTTTTGTATAAATAGAAGTGCTTAGTCATTTTTATAATCAATGAAAGTAAAGATAATGAAGTCATTCATTCAAAAAAGCAACAGTAGGACCCGGAAAAACACCACCATCCACCCAATGACAAATGTTTCTTTTATGGACCAAACTAAAGGGTACAAAATAACAGAGTATGGGAAATGACTCATGTTGTAAAGAACAAAAGTAAGAGTTTGTCTAGGGTCTATTTTGGGGGCGTTTGGGGCTGCTTGGACAATATGTTGATATGGATATAGGGTGGGGTGTTGGCAGTTATTGTGCGGCGATTGTAGCAGTTTTAGTGGTGGGTGTTTTTTGGTGTTTTGAGATAAATAGATTAATGGGAAAGGGGGAAGAAGGTTAGTGATGATAGGTGAATTCTTTTTTTTCTTTTTTAAATGAGAACTATGAAACTACCATTATAATATAAAGGGAACATATCTTTTATCTAGAGGTGTGTCAAAACGGGCTATCCGGACGGGTTCAGGCTAGCCCACGTCGGGTTCGGGCTAAACTGGATCGGGCTAAAAATCTCGGATACAATTTATTCATATTAAATTGTAGCCTAAACTCACTCTAAGTGGGTTGCGGGTTGTGGGCGCATAAACTAAAAAATATTTATTTAAATTTTAACATATTTAATCTATTTAAAATATATATATCATTTTATATTAATGTATAATTTTTTTAACACACTTGTTATGCCCACTATAACCTAACTTATAAATCTAATATCTTGTGTTTGAGTTAAGACATGATGTCAAGTCCATGTTTATAATTTTTAACATAACTCTTTTGTTAAATCTCTAATTTCTGTTAGACAATATTTTGTATGTTCTTTATCAACACTTTTCATTGTGAACTATTATATTAAATTTAGTTGTGTAAAGTTGGTAAACAATTATGTTGTCTTTCATTTTTGTTGTAAACGTTATTTTCTTTATTATGTTTTTGTTGTAGAAGTTAAATCTAATTAAATACACAATTAAGAAAAAAATTGAAATCTATATGGTTTAATGTGTTCTCATTTGATTTGGTATATTATTTTGTTATTTGGCTTAAAAGGATATTCCACAAAATAAATAAAAAAATATAATTCTTAACTAATTTATAAATATTTATGTTTAGACATTACTCTATTTTTTATTCAAACTTCTACTATATATATTTACTATAAGTTGTTTTTGTAATTTTTCGCCTAATGCTTATTACCAATGCAAAAATCCCAAAAAATTAAAAAAATATAAGGAAAACGAGTAGCCTGAATCGGCCCAGGTAAGCCTAGGCCGAGTCTGGATTAAATATAGCTCGGCCAGGCCGAGCTAAAATCCCCGGATTCTATAAAATGTACTAATTTGACATCCAAACCTATAATTTTTTGGGCTTTGACGGGTCAACCAGACCGACCCTGCCCATTTTGACAGCTCTACTTTTATCCCACATTTTGTTCTATTTTATGTACAATATATTATATTTGATTGAAAAAATATTCAAGTGACATAATATTTATAGGATAGAAGATGTTGTCCTATTATAAAATCTATCACAACTAAACTGTGAGGGTTAGTTTTGTTCATAAGTCTTGGTGTGAATAATGATAACATACTCAAACTTAAAAAAATCTCTTCACCTACTAAGTTAGCAAAACCCAAATAAAAATTATAAAATGAATAATGCTTATTAAATTCTCTTTCAAATATATAAATAATTAAAAGAATTTTTTGAATTTAAATGGTAGAAATGATAGTGGTTTGACACATAGTATGATTTTTCATGCAGAAAGCAGTGTTCTATATATTAATTAAATTTATATTTCGTTTAATCAAGGTGAAACTTGCATATACATGCACAATTGTTTATTTATATTTGATTATTAAATCACCAATCATTCTTGTGATGACAATTCTTTTCTTACACAGATTTTAAAATCCATTCCATATAAAATTACAATACTTTAAATGTTGAAAAACATGCCATCCTGCATAAAATTAGAAAGATACTTTTAAAACTTTTAAATTAATTATATCTGGAATTTATTAAAAATTAAAAACTATTAATTAAAGAATTGCAAATATATAGAAATTGACGATTGAAAATCTGGAATGTTAATTATTAAAAGTTCATAGTTAACAACTTAACATAATATGAAAGATGAAAGCAAATTTAGAATTTTGATTGTAATAGTAATCAAATTAATACCGTACCATTTAAAACATAAACTTCCTTATATTCCACCTATTTTTTTTGTAAATAAAGTATTCATTTAAGGATAATTTTATATTAATATTATCAAAAACGTTGTGACACCTGAGCCGAACATCAAACTGTAAGAAGTCTTATATTAGGTTTAACCAATTTAAATAGTTAAATCACCCAATCAACTAAGTAATTACATATAAAGACAAAATTTTATATAATTAATAAGAAAATAATTGAGTAAAAAAAATAAGAAAATAAACTTTCAATTGTATTGAAAAAGGGAAATATTAACCAAGGTTCATTGTTTAAGGAAGCAAAGAAAGTAACTTTGTATTAAAAATGACATATTTAATACATAAAAATATTGGAACCTGGTTTTTAAGATTATTTTACTCATTTTACATTCTCTAAACAATGCACTAGACACTTATTAATACAAGGCTACAAGCATTTAAAAAATTGACACGTAACACATATTATAAAAAAGAATAAAATATCTCTTTATATTAGGAGATAACTTATCTTCTATGAGCAGTAAAAGTTTAACATATATACTGTTTTGTTTAATTTTAAAAATATTTTTATTAAAAACTATTAAATATGACATATGTCATAATTTTAATAGCAAGAGAAGATAACTTTAACTTATCTTCTTGTTCCCAAAGATATTTTATTCTCTATAAAAACAATTTCTTACATTTTAATACTAACACTCTCTATTCTTTTTTGTTAAGCAAGTTTCCTCCACTACTTTAAGAGGACTGATAACACACGTGTGACAATACGTCCAAAAAACACGTAAGTTTTGTTAAAATGGTGTGAGCCAATCACAAAACGCGAATGAACTCAAGCACAATTTTCAGCAAAATACAATTCAGCATGAGAAAGAATCTATAGATAGGTCTAACATGTATGAAAATTTTCTATTTTATCATATATAAATTAATTATAAAGATCAGAGATTCATTAGAATTAAGTTATTTATAGTGTTATTCTTACTACAGAAAATGTATGATATTTATATAAAAATATTACTATATTTTCTATCATTAATATGATATAAAAGTTTTTTAATATACTATATATCTTTCATATTTAATATAGATATTGCAAACATTAAAGAAGTTTTTCTCATACACCAAATACAATAAAAGCAACCATAATAATAAACAATAGTTTCATTATTATTTGAGTTCTTAGATATTATTTTATAATTTATTGCAACTCTTTAAAAAATAAGAATAACATATATTTTTTCTCATAATACTAAACATCATTTTTATTTTTATTTGAGTTTCACAATATCTATATTTTTTTTACACCATTTATCTTTCTTCTCATTTTCCTTTAGCTAAGACCAACTTAAGAACAAAAGACAAAAAACAAGAATGACACAGTGAAAAACTGAGTAAAAATGTTCTTATTCAATTAAGAACAAACATTGTGATTGTTCTAATGATCTTATGTCCCAAAATATTTATGTTTTCATGTCCGAGTTAATCAAATCAGACAAAGTAATATAAAAAACAATTTTATATTTTTTTATGATTTTTCTTTTTAATTATTTAATATTTTTTAATTAGTGTAACGCATAAATGAGACACAAAAAAAGGACACTACTGTATATGGTGACTTGCCTGGCCAACTATCCCATTCTTGAAATTGAACCATTGAAACAACTATGGTAGTTATATATATAATTCAATTTCATTAATCTACGTAAAAGCTAAAATCTTTGTATCTACAAGTTTCATACAGTGACACACCATCATGGAGGAAGAGAAGAAGAGTGCTATAGTGAAGGTGGAACCAAAACCAAGAAAAGGGTTCATTGCAATAGTGATTGATTTGTTGGAGAAGTTGCTGGTTAAGTTGTTCCATAATTCTAAACGGCCCCATCATTACCTTGCTGGTAATTTTGCACCTGTTCCTGATGAGACCCCTCCAACTAAGGATCTTCCTGTTCTAGGCTACCTTCCGGTTAGTACTAGTATACTTGCCATTAGGACATGTATATGTTATCTTGAGTCTGGATCATCTTCGGTACCGGAGGGTCCAATTCTAGGTAGAAATACGTGACAATTAATTTTTGAAGGGTACATGATACTTCGTAAAATACTAACATATGTTTTATGATACTTCAAAATGGTTGTTATATTGTTAATTTATTATCAGACATGTGTACTAGATAAATATATTTTGTAATCTGTATCATGTTGTATCAGTTGTTGGGGGTGTTGTTTATCTATTTTTTTCTACTTTGAATTTGAATGCTACATGATCTATGATGAGTAAAAATATAATTCACAAAAGGGTTGTTGGTTCTGATTTAATTTAATCCTTTTCTGTTGCAGAATTGCTTGAATGGAGAATTTGTTAGGGTGGGACCTAATCCAAAGTTTGCTCCTGTGGCTGGATATCACTGGTAAGGTTCTTTTGTAAGCTTTGAAGTTTGAACTATATATTATATATTATGAGGTATTGCACAAACTTTGTTGGAAAATACATATCTTGGTGATCCATATAGCTTATTAATATAAAGATGTTGTTTTTACCATGCTTAATTTTTGTAGGAAGTTTTGATATTAACATGGAGCTTTTTAAGTTTATCTGATTTTTATAAAATAAAAATTCTTAGTGTGGTGTTTTAAGGTCATAACATGTTTTCACTCACTGTTTTTGCAGGTTTGATGGAGATGGGTGTGTAATTCTCATCCTTTGCACCAACTTATAGTTCTTGCAAGTTTGTTAAAGAAGAATTTTCCTGGATCTTATTATTCTAAAAGATAGGGAATATGATGAGCTTTAAACTTCAATCAAATTATTATAGTGTTTCTTTGGCTGAATGCTTTGTTTGCATTTTGATTATACATTTTTATTGACATCTATCAAATATATGGGCACTAATCTAACATAATGTCAATTTGGATCAGTGATCACAATTTCACAATTTAATTCCAAATTATGACCCCAGTTCTGTTGGAACTGCATATTCCTTCAGTATGTAAATATTTGCATTATTTTGGACACTTTATAAGGTCCCCCCTTCTTTATTTCTTTCTTTCAGTATTTTTTATATGCCTCTTTACATCTAAAGTACTCATTCAGTTAACTGTAACATAACCATTGATAAGTGAAATGATAGAAAATAAAGGTCTTCAGACTCAGTTAATCACTAACCATTAATTCAATAAGGCATTAAATATACTTGGATCCTGTGCAGTTTTCATAGTTTAGAGTATTGCATCTTTCTCACATGCTGTGAGTCTGTGACCTTTCAAATGATCAAACAGATTCTTGTTACTCTTTTCTAATTTGAACTGTACAAGCATGATTATAGCATGGTTAGTTTGTTTTTTTATTTATGATATATTCTTCACAAGTTGGCAGGGCTTCATAAAAAAGGGCAGCCCAATGTGTGAGGCTCCCACTTAATGAGGTCTGGGGAGGGTTGATGTACACAGCCTTCCCCGCAAGTAGTGAGACTGTTTCCCGGATTTTCTGGGCTTGATATTTTAAATCATATGTTAATAAGCTGTTTATCCTTATGTTTTACCCGATTTCCACTGTAGTGGTTACTTACACAATTGCTCATCCAATTTATTTCATTAAGTAGTGATGACATCAAACAATTATTGATGTAGTAGTCTTAGAATCTCTGCTGCTCATCTTAGTGGAAATAATACTGTTTCTGATCTTTTTAAATTTTGCTTGGCCAATAACATTATATAAAGATTCATAGTTTTGGTGTCTAGTCCTCCATTATTGATCTATGCATAATTGAATTGCAGAATGATTCATGGTTTGCGAATCAAAGATGGAAAAGCTGCATATGTTTCCCGTTTTGTGAGAACTTCTCGTCTCAAACAAGAAGAATCCTTTGGAGCTGCCAAATTTATGAAGGTGCAATTTCTGTTCAATAATCCTTTATCCTTTTCTCTGCTATTGTATATAACTATATACTATTTCCTGAAGTACATGTTTGAATATGTGATTGACTGCTTTATTTTGTGGACTCAAACACACTTGTGGTAACAAGTTATAACAAGAAGTTTACAATGGGATCCAGAACAATGCTAAGAAAGTTTGGAGGGTAGGCTAGTTAGATGGGATCAGACAGTTAAAACGGGTGGTAGACGGTTGAAAGTGGTAACTTCAATAGGTGGAAAAGGGCAGAAGTGTCGGTACGCGAATTTGTTATTTTGGGTAACTGAGCATTAAGCTCAGTTGTAAAGAGGAAATTCCTTTGTTGAAGGGGAAATCCATGGAAGGAGCACTCTATACTTTTCTATACTTTTCTGTTGCTCAGTTGTAAAGAGATTTGTTTTCTTTCTCTAACTCTTCTTTAGACTTCTCAACTCTGTTTCTTGTGGTTTCATAACATATTAATTGTATTTGTTATAGCTTATTTATTCTTTATGGGTACATTTTGTTGTTGATTATATTTGATTGGAATGTGTGGAAAAAACACATGATCAGAGAAGCCACATTGCAAATTTAGTTTGTCAGTATTTTCTGTAGTTTATTATTGAACTATTTGAACTAATCATTCTTGATAAATGTGATTGTGGTTCTAATACTCTCAATGATCAATATGTCTTTAACTTTTGTGAGTTTGTTAGCCCTCGTTGAGGATTGGGTCATGATTTGACTTTGGAATGGAGCATCCTAAAGAATAATAATAACATTAAGCCAAATTAGGTCCATTTATGTTTGTATAGTAAATAGAGGGTGAACTTTGACTCCACGATAAAGTTGTTGTCTCGTCGTAACCTGGAGGTCATGAGTTCAATTCCTGGAAACAACCTTTCTTCTTGTGGGAGTAAGACTGCATACATTCACCCTCCTCAGAGTCCACTAAGCGGAAGCCTCGTGCACTTGACTGCCTATATTATGTCTGTATGGTAAATAATGATACAAAATTTCAAAGAAGTCTCAAACATAACATGAGTTTTAAATGTTTTTGTTTTTCACTCATGGAAGTTAACTTCCAATTGACGTGTACACTGCATGATTAGTGCAACCATTTGCTTCCATATTTATTCTCATCTACATCTTATGCATGTAACCATAAGCTTGTGGTAGATTTGAATGAAGTGAAGATAAAGTATTGCATTTCCTGCAACCTTCCAAAAAAATAAAGTGGATATGAAGAAGCTTAGTGAAAAACTTGCTAGTCTTAGAACTGTTATTTCAGATTCCCAAGATAAATGTAGCTTCTTATATTTCATTTTCAGATTGGAGATCTCAAGGGTCTGTTTGGACTGTTAGTGGTTAACCTGCAACTGCTAAGATCTAAATTGAAAGTACTGGATGATTCTTATGGAAATTCAACAGGTATTATGCTATCTAATTTGTTCTTGAATTCATTGTGCTGGGAAATTTTTTGTTCAGCGCAATTCGAAAAGTATATCCTAATGTCCCATATGGAGATTACATGCATGTTTGGGCTTAATTCAATATTGGTATTTACACAGTATATTACAAACATCTAATTTATCTTTCGGTTTTCGAAGTTACCCTTCATTTTCTTGTCTAGAATGAATGGAGAATGCTTTGCCTCATATACATGTTTTGGTAGAATCATTTTATGGTTTTTTAACAGCGAAAATTCAGCTCTTGTAAGACCCGGAACTAACTTGTGCTCATACTCTAATTTCTGTCAGCTAATACAGCACTTGTTTATCACCATGGGAAGCTTCTAGCACTCTCAGAAGTAGATAAGCCCTGTAAGTAAATTTTCTATCTTGTTTAACTTATGGCAGATATATAAACTTGTTGATTTGACCTGAAATGCCATCAACTGAATCGAATAAAAGGATTGAAAAGATTCATTTAGCGTGTCCTTCAGCGGTTATGATTGGTCTGAGAAGCAAGACTTTTTCTTTCTCATGGAGAAAGTAACTGCAGTCCAATTAGTACTTAATTGTTTCAAATGAATCAACCAATTATAGTTGTATTTACTCTCTTCTAGTGTAGACTGAGATAGTCTCATTTTGAATTTTGCAGATGTTATTAAAGTTATTGAAGATGGTGATCTGCAGACACTCGGTTTGCTCGATTATGACAAGAGATTGAGCCATTCCTTCACTGCTCATCCAAAAGTTGACCCAATTACTGGTGAAGTCATCTACAAATATGTAATTAAGTTCACTGATTATATTGAATAGTTATTCTAACCAATAAATGTCGAGTATGCAGGCGAGATGTTTACATTTGGCTATTCGCAAACACCACCATATGTCACATACAGAGTAATTTCAAAGGATGGTTATATGCATGATCCTGTACCCATAACAGTACCAGAGTCTGTCATGATGCATGACTTTGCCATCACAGAGAATTATGCAATATTCATGGATCTCCCCATGTATTTTAGACCAAAGGTAATGCAGGTGTTTCATTTCTTATAATCTTACAAATGAGTACTTTGTTAGTTAAATAGTTCAACAATACCAAACTTGTTATTGAAATTCTAAAACTGATCTTATTTATTACTAATGAGAAAGCTTTCCCACTTGTTTATTTTATTTTATTTTTAGAAAAAAAAATTACTAGGGCTAGGACTAACTCCTCAAAGTTTTGGGATATTTGAGTATTGAAATGGTATTAGAGATTCATTCTAACCAAGTGATCAAAAGATCAGTCTTTTCTGTCCCATTCTCTTAGTTAGACATAAAAGCTATTTCTAGGCTTGTACCTAATAGCTTAAGGTCTGCAGATAGTTGGTTCTTGACCCTACTTTCTGGTCTTTTAGCAATCTTCAAATAAAATGTGCATGTTGTGGGACTCTAAGGAGGGAACTCCACATTAATGTTACAATGTCCATAATGAGTGCGAGCAATGTAAGAAAGAGCAGCCCAATGTATAAGACTCCCATCTAGCAGGGTCTATGCAGGGTAGATATACGCAACCTTACCCTTCGTGGTAACTAAGTAGCAACCTCACCGTTTCGTCAAACTTACCCTCTTTTTTAAAAGATGTGCAACTTCCCAAGAGGCCACCATCCTACTACTACTACTATGCTCGTCCAAGAACACTTAAATGTTGAGTTTTGATGGGATCTGGTGCGGGCAATGTGATTAGGTTTTTATGTGAGTACCCTTTCATGTGGAGGGGTATTGTGCCAATAATGGTTTAATGGTATTCAGTCTCTTGACTTTTCGCATCAATTGATCAGTGATGACAAATAATGAATTTTGTATTGTTGATTGAAATCCAATTTTCAGGATATGGTCACTAAGAACAAACTGGTATACTCATTTGATTCAACCAAGAAAGCTCGTTTCGGTATTCTACCTCGATATGCTAAGGACGAGAAGCATATTAGATGGTTTGAACTTCCAACCTGCTTCATTTTCCACAATGGTGTGTTTTTGTTTCTCCTTAATTTAGAAATTCGATTGATATTCTGCAGTGATGATTCAGTAAAAAGTCCATAAACTTGAAGTGCTTAGTGACAAAATTTGTGTAGTAAGTCCACTATGATGGATTTTCCAAGCCAACTTATAGAAAAAAGTATTTAATTTTGTGAATCATACTAATGTTCAACTTTTAAACACTTTGCAGTAACATGCAAATCACATATATGGTATAATAGGAGCACTGTCTGTAATATACATAAAGTTTTGTATATAAAACAAAGCTTCAATTAGTGCTTAAAATTCTTTAATGCCGATTGAAATGTCTGTTGTAACTTTCTGTGTGACTTTTCTTCATTTTTTCTTCCTCTAGCTAATGCCTGGGAGGAGGAGGATGAAGTTGTTCTAATCGCGTGCCGCATAGAGAAACCAGATTTGGACTTGGTCAGCGGAGCTCTCAAGGAAAAGCTTGAAAGTTTCGCAAATGAGCTGTAAAAAGACCCGTTCTTATACGAATTAGTGTAATATTTTTTACTATGTGGCAGTTCTTTATTTATATATACTGACTACTCTTTCCAGGTATGAAATGAGATTTAACATGAAAACTGGTGAAGCTTCTCAAAAGAAACTATCAGCACCTGCCCTGGATTTTCCGAGGGTGAACGAAAACTACACTGGCAGGTAAGCTTATTCTATACATGTTGAGAAAATAAATGGTTGTATAGTCATAATTTCCTTAGTCACATTTCTTTTCTTATGTGCTTATTAGAAAATAGACATGACAGTGGTACTATATGTGCTTTTCAAAACTTTGTTCTAAGATGGAGTCAAAACAGTAACAAAGTTAGTTTATGCTTGTCTTCCATCACATTATTTACTTTCATTTTTCAAAATCAGGAAGCAGCGATATGTATATGGAACCACATTAGACAACATCGCAAAAGTTACCGGAATCATTAAATTTGATTTGCATGCCAAACCAGATTCCGGAAAAACAAAGCTTGAAGTTGGAGGAAATGTTCAGGGTCTCTATGACTTAGGACCAGGGAGATTTGGTTCTGAGGCTGTTTATGTCCCGCGTGTTCCTAGCACCGATTCTGAAGAAGATGATGGATACTTGATCTTTTTCGTACATGACGAGAATAGCAGGTATCACTTTCCTCTACACACTTCAAGCAGTGAATTACAAATATATTTTATATGCGTGATATCACTTCACCCTATGATTGTAGTGGCCAGCTTTCTCTATATAGATTACTATGACATGAATTTTTTTTATATCATTAAGAATAAAATGTAATATGAATTTAAATTACTGCACTGCAGAAAATCATTTGTGCATGTCGTTGACGCAAGAACAATGTCGGCGAATCCTATTGCTGTTGTCGAATTGCCTCATAGAGTTCCATATGGTTTCCATGCCTTCTTTGTGACAGAGGTTTGTGTTACTTCATATTGTATGTGCATTTTGTGTTCTCTTTTTTCCTCCACATTATTTGGAATGTTCATTTAGTAATCACTTTCACATGGTTATAATGGAGACATTACATTGAAAGATGGTAATGCTACTCAAGTTAGAGGACTATGAAAGTGGATATTCCATAAGAATGCACTGAGTTTTCAGTTTCACCTTTTATGAACTTACTTTTGAATATATAACCGAATGTGTATACTTTTGCTGAATATTTTTACTTTATGAACTTCTTTTTAAACATCTCATAAGCAAATTGATAGCAGGGCAAATTGACAGTAAGTTGGTATTTTCTAACAACAAAAATGTTGCTTTCATTTTCTTCAGTATTAAGGGAAATCTTAACTCTCAACAAAAAAAGTATTATTTCTTGCTTTTTCTAGCTTTGTGCTTATACTTTAAAATTTCTCAAGTCTCAACTAAAGGAAATTGAATGAACATGATAAAGTATTACTTCTTGCTTTTCTAGCCTTTGTATTAATATTTTAATTTTTAGATACCCAAATGACACTTTAAATGGATGAGAAAAAAATATATGTACGGTCAGTATATGAGTTTTATACACAGACATTGCAATTTGTATCATTCATCATTCATGTTTTATCATTATTGACTCTTCAAAAAAAAGTAATACAAATGAATGGTGAGTAATATAATGGTTGTGTACAAATTACTCTGACAATGCATAGATTACAGTATTACACTCTAAATGTATTAGGGAGCATGTGTTTGAGCATTCAATTGTTTGATTTCTTAATGATTGGTTACCTCATTTAGTTTCAAAAGGGTACCACATAATGTTTACAATACACAATCATGTTATTTACTTAATTTTCATTCCTTTTTATTTAAAAAAGTGCATAGTGCTAATTCTTTTTATGGCTCTCCATGCAGGACCAATTGCAAGAACAGGCAAAACTGTGAAGCACTCTGCTGCAATGCATATCCAGAATTACAACCTTTTTTACAATAATAAAATAATAATGAAGTATTTTTCCAATTTATCATGGTAGTTTGCTTAACCATGTGCTTCATTCGTATCTTGATCTATAGAATTAGAAAAATTACAAATAAAATATATTATTTCAGCTCCTTTTTAAGAATTTAAAAGAAATTTGGGATGGTTTAGATATTTATGATGAATTATGATATATAACATTTCTCTATTACTAATGAATTAGATGATTAAAAAGTGAAAATTATGCTTGAACATTAATATTAATGATATACAACTTCAAACATAAGATTGGGTTATAACTTGTTTGGGTTCAATATTAGTGATGAGAATGAGCTATTTTGAATAGGGATGATAATGGTGAGTTTATTTTTAATAGACTATTCTTTATGATTGAGGATTTGTATCATATGATGAGTATATTTTGTTTTGACAATGTCCACCATGTAATTTTAGATGATTAAGGAATAAGGTTTGTTTTTGAGTTTGGCCCCTATTCAGAACTTAGGAGAATACTTAGTTATAGATTTAAGAGTAACACTAAATGAACGTTCAAGATTTATAATCTCATCATCTCTCGTGATAAAATAGTGTTTTTGTGTGTATGGTATCTCATTTCTGACGTGTGAATGTAAGGAATGAGATTTTTTGAAGGTACATTAATGCATTTACCTACAAATATGAGTACATGCTATTAGTGCATTTATTTATGCAAGGTCCTTCAAATCTGAGTCATGTATTATTTGCAATGCCTAGGGATGAAAACATTAACAATAATACAAGTAAACTAACAATTTTTAAAATTATTAATTTCCCTATTGTAATTGTTGAGGCAATCATTGCTTCTAAGATAATCGTACATATTTCCCCTTTAATTTTTATGATTTTTCTTTAAATATCATTTTCTGGAGAGAGAAAAAACAAATATTGGAAAACTAACACTATAAATAAGTTTTAATGGACATGCATGGACAATATAAAATATTTTATATTGTTGGTAAGTCATCTAATATTTATACGAATTATTTTTATTTAGAGAAAGGTCATCCAAATTTCTGAAAATTAACACTAACATTTATATGAATTATTTTTATAGCAATTACTATTAACCTCTTGTGATATTAAAATTAATACTCAGTATCTATCAAATAAACAAACAATCCAGGAATATATGGCAGAAATTCTCAATCTATTGAACATTCTTCAAACATTACAAACTATGACAAAAATGTTGCACAATATTTCCAAAAATTAGAGGACCAGAGGATGGGGGATAACAAGCACAAGGCACCATGCAAATAATGTCACATTCTTCAACATTAGGAGCTAGTAAAAACTGACATTTCTAAGAAAAATGGTATTTTTTAAGTGACAAATTCATAGATCATAGTATGGTAATAGTTATCTATGATTCAAACCATTTCCTAAGCTGCTTGGAAGGTTTTTTGTCACCATCATTCCCCTGAGAACCTTTATGTGAGAACTTGGATCTATATTGTTCTATAAGCATGTCAAGCTTATCTACTGCTTCTTTCCCTACTGGAGCTTTCTTCTTTTTAGACCGTTTTCTGGAAACATCTTGCACCGGCTCTTCTTGGTTTTGCATCTTCCTTTTTCTAAATCCAACATCAACTTTGTTTCCTGCCTTTATTCTATTGGTGTCAATGGTAGTGTTTTGAGCTTCATGTGATGTATTACCATGATTCCGGTCACCTTTTTCATTCCTCGGCTTCCTGGACAAGGCATCTGAGTTTTGTTTTAGTGAAGACTCTTCAGCACTTCTATTCTTACGGTTGTCTTTCTGCCTTTTGAATTTGTGTCCTTCAGGGGATTTTTCACTTGCCACTGTACCACCTGGTTCACTGTTTGTATTGACTGCCGACTCCTTCGCTGCTGATTTGCCATGCTCTTGAGATTTTCGTTTTCTGTCCTTGGTATGCACGTGACCTAGTTCTTTGCCCAGTTCACCATCTTCCTTGCCATCGTTGTCAGCATGAGGAGCTTGCTGCTGATATTGAAGCTTTTCCTTTCGGAGTTTCAATGTTTGAACATTATCAAGAGCGAACTCCACAATTGGCCGATGTTCCGGGCTGAAAGTTTCTGTAAATCAATGAAAGACAACATTAGATAAGAATGAGAAGAGAAATCAGGGATCCAAAGAGTCTCGCCCCATACTATTATAAAAACAATGGAAGTTACCAGGATTGTTGTTAAGAACTCTCAGAGCCACAAGGGCATGCTGGTGCTCTGAAAATTCAACGAAGGCAACTCCACGTGAGTAGCGTTCTGGAACAGCATTTCCTTTCCTTCCATCTTTCAAGAACTTAATCTGCATGGTACATTTACCACATTGAAAACTAAGATATTCCTTATATTTCACACGAATTAAGTTTTGACACATTCAAATCATGACCCCATTTAACCAACCTGGCGAATCAAAGGTTTTTGCTTGGTAGCTTTAGATTTGACTGCATCAATGCAAAGCTTCTTCAGTTGTTTTTCAGTCATCGTCTTGGGCAAGTTGTAGATGATAAGCCGAGTAGTTGAAACATGGAAATTTGGTGATTGAAGCTTTGTTTTCTTCTTCCTTTCCAACCTACAATTTCCCCCCGGACAATGTAAGAGTAAATAAAACCTGCTAGTGGAGTTATTATTTATACTTAACTGAAGCAGGAAGATAACAGTATCTTTACCAGCATATGGAAGATTGGCGATAACATAAAGTATGGAAATAAGAGTACTATATTTCTTTACTGTATACAATAGACTGGATTTTCATGTCATCTCATTATTTTTCTCAACAAATACCAGAACAGAAAGGAAAAAAGAAAACAGGGAGAGGAAGAAAAATCCTTAAGAATCTGCTTGCAAGTTGGTTTTCGGAGGGGAAGGAAGGCATAAGATCCATGAAATACACTTGTCAGAGAGTTCTGAAGTCATTATTTCCCTCATTTCTACTCCAAAAACCATTTCACAAACAGCCCCTGAGTTGAAATGAGAGTAATGCTGAAAGGACCAGCAAAGGATTACTCCAATATTGGGTGAATCAGAATTAAATTCCAAATTGATAGTAATGATTTAAACACGATCCGAATGAACAGTCCCTCATATGCAGCATACAGTAGCTATAACCATATGGCAGATGTGGGTTAAAATACAGTCACTGAAGTGCAGCATGCAATAATTAAAACAATACAACATGTGAGTTAAAATTATAGAGCAACTTGCACTTCAAACAATAAATACTCACTCTTGGCGTTTTAACATATCACTGGATGAAACCCCTTCAGCAGCTGGTGTTCCCTCAAGAATGAGTCCCTCCTGTTACAATATAGCATAATACAAATGTTAATCCAATTGCATATCAGTTTCCGCACCCTGCTGCACAAGAGGTAAAAGGAGAAGAACCTTTGCCAAGTAAAGATTCCGGTGGTCTTGAACCTCATTTTTAGCTTTCTCCACTTCCTTGTCTTGAGCCGATTTTTTATCCAAAGCCTTCAAAACTTTTAATGGTCTACCTTTCAGTAGAATGCCCACGCTGGAAGCAGCACTGGCTGCAGAAATTGCAGCATCAGCTGCTTCTACGGTTTTAAACTTGAGAAAACCAGTTCCTCTTGGTCGCCTGCATTGAGTAAAAGGGGTCTGTGAAATAATGTTCAGTCAAATAGAGACACAGAAAATAATGATCTAGCACATACTTGGTCACTTGGTGGAGAACCGGAGCAAAGTATTCCACTTCCCCAAATCCAGAAAATCGTTGCTTCACTTCTTCATTGTCACATTCAAAAGGAAGATTATTTATGAAAACTGTTCTCTGCAAATCAGCTTCTTCTGCTTGCTTGGGATTTGATAACTTGCTTTTGTCGGAGATTTCAGGCTTAGAAACATCTGAAACCTTTTCAGTCTCATCAGATGCTTTATTATCTGCATCCTTAACAATTTCATTGGATTTTGGCTCCTCGTTTCCTCTCAACACAGAATCATTATTTACTGATGTTCCCTTGGTGGAGGATGTAATCAAGTTGTTAAGAATCTTCCTTGAAATGTCTGCTTCCTTTTCAAAATTAATTTCAGAAGGAGCACCATCCTCTTCCATGGCACTTGAAGAATCTATATCACTGTCATCTCCATCACTCTCAGTAGCACTACCATCTTCATCGTTCACATTTTCTTGTCCTAAAGAAATCATAAAGAATGTCTTATTCAAATAATTTGAAAGAGTAACTACGGAGGGTATTTGGCATATTAAATTAAATAAGTCAAAAATAGAGAAAGATGTGTATTTATTAAAACCACAAGAGTGGAATTGGAGTACTGAACATTAATGAAACAGCTTCCTAACAAATAAGGTGTGTAGCATAACACACAATGATCCCATACTTCAAATGTTAGATAGATATCAGTTATCACACAAGAAATAAGCTGAAACTTATATATATTATCAAATAAGTTTTCCTACTATACCCAACTAAAGCATCAAGGGACAAACATAACCTACCTGTGAAATTTAAAAGGCTACAAAATGGAGCAATAAACTTTGACCAAACATAGTTACCAAATCTATGCATTTTGAAAACTTCAGTGGACATTGGTCTTCTATGCTATTCAAAATTTATACTATCGTAAGTTTGCAACAACTTAGCAACCAGACTCCAGTTGATTTGTGTTACAAAGAGAATTGGAAAATACTAATTGAATCAAACTAAGACAAATAAAGAAGAAATTCTGGAAATATTTCAGCATATTATTCATTACATTCTGCGGGCTATTAATAATATCCTAGGATAGTACATATTAGATCTACACCACACAAGTGTCCAGATCTTGCATAAAAATAAAAACTGAACTTAAAGTAAGTTGTAAAACTGAAAGCAAGTTATAAAACTGGTCATTAGTTCAATACATAATCTGTCAACCACCTTGGTTGGACAATATTACATTTGGGCCACCTATCAATTTGCCACTTCACAAATTCAGTTGAGCTTAGAAAACCATAAAACCACAGATCTACCAATTGGTAAAGGGTGATGAAAACATTAACCTTGGACTCTATTTCAATGATACATCAGTTATTGTTCTTGAAGTTTTGGACTCATCTTCTATGGTTGCATAAACATTTAACACATGATGGACTCCTAGTAAAAAAGGTGATATACCCAAACTGCAGATAAATGAAAGAAGGAATACTTCACAAATAGGATTTCTGAACTCTTACTTATATTATTTTTCTTCGAATATTAAAAAAATAATGATTTGGACACTCCTACATGAGAACATGTTGCATATCCACTGTAAAAGATTGATCAGTATGTCTACTTATTAAACTATAGGCAAGTGTGTCACAAGGCCCATTTCCAGCATACTCTAATGGTTAGAGGAAATAGAAAAATAACAACAAAAAAATACGCATCTAAGTAATTATATTAATATCTCATAAAAATATTCATATTTAATTAGTCATTAAGGAGAACACTACAAATAAGTATACTTCGTACCTCTAAAACACAAACTCTTAATTCCTATCTACCAAATATGCAATCCACCTCAAGCTATAAAGCTTATTAAAGCAGTGTAGGGTAAACAAAAAACTTTGTACAGCACGATTTTATTTGACCTACTTGATTTTTAAATTAAAATGAGTAAGATACTAAGATCTATAATAAAAAAACCTAAGTTATTTGCTCAAGTCAAATACACACAAAAAAAGTAATATAACTTCCACCAAAGATAAAACTTACCTTCTTCTGAAGCAAGAGCAGCATTTGCATCACTGTTAAATATCTTTTTTGGAACAGCCCAGTCAACTGCTATGAGCCGTTTTGAAAAAGTAAACCCGTTTCGCTTTTGAATGGCCTGAAACAGAAAGGGAAACTTATATACAGGTTATATCAGAACACAAAGTAGACAGTAAAACCTTAGTCGTAGTTCATACATTTTCCGCATCTTGCTTGCACGTGAATTTTACAAATGCAAAGCCCTTAGACAGACTGCAAACAGAAAACAGGGAAGAGAAGGAAGCTTAACAAAACTGTATATAGTAATATAATCAAACAGTTCAAGTCAGGAGGGAAAATAAAAATATACCCAGTATCTGATTTGCGTGGAATAAATACATCCCACACATACCCTGCAGATGCAAATATATTTCTTATTTCATCTTCACTGGCCTGCACCCGTGTTTAGTCAATTAGTCAGCGGTCAACACATAGAAACAATAGTTTTTTATGTTTTATAAATCTAAGCATCAAACCTTGAAAGGAAGGTTTCTGACAATAAGCTTCCATTTCTGAGTCTTGGAGCCCTGTCCACATACAGCAAAAGGCCAAAAACAGGTAAGAAACTAATATATCATAGATGAACGTATTCAGTGTGCAGCGAAAAGTCAACTACAGGTGTGTGAGACCAGTTGAAAATCAATAGAAGAAAAGCAGGCAATGAAGCATAAACACAATGAAGTCTCTCATCTACCACCTAACAGATCATTTGATGATTCCGACAAGAAATGCTTATATTCCCAAGAAAACCCAAATGCAGGTTATATTTACAAAATGCCATTACAGTCTAGCTGAAAACTATATCCACATCTATGTAGTCATTTAGCACAGATGGTGGGCCAATGTATTTCTAATAGCAGACTGTCACAATCACAGGTACTTGAGAAAACTATCTAAGAACACTCTGGAATATTTGCTGAACAAACATCCAAAACTAAGACAAAGGAGGAAGAAAAGCCGAACCAGAAGCACTAAACAGTTACAAGGTTCTTGAAGAATTGTGCATCACAAATTCCCCTTATGTATCTTCCTATAAATTACGACAATGCTTGTAATAACCAATAGCAGAAAGAAACTTACAGCTGCTAATGGTTTTTTCTTAAGAAAAATATGAAGAGAATAGTTTTTTTTCATATTTAGAAGATGAATAACACATTTAACATGCTATCATGGAATATATCTAATTTCTATGACATAAAGCAAAGAGTGGCATTATGAATACAAAACAATGAAGCCTCTCCTATAAGCTGGCAGTTATCCACATACAAGCATTTTACCTCTCCACCCAGTTGTCTTGCCCAAACAGTTCCCCCACCTATCTCCTTTTTATGTAATGATGCAACAGCTGCTCGGGCTAATTTTACACTAGTATAAAGTACAGCAGAAGCCTCCAAAACACAGCCATCTTGCAGGAGACCTGGAAATATTCCAATATTATGTCTACCATCCTAAGCAGTATAAAGAATCTATAAACAAGTAATATGATGGATCTAATCTCGTGGATCAAAATTCTAGCTGAAATAACATATCTTTGCAATTTTAGTGAAAGAACAAACTTAATGTCCTTTCAGTACTCAATAATTCAATATTACACATGAGACTAAAATAAATAAAATATCTGTCTATGAAATGAAAAGGGTACATCAAAAGAATTGAGAAGTTCAATGACAATTATAAAACAAGAGAATATTTGCATCAGAATCTTGTTCACACATTAACATTGACATCACTTTGCAGAAAGTACAAAACAGATGTAAAGTCTGATCTGAAAAGAACATGTGAATAAAACCTATTACCCAATTTCAACAAAGAAAGAAGATAGATAGATAGATAGATATACCTTCTTTTTAATATGACTGACAAATCACACCATTAAATAAACATAAAACCTATCTCATCTGCATTATATATATATATATATGTGAGTTAAAAGATCAACTATGCTGTTACCATGTACAAGATCTTTCCTTGGAAGGGGATACTTAATAGAACATACAGTGCCAATCTCTTTGGCTTGGCGGTGAACATCTTCAGCCATATCAGAATTCTTGAGACCACCAAATATAACAGTTCTAGCAACCCTGCCAAAAAATAATGAACAGCATTTGAGTAATGAACTACACATTTGCAGATAGGAAAAGAGACATTGATACAACTGACCCTATCATCTCATTTTCTCATAATCTCAACCATGTAACAATCATCTTTTGGGGATTATCATTCACTTCACTATTAACTAAGGGGGTAAAAAAATTAGATTAAATACATACTAAAGAAAAGGAGAGAAGAGTAAGAACCTCTGCTTTTCTGAGCAACCCCCCTCATCCGGTATATCATTGCAGAGATCTGCTTTTCTTACTTCCATGGGCTTCTTTGAGATTCTTTGCTTATTTGAAACTTGTACTTCTAAATGAGAAGAAAAATAATATAAATAAAAACAGATACATAAATACATGACCAACTAAGAAGAATAATTGTATGTACAGAAAATGTCCCACCTTCCTTCGAAACTGAAATAGGTTTATCTGAAACTGAAATAGGTTTATCTGAAACTGAAACAGGTTTATCTGCTTCAGAAGATGTGCCGTCTTTATCATTACTTTTTGACTCTGTGTGGTCATCTGTTTTACCCGCTATCATATCACAAAAGAGAGAGAAAAAAACAGAAAGGAAGAAGAATATTGATAAGATTAAACCATTTACACATTTGCTAGAAAGTAAATAATATAAAAATGATACGGTTAGCAGAATTAGACAGTAGCATCAACCTTGATTTGGTTTTGATTGTCGTTCCTCACGAGTAGGACGAGGCATTGCATGCTTCACTGCAATTTTCCGACCCCCAACCGGTGAACCATTCTTCAGCTCAATAGCACGGATAGCATCTTCCTCAACAGCACTAAAGACGGCAGCAATTAGTTCTAAACTAGAAAAATCTAAGTCACAAATTCTAATAAATGTAAAGGATCAGTCACATCTTTATATATAAATAAAATCGAGTCAACAGATGATAATGATGATGACAAAGCAAATTAAATTTTTCCAAAACTCGAAAAAGAACTTACAATTGAACATAACCAAAACCACGATGCTGAGCAGACCCTGTAAATCATTAAGCACGATAAGGATGTAATAAAATAATAAAGTATACAAAATTTATCTTTCTGTCTCAGCAGATTCCATGTTTCATTGAGTACTAATAAAGAAATGAGGGTTCAGTGCATGAGACTCCCACAATCGGGAATGACAGATATAATCAAAATTGTTTTCACGGCTTGAACTCATGAGCACATGTTCATTTGCACGGAGGCTTGCCCTCTTCATTGGTTACTAATCACAATTGTCCACCATAACGATGTTAGAAATAAAATAGTAAAGTATACATAATTCATCTATCTATCTGAGTAGATTCCATGTTTCATTGGTTACTAATAAAGAAATGGTGGTCGCCACACAGTGCAGGATACTCCCACCTAGTGTGGACGTAAGCCGAGGCTATTCTCATTATTTGAACTGATGACTTCCGAGTCACAAGCCAAACAACTTTATGCCGAGGCTCGCCCTCTTCATTGGTTATTAATGACAATTGCATTTATTATCTCTACAATCATAAAATGTGTATAGTAGTTACCCTTTTGTGTAACCATGAAGCAACGCCTGACAGGTCCAACTTCACTAAACGTTTCCTCAAGCTGATTTTAACACAAAATATGATTAAACAAAACATAGATAAGAAGAGGAATCAACGAATGAATGAATATGTAGAAACCTGAGTGTTGGAAAAGGAGTAAGGCAAGTTAGAGACGAAAATGGTTAAGTTGGAGTGTTCTTTCCCATTTTCCTTCGTTTTATTATTATTCTTTCCCATAACTGCTGAATACGGCGGCGGCACAAGTGAAGTGGGCGACGGTGGAAGCAGTTCTCCGTCGGCTACAAAACCTATTAGCTGTTTCTGAATTCCGAGTCTCCACTCTCCAGGGTTTAACCTGAATTTATTTTTTAATATATTTTTTTCAAGGTAATTTTTAATTTCTTTGTTTTTTAAGTTTTTTTAATCATTACCCTAACAAATAAAAATATGTAAGGTGAATATTGAGAAAATATTCTTAAAATTTAAATGCACCACTTTTGTATTGACTTCAAACTTTTAATTTTCTCATCATGGGGTAAGAAATCTATTTTTAAAATGAGTGTAATATTTATATATTATCAGTATAAAAATTTACATAGTCAATACATTATTTATTATTCATTTTTATTTGTAGTATTTTGTTTGAAGATGCAATAATGATAAAATACAAATAGTAAATGATGCAATGACAATAAATAAAATTCATACCGTTAGTGTATACATTTTTTCTCTCTTTTAAAATATGTTTAAATAGATACATTTTTAATATAGCTTAACTAGATACATTTTTAATAATTTTTAAAAATATCTTAAATTTTTCTCATTCATGTAAACATCATTTAACAGTCAAATAAAATGATTTAATAGCATGAGAGAGTGCAATATTTCTCTACAAATCTATTACCTATGTAACAAAAAAGTTCCCTCATGACATATGTCAATCTTTCAAGCCCTCATCACATGTGTCAACCTCTCATCAAAACTAAAGATCTCTCATGACATGTGTCAATCTTTCAATCAAAACTTTCCCTCTAAAACATGTCAATTTTCCAATTTTGTTAATTGTACAATTTAATTCTAATGATTAAGGGACTCATTTGTTTTTTATTATATAAAGAAATTATATCTCACAATAAAGGGAATTGAATCCTTTTTCACATGTGAATTACTTATCCACCATTATCATTTCATATCTCCATATTCTTCTCCCCCTTTCATTTCATATTTTTCTCTTCTTCTCTCACATGTATACAATTCAATGTTTCATTCGTCAATCTTCATTTCGTTAAACTTAATATGATGGCTTCTGTATCCCGATACTAAATCTTCATCATTGTAGATTTGTTCTTGTTTTATAAATATGTTGTTTAAAGTGTACTTTTATTGATTTTTTCATTCATTATGCATTTTTATTGATTTTTTCATTCATTTGTTTACTTTTAGATATGTTCTTATTTTCTAGATATTTTAATTGATTTTTTGTTTATTATGTATGTGTATTCTCTCTTCTTCTTTCACATGTCTACAATCCAATGTTTCATTCGTCAATCTTCATTTTGTTAAACTTAATATGATGACTTCTCTATTCCGATATTAAATCTTCATCATTGTAGATTTGTTCTTATTTTATAAATATGTTGTTTAAAGTGTATTTTTATTGATTTTTTCATTCATTATGCATTTTTATTGATTTTTTCATTCATTTGTTTACTTTTAGATATGTTCTTATTTTCTAGATATTTTAATTAATTTTTTACTTATTATGTATGTGTATTCTTTATTTTTCTTTGATTTGTTTATATTGTATATATGGTACGTTTGATTTCATTATTTTGTAGATTTATTCTTCCAATAATCATCTTCCTTAGTGTATGATTTACAAGATTTACAAGGATTTCATCCTTAACAATGACCAAACCCTCAATAACTATGTTATGTATCCGATCGCCATTTATATATATACACATATTTAGTTACAAGTTACAATATTGTATTTGTTTGTATGTTGTTATGAATTTATTTATCTTCTCATCTTATCTCTTCATTTTCAGTTTGACTATCCCTTAAAGCATATCTACATGTTAGTGTTATGTCTATGTGTCCATATCTTACTAAAATCTTCAATTTTATTCTCTTTTGCACAACAAATGAATTTGTTTATTTTTTCTCACATGATATTTGTTAAAATATTTTTTCATGTGTGGTTATTTTACTAAAGCAGGAAATACAAATTGGCCATATTCTTTGTTTCGACATTTATAGAAAAAAAATCTCACATCCTATAATACAACGATTAGAGGTTATATTCATTATATGAGTGTAGAATAATAGTTCTTTAATTTTATTATGTGTTTGTTCTTTTTCAATCGAAGTTATTTTTTTTCAATATCTGAATGTGTCAACCTTATATTACTAAGAATAATTTTTATTTTTTTTTATTCCATCATAAATATCATAAATAATTTGACATGTTTAATTGTTGAATATGTATATTTTATCTAATTAATCATAGTAAATGTTATCATCATATCAGTCATAATCACCAAAGACAATTTAATTTCATTTATATTATACTATATAAGTAATAAATTTATGGAATATTAATATTTAATTCCATTTATATTCTGTTTTGTTTGAATTTATGGATGAGTTACAAAAATATAATATAAATTTGCATAACTATAGTTAATAAATTTGTGGAATGCTAATTGATTAACAATTACTCATTAATATCTTTGAATGTATTAACTGAGTAATATTAATTGGTAGTTACACTTTAAAAACTAAAATTATTAGGCATGATTGTCTTTGAATGTATTTTGCTCTATTATCTAAAAACTAAATAATTGTCCTCCACAATTATTTTTGTTATTTGATTTTTTATTGTGTTATTTGGAGGACAAATATTTAGTTTTTAGATAATAGAGAAAAATACATTCAAAGACAATCATGTCTAATAATTTAAGTTTCTAAAGTGTAACTACCAATTAATATTACTCAATTCATACATTCAAAGACACTAATGAGTAATTATTTCTCAATTAGTATTCATAATGAGCATTGCTTAAAATTAGCGAATCATAAATAATTTAATCAAAATATAAATCAAATCAATTAATTATCATAATAAAATGAAATTTCTTTAATATTTTCATTATTACATCATATTAAAGAGAAATTCAATCAGTAAACACAATAAAAAATCAAATAACAAAATAATTGTGAAGGACAATTATTTAGTTTTTAGATAATAGAGCAAATTATATTCAAAGACAATCATGCCTAATAATTTGAGTTTTTAAAGTGTAACTACCAATTAATATTACTCAATTAATACATTCAAATATATTAATGAGTAATTATTAATCAATTAGTATTTCATAAATTTATTAGCTATAATTATGCAAATTTATATTATATTTTTGTAACTCATCCATAAATTCAAACAAAACAGAATATAAATGGAATTAAATATTAATATTCCATAAATTTATTACTTATATAGTAGAATATAAATGAAATTAAATTGTCTTTGGTGATTATGACTGATATGATGATCTCATTTACTATGATTAATTAGATAAAATATACATATTCAACAATTAAACATGCCAAATTATTTAGAGTAAATTACACTGACATCCCCTGAGTTTTAGTGAAATTACACAAATCACCCATCACTTTTCTACACCTATACAAACCTCCCATATTTTTAAACTTTCATTACATTGACCACCCCTGCATAAGAAATAAGTGTAATCTTTTAAACAAAAAATATGATAAATGCAATTAACTTAAACAAAACATGATATATTGTGTAGACAAGTCTAAATAATATACAAATCAATGTATCTTTATTATTTTTTGTTACAAAATGCATCAACAATTCTAAAAAAATATTGTTTAAATCGCTCTTATAATATAGAGTAACAAACCAAAAATAATAAAGAAATATTGACTCATATATTATTTGGACGTGTATCCACAATATATCATGTTTTGTTTAACTTAATTGCATTTATCACATTTTTTGTTTAAAAGATTACACTTATTTCTTATGCACGGGTGGTCAATGTAATGGAAGTTTAAAAATATGGGAGGTTTGTGTAGGTGTAGAAAAGTGAGGGGCGGTTTGTGTAATTTCACTAAAACTCAGGGGATGTCAGTGTAATTTACTCAATTATTTATGATGAGAATAAAAAAAATTAAAGATTATTCTTACTAATATAAAGTTGACACAGTCAGATAGTGAAAAAAAATAACTTCGAATAAAGAAGAACAAACACATAATAAAATTAAAGAACTATTATTCTACACTCATATAATGAATATAACCTCTAATCGTTGTATTATAGGATGTGAGATTTTTTTTCTATAAATGTCGAAACAAAGAATATGACCAATTTGTATTTCCTGCTTTAGTAAAATAACCACACATGAAAAAATATTTTAACAAATATCATGTGAGAAAAAATAAACAAATTCATTTGTTGTGCAAAGGAGAATAAAATTGAAGATTTTAGTAAGATATGGACACATAGACATAACACTAACCTGTAGATATGCTTTAAGGGAGAGTCAAACTGCAAATGAAGAGATAAGACGATAAAAGCGAGATAAAATAAGAAAATAAATAAATTCATAACAACAAACAATTAAATACAATATTGTAACTTATAACTAAATATGTGTGTATATATATAAATGGAGATCAGGTACATAACATAGTTATTGAGAGTTTGGTCATTGTTAAGGATGAAATCTTTGTACATCATACACTAAGGAAGATGATTATTGGAAAAACAAATCTACAAAATAATGAAATCAATCGTACCATATATACAATATAAACAAATCAAAGAAAAAAATAAGAATACACATACATAATAAACAAAAAATCAATTAAAATATCTATTAAATAAGAACATATCTAAAAATAAGAACATATCTAAAAGTAAATAAATGAATGAAAAAATCAATAAAAATGCATTTTAAAAAACATATTTACAAATGAAGAACAAATCTACAATGATGAAGATTGAGTAGCGGGATATAGAAGTCATCATATTAGGTTAATGAATGAAAAAATCAATAAAAATACACTTTAAACAACATATTTATAAAATAAGAACAAACCTACAATGATGAAGATTTAGTAGCGGGATACATAAGCCATCATATTAAGTTTAAACGAAATAAAGATTGACGAATGAAACATTGGATTGTAGACATGTGAGAGAAGAAGAGAGAAATATGAAATGAACTAGTAAGTTACCCGTGCATTTGCACGGAGCAGTAATTTTTTGGCACATGGTTAAGAACAAACATATTATCCGTGTATTCGTATGTTTAATAACACATATATTATTCGTGTATTCGTTTGGTTAGTAACACATATTATCCGTGCATTCTAATGGTTAATAACACACATGTTACCCATGCATTCTAATAGTTAAGAACACACATGTTATTCGTGCATTCATTCATATGGTTAAGAAAAAATATGTTACTTGTGCATTCATATGGTTAAGAACACACATGTTACTCGTACATTCGTGTGATTAAGAACATACATGTTAAATGTACATTATAATGATTAAGAAACACACATGTTACCTGTGTATTCACATGGTTAAGAACATTCATCTTACTTGTGCATTCATATGGTTAAACAATCACATGTTACTCGAGTATTCTCATGAGACATTGATTTGGGCGAATATTTAGAAGCACATAAATATGAATATTATTAAATGTATATTAGTAATATTGTGTAATAATTTGATAAAATAAAGCGAAATATATAGAAACACAAAAATTGTGAAATTTTTTGGCACATGGTTAAGAACAAACATGTTATCCGTGTATTTGTATGTTTAATAACACATATGTTATCCGTGTATTCGTTTGGTTAATAACACATATTACTCGTGCATTCTAATGGTTAATAACACACATGTTACTCTGCATTCTAATAGTTAAGAACACATGTTATTTGTACATTCATTCATATGGTTAAGAAAAAATATGTTACTTGTGCATTCATGAGTTTCATAATTATTGTTACAAAGTATCAAAATATATAAACTAATATTGTTATATCTGCAATGTTAATAACGAAGGTAAGAAACAAAATAAAATAAAATCAGTATATTCAATGGTCTACAATTGTCTATATTTAAATATTTCATGTATTTTGGATTCCCAAAGAGGGTTTGCTATAAATTAGCTTGTTATTTCTTTTTGTATAACAACAAAATAAATAAATCTATGAAAAATAAACAAAAAAATTAATGAAAATGAGAACTGGTCTATAAAATAAGAACAAATCTACAAAATAAACACACGTCAATAAAAAATGCACTTTAAAGAATATTTTTATTTGTCATTTAATTTTATATTGATTCTTTTATTTTGAAAATATATTTTCTATCTCAACCAATTATAAGTTATGAAAATATATTTCCTCTGTCAACCAATTGTAAGTTATAAAACATTATAATATATTTGTATTTGATTTAATATATTTGTTCCTTAAAAATGTAACTCCTATACATGTATTTTATTTAAGATTTTATATATATAGGCAGCTACTCAATGAGAATAATTCTCATATAAAAATTGTGAAATAGTAAATCTAATCTATTAACCAATCATGTAAAATGAAATCTTATGTTTAAGAAGAATGAATGAGATGAGAGACTTTCGGCAATTTGAGATACAAATGATAAGAACGAGGACAGAACAGTTAAGAAGAATCAATGAAATCAGATTATGCTCATAAATATGACATTAATGTTGCCTTATCATTACACAATTATTATCAAAATTATTTTAAGTTTTAACTGAAATATAATCATAGCATTTAAGTCTTTAATCAATTAAAATTATTATCAATTATAAGACAACAAATGACAAACATAAGATTAAATTATGGAATAAAAGAGTGCACTTGTTACCGGTGCATTTGCATAGTTAAAAATGTAAGTGAACATATCTACAGAGTTAAGTGAGAAAAATAAACAAAACGATCTCAATTATTTTTCACTGTTCCAAATTTTAACTCATATATTAATCATCACTTGCAACTTTCTTAGAATCAAATTGAGTTATTGTGCATTTATTCACATTTAAATTGCAATGAATAAAGTCGAATTTTACTAATAAATATTACCTTAATAATCATGCATCATTACACAATTATTAACAAAATTATTTCAAATTTTAACTGAAAGATAATCATATCAAATTATTATTATTATTACAATAAGAAGACAAATGGAAAGCAGAAGATTAAATTATGAGATAAAACACAGTGAATGAATAAGGAAGGGAATGAACTAATGTAAAGTCACATTTCTATTATTCAATACAAAATGATCCTAATTATTATTTTTTTGTTACAAATTTTAAATGATGCATTAATCTCCACTTATAAATTTTTTAGAATCAAATCGTTATTATCCATTTATTCACATTTAAATTGCAATGAATGAAATCAATTTTTGCTCATAAATATTACATTAATGCTCAATATCGTTACATAATTATTATCAAAATTATTTTGAATATTAACTGAAATATAATCATTTTAACTAAAAGATAACAATATCATTCAAGTTCATAATCAATTGAATTATTATCATTAAATTATGTAATGAAACACAATGAATGAATAAGAAAGGGAATGAACGGATATAAAACCACATTCGTATTGTTTAACACAAAATGATCCTAATTAATTTTTTTATTTGTTCCAAATCTTCCATGATGCATTAATTCTCACTTGCAAATTTTTTAGAATCAAATTTATTTATTGTCCATTTATTCATATTTAAATTACAATGAAAGAAATCAAATTTTGCTCATAAATATTACATTAATATCAATATATTGTTACACACTTATTATCAAAATTATTTCAAATATTAAGTTAAATATAATCATAGCATTTAAGTTCATAATCAATCAAATTATTATCAATATTACTACAAGACGACAAATGACAAACGCAATATTAAATTTTGGAATGAAATAGAATGAATGAATAAGAAAGTGAGAGAACAAATAGGAAGCAACATTCCTATTGGTGAATGAGGGTGAAATTTGATGAATCATAACCTGAGTTTTCATTATATTTATCTATTTGTATAATGAAGAATGAAAGATTGTGTGATGAAGAATGAAAGAATGAATCATAACATAAGTAACATAATTCATGTTGTACAACAAAATAGATGAACCACAATGTAAAACAAAAATAAAAAAACATAGAATCAATATTATGCTACTTTTGCTCAAGATTAGGTAGCAAAATGGCATTTTAACAATTTTTTTAGAAAATTAAGGAGAAATGATGAAAATACCAAAGTGTGAGAGATTATTTACTTTTTTCTTCCTCTTTACGATCTCGTCACTATTCATGTCATTTTCAACATTACAATAATGATTATTTTGAATAAAAAATTCTATAACCAAATAAAGAAACAACAAAGAGATATAGAAAAACTAACCTGCAATGATGCTTCAAGGGTGAACAAATAATAAGAGACACCAGATCAAATAGAATTATCATTGATGCCTTTGTCATTAGAGACATCACACTCCTCTAGTTATCCAACAATAATAACATATCTACAAAATAACAAAAAAAGATTTTAATACAAACATCTTCAAAGAAAGAAATCAATGAATAGATCTACATGCATAAAATCATTTTAAAATAAGAAATTTTGAAATGGAAGAATGATATAAACCAAGAAGAGAGAAAAAATGGTTGAAGAAAAATAGAGTAATGAAATGAATGAGGGAAAGAGAGATGAGGTTCTCTAATTAGTAATAAAATGAGAGAGAGAAAATATGGAAGAAAGAAGAAGAATAAATGATAAAGAGATGTATCAAGAGATAATAACAAATGTTATGATGTGGTGGGGTGTATTGGAGGTTGTAGAATTCTTTGAGTGAAAATTTTTTTGTTGTGAGTGTGACATGTGACAATTCAAGGAGGTGATGACACATGTATGTGAGGGAGATTTTTTTGTTAAATAGTAAATAGATATAAGGGGAAGAAGAATATGGAGATATGAAATGATAACGGTGGAGAAGTAATTCACATGTGAAAATGGATTCAATCTCCTTTATTGTGAGATGTAATTTCTTCATAGAATAAAAAACAAATGGACCCATTAATCATTAGAATTAAATTGTACAATGAACAAAAAGGGAAGATTGACAATTTTGGAGGGAAAGTTTTGATTGAGAGATTGACACATGTCATGGGGACATTTAGTTTTGATGAGAGATTGACACATGTATGAGGGCTTGAGAGATTGACACATGTCATGATGGACCTTTTTTTGTTATATAGGTAATAATAGATAGATAAAAAGAAGTTGGAATCAAATGATATGTTATTATTATAGTTTGAGTCTTTGAGAATATGAGATCGAAAATAAGGACATAATAATATGAAATGGAAAATAAGGACATAATTGGAAAATGAAAGAGCCTTTAAATTTCTAGTTTATTATTCATCCGACCCTAAAATGTAGTTAGGGTTAATTTTTTACCTTGAGGTGAGAAAAAAGAATAAGGTGAGCCCTACATAAAAATCTCGAGGAAAGTTTACCGTATTTTTTGACTTTTTTTTATCTTACTACTTTGGTATGCCGTATTAAATATTTTGGGATAGTGTACTTTTTGAAAAGAAATAGTTCCTTACACATAGACGTGAGGAAACCCTCAATAATACAAAAATAATATTTTATCTTTGACTATAATATTTATACCCTTTATCATTTACCATTTATTTAGATTATTTCTCTAATTATCTCTTTCATTTGGATTACATTTAAAGTACTCATAAAAGCAAAAGACTTTGGGCTTCCCAAGTCCATCAAACATCATCCCACCATCTATCTCACGTACAAATGTCACGTGTCTCTAATAATATTTCATTCTCTATTTTAGACCAATTAGAATGTTATTTTTTATTTTAAAAAAAATTCTTTTATTCATGTAACAATATGTGATTAGTTTGGGATAAAGAAATATAACACTATTAGAGACCTATGATCTTTGTCCCTACCTCACATGTACAAGTAAAATAATCAGGAAAGAAAAACAGTAATGACTTCTATTACCTATTTTACCTATATAACAAAAAAGAGGTCCTTCATGATATGTGTTAATCTCTCAATCAAAACTTTTCCTCCAAAACATGTTTAAGTTAATCATATGTACCTTTCAATATTGTATCTTCCATTTTGTACATTGTACATTTTAATTCTAATAATTAATAGGCTTATTTGTTTTTTATTCTATGAAGAAATTACATCTCACAATAAAGATAATTGAATCCCTTTTCACATGTGAATTACTTATCCCTCCATTATCATTTCACATCTTCATATTCTTCTCTCTCTTTCGTTTCATACTTCTCTCTTCTTTTCTCCCATGTCTACAATCCAATATTTAATTTGTCAATCTTCATTTTGTTTAAATCTAATATGATCACTTCTGTATCCCGCTACTCAATCTTCATCATTGTAGATTTGTTCTTATTTTAAAAATATGTTGTTTAAAGTGCATTTTTATTGATTTTTTCATTCATTAACCTAATATGATGGCTTTTATACTCAATCTTCATCATTGTAGATTTGTTCTTATTTTGTAAATATGTTGTTTAAAGTGCATTTTTATTGATTTTTTCATTCATTTGTTTATTTTTAGATATGTTCTTATTTCTAGATCTTTTAATTGATTTTTTGTTTATTATGTATGTATATTCTTATTTTTTTTCTTTGATTTTGTTGTTTAATATTTCATTGATTTTTTAATTTTGTATATGTGGTATGATTGATTTTATTATTTTGTAGATTTGTTCTTCCAATAATCATCTTCCTTAGTGTCTGATTTACAAGGATTTCATCCTTAACAATGACCAAATCATCAATAACTATGTTATGATCTCCATTTATATATATACATACACATTTAGTCAAAAGTTACAATATTGTATTTGTTTGTTCTTATGAATGTATTTGTCTTCTCATCTTATCTCACATTTATCATCTTATCTTTTCATTTGCAGTTTGACTCTCCCTTAAAGCATATCTACAGGTTAATGTTATGTTCTTATCTTACTAAAATCTTCAATTTTATTCTGCTTTGCATAACAAATGAATTTGATTATTTTTTTCTCACATGATATTTGTTAAAATATTTTTTCCTATGTCGTTATTTTTCTAAAGCATGAAATACGAATTGGCAATATTCTTTGTTTCAGCATTTGCATAAGAGAAACCTCATATCCTAGAATATAACGATTAGAGGTTACATTCATTATCTGAGTGTAGAAGAATAGTTCTTTAATTTTAATATGTGTTTGTCCTTTTTCATTCGAAGTTATTTTTTTACTATTTGAATGTGTCAACCTTACATTAGTAAGAATAATCTTTAATCTTTTTTATTCTAATCACAAATAATTTGGCATGTTTAATTGTTGAACATGTGTATTTTATCTGTTGGAGCAGAAGACCTATGGAGAAAATATAATAGAGAAAATGACACTAAGTGTTTAATGTGGTTCGGGAATTTGCCTACGTCCACAGCTGAAGAGCAACAAAGATTATTTCAATATGATAAAAGAGAACTACAAGTGTTTCACTCACTTCCCAAAACCAAAGTACACTCAATTTCACTCTCACNAGTCTTTTCATCATATTTTTCTTTTAGCCAATATTCAATAAATCTCCACATTGGCAAAAAGACTATCATAGTTATTCTCCTGCTACTCTTCTTCATGTTCACTAGAGATTCTGAATATTAATCAAGTCTAGACAATGACTGAATTTGGTGGTTGGAACTGGCTTTATCATCTTGTCCGCCAGATTATCTGAAGTGCATATTTTCTCCACTCTAACAACTCCTCTCTCCACT
>NC_032016.1:19127369-19127628 GCF_001865875.1 Lupinus angustifolius
AAAGCGTTCCAACACTTTCTCAATGTACTTCTTTCGTGACAGAAAGAGTGTCCCGTCTTTTCTATCTCTCTGAATCTCCATTCCCAGAATTTTCTTTCCAGCTCCTAAGTTCTTTATTTCAAACTCTTAGCTCAATTGAGCTTTCAAGTTTCTAATTTCTGACATGTTATTACCAGTGTTATGAAAACCGAGCCGGACATCAACCCGGAAGAGGTCTCGTACAAGTTCTAACCGGTTTGACCGGTTAGACCGTCCGGTT
>NC_032016.1:19127728-19128600 GCF_001865875.1 Lupinus angustifolius
ATCTATCATAGGTTGATAGTAAAATGAATTTGTACGATTAAATGGAATGCAACAATCATAAAAGAATCGAGCACCTGCCAAATCAGCCTTATGAATAGCATCTTTACCTGCAAAGCCCATTCTAATTGAGGGTTTAGCTCATTGAGTAGTTCTTGGGGCATAGAAATTGTTGATACTATTATTTGATCTTTTATTTGATGTTTCTGTTCCTTTACCCTTGGTTGTAGTTGGTATTGGTGGAATCGTATTTCCTTCACGTTGTACAACATTTTCCTCATATGGATCTTCTTCCCCTTGATTTTGATTAGTCCCTCTTTTTCTACTACCACTAACTTGATTCAAGTGTTCTCTTAGTCGATGCTTAACATCAAAAGGGACTGAAAGACAAGGTAGAACATCTCCTTTTTCTCCCGCAAGATGTTGTTTAATTCGATGTATTCCTCCGCCTTTGTAACATTTTGAGCAATACAAACATTTTATGGTTCTCTTTCCTTCCGCGTCTTGTAGTAATTGACAATGATCCCATGTTGGGTCTGATTTTGATCTAACAGACTGAGTACTAGGAGCTAATGCTTGAGTTGTATTTGGAGAACTTGCAGATGATGTCATATCTAAAATTAAATATAGACGCAAAGAATATAAGACGTTTAAAAAAATTAAGTACAACATCTAATTTGCATAAACTAAGAAACTAACAAAATAAACTATTAATTCGGTGCATTAGTAATTTTCAGTGCACTAATAGAACAATAAAATGACAAAACGTGACTACACTGTGCAGTGCGTAAACTAATAATTAGGCACTGTGCAGTGCATAAACTAATAATTAGGCACTGTGCAGTGTCATAAATTAATAAATAGGCACTGTGCCG
>NC_032016.1:19128700-19139195 GCF_001865875.1 Lupinus angustifolius
AACACATAAAGTAATAATTTAATCACATGATTCAATAAGTCTCACAAAGTGACAAAACCATAAACTAAAGTGTAATAGGAAATTCCCCTGGACAAATAAATCCCACAAAAGTACAAAACCATAAAAAAAACATACTTTGTGCAATTCACTACAATGAGAGACGTGAAGATAGAAGATAATGGAAGATAATGCTTTTTATTTAAGAGATGTTCTTCACTGCTTTGCTGTTGTAGACCGTGTGAGGGGTTTCTATTATCAGGGAATTGGGAATTAGGTTTTACTGTTTGAGACTTTTAGTTTTTAGGTTTTTCTATTTGCTTATTTTTAAAAATTTGTTTTAATTTTTCAGTAGTAATTGGCCCGCTCGTTTTAATATGACGGGTTGTTCTGGGTTAACCCGGCCCAACCCGGTTGGACCGGATTATTTACGGTCCAAAACGGCTCCAAATGGGAAACGACTTAATGGCCAAAACGTGACCGTTATGGTTGCCGGGCGACGGTTGGACCGGTCGGACCGTCCGGTCCGGTCCGGATCCAACAACACTGGTTATTACATGCGATCAACATGTCATCAACATATAAAAAAAAATATATGAATGACTTATTTGCATGCTTCTTGTAGTAGACGCAACTATCATGTTCACTTTTGGAATATCCATTTTCAAGCATAAAGGTGTCAAATCGTCGATACCATTGTCTGGAAGATTGCTTTATGCCATATAAAGATTTCTTCAGCAAGCAAACATGATCTTTCATCCCTTGAACTTCAAATCCTTCAGGTTGTCTCATGTAGATTTGTTCCTCCAACTCACCATGCAAGAATGCCGTTTTGACATCTAATTGCTCAAGTTCTAGATCAAAATGAGCTGCAATTACAAGTAGGATGCGAATAGAGCTATGTTTTACCACATGAAAGAAAACTTCATTGAAATCAATGCCTTCTCTTTGTGTAAAACCTTTGGCCACCAATCACGCCTTGAATCTTGCATCATCAACCCTAGGGATTCCTTCCTTCTTCTTAAAGACCCATTTGCATCCAACAATCTTTTGAGCCTTCGGCCGCTTCACAAGAACCCAAGTATGATTCTTGTGAAGAGACTTAATTTCCTCTGTCATGGCAAAAATCCATTTGGAAGCTTCTTTGTTGTTGGTAGCTTCTTCATATGACTGTGGTTCACAATTACTAATATCATCAACAACATTTAGAGCATATGATACCAGATCAACATAGCCATACTTTTCTGGAGGTTTTATATGTCTCTTTTGTATGTCCCTAGCCAACTGATAATATTGTAATTGGGAGATATCATTATCAGTACATGCATCATGGACTTCATCTTCTTGATCAAGTGTTTTTTCTTTTGTTGGATCCACCTCAAACTTCACCTTCTCCAAGATAGTAGGATCTTCATTTTCACTTGATGACTTTGTATGAGGCTTTAACATTTCAGCTTCATTAAAAATAACATCTCTACTAATAATGCACTTTCTTTTCTCTGGCCACCATAACTTATATCCTTTCACACCATCAGGATATCCAAGAAAATGCATTTCAATGTTCTTGCATCAAGTTTTCTTTCTTTGTTATGAGTATATACAGAACAACCAAATATCCTCAATTTTTCATAATTTGTCGGAATACCCGACCACATCTCTTCTGGAGTTTTGAAACCAATGGTCGTTGATGGACATCTGTTGATCAAGTAACAAGCTGTACTGACAATCCAGCATTTGACAACATACATCTTGTCCTTTCAAGTAAGGTTCTATTCATTCATTCTGCAAGTCCATTTTGTTGTGGAGTGTGTCTCACGGTATAATGTCTGACAATACCGTGATCCTTGCAAAAATTTCTGAATTCTCTACAGAATTCTAGACCATTGTCAGTTCTCAGTCTCTTGATCTTTCTTCCGGTTTGCTTTTCGATCAAGGTTTTCCGCTGTTTGAACTTGACAAATGCTTCACTTTTGTTTTTCAAAATGAAAATCCACATCTTCTTTGAATAATCGTCAATGAATGTTAACATGTATCTACTACCACCATGAGAAGGTACTTGGGAAGGACCTCACAAGTCAGAATGTACATAATCCAATGTGCCTCTTGTTCGATGAACTACAACATTGAATTTTATCCGACATTGTTTTCCGAAAACACAACGTTCACAAAAGTCTACCTTCCCGACTTGTTGATCGCATAGTAATCCTTGTTTGGCCAACTCGGCTAGACCTCTTTCACTGACATGACTCATTCTTATATGCTATAGTTTGGTGACATCAGAATCAGATGTTGAGGAGACAACAGCAACACCCGTGATTGTGTTTCCTTATAACATATAGAGACTATTCCTTTTTCTTTCCTTTCATTACAACCATAGCGCCTTTAGATATTCTTATAGCTCCACCTTCACCTTTGTAGCTATAACCTGTTGAATCCAGTGTTCCCAAGGAAATCAGATTTTTCTTCAATTCTGGAACATGCCTTACACCTGTCAATTTCCTTACGATTTTGTCGAACATCTTGATTCTAATTGTGCCGATGCCAATGACCTTGTAGGGAGCATTATTTCCTAAAAGGACATTTCCTCCATCTAAGGGTTGGTAAGTGTAAAACCAATCCTTAATGGGACACATGTGATATGAGCATCCAGAATCAAGTATCCATTCATCTTTTGACTCGTGCTCTGAAACTATTAGTGAAAGTGCAAAGTGTCAAGGATTGCATTAGCAATGTTTTGCCTATGTTTTGATGAAGACAATGAATTAGTTAAAGCTTGAAGATGTCTCAACAATCAATATGCTGAGGGCTCAAGTGGTGACTTATTAGACTTAGGTTATAATTCTTTATTATCTTTTTAGAAGTCTAAGATGCTTGTCGTAGATATTGAGTCTAGGTTAGGTAAACCTAGTTGTGAATCTCACAAGACTTAATAAAGTAGCTAATCCACTAAAATGAGATATCATCTAGTTTATTATATGTTCATGCATACCATACATGTTATATGTACATATTAGACATAATATAATTGCTAAAACATGTATAGGAGTTAAGCATAATACATGAGTAGTTTGCCTTTTGAATCATGTGTTTTAATATGTTGGTTAATCGATTAACGTGGGGACTTAATCAATTAACTCAATTGTTTTCTATTTTAATCATGTTACATTGGTTAATCGATTAACCACATGACTTAATCGATTAACGTGTCTATTTTCTGCTATTTCAACTGCATAACTGAAAAAACCGTTATTAGAGGCAAAATCTATTTTGTATAAATTCTGGAAAATTGCAGAAATGGCTAAGAGTGAAAAACACAGAGAAAAGAGAATTGATCATTGTTAGAAACTATTAGAGAGTGTTGAATTAGAAGAAATATTAGATCATGCTAAGGCTTTAGTTTTCATAATCATATTGCATGTTCTTTGAAAAGCTTTCTTGCATCATTCTTGTGTTTCTTGAAAAGAAAAAGAGATAGTTCTTTATGACTGCATAATTTTAGAAACCTCATGCATGTACATTCATATTAGACTAGGAAGTTGTGTGAGTTCGTGCTTAGGTTTTAGTCTTTGATCTTTATTGTAATATCCGAGTATTAAGTACTCATTCATAACTCAAAGCATTATAATTAAAGGATTGGGAAAATCCTAGCTGCGATTAGGTAAAGTGTTCTTCACAAAGAGCGATACCTTGGCTGGGGCCGAATCGCAGTAAGAAAGGTTTTCTTGGGAGGCGGTTTTGGGAAAGGTCAAACCATGGGTGATGAAGTTCTTTGGGTTCCAAGAAAGGAGCATTCGAGTCTTGTATTTGGAAGCATGTATATAACATACATTGTGTTCTATAGTGAAGAAGGAAAATCTCCCAGATCAGAGGGGAGGACTGGATGTAGTTTTGCAATGGATAGCAAAACGAACCAGGATAAAATCCTTGCGCAATATTTTCTTTCCCTTTCTCTTTTATATTTCAAGATGTTTTAATTCGAGTTCTATGTTCTTGTCATTCTTGCATAAAAATATATGCTGTATATATGCATGTGTGTTGGTTAATAACTATGCAAGTTGTTGTTCTGATCATTTTGTTTATGTTTTGGTTTAATCGATTAAACTCACTGGTTAATCGATTAACTGGCCATTTTTCAGCAAGTGTGTAAAAACCAAAAAGTGGAACTTGAGCTCTGCCACACCTATTCAACCCCCCTTCTAGGTGTATTATCATAGCCATTTGTGCATCTGCACTATCATAGCCATTTGCTATAGTTGCATCTCCATATTCATAATTTTTTTCCTTGCCTTTGCGCTATGGGCAATTCTTTCTTATATGCCCGTCCTTGTGACAGTGAAAGCATTTGTACTTTTTAGGTTTTGCTTTAGACTTGGACCTAGATTTTCCTCTTTCACCAAATTGATTTCGCTTCTCTGTTCTTCCTCTAGCAAACAGACTATCACCTGAGCCTTCAGATCTCGAATCTGATACTTTTTTCTTCAGTTCTTTCGAGTGCAACGCTGCCTTTACTTCATCCAAGGTCAGATCTTCTCGATCATACATCATGGTGTCAATGATGTGCTCGTAAGAACTTGAAAAGGAACATAGTAGAAGAATTGCTTGGTCTTCATCTTCAATTTTAACATCATTATTCTTTAGATCAAGAATAATTTTGTTAAATTCATCTAGATGAACTTTTATGGGCTTTCCTTCCTGCATTTGAAGAGTATATATATTTTTCTTCAAATACAACCTGTTGGTGAGTGACTTCGTCATCTACAAGCTTTCCAGCTTCAACCATAATAAAACAGTTGTTGTTTCATCTGACACTTCTCGTAGAACTTCATCTTCTAAGCACAACAAAATTGCACTATGTGCTTTTTTCAAGTTTTCATCCTTCTAGTCCTCGATCAGACTCTCTGGTAACTTGTTTCTACCTTCCAAGGCTTTGCCCAAGCCTTGATGAACTAGTAGAGCTTTCATCTTCAATCGCCAGAGTTTGAAATCAGTTTCTCCATTAAATTTCTCCAAATCAAATTTAGCACTCGTCATGATAACCGTATACCGGAACAATATCGTAATCCGTGAACATACACCAGGAAAGTTCCCAGGAAAGAGAGGTGAGTCTTAATAGACACGCTTAAATACCAGGTCTTTCCTAAGACAGAACTTTCCTAGACATGCACTTTCACACTATTATACCTTTTCAGTAACAAGAACAATTCTTTTATGGTGTGTAAGATCAGACAATGCTGCGAACATAGAGAATACTAAGAATTTTCTTTTAGATCGTACGGCTTAGCATGCAAGAGCTCTACGAGCTCTGGTACTAGTTTGTTCGAGCGGAAGACCCATATAGAAAATATAATAGAGAAAATGACACCGAGTATTTAATGTGGTTCGGAAATTTGCCTACGTCCACAGCTGAAGAGCAACAAAGATTATTTCACTATGATAAAAGAGAACTACAGGTGTTTCACTCACTTCCCAAAACCCAAGTACACCCAATTTCACTCTCACTCAAGTATTTCTCACACAATTATAACAAGAGAACAAGAAGAGAGAATATGCACTAAGCTAAGTATTTGGTGTGTCTTACGATGGCATGGAACACTCCTATTTATAGCCAAAGCTCTTGAAGATTATGTGGCCAAAGAGAAAAGAACATTAATGTTGGTTTCACGATAGCCACTTCTTTTTACTTGGCTAGAAATTCTCCCTTTCTACAAGATGATCTTTAGCCACTTCTTTTTTGCTTGGCTCAAGAAAATATTTTCGTCATCTTTTTCTTTTACCCCATATTCAATATCTAATTATACATAGTAAATGTGATCATCTTATCAGTCATAGCCACTGATGAGAATTTAATTTCATTTATATTCTACTCTATAACTAATAAATTTGTAAATTTTTAATATTTAATTCCATTTATATTCTATTTTGTTTGAATTTATGGACCATTTACAAAAATGTAATGTAAATTTTCATAATTATAATTAATAAATTTGTGGAATATTAACTGAGTAATATTTACTCATTAATGTCTTTGTATATATTAATTGAGTAATATTAATTGATAGTTACACTTTAGATACCGAAATGATTAGGCATGATTGTCTTTGAATGTATTTTGCTTTGTTATCTAAAAACTAAATAATTGTCCTCCACAATTAGTTTTGTTATTTGATTTTTATTGTGTTTTTGGATTAAATTTCTCTTTAATAGGATATAATAATCAAAATATTAAAGCAATTTCATTTGATTATGGTAATTAATTGATTTGATTTATATTTTAATTAAATTATTTATGATTCACTAATTTTAAGTAATGCTCATTATGGATATAAATTTACATAATTATAAATAATAAATTTGCAAAATATATTTATATTTAATTCCATTTATATTCTATTTTGTTTGAATATATAGATCAATTACAAAATTTGAATTTATGGATCAATTTATATTTATATGTAATTTGTCTTCATTCATTGAATTCCATAATATGCAAGATTAATTGAACATATTACTGTTAGGTAAGGATTCAACAGAATTCGTTTGGTCTTATTGGCTATAAATGTATATAGTTGATTTCCTATTATTAGTCATATAAATTATGAAATCATATATTCGCATATTCATTGTATTTATTTAGGTTCCTTAATATTCAGCCTACGAAATAGGAAATGCAATAATCATGTAATTATTAGTTGTAAATGTGAAAGATTCCCAATAAAGGATGATGTACTATATATATGAGGGAGGAATAAGAGAAAAAGGCATCAAGCCAATTTTGTGATATGGTATCACGAGTCCTTTAGAGGCAACAGTGAGTTTTAGTCCTTTAGTCTCTTCTGGTTCTTGGCCTTTTTTAGTCTCCTATGGTTCTTAGCTTCTTGGTTTCTTATTTCCTTGATTTTTCCATGGCCCTTGAGAATTTGTGTGCTCATTTTAATAGGAAAAACTATTTTGCATGGGAGTTTCAGTTTAAGATGTTCGTGAAAGGGAAAGGACTATGGGGTCATATTGATGGATCTTCTCCTGCACCCAATGCAATGGCTGAGTTAGCTGCGTGGACCACAAAGGATGCACATGTTATCACTTGGATTCTAGGCTCAATTGAGTCTCAAATGGTTAACAACCTGCGTTCATTTTCGACTGCTAAGGAGATGTGGGATTACTTGAAGCGCATCTACAATCAAAACAACATTGTTAAGCGCTTTCAATTGGAGCTAGACATCGCCAATTACAACCAAGATAATCTGTCCATCCAGGATTATTACTTAGGATTCCTTAACATTTGGGTTGAACACTCAGTCATTCTACATGTTGATTTTCCAAAGGATTTGATGGCTGCCATTCAAGAAGTTTATGAGGTCAGTAAGCGGGATTAGTTCCTCATGAAGCTCAGGCCAGATTTTGAAGTTACTTGTGCTGCTTTAATAAATAGGAATCCTTTGCCGCCTTTGGACGTGTGTGTTGGAGAATTACTTCGAGAAGAACAACGTCTTCTCACTAAAGGAGCCATGTCACATGATAGCAATGCTTTGGACTGTTGCCTATTCTGCTCAAGGAAGAGGTAAAGGCAGAGACATGAGACAAGTTCAATGTTATTCATGTAAGCAATTTGGACATATTGCTAAGCACTATTCCAAGAAATTTTGCAACTATTGTAAGCATCATAGTCATATCATTACCAAATGTCGGACAAGACCAAATCAGCGACGAGAGCAGGCCTTTACTGCTGTTCCTGGACAACTCTCCACACCAGCACCTTCTACAGTCCCTACTGTTGCTATTCCGACTCCTGAAATGGTGCAGCAAATTGGAATCTCAGCACTCTCTGCCTTAGGTATTCAGGGTAAGCCCAATCATAACTCTATCCCTTGGTTTGTTGATTATGGGCCCTCAAATCATATGACTGGTTCCCCAAACTATTTACACAATGTTCAATCCTACACGGGAACACAAACCATTCAAATCGCTGATGGTAAACCCTTTCAATTGCTATTGTGGGGGATGTTAATTCCTCTTTTCAGAATGTGTTTGTTTCTCCGGGACTTGTTTCCAATTTAATATAATTACAATGTGAATTTTTCTCGGGATGGTTGTCTTGTGCAGGATCAGGCGTCAGGGAAGGTGGTCACTAAAGGGCCTAAAGTGGGCAGATTATTTCCGTTACAGTTTACTCTTCCTAGTATTTCCTCTTTTGCGTGCACTAGTATTTCAAATAAATGTGAGGCATGACATAAAAAGTTGGGTCATCCAAATTCAGTTGTTTTGTCTCATTTACTTAAAACTGGTTTGTTGTGAAATGAAAATGTCATGTCTAGTGTATCCTTTGACTGTCCTATATGTAAGCTTGCTAAAAGAAAAATTCTACCTTTTTCCATCTAATGGTCAGCGAACTACACACTGATTTGATATTATTCATAGTGATGTTTGGGGCATATCTCCAGTGATATCTCATGCCAAGTACAAATATTTTGTGACCTATATTGATGACTACAGTCGATTTACATGGATATATTTTCTTCGTTCTAAATCTGAAGTTTTCTCAACATTCCAGAAATTTTTGGCATATGTTGAAAATCAGTTTAAAACATGTATTAAGACTTTGAGAACTGATTCAGGTGGCGAATATATTTCTAATGAATTTCAGGACTACATGCAGCAAAAAGGAATTGTTTCTCAGCGTTCATGTCCGTACACGCCTCAACAAAATGGCGTGGTTGAACGAAAAAATAGGCACTTGCTTGATATCACAAGAACTTTACTTCTTCAAGGCTCTGTTCCCCCTCAATTTTGGGTAGAAGCTTTGTCTACTGCTGTCTACTTGATTAATCATCTTCCTTCTCAGGTTATTGACTTTGATTCTGCATTCTTTCGTCTCTATAATATGCAGCCTACTTATGATAATCTTCACACCTTCGGTCGTGGTATGCTTTGTTCACTTACCATCTATTGAACGTCATAAACTTAGGGCACAATCTGTTAAGTGTACATTTATGGGTTATAGTAGCATTCACAAGGGGTTCAAGTGTTATGATGTTGCTGCCAATCGTAAACTGTCACTACTGATTTTTTGTGGGTGTGACGAGAAATATGCAATTAAATACAATGGAGTCGCCATAGATGTTTTTTAGAGGGAAAACATGAAAAACCAATTTTTGAAAATATAGTTGATTCACTCAAAAATAGAAATTGAGTTTGGGAGTCGGTTATGGATGTGGAAGATATTAGGCACCTCATACCGCCCGTTGTAAAAACTGTACCTAGACCAGTTATGTGGATATTTATTCAAAACATTAATTTTACCCTCACATTATTAAACAAAATAAAGAGAGAGAAAATAATTTTTTTTATTTTTTTGTGGGCCTGACAGAGAAATAACTACTCCTACGTATCTCCAGGTGGAATAAAGAAATCAAGGATATGTAGTTCTTTCCGAAAATAGTTGACCTGTCGATATATTTTTATTTATTATTTTTTTATAATAGGATAAGATAACGCGACATGGCACTAGTCTCACAGTGCACTACTTCTCCTTGATTTAGTTAAATTATTTTGAACCTTTAGAGTAACACGACAGGGCACAAGTCCCATAATGCACTACCCTTTATTGGTTTAATTAAGTTATTTCGAAAGTGCCAATTTAGAGTAACGCGACAGAGCACAAGTCCCATAGTGCACTACCCTTTATTGGTTTAATTTTGAAAATTGCAATTTAAGGTGACGCGACAGGGCACAAGTCCCATAATGCATTACCCTTTATTGGTTTAATTTTGAAAATGTCAATTTAAGGTGACGCGACAGGACACAAGTCCCATAGTGCATTACCTCTTATTGATTTAGTTATGAAAATGTCTGTTGAAAGCGTTATTCAGTGTTTTTATTTTAGTTGGGAGTTTTCTTCTCTCAACAAATCGTCCTGACAACAGTGTCAATTTGTTGAAAGATTAAAACTCTCATTTTCGTTATGTTCCCTTTGTAAGTAAGAGAACTCGGTTTTATTCTTTGTTCGCCATCTCAGCTTTATTGAAATAAATTCCAACGCCGATATAATGGTTTCAAGAATATTCCAGTTACGACTTACTTTCTTAATAATCATGTAAATAAGTCATTCGTTCTTTGCCCCATCTCGGCTTTGTTAGAATAAATTCTAACGCCGGTATAATGGTATCGAAGCAATTACCTATTACATAATTATTAAGTACCTTTGAATATCATCTCGATTTTGTGGAATAAATTTCAACATCAGTTTAATGGTATTCTAATATATAAAAGTAATGAATAGTTAGTTGTTAGATACAAATAAATAAATAAAGGACAAAAGAATAATAAATTTAGTAATCTTTTATTTATTTACTCCCTTTCGGGTTCATTTTATTAACAAACCAAATTTCTTCCTTAAGGAAGGTTGGTATTAAAGAATAAATAAAATGCAAAAATTAAATAACAATAAATAAAGGTTAGTAAGTTAGCTTCATCACTTTTGTATATTAAAAGGTGTTTTCAA
>NC_032016.1:19139295-19140098 GCF_001865875.1 Lupinus angustifolius
CTAAATATTCACAAATTCTTGAGGAGATAAAATCTTTTTGAATAAGGAAAATATATTTCTCATCTTCTTTTGAGTTTGAACTACTTAGACAAGTTCTTATGTTTTACTTTGGTGAACCCCAAATACCAAGGTCTGAAATCCTCCTTTTAGTGTATGTCCTAAAATGGTAGAATCATAAACACTTATATTCATCACTTAAATGAGTCTAAAAGAGATTAGGCTGTCACACCCTAACCATTGGTGACTGTGGGTGATGAATGTAAGATCTTAAGAAAAGCATGCTTAACTTGGCAAATAAACTAAGTAGTACAAATACTCCAAAGTTTATTTGTTAAGTATTCGAGACAAATAGTTTTGATTTGAAATCATTTTTTAGGTGATCAATCTAAAAAGAACATTAAGTTCTTCTCAAACAAATAATATTAACCAAAGCACCAACTTGAATGATTAAAATCCAAACTTTTGTAAATTAAGAAGAAGTTGAAAATACATAACATTGTTCAAAAGAAAATGTTTAGGAGCATGAGTTATCCATCCAATGATTGGATACTTTTGAGTTCTAAATGAGAGTACAAAATTGATTTTTGCATCTCATTTGCTTTCTCCTTTTCTCCTCTTGAATTCTAAACTACAAATTACAAAACTTACTTGAAAATGAAAACTCTAAGCTAAGAAAGAATTCCTAAATGAGAGAATTCTGGCCTTCAAGTATTTTTGAGTGAATTTTATGAAGAAATGGTGTATTGCAATATATTTTGCTCGAAGGAAATGGCCTCTATTTATAGGCTCCACTCCAGACCGCT
>NC_032016.1:19140198-19142313 GCF_001865875.1 Lupinus angustifolius
CTTCTGAAAAGCCTATGGTGGGCTACTTGAGGTGAGGTCATGGATGACTTCATGGTTTGCTTGATGGTTAAGTCAAGTCTGGTAAGCACCGCCCATCGCACCTGCTTCAACGCTAAGCTGCTTGTTCAGCAGCTTCTGACCATGTTGACTGGGACGTGACTTGGTGCTTGCTGATCTGGCCAGGAGTCTAGTTCTCCGCTGAGCAGCTTGGTTAGACCGTTGAGCAGCTTGTTCAGCAGCTTGGTCTTTGTGCCAGGCTCGTGTCTGACAGTGTCAAGCATATTTCTGATCGTACTAGGCCTAGTCTGGTGCTAGGCTGAGCGGCTAAGCCAGTCCACTTAGCTGCCTGGTTGAGCAGTTTGGTCCAGGTCAGGCAGGTGGCAAGGTCAGCTCAGCGAGGCTTGTTCCACGCTCAGCTGCCTGGTTGAGCACCTTGATTTTCTTGACTTTTGTTGCTTTTTGACCATGAATCTTTTCTCTTCTTTTCTTCATTTTATTTCCTACAAAATACATAAAAAGGCAATACAAACACAAATATACCAAATTGTGATATTTTACACAAAAAATATTGTTTTAAGTTAGTTTTTCTCAATTATGCTTAAGATAAGTGCCATAAAAGTGTATGATTTTTGGGTATGTTTGGCACTTATCAATGTCAATTTAAGGTAACGCGACAAGGTACAAGTCCCATAGTGCACTACCTCTTATTGATTTAGTTATGAAAATGTCAATTTAAGGTAACGCGACAGGGCACAAGTCCAATAGTGCATTACCTCTTATTGGTTTAATTAAGAAAATGTCAATGTAAGGTAACACGACGGGGCACAAGTCCCAGAGTGCATTACCTCTTATTGATTTAGTTGTGAAAATGTCAATTTAAGGTAACGCGACAGGGCACAAGTCTCATAGTGCATTACCTCTTATTGATTTAATTTAGTTATTTTATATTGCATTTACATATACGCCAAAACATATTAATAATTTATAAAAGAGAAAAATAAAACAAATAAATCAAATAATTAAATTAAAAAAACAGAAATAATAATATAATAAATAAATGAATAAAAAAACAAATTTTAATAATAATAAAAAAGTGAAACAAAAAAATAACATACGCAAAACGCAAAACATACATAAATAAATAAAAAACAGAATAAAAAAATTAATTAAATAAAAAAACGAAATAAAAAAAACATAATAAAAATAATGATTAAATAAAAAAACGAAAATAAAAATAAATAAAAAAACGAAAATAAAACAAAAAAACTATATAGTAAACTAAGGAATTAGGAATTGAAATTGAGGGTTTTAGGGTTAGATTAGGGTTTCTGGTTGGGCTAGGGACAAAGCCCAGTTGCCACAAGGTTTAAAATTCAAAATTTCCCCCATTTTTTTGTTTTGAAATAATTCAACCCGGTCAAAATTGGGTATTTACATATACGCCCATCAAGGAATGTGATTTTCTTTGATGATCAATATTTTTTTTCCTGGTCAAACACCTACATCAATTTGGGAATTTTTAGGGTGAAAATAATTTGGGGTTTAGGGTTGAAATGAATTGGGGGATCTATGGTGAAATTAAATTAGGGATTTAGGGTGAAATTAAATTGGGGGTTTAGGGTAAAATCGATTTGGGGGTTTAGGGTTACGTTAATTTTGGGATTGGTGGTAGGAATAGAGGGGGTGGCGGCTGCCGCCACTTGGCAGCCAGCCACGGCGGCGCCACCACCGCTCGTTTAGGGCGGCGACGGTGTAGCCAGCCGCGAGGACCGCCGCTGGACAGGGCGGTCCAGCCCTCTATGGGCGCGGCTGGGACAGTTAGCCCTCCATGGCTGCTGGTCGGTCCCTTCTTTACCACGGTGGGGCTGCGACAGTGGCTTTAGGCGGAGCCGGTACCGCCCAGCCCCTTTTTCACAGCTGCAAACAGAAAAAAAATACAACAACAAACACCAAATATATACAATCCTAGTAGAGGCAGTAGAGAAGAAATACAAACAAAAAAATGAATGTATCTAGAAGAGAACTTGGATGTAGTGATGATTAGGTGAGAGTTTTCTACTTCTCTATCCTCCTATCCTCTCTTCTTCTTCTCTTCTTTATCTTTTCTCTTTTTTT
>NC_032016.1:19142413-19145907 GCF_001865875.1 Lupinus angustifolius
TTTTTTGTTTTGAAATAATTCAACCCGGTCAAAATTGGGTATTTACATATACGCCCATCAAGGAATGTGATTTTCTTTGATGATCAATATTTTTTTTCCTGGTCAAACACCTACCTCGCTTGTTTTGGCTACTCTTCCTAACTTTGATGAGGTGCCTCGTGCTATCGAGCGCTTTACACCAGGGATTGTTTATGTCAGACGTCAACCCACTTTGCCACATCTCGACGCTGACCCCTCTCCTCAGGATGTTGACATATCTCCTGATCCTACACCACTTCGAAAGTCAACTCGCATTTCTCATCCTCTGGACAGGTACAAGTTTTCTCATACTTCTCTTAATGTGTCTTTATCTACCATCTCTGTCCCAACGTGTTATTTGCAAGCTGTTAAGGATGTGTGTTGGGTAAAAGCCATGCAAGATGAGTTGCAGGCACTTCAGGAGAGTTATACTTGGGATATTGTTCCATCCCCACCAGGTGTTAAACCCATTGGCTGCAAATGGATATATTCTGTGAAGCTTAATTCTAATGGCTCTTTCAATCGTTACAAGGCTCGATTGGTTGCTTTAGGTAACAAACATGAATTTGGTGTGGATTATGATGAAACATTTGCACCAGTGGTTAAAATGACCACCATAAGAACTGTTCTTAGTATAGCTGCCTTCAATGGATGGTCCTTCCATCAAATGGATGTGAAGAATGTATTTCTTCATGGTGACTTGACATAATATATTTATATGACTCCGCCTCCAGGCTTAGTGTCCTCTTCTGAAGACGTATGCAAGTTGAACCGTTCACTATATGGCCTCAAACAGGCTCCTCGGGCATGGTATAAGAAGTTTCGGTCTACTCTACAAGGCTTCTCTTTTCTTCAGAGCCAATATGATTCATCTTTATTTATTCATAAAACACAAGTTGGTATTGTTCTTCTACTTATTTATGTTGATGACATGGTCATCACTGGCTCTGATGATGTTTCCATACAACACCTCAAACGCCAGCTCCAAGCTTCGTTTTAGATGAAGGATCTAGGTTGCCTACACTACTTTTTGGGCCTCGGGGTTCATTCTAACTCCAAGGGTGTTTTACTTCACCGGCATAAATATACAGAGGATTTAATTTCTTTGGCTGATCTTCAAATGGCTAATCTTGTTGACACTCCTTTGGAAGTCAATGTCAAGTATCACCGTGATGAGGGTGACATTCTACCTAATCCTCTACTATATCGCCAATTAGTAAGCAGCCTAAATTACTTGACTATTACCCGTCTTGACATCTCCTTTGTAGTCCAGCAAGTTAGCCAATTTATGCATACACCTCGCCATCTTCATTCGTTACTTGAAAGGAACTTCTCATCGTGGGTTGTTTTTCCCAGCCGGATCCTCTCTTCAATTGTTTGGCTACAGTGATGCAGATTGAGCTGGTTGCCCAGATACTCGCCGATCCGTCACTGGCTGGTGCAATATTCACAACAGAAAACAATGCTCAAAGAACATACATCTCGATGTGCTCGCCTTCCAATGAGATGGTTATCTCAAGTCTCAACAATAGAAGATGATTCTTTCCATAAAACAACTTCATTAAGTATAAGAAATCATTTCTATTATCTTCCTTGTCTGAATCATAATCACCACATAAGACAATGGTTCTTCAGAAACATGCTTTTCACTGTGCTCGGTACAACTCACCTCCAAGTCTATGACACAACACTATGATATGCCAAACCAATAATTTGTTGTTTTACCAATATATGAGTTTTTCATTGTGTGCTTGACTGCAACTTTCAATAAGTCATCAACAAGTGAAGGATATTTTACAAAGTAAAAGAGCCAGTAGTTGCATTTTTCTATCTACAAGCCAATTTATTACAGTCTAAGTGATTCAAAAAGTCGTTGCAAATTTAGTGTTGTAATCTACAACATTTGATGTCAATTTTTCACATGTCGAGTATGGCGGACTAACACTTGATAATTTCCCCTCCAATATACTAATCAACTTGTTTAGCAGCTCACTGAACCGAATAAAATTAATAAAAATAAAATGTTTGAAGTCTCTTCAAGTATTGTGATTTTTCATTTTGCATGCCAAATCGTTCCAACACTTTCTCAATATACTTCTTTTGTGATAGAAAGAGCGTCCCTTCTTTTCTATCTCTCTGAATCTCCATTCCTAGAATTTTCCTTCCAGCTCCTAAGTCCTTCATTTCAAACTCTGAGCTCAATTGAGCTTTTAAGCTTTTTATTTCTGACATGTTCTTACATGCGATCAACATGTCATCAACATAAAGAAGGAGATAGATAAATGACTTATTTGCCAGCTTCTTGTAGTAGACACAACTATCATGCTCACTTCTACAATAGCCATTTTCGAGCATGAAGGTGTCAAACCGTCGATACCACTGTCTAGAAGATTGTTTTAAGCCATATAAGGATTTCTTCAGTAAGCAAACATGATCTTCCTTCCCTTGAACTTCAAATCCTTCAGGTTGTTTCATATAGATTTGTTCCTCCAACTCACCATGCAAGAATGCTGTTTTGACATCTAGTTGCTCAAGTTCCATATCAAATTGAGCTACAATGGCAAGTAGGATGCGAATAGAGCTATGTTTTACCACAGGGGAGAAAACTTCATTGAAATCAATTCCTTCTCTTTGTGTAAAACCTTTGGCCACTAATCGCGCTTTGAATCTTGCATCTTCAACTCCAGGAATTCCTTCCTTCTTCTTGAAGACCCATTTGCATCCAACAACCTTTTGAGACTTTGGTCGTTTCTCAAGAACCCAAGTATGATTCTTATGAAGAGACTCAATTTCTTCTCTGATGGCAGAAATCCATTTTTGAAGAGACTCAATTTCCTCTCTCATGGCAGAAATCCATTTGGAAGCTTCTTTATTGTTGATAGCTTCTTCATATGATTGTGGCTCACAATTGCTGATATCATCAGCAACATTTAGAGCATAAGACACCAGATCAGCATAACCATATTTCTCAGGAGGTTTTATATGTCTCCTTTGCCTATCCCTAGCCAACTGATAATGTTGCAATTGGGATACATCACTACTAGTAGATGCATCATGGACTTCTTGATCAAATGTATTTTCCTTTGTTGGCTCCACCTCAAACTCCACCTTCTCCGAGATACTAGGGTCTTTGTTTTCACTTGAAGACTCTTTATGAGGCTTTAGCATTTCAGCTTCATTAAAAGTAACATCCCTACTAATAATACATTTTCTTTTCTCTGGCCACCACAACTTATATCCTTTTACACCATCAGGATATCCAAGAAAAATGCATTTCAATGCTCTTGCATCAAGTTTTCCTTTTTTGTTATGAGCATATGCAGGGCAACCAAATATCCTAAAATTATCATAATTTGTAGGAACACCCGACCACATCTCTTCTGGAGTTTTAAAGTCAATAGTCGTTGATGGACATATGTTGATCAAGTAACAAGCTGTATTGACAACTTCCACCCAGAATTGTTTTGGCAATCTAG
>NC_032016.1:19146007-19146291 GCF_001865875.1 Lupinus angustifolius
ATTGTGTTTCCTTGTAACATATATAGGCTATTCTCTTTCTTTCCTTTCATTACAACCATAGTGCCTTTAGATATTCTTATAGCTCCACCTCCACCTTTGTAGCTATAACCTTTTGAATCTAGTGTTCCCAAGGAAATCAGATTTTTCTTCAATTCTGGAACATGCCTTACATCTGTCAACGTCCTTACGATTCCATCGAACATCTTGATTCTAATTGAGCTGATGCCAATGACCTTGCAGGGAGCATTGTTTCCCAAAAGGACCTTGCCCTCATCTAAGGGTTG
>NC_032016.1:19146391-19147048 GCF_001865875.1 Lupinus angustifolius
ATAGGATGTGGATGAGGATGAGGATAGGATGAGGACGAGGATGAGGAAGTGGACGAGGATAAGGAAGAGGATAGGATGAGGATGGGGATGTGGATGAGGATAGAATAAGGATTAGGATGAGGAAGAGGATGAGGATAAGGAGGAAGATACGATGAGGACGAGAATGAGAATTAGGATAGGATGAGGATGAGGACGAGGATAGGATGAGGAGTAGAATGAGGATGAGGATAGAATGAGGACGAGAATGAGGAGGAGGATAGGATGAGGAAGAGGACGAGGATGAGGATGAGGATAGGATGAGGACGAGGATGAGGATGAGGATATGATGAGGATGAGGATATGATGAGGATAAGATGAGGAGTAGAATGTGGATGAGGAGAAGGACAGGATGAGGAGGAGGATGAGGATGAGGAAGAGGATGAGGATGAGGATGAGGAAGAGGAACAGGATGAGGACGAGCTTAGGATGTGGATTAGGATGAGCATGAGGATGAGGATGAGGATGAGGATAGGAGGAGGATGAGACTGAGGATAGGATTAAGAGGAGGATGAGGATGAGGAGGAGGATTGGTTGAGGACGTGACTGAGGATGAGGATGAGGATAGGATGAGGATGAGAATGTGGAAGAGGATGAGGATGAGGATAGGATGAGGACGAG
>NC_032016.1:19147148-19147556 GCF_001865875.1 Lupinus angustifolius
ATGAGGATAGGATGAGGAGGAGGATGAGGAGGAGGATGAGGATGAGGAAGAGGAAAGGATGAGGACGAGAATGAGAATGAGGATAGGATAAGGATGAGGAAGAGGATAGGATGAGGACGAGAATGAGTATGAGGTTAGTATGAGGATGAGGATGAGGATAGGATGAGGACGAGAATGAGGATGACGATAGGATGAGGAGGAGGATGAGGATAGGATGAGGACGAGAATGAGGATCAGGATAGGATGTGCACGAGGATGGGGATAGGATGAGGATGAGAATGAGAATAGGATAGGGATGAGGAAGTGGATTAGGATGAGGATGATGATGAGGATAGGATGTGGATGAGGATAGGATGACGATAGGATGAGTATGAAGATGAGGAAGAGGATGAGGATGAGGATGAGGAT
>NC_032016.1:19147656-19256413 GCF_001865875.1 Lupinus angustifolius
AAGAGCTCTACGAGCTCTGATACCAGTTTGTTGATGCGGAAGACACATGGAGAAAATATAATAGAGAAAATGACACCGAGAAATTAATGTGGTTCAGCAATTTGCCTACGTCCACGGTTGAAGAGCAACAATGATATTATCACTATAATAAAAGAGAATTACAAGTTCACTCAAGTGTTTCACTCACTTCCCAAAACCCAAGTACACTCAATATCACTCTCACTCAAGCATATCTTAAACACTAAAATATTCCTCACAATATTAGAACAAGAGAAAAAGAGAGAATATGCACTAAGGCTAGAATATTGGTGTATTTTACAAAGCCTTGAGGATTGTATGGCCAAAAACAAAGATGTTTCACCACAACCTCTTCTTCTCATTGGCTACAAAAAAGTTACACTATAGTCACTCATTTTACTTGGCCACAAGAAGGTTTTATCGTAACCACTTCTTTTGCCATATCATTCTCTTTTTCTTTTAAGTCAATATTTAATATTTATTATAGAAGAAACTACCCTTATTGGGACCAAGGTCAATACTGTGCAACTCACCTTCATTTCCATTAAAAAATGGAGGCCAATTTACTTACCACCAATCCAAGTGTGATGCATACAATCATTTCTACTTTGTCATTACGAGGCACCATACGTTAGTAATGTCATCCAAATCAATAGTGTCACATTCATTACATAAAATGAGTCAGAGATTTTTACAGACTATAACATTAACAATTGTGCCTCAATGTAGTGAAATGATACAAAGGAAATGATTCTATGCATTCAGGATGGGGTAACTAAGCCTCAATGAAATGATGGATCAGTTGCAAAATGCTCTTCTTCTATCCCAGTAAGGGCCTAACGCTCCATGCAGTTTCTTTATGCTAAAAACGCATAGAAATGGATACTTCAAACCTTTTTTGCAATTAATTTTTATTCTGTTTGATGAGCTCTTGAAAGGCTTAATGACTACATTGGTGAGAATTATGTATGACGTGTTTTTTGGTGTAACGGGAGTTTTTCGGACAACACTTGAAGATTAATAATTTTCGAGACGTAGAGATTACCGAAGTAAATTTTGTCTCTACGAACAAAGTCTTTTGTTGATAGAACTAAAATCTATTTCGGTAATCTCCATGCCTCGAAAGAGATTACTCTACAGTTGTAAGTTAGAGAACACTCTTGGTCTTACCATACAAGAAAAGCTACAAGCAAAATAAGTTATTGGGTTGAAACATCCAAATATCATAAATTTGGAGGTTGGGCACATTGAAAAGCATGTGGTTGAGCAAGAAGATAAAGCTCAAACATTTCTTCCACTTAATGAAGTTTTATTGTAAAACAAGTGTGTTGTGTTGCCTAAACAACCTACACAAGTAATCACCAAATCGGGCACAAATCCTTTTGGATTTGCTTCATATTTGGGTAAATGCTTGACATGATTTTGAGAATATTTGTGCAAATATTTCTTTCACAAGTTAAATGTCCAAATATGTTTTTTAAATCTTTGATGTCTAATTTCTATCAAACATATGCACCTCAACTTCCTAAACAGAAGCATATATGCAAAAACATTTCTGAAATCAAACACTACCTTATAGGTATAATAATAATTTTCTAAGTATTATTTGCTCCATTTAGACAAGAAAAGAAAAGTAGAGGAAAATGTAAGGAAATAAAGAAAATGAAGAGAAAAAGTTGTTTCAACAAGCTCATGAATGGACTTAATGATTGTAATGGTAATATTTATCACATGACGTGTTTTTTGGTGTATCAAGGGAGTGTTCCGGACGACAGTTGTAGATTAATAATTTTCGAGACGTAGAGATCACCGAAGTGGGTTTTGTCTCTATGAACAAAGTCTTTTATATACACAGGAGTAATCAAATCCCAGATATGATACTTAAAACTCAACTATATACCAAGGTCAGGCACAATTGATAGATAGTTCGATTCATGTTAAGGGTTCAATATATGTTGTGCATATGAAAAGATTTTGATGATAGAACCAAAATCTACTTCAGTGATCTCTATATCTCAAAAGAGATTACTCTCAGGATGTCGGTTGGAGGACATCCTTGGTCTTACCACACAAGAAAGACAAGTTATTGGGTTGAAACATCCAAATATTATGGATTTGGAGGTTGGGCACGTTGAAGAGCATGTGGATGAGCAAGAAGATAGAGATCAAACATTTCTTTCACTTAATGAAGTTTTTATTGCGAAACAGTATTGTGAAACGGTCACAAGTCCTTTTGGATTTGCTTCATATTGTGGGTAAATGCACATGATTCTGAGAATTTGTGGAAATATTTCTTTCACAAGTTAGATGTCCAAATATGTTTTTTACACCTATGTTGTCTAATTTTTATCAAACATATGGACCTTAGCTTCCTAAACAGAAGCACATATGCATAAAAATTGTTTGATGAACTCTTGAATGGACTTAATGATTGTAGTGATAAGATTTATCCCATTACATGTTTTTTGAGGTACCATGGGAGTTTCCCGGACCACAATTGTAGACTAATAATTTTTTTTGGGTACCAACAAGGCCAAGCATAATTGATAGATAGTCCGGTTCAAGTTAGGGCTCAAAATTTGTTGTGTATGAAAAAGATTTTGTTGATAGAACCAGAATCTATTTTGGTGATCTCTATGCCTCGAAAGAGATTACTTTCTGGATGTCGGTTAGAGGACACCCTTTGTCTTACCACACAAGAAAAGCTACATGCAAGACAAGTTATTAGGTTGAAACATCCAAATATCATGGATTTGGGATTTGGGCACGATGTGGTTGAGCAAGAAGATAGAGATCAAACATTTCTTTTACTGAATGAAGTTTTATTGTGAAACAATTTTGTCATGTTGTGAAACAACCTACACAAGTAATCATCAAATCAGGCACAAATCCTTTTGGTTTTGCTTCATATTGTGGGTAAATGCACATGATTTTGAGAAATTTTTTGGAAATATTTATTTCACAAGTTAGATGTCCAAATATGGTTTTTTACATCTTTGTTGTCTAATTTCTATCAAACATGCACCTCAGCTTCCTAAACAGAAGCACATATGCAAAAACATTTCCTAAATCAAACACTACCTTATAGGTATAATAATAAGTTTTCAAGTATTATTTGCTTCGTTTGGACAAGAGAAAAGTAGAGGAAAATGTATGGAAATAAATAAAATGAAGAAAAAAATTTGTTTAGATGAGCTCTTGAAAGGACTTAATGATTGTAATGGTAAGATTTATGCATGACATGTTTTTTGGTGTCCAAAGGGAGTTTTTTGGACCACGGTTGTAGACTAATAATTTTCGAGACGTAGAGATCACTGAAGTGGGTTTTGTCTCTAAGAACAAAGTCTTTTATATACACATTTGAGGACCCAACAAGGCCAAGCACAATGATAGATAGTTTGGTTCAAGTTATGGCTCAAATTTTGTTGTGTATGAAAAAGATTTTGTTGATAAAACCAGAATCTACTTAGACTATCTCTATGCCTCGAAAGAGATTACTCTATGGATGTCGGTTGGAGGACACCTTTGATCTTACCGCACGGGAAAAGCTACAGGCAAAACAAGTTATTGGGTTGAAACATCCAAATATCATAGATTTGTTGGTTGGGCACATTGAAGAGCATGTGGCTGATCAAGAAGATAGAAGACCAAAATCATTTCATAACATTACATGAGAATGTCAAAATAAATGAAAAATATACAAAAGTGGATGAGTTTTGAGTGTTCAAGTCTAAACTGTATACATCAAAATAAAAAAGACAAACATGAGAAATATCAACTCAAAATATATTTGGTTCGGGTTTGAACCAAATATGAAAACAAATCATCTGATTCAATGAACACACTAATTTAACACGCAGGGGAAACTACACCCTTCACCTGGAAGATGTTGAATTTGATTATCCTTCCACCAAGTTATCTCTGCATGGTGGTTGTGCAAATCTAACAATTGAAATAAGACATAAAGTGAAAAGTTAGTATAAGTATGAGATTTGAATCATTTGATGCATGTGCAATTCAAATGACAATAGATGAATTAGATAAAAATGAAACTAACAAGCAGAGAAATTGACCTGGAGGGAATTGATCTCCTTAGTTCGATCATAACATCATAAGAAACTAAACTGAATTTCATTTGCCTTTGATTTGAGTAGATGGGAATGGTGATCGTGAATCGTGATCAGAGAGAGGAACGGTGGTTTAGGTTGTGGGTCTAGAATTAAGGTTGTGAGGGAAGAAGGTTGAATATATTACACCAACTTAAATTATAGTTACTTACATTAACTAAGTGACACATTTTAATTTCCCCTCAAGTTTGAAAGTGAATGTTGTGAATTCTCACCTTGAATAACTTTTATATATACTTTTCATTAAGACGTGATGCACACTCAATCCACCTAAAAGGAAACTGCTAATGAATTAACAGGAAAAGTAAAACAAAAAACGAAAGTTGTACCATGTTGCAACCATGTACATCGGGCTATGTTGCACCAACTTAAATTACAATTACCTACACTAACTAAAGGCATCACATTTTAATATCCCTCAAACTGAAGAGCGAATGTTGTGAACTCTTACCTTAGAGAGAAAGTGTTGAAATGGAGTTGGATCAAGAGCTTTAGTTAGGATATCAACACATTGTTCAGAAGTGGATATAATTAGAGGCGATATTACAATAGAGCACGGGCGAGTGATGAAGTTAATGGAAAGTAATTCAAGTAGGAAAGTAAATCATTGAATTTCACGAGGTTGTGTGGTAGGAAGGTTAAATATATAGGGGACTAAGGTGCATTGAGTATATTAATCATTTAATAAACTTCTATGTGTTTTCATCCTCTTTCATGATAAGAGAATATTTGACATGGATCCCATCATAATTTTGTTCCCATTTTGCAATCAAATAAAGGGAAAAATGAGAATCTATCTTTTTTTTAAATGAGATTTGCATTAAATGATTTCTCAATTTCTTATTGAATTTGGAAGTTTTGAATAGCTTTTATATATGCTCTTAGTTGAGATGTGTTGCAATCCACCAAAAAAGAAATTGTTAATAAACTAATAGAAAGAGTAAAACTGAAAACCGAAAATATATCATGTTGTACTAATGTACATCGTGGCATCGTGCTATGTTGTACCGATTTAAATTATAATTACCTACGCTAACTAAAGTAGTGTGTTTGACAACATAACATTAGAAGATTATTGGCATATTAGATTGAAAAAGTAAAGATCTGGTATTTAATAAATGTTTATATTTCCTCTCAACAATATAATTCTATTGTGGAGTTTCAGCAAATGAGTTTTGATTAATTATGCTTAAATCTTTGTAGAAGAAATAAAGTGACTGCGACCGGTTCTCGACTCGAAGCGAGGAGAAAGACACAATATGAGTCATAATCTCGCTATTGAATCCCAAAATAATTAAAACATTTGTTATTATTTTTTATATGGTAAATCTTAGAAATTTGTTTGAGTTTAATTGAAGTGGAGGAATTAATAAACGAAGAATCAACATTGATTGCTTACGCTCTTCCCACTTCGATATATAGTGGAAGCAGTACAAGTAATTCCAACCGGTTCTCGGTTCGAAGCAAGGAAAAAGATACAATACGAGTTATAACCTCACTACTAAATCTCAAAACAATAATTTGCTATCAATATTTCAAACATTTAATTAATGATAAAATGTAAGTAAAATTTATCACATTTAATTATATTGCTATTAGAGATACACTGTAATCCTTGTTACTTAGAACAAACAATATGCTAATGTGATTATAAACTAGTATTATTATTGTAATATTTAACATGGGCCCTACTTGGGTGAATGAGTTTGTTTGAAGAAAGTTGGTCTTTCACATGTACTAACACTAACAGGCCCTAGTCTATCAAGCATGTATACTAAAATAAGCTTCAAACAACGGCACATTAAAGCTTAAAAGCGCCTTGTTAAAGAATATGTTATCGTATAAAAAATCAACTATCTCTTCACTATCAAGTAAGTCGTATATAACAAGTATGTAAGCTTGGCTATCCAGGTATAAACTAACCTTCAAAGGGCCCATAGAATATGCTTTGCTCATTGTATTTTGGATTAAGGGAAACTAACACAGGAACTTTATCAAAGTCATACAATACCATGAGATCCTTTGAAAAATCCTTTGCCATAGAAAACCATGTCTTATATGACAGCAGAATCTTATTGGTGCTATCAGTGGACTCTTTGAAGCTTCCCTGGTTTTAGCCCAAACGTGACACATAGTTGAGTTGTGAGAGATGTGGAGTTTGCGGTGGCTTTGATCTTGAATGTGCATGAAGTGAGACATGTGATCTTTGAGGAGTAGAGTTTTAAGGACTATGGAGATTGTTGGAAGTAATGCATTTTAAGGTAGTTTTTTTTTTGTGCACCATTACTCCCCTCCCTTTTGTTGAGCATTAGATTTTGGGGACATGTATTGGAAGTTGGGTGTGCGTGGTTGTATTGGAGGGAAAGTTGGTGCTATAGTGTTCTCTTTTTAACTTAAAAACCATAAACCACTCCCCTAAAAATAAGGTAACTTCTTTCCACCATCACAAATTGTCATTCACTACTTCAATTTGGTAACAGCTTCTCTTTCATCTTTTTTATTTAACTATTTGTAATTTTTACTATTTAATTTAATAAATTTCGAAATAATAATTAAATATAAATATATTTATTTATTTTAATAAAATTCCTGATGCTAAAAAATTAGTTTTAGGTTTTTGTGGGCCGAACAAAAATTGGGTACTCACAGTACCAAATTGATGAAATTAGAACAAGACCTATAGTTTGAGCTTTGGGTTTCATAAAAAATAATAGTGTATATCTCTTGAAATTACCTACAACAATAAGAAAATACATATGGCTATGAATATAGGTAAAAATAAGAGTACCTCATATATTCATGTGAATGACATTAAAAGGTTCTTTACTCTTATGTGTACTACTAGAAAAAGGTGATTTGGATTGTTTGGCCATATGATAAAAACCACACACTTTGTTTGAACTAAAATATATATAGGGAAATACTTTACATACATTATGTAAACCAATATGAGAAGGGTGACCTAGGGGAAAATGCCACAAATGAAAGAAAAGAATAATATGGTTAAAAACATTTGCAATGTGAAGATTACATTTATTTAGCGGCGAGGGTATGTTAAGTACATACAAGTTACTCTATATTTCAGCACACTTTGATTGTTTCGCTTTATTTAAAACTTTTGAATTTATCATCTCAACTTGTGAACTTAATCCTTCTACAGTGCCATACTTTGATTTTTTTAAATTGGTGATAAGGTAGAAATTGATGTTTGAAATAGCAAGTTTATATCAATGTATGCCATAAGAACTAAGAAGTACACATCTATTGTATCCTCTTCCACCTACTTCTTCATATGTTGTATGGTATACCTCTCTGATGAAGGTTTAAAGCCTTGTTCATGTTCTTTAGCATTAAAGATCAATTTACTTTCAACTTGTACAGCAGGAGATGAGACTTTATTTATGGAATGCAATTGTTCCATCAGAGGAATCTATGACTTGGTAGTATGAAAATGGTGATTTAATCCTTTTACAAAACAAATTCCTCTAAATCTTCACAGTTTTGATCTTACAAAATCTCAGAGTGCAGTACAGAATCCTTATTTTCATGCTTCTATTTCAACCTTCCAATAATGCTCTTCTTTAATGGTGCAACAAAACAAAGAAATTGATAGACCGGTGAAATCAAATGAAAATTAACAAGTTCAACTTTCAATTAAAAAGAAATTGGAGAAATTCTTTCATATTACCAGAGATATTGTTCATTATAATCCAAGTTAACAAAATCCAAAAGAGCTAAAGCTTTTGTATTAAAATAAAAGTTTTAGTTTATCTTTTTGGCTATCAAGCTAAAACCACATTGAATGATTGCCTGAACATGCATAAAACACAGTAATCTCAAATAAAAAGGATAGTCCAATGTACTAAACTCCCACCTAGTAGAGTCTGGGGAGAGTAGAGCAATCTTGAATAAGTTGTTGTAAAATTTCAAACAAAAACAGCTAATCAGCTGAGGCCATAGAGACACATGATTAACTAGATTGCTGGCTTTAGTATTAACAAGTTAAGAATTTTTAACACTATACAGCAGCAGTTTATCTTTAAAGACATGGATGAGTCACAATTAACTAGCTAAAGGGATATCAAATTCAATTTAGTAATTCCTACATTGTTCTGAACCAAAATCCAGTGCCAAAAGTACTGATATAACAGCAAAAGACATTTGCATTCCCAAGTCCATTGAACATAATGCCACATTCTACCTGACATGTACAGAAAAAATAAATGTTAGGAAAGAAACACAGTAATGATATTTTCACACACAAAAACTATCATTCTTACATCACTTTTTAGTAAGGAAACAAATAAAACACACTTTCTCTCAAATAAGATAGGAATGAAGTAAATATTTCGAGTTGCGAATATTGTTTTTGAAAAGTGAATGCCATACGAAAATATAAAAAGGTACTACGCATGAGTGATTGCTAACCTTTTATACAAAGCTTTAACATCTTCACCTAAAATCGGACTTTCAAGAAAAAGATCTCCACATTCTTTCACAGGAACTGTCTCAACGTCAAAAGCTCGATCACCACAATACTCATTCCATTCAAACCACATTTTTGAAATTAATTCCTTCTTAAAACAAGTACTGTGATCATCTTCTTCTGGAGAATCAGCAGCTATCAAACGATATACAAAAACTTTCTTTTTCTGGCCAGGTCGAAATGCACGGCCGATAGCTTGGCGAGTAACTGATGGGTTGAGATGAACATCCACAATAATGATACGGGATGCCCCAACCAGTGATATGCCTTCTCCACATGCTTTGATTGAGCCAAAGAAGATTTTGGCATCAGGTGAATTGTTAAATTTTTCCATGGACAGCTCTCTTTCTTCAGTGCTTGATTCTCCTGAGATGACAAAGATTTCTTTCCCGACACTCCAACCCTTCCATTTCATAGTTGACCTTTCTAAATATTTCAAAGGTAAGAGATATTGGCTAAAAACCAGCAGCTTCTCCCCAGCCGATTCACATAGGTTCAACATGTTGCGAAAGAATTTTGATTTCACGCCATCTTTCACATCCAGTTTCTCTATCGTATCATCCAGTTCCTTTGTATTATCAATTTTGCTATTTTCACTACATTTTTCAGCTAGGGGCTTCAATTTAGGATGAAGATACACAGCACTGCCCACAGAACTAATCTTAAACTTCCTGGATAACTTCTTTAATTTCTCAGTTTCAAGCTTCTGTCTAGGGGTAAGATTGAGCACCACAGTAAATTCAACAAGACCGGGAAGCTCATCAAGAAAATCTCCTTTATAATAGTGAAGTACCTGGCTAGTCATCTCACGTAAATCTTGTATGACAGCTATTTTCCGTCTAAAATCTGGGTCCTTTTGCAATGTGTCTTCGACCAAATCAAAGAAACCTCTTTTACCAGAAGGTATATGTACTCTACTGAAAATGCGTTTGACAATAAGCCTCGATGTTTCCATCTTCAAAAACTTCGGCCTCACAAGATTTAATATGTTAAAAACCTCCTTGACATGATTCTGATACAAGGTTCCTGACAATACAACTTTTCTAGGAGTTTGTACTTTGGCAAGGGAATGTACCATATCAGTATTATCATTCCTTGGATTGTGTCCCTCATCTAAAATGAGAATTGAAGGAACCTTAAGCAATATCTCTTGGCAAGCTGTTGATGAGCTGTTATTTCCATTCTCACATATGATCGAAGAGAACTGTTTATATCCTAAGAAAAGGATGCTTTTATGTTCCACCCACTGTTTCAACACTTCAAGTTGCTGAGATCTACTGTCTGCCTTCACAGTGTAAAAGTCATAGAGCGGTATGTCCTCCACTTGCCATGTCTGGAACTCCTTCTTCCAAGTCGTTAGTATCCCCTTAGGAAGCACCACTAGAGGTCTAGCATTAGGATATTTGCCAAGAAAACTCTGCATGAAACTGATTATCATGAATGTCTTCCCAGATCCTGGAGCATGTGCCAAGATACAGCCCCCAGGGTGGTCACCCGCAAGGTTTCTAACAAGAAAATTGAATCCTTCGACTTGATGAGACTTCATTTGTTTCATATGCCTAGGGTGTGCAGAGATATCAGTTACCAAGAGATCATCCTCAGCAACCTTAATTCCAAATGCATCTTTTTCTTTGGTATTCCATGAATCAGATACATAAGTTCTAGTACTCCTTTTAACCTGCAATGAAATAAAGATGAAAATAATTATAAAAAAAACTAATTTTGAACACATTAGGTCCCCAACTATGAGTAGCATTAAATCTTACAACAGAACATATATAATGAGAATTATCAACTGCTATTGTTTTTAAAAGCAATTAAGCGCATGATACTACAGGCTATCTACTTGTTAAGTGTTATTTATATTTTTTGTTTAGTAAATCGATTCCTCAGTGTTTACTGGAAAGTAAGCTGAATAAAACAAAATAAATCACCAAATCATTCCAACAAAATAAGAGGTAAGAGAGACCACAAATTAGCACAAGAGTTTCTGTAACACAAGAAGTTTAACATTTTCACATCTCATTCTCAACCCCTGCACAAATATTTCATTATGCGTCTAATTTCAAGTTCCATAATTGTGACGAAACCTTTAACACAGAGATGAGAGTCTAACCTTGTACTGGAACTCAAATATGGTTTCGATTCCTCTGTCGATAACCCCACAAACGCGACAAACGTAACCAAGATCATCTTTTAAAACAAAAGAATGATCACAGTCCTCATCCTTTTCGGGTTCTTCATCAGGCTGAGGGTTCACAGAAACATCCTGTAACAAGTACAATTAAAACAAATTATGGCATGAGAAATTCTACAACAAGCTATTAGTGTGTGCAAATAAATTAGTGGCAAAAGAACTCTAGGTGATGCTATAAGTCAAAAAAATAAAAGTAACTGATATACATGGCTAAGTAGCCTAACTCTGTAGAAGGCTGCAATGTAAAGTACAACACATGAGTTGAGTCAGGTTTTAAAAACAGAAAAAAATGTTCCTAATACAGTAAAAGCTAAATTATCAAGCTATGTGCATGATTAATAATTCACAAGGTTTCAACAAATAAAATTACATTCAATATGCATCCGCGCACCGTGTCTCACATATACATTAAATAACTTGTACTAAACTTGGCTAATAGAAATGGGCAAAACATTTTAAGTGTACATCTACAAAAGTACTAAAGTCTACTACATAAATTGAATAAATCGGCAATTTTAAAAGTAACAACCCCATTTGATGAAGGGATGGCTCTTCATCTATCAATTTATTCCCCCCATACTGGTCCATTCTTATGTAAATATTTTCTCTTATCTTCACAAGAAAAATGCTTAGACTCAGCAATCCTTAACATGATACAATTATTATTAGGGATGTGTCACAAACGAAATGACATGAAAAAAGTGCACAAATGAGTAGATGAACGGATTGAATGAAGCCAGCAATTTTTATTGAAATATGAAAACAAATTAAAGCAGTCATACTTTGGAGCATTCTATTGCCATTGACATTTCCCTCCATATATCATCTAGTTCTTCATCTTTTGTATCAACCTGGTCATCTTCTTCCTCCTCAACACCAACATAAACACCTTTATCTCTGCTGATGTCACCTTTATCTTTGCCGATGTCACCTTTATCAGCAAGATGTTTACCTTTATCTCTTCCTCTGTCACCTTTATCTCTTCCTCTGTCACCTTTATCAGCTAAACTAGTCTCAAATCTTACAGCTTCATTTCCTTCACTGTATCGAGTGGGAGGATGAGACTCCTATAAAGCGTTGTTGCACAAAGAATAGTTAAGGATGCCAACAAAAACCCCACATTATTAAAAAAAGGGATAACTTCAGTGTTGTTTTATGTGTTTGTGGTGGTGTTCTCCAATAAGAATATGACAAGTGTCATAGCTGTTACACGTTATATTTTCATTGGTAAACCGTGACACATGTCTTGTTTTTATTAGAGAACACCATCACAAGTACGTAAGTACCTATGTAACAGCACCCAAGTTTTGTCCACAAAAAAAAAGTATCTAATCATGAAAGGTAGCTACAGATTTAAAACCCAGATACAGAGAATCTTATAATGAGAGGGTGAGCTTGGCACAACAACAAGATTGCTGCTTAGTGACCATGCGATCACGGGTTTGAATCCTAGAAATAACCTCTCCACTTGCGGGGGTAAGTCTGCTATATCTACCCTCCCCAGACCCCACCAAGTGGGAGCCTCATGTACTTGGCCACCCTTTTACAGAGAATCTTACAAAGGAAGGTAGCTTAATATACATGTAATCCAAATGAAAAAAATGTACAAAACATGTTCTGGAAATCAATTGAAAACCCATATATATGATTCATCTAGCAGCACTGAGGGTATGCTTGAGAGTAAGGAAAAATTAAAGAAAAGTAGATATAGAACACCATTTAGTTTAAATATAAATCTAGATACAACCTTACTTTCATTTTTTACCTTCAGACTTATCATTTTAACAACTACTAAGCATCCTATAAATGACCAAAGTTCCAGGAAATTGTATGATGTATTGGAACGTTAAAGATTAGCAAGCCAGGCACTTATTACAGAACTTGAACACTTGGAAAAAAGTCAGACTTGGGTAAATCAGGTATCTTTTGCAGAAAAAATGAGCTATGATATGCTTTAAGGAAAACCCACTAACTTCCAGAATACAATAGAATGGTAATCACAGTCAACTATTAAACTTGTTGGGGAAATGGCTCTAAAAAATGAACAAGGTTCAGTAGAGAAAACTCATGAAATGGCTAGGAGAAATGCAACATTCAGGCACTGCAATAACATATCACTATAGTTTAAAGAATAAGGTAAAAGTTGTGTACTATAACGTATATGTGGCTCACAAACATAACATGCCAAAAACATTTAGTCAGCCATATGTGAAAGTTAGATCTTTAAAAATATACACATTAACTTTTAAAATAGTATAACGACATCTCCAAAAATACATGTGGAACTAAGCTATGGCTTTAGCCTTTTCAAAGGAATAAAAAATATAAATAATTCAATAGCAAGTGCGACAACTACAACCAAGCCTTAATCACATTAGATGTGATCGGCTACATGGATTGAATGACACCATAATGCTCTATCATAAATCATTTTTTTTCAATAAGTAAATGTATTTTAGATAATATCAAGTAAACGATATTTAACAAGAATCTTCTGCCTCAAATGTTAAAATGAAATACTATAGTTAAATCTCCCTCAGGGTCTGTTTGCGAGCTGAATTTTGGAGGGAATAAAAGGAAATGGAAGGTTTGAGAGCTATAAAATAGACTTAAGAGATGGCTCTAAAGTCTTCCATTTCCTTTCCCTCCAAAACTCAACTTGCAATTGGACCCTTAGAGGGAACATACTACTGAGTACCGATACATTACACGTCAATGTAAAAGCTCATCCATACTAGTATCCACTGTTATAATCAGTGTTGATATATTTAAAGAATCACAAAACCAATGAAAAACTTACAGTCATTCTCACTGCAGGAGAAGCTTGTTTCGGCAACACAACTTTATGAAATGGAAGGGATGAAATTTGATCTCTATCATCCTCCTCATCTGAATCAATAATCACAACAGACAATGGTGCTGAAGGGACATTCTTTTCAATGTGCTTACCCTCCAAATCATTGACATTTTTCTGTGCCAGAACAGCAACTTGTTGACTTTTCGGCGTATGAGTTTCTTCATCATGCTTCACTGCCTCTTTCAATAAGTGATCAAGAAGCGTAGGATATTTAGCAAAGTAAGTCCCCAGTATTTGCATTTTTCGAGCTAAAAGGGCCTCTATATCCTTTGTTACACTTCCAAATTTCCCACTGTCAAAACAATTAAGGAAGTCAGATACTGCGAACGGATTGCTGTAATCCACAACATTTGACAATTTCCCGGGTGTCTTATGCTCAGTCCTTTCATGTTCTGATGATGGCGGACTATTGCTCGATAAGTTTAGCTTTTTTTGCCCATCAGAAGAGAACCCTGGTTTCAGAAAATTAAGCATTTTCAGATAAACTGTACATAAGACAGCACAAAATATGTGAATAAATACATAATTTTTTTAATGGGAGAGATGACAGAAGCAATATACACAGTCTAAAAATCCTTACCACCACAGTTACATTACAATATCCACAATTGTTTTGATATATCCATGAATATAAGCAATGGAAGTCAAACCCAACATTAATTTACAGAAAACACACTGCTTTCCATGAACTAAACAGGATCACGGTTTTTTTTTTACATAAATCATGCAAATAAACAACATAAAAACAGAAAATGAATCTGAAATCACAACCAAAATACATTATATTGAGAGGAGATGAATCATTTTTTCAGATAAACTGTAAATTAGACAACATGCAATCTACAAATAAATACATAAATTTACTAATGGGAGAGATGACAGAAAAAATATACTCATAAAAACTTGGACATTCACACTAAAAAACGAGCTCATAGAAAAACCTATATTGTAAACATAAAGTCACAACCTTTTTTGCTATATCCATGAATATAAGCAATCCAAGCCAAACCCAAAATTAATTTACAGAAAACACACGGGTTTTCATGAATTAAACATAACCGCAATTATTTTACATAAACCATGCAAATAATCCGCAAAAAAAAAAAGAAAATGAAACTGAAATCACAACAAGAAAAATACATTACATTGTACCCAATCATCAAACTAACGGCAAATTCAATAAAAAAGGAAGAGAATTGGGAAGAAAAAAACGAAGAATACCAGTTGAAGCGGGGCGTTTAGCCGGTAAAATATGAACATTGAACGGTGACTCCATTAATTGGTATCGAAGAATATGAGAATCGGAATCGTAATAGGAATCGGGAGAGAAAATTGAAAGAAGGGTGTTGGAGAAATGAGAGTGAAAAAAATTTGATTGGGTTGTGGTTATGATTCGAGAGTGAGAGTGTTGAGTTTTTTTGTTATTGTTGTGAAGAGTTAGATGAGGTTTATATTTGTGAATTTGTGTGAAAGCTAACAAAATTGGTAATAGAATAGTAGTGCTGCCTTTTTCTAACACTGTAGCAGTCGATTACACCTAAAGGGTTTTTCACTTGGTGCTTCCTCAATCCTCATAGATTTCTTGCCTTTTTCACACTTTTTAATCAAAAAATGGGCTTTTAGAAACAGATAAATGGTTGGATAAGGTTAGCCTAAATGTTAATCAAATTAATTGTTGAACTTATACATGTCAAAAATAGGCGGATCTAATCAGGTCGGCCCACTAAAGTTTGGGATTTTATAGGATTTGTGTATTATATTGGTTATTTTTTATTGAGTCTAAATTTTTTAATCTAAAATGATCGGATTATATTACAATTGGGTTTAGGTTGAGCTTACATGATCAGATTTGAGCTATCCATTTTTTCCTTTTTTTAGGATGTAGACATTATGTGAAGATTGTTTTATAATATATTGTGTTATGAATTTATAATAAAAATAAATATTAGTATTATGAATATTAAAATAAAAACATAATAAAAAACAACATAATTTTTTGTTTACCATATAAAATTTCATACAACCAAATTCAATTCCTATGATTCACAAAGGATGTGTAGATAATAAGCATATAAAAGATTTTGGTACATAAAGTAAAGAATGATAATAATATATTATAATGATGATATAGAGTTCGTTAGGAATTTAAGTTATACTACCTTTACTATAAATTACCATGAATTTATTTTGATATTGTCCAAATATTTATATATTAAAATGAAATCACAATTATGTAGGTTGGGAAATGAAAGTCTAATGGAAATGAGAAATTTAATAATTTTTTGTGTTAAAAATCATAAAACCACAGTTGACATCATATCTTAACTCAAACACAATATATTAGGTATACGAGTTTAGTTGAATTGGACATAACAAATGTGTTAAAATATATATATATATATATATATATATATATTAATATTAAATAATATATATTTTTTAGACAAAGTTTGAATATACTACAATTTAAATAATTATTTTTTAATATTATGCGGATCGGTCTGCTACAACTCGCTTAGGATGAATTTGGGTGACAATTTGATAAACATAAATTGAATTCTGGTTTTTTAGCCTGGTCCGATTTAACCTAACTCTATGTAAGCTAATATGAACCCATCTAAGTAGCTCATTTTAGCACACCTAGTTGAACTTGAATATGACCTCAACCATATATGTTTAGTTCACTCTAAATTTTAATTGGGGTAACTATTTGACTTGGATAAGACCCCATTACCTTATAAACCATTTATTCCACCTCTTTAGGAAAAATCATCCTAAAATTACATATTTTTGTGAATATATAAAATAATTGAAAATGTTAGATATCGATAACCTATAAAATGATATGCATATTGTGATAGTAAATTATTTGCCCAAGAGTGTGATAAATAACTACTAAAAGCAATTGAAAAAACATTGTTAAAAAGATTAAATTATATGAGTAGATAGGTTCTTGAAACCAAATGTATTATCTTCTTTATATGAAACTCAAGAAAGATTTATTTGTACTTATCTAAAATATTGATCGAATTTATTTTTTAAACCTACCCATAAATATGATGTAGCTAAATCATATATGAGTTTAATTAAAACATTGTGTAAATTGGACGAGCGAATAGGGTATTATCACTAACCTGATGACATATTATACAACACTACTCCTAAAGTATCTTGTGGTGCGCTCCAACATTAATTTATTTATTGATCTTTGATATTCTTCTTTTTTACTTATAGTTCACTATCCAACGTTGTTTGGATGATAAATTAATTTGGTTTGGAGTAATAAATTGTTTTTTGAGTATAATATTAACGTATTGACGGTGTAAAGAATTATACATCATCAGTGTATCATTCACCATTCATTTGGATTAATTTTTTTGAAAAGTCAAACATAATTGAAAATGAATGGTAAATAATACAGTAACAGTGTAAAAATCTCTTACACTGTCAGTGCATACATTTTTTTTCTCTTGTTTTTTTCAAGAAATATCACTTTAACGTATTAACATCAGCAATTGTCTTTATACCTTAGTCAGTTTTGTCTAACCACTGGTCCAATTTTTTATTAGTTTTGACTTTTGATATTCTTCTTCTAAAAAGATGAAAAAAAAAATATATATGTTGACCACTTTACCCTTAATCAAGAACACAAATTTAAGTCTTATTAATTGAGAAAATTGTCACCACGAGAACTAAACCAAAACCATCATATAATATATATATATGTACAGTTCATATTTGGATTAAATTTTTTTTTGGCAACAATCAATTATAATTAAAACATTAATTTTCTTTTTTGTTCTTTAGATTGTGGCAATACACCACGTTCGATTCTCAGCACCCACCCTACACGACACCACACCCACCCCTTTTCTATATAAAAAAATGTTGCGATAATTATACCAGACGGTCTAACCAGTTTGATCATTGACGGATTTGAAAACAGTAATGGTCTATAGTTTTAATTGAATGAAGGTTAGACAATTTTGAGTTAGAGAAATTCCGAATTGTGTTAAATATGGTTGAACCAAAATAAATCGAAAAGTGAACCAGACAATTCACTTAAAAATTTAAAAAATACACAATACTAATATGTTGTTTTGTTTTGTTTTAGTCTTATCCAAAAAATAAAAAATTATTATTTTAATATAATTACACATAAATGAAATCATTATATCCGACTAGCTAATTTAATCATTTACATCGATTAAAGCGCTCTAGTTTCATAACATAATTAAAAACACACACTTTTGTTTTATTTTTCCTTAATTAACTCTTGTTTATGTTTTTTGGTTTTCAACTTTCAACGATTCTTCTTCTTCCCCCTCCGCATTTACTCGCACAGCCACACCAATGGCTTCTTCTCACTCTCATTCTATTGCAGATATTAAGGTAAACAAACCCTTTTCTTCAATTTCACCCTTGTGTCGTTTTAATGCCTCAGATGTCGTTTTTGCATTTTCAGGGAGCAAAAGTTCTCATGGTCGGTGCTGGTGGAATTGGCTGCGAGCTTCTCAAGACCCTTGCTCTCTCTGGTTTCCGTGACATACACATCGTGAGCAACCTTTTCTTTTTTGTTTGGGTTTCAAAGTTTCTTGCTTTTTTGAGGGTTTGTTATTACTATTTTTTGAAATTAAACGTTTCGGTTGCTTTGCTAGGGTTTTTGTTTACTTGGGGTTTTCAGTATTTTGTTAAAGCTTATAGCTTTATTGTTGCTTGAGATGGGTGTTTCAAAAATTTGGCGCCTTAGTGTTGTTACTTTGTTTTTTTTAATATTCTTTCAAGTGAATGATTTGTTTGTTAAGTTAGGGAAGTGTTTATGAAGGTGATATGTGAGTGGTACTTGTGCAATGTATAAATCGGTGAACTGTTTTGAGCACTTAATTTAAGTGTTTGAATTTAATATTGGATTTTTTTGTTTGGTTGAGTTGGTAGCTTGCCTTTTGATTTGGTTGGCAATTTCTGTGTTCTGCTTTGAATTGCCAAACTGAGTGTTGGTGGCGACATTTTTGGTAGCCTCGAGCATTTTTCTGCTTTGGCGCAAGATGTATTTATGTGAAAAGAGCACATGGTTGTCTGTCTTGTGTGGGATAGCAATTTTAGTGCTTACAGTCTGTTGGGTTTAGTTGCTTTTGTGGTAATAGTGATGGAACTAGGTATTGGTTAGTAGGGTGGTTGTCGATCTTGCTATTTTGGTTGGGGATCTTGAGTTTTAGTTATTATAGTTGTAACTTGTAATCTACATGGATCTTTGAAATATTGTATTTTGAGAGTAGTTCATGTTTGTGACTGTGGTAAGGAAGGTGATGGTATAAATATATCGAACATGTTATGACCGTTAGTCAGAAATCAGAAGTGAGGGTTGTCCGTTGATTGAAATGGCAGATCTGTTGAGTGTTGGAGGATGTTTTATTGTTTTAAAAAGAATGAATTTCTTTCTAGACTGTAAATGGAATTGCTAGGAGATAATGCCTTTATGTCATACATATTTTGAACAAGGATCTGTAATTTATTGCTCAAATCTTACCTGTTTGAATTGAGGCATTATTGATAGCCAAAGTTAGTGATGTCATTTGGTTTTGCAATTCTTTTCCAGAGATCAGTTATCCTATAGTTTAGAGAGCTGCGGAGTGGTTTAAAGGATTAAAATTGTTTGAAATCTGTCTCACATGCTGGCACAGGAGAAATTTCTTTCTAGAATTATAGTGTACTAATTTTGACTTGTTAGTTATACTGTTAGTAACCAGTTAACCCACCCTGAGTGGGAGCTGTAGTATTGGGATCTATTCATGTGTGAGTGAGTGAGTTTCGTGTATATGTGATTTGTTAGGAAGGGGCTCACTAAAATATGCGGTTTGCACATCATCTCTTGAATTATCTGCATGGTGTTAAGAGCTAAGATGTTTTTTGACACATTAAAATGCCTCTTTTATTTCCAATGTGCAGATTGACATGGACACCATAGAAGTCAGTAACCTGAACAGACAATTTTTATTTCGACAATCTCATGTTGGGCAATCCAAGGCTAAAGTAAGTTAATCCATCACTGCTATTAACGTTCACTGGTGTTGGTTTTAGTTGTACATCCATCTGATGAAGTTCTCAACCAGGTTGCTAGGGATGCTGTTTTAAAATTTAGGCCTGATATAAGCATTACGTCATACCATGCGAACGTTAAAGATCCCGACTTCAATGTGGACTTCTTTAAGCAATTTAGTGTTGTTCTAAATGGACTAGACAATCTAGATGCACGCCGACATGTGAATCGCTTGTGCTTGGCAGCTGATGTTCCTTTGGTTGAAAGTGGAACTACTGGGTTCCTTGGACAGGTAATTAATTATATTTATTGGGTTGTTGATACATTTTTTTTCCAATAATAGGTTGCGTTTCAGCAGTATTAAATATGTTTTCCTTATCTCTTTACAGTTTTGCATGGTATTTAATGGGTGCTTGATAACTAATTCGTTTCCAATTTCCATGCTTGATGGTTATTTTCATATGCTTAAGAGCAGCCTTATTGACTTAATGTTGATTATCTGGGCATCTTTATAACTGTGGTTGTGAAGACCGGGTGTTTTAACTAACCAATCACTGATTGTGTCTCCCCCCTAGAACTAGATGAGGAATATCTTAACTGGGAAAAGCAAAATCAAATTTTTTTGGCATGCTAAGCTCCAAACTTTTTTTTTGTTCAGTGATTATCCTGTTAGGTCTCAGTGAAGGATCCTTCTTTACACTTTGTTTTGAAGTTATCTCTGAACTAATTTGTGGTTACATGATTTTGATTCCTAATCTTTATATTATTTAGTTTTAATTTGTTCCATTATATTTGAGATCTTTACCCTTGGGGAAGTGCATGTTAAACTTGCTTATGACTAACATTTCATTACATTTGGTGGTTGCACATGATGTCCACTTCATTATACAATTTTATGGTTGATTTTGTGGTATTGTGTGATGCAGCTTTTCCAACGTATTTTTATATAGTTTTAGTTGAAAGCAGGTCACTGTACATGTCAAGGGAAAAACAGAGTGCTACGAGTGTCAGCCTAAACCTGCCCCCAAGACATATCCTGTTTGTACTATCACAAGTACGCCGTCTAAGGTATGAGTTGGCTTTCATTTCTGTACCATCAAAGCTATGAGTTGTATCATATGGTAGATCGTTAAAGATGAGTTGAGTCTTTACCGTGCATATATTGACTTTGTTTGCCCTCTGTTTTGTTAATTCCTTTTGCTAGCCATTTTTTTATAAGCCTATTGTTAGGCAATTAACTAGTTTGTATCATGGGACTAGAGTATGAAGCTGTAGGACACTGGGTCATTTGTACAAATTTGAGGTTGTGTAATGTGGATTTTCATTGAATGGAATCTTTTAGAATGCATTGATATATTTTGATCTATGATTATTTAGCAGTCACTTTTTTGCATGATATTTTATTCTATTGCTAATTTTATCTTGCACAAATGTTGTTAAAATCAAGCTATTAAATTACCGTTGTCAAATTGGGCATCACTTAGTATTATGATTTTTTTATTTTTTCTTCAAACTTCTGACTAATGGATTCTAAGCTTTCATGTACATTGGCAGTTTGTTCACTGTATTGTGTGGGCAAAGGACCTACTTTTTGCAAAGTTACTTGGTGACAAGAATCAGGAAAATGATTTAAATGTACGATCAAGTGATGCTGCTAGCTCATCAGAAAATGTAGACGATGTATTTGAACGTAGGAAAGATGAAGACATTGAACAATATGGAAGGAAAATCTTTGATCATGTGTTTGGGTATAACATTGAATTAGCTTTGTCTAATGAAGAGACATGGAAAAATCGTTATAGACCAAAACCTATATACAGCAAGGATGTCTTGTCTGAGGAACTTGCTCCACAGAATGGAAATGTGGACGAAAATCATGCATCAGATGGTGGATTATCAGTCTCTGCTATGGCATCTTTGGGCATGAAGAACCCACAAGATATCTGGAGTGTTAACGAAAGTTCTAGAATATTTCTGGAAGCGCTGAGACTGTTTTTCACAAAAAGGGAGAAGGTGAGATTTGACACATGTTTTGGTGTACTGAGCCTATTATAATCTTCTATGTATCTCCACCTAGATGCTTAGCTTTGAACCTTTTTGTGTACTCTCCTTTTTAAATGTATTTTTGAACAGGAGGTTGGCAATCTGTGCTTTGATAAAGATGATCAGTTAGCTGTGGAATTTGTTACCGCAGCTGCAAATATACGGGCTGCTTCATTTGGCATCCCTCTGCACAACCTTTTTGAAGCTAAAGGTATTGCTGGTAATATTGTGCATGCTGTTGCAACAACAAATGCCGTTATTGCTGGTTTGATTGTTATTGAAGCAATCAAAGTGCTGCGAAATGACATAAAAAGTTATAGGTACATGTGATTCCCGTTCCTGCATATTCTGTGTTTTGGATTGGTTATGGACTTCTAGTGCTCTTAGGTGTCTCTGTTAACAGCAAAAATGGAAGAGTTTTATTGCGGTATTTATATGTTTGAGATGCACTGCTAATCAGTCATGCCTCGGGGCAGACTGATGTCTTCTGGCAAAAGTTTTGACAATGGAAAACAGATTTTGTTTTAATCACGCTGCTAGTGTTAAATCAAAGAATATACATCTGATTTGCTTGTATTTTGTTTTAGTGCTTCATAATTATTTTTCTTGTGATGAATAAGAACAGTTTAGTTTATGTAGTTAAATTAGACTGAGTAAAATTATCATTGAGGATGTTGGCTTAATCATTAACTTCAAAGAGCGCACGAGTAGTGTTGTAAATACAAGCAAAATGCATGGACCTTTTATGGAATGTTTGATTTGGGACAATTGTTTTCACGGTCTCTTTATGGCAATGGCAGCACATGATATTTTCCAGAGAATCCTATTATCAGATGTGCAGTGGGACTCTGAGCTCTTTTTCCTTTTTTCTGTATCTTATTTTAACCTTAAGTTCTGTTTGGAGGATATCTTATCTTCTCTTTTATGTCCTTATACTAACTTCCTCTTATGAATTCTTCATTAATGTACTATTCTTTGTAGTTTACAAGTCAGTGTTAACTTAAATTTAAAATAATGTATTTTTTTTTTCTAATCTTATTTGGACATCTCATAGAATGACATATTGTCTGGAACATCCATCAAGAAACATGCTGCTTATGCCTGTGGAGCCATTTGAACCTAACAAGTCTTGTTATGTTTGTTCCGAGGCATGTCAAATCTCCCGTCTCATTTCTTGCCTAAAAATAAAAGCATTCTTACAAATAATATGCTCACTGAATATATTGTGTATGTGGGAAACAGACACCCTTATCACTTGAAATAAACACAAACCGTTCGAAGTTGAAGGACTTGGTTGAAAAGATTGTCAAGGCAAAGCTTGGGATGAGTCTTCCTCTTATCATGAATGCTTCATCTCTTCTTTATGAAGCTGGTGATGTTGAGGATGACATGGTTGCAATTTATGAAGCCAACCTTGAAAAGGTAAAAGCTCCTTGCCTTTGGGTTGAACTTGGCATGACGTTTTATTTAACTTGCTTTCTCGCATTTTCAGGTGCTCGCTGAGCTTCCTTCTCCAGTAACAGGTGGTACGATGCTTACAATAGAGGATTATCAGCAGGAACTCAAGTGCAATATCAACATCAACCACAGGTTTTTACTCATCCATATTTTGTATTTTTAGTCCGAAGTATATCCTTCCATCCCTATAGCTCGGAAGCACATACTGATATGGGATATGGATACATTTTATAGAGAAACGTCATAAAATATTTGAAAAGCTTGTCGAGACCAAAATATCTAACAAGTAATGAAATATCTGATGATACGTAACCATTTTGGAGTACTGTGCTTTGTAGCCCGTTTTATTGATTTTTTGTATTTGCAGAGAAGAATTTGATGAGGAGAAGGAACCTGACGGGATGGTTCTCTCAGGATGGACTCAACCTGTGTCCGCCCCAGAAAATAAAGACAAGTCTATTGGTAATGGTGCAAGCACCTCAGATGCAACAATAGCAGCTGCAGAATCTGAGAAGGACGATGATATAGGTATAGTTTCTCCCTTAAAGAAGAGAAAACTTCCTGATGATTCCGATATTTCAAAAGCTGCTGCCGAAACAAAGAATCACAAGCAGTTGCAAGTGATCGACGATGAAGACGATCTTGTTGTGCTTGAGGGGAACTTAGATGGCTTTAAAAAGAGAAGATTGTGAAGTTGTATGCATAAAACTAAAATCGGAATGAGTTCTTACATCCTAATTTTGTATTGATAGGGAGGTTTGGAGATTCTTTTGGCCATAGATGTTAGGTCTGCTGCTATTAGCTTTTTACTTCTGATAGTTTCAATCATTCTTCTCTGTTTTTCTCTATACTTGACAAATTATAGCAGCAATATCTATTATTTCTTGCTGACACCTAACAAGAGGATCACTGACCTCACAGATTGACTCTCACACCTGAGATTAGTGAACAAAGTTTTGCAAACTTGGCATCTTATTCAATTATTCTCATGTATCTAAAATTTAGATTTGAATGTTATTTGTCTTTCATCTGAGCAATGTGTTATGAAATTCTTGAAGGATAGCTTTTTTGTTACCAAAGCTTCAATTTTCACTGCTTGGAGATTGCCGTATAAGATTTATAAATATTGGACAAAATAATACCAAGGAAATCCAATGGTATTAATGGGATAATGATGTTTGGTTCCTGTGAATGTTGAACTGGGGGTAGCAGCAATATCATCATTATGTGAAAAATGTTTCTTCCCAAGTTATTCCAAGCATTTAATGTTTGAATATGCACAAATGGGTAACCTGATTTGCTAATATTTTCCTTGAATTTACTTGATCACAAGATTTTATTGTTAGTAGCAACAACATACTATGAAGCCATTCTACATTGATAGTGAGAAAGGTCATGCAGTTCCTTGTTTTTCTTCCTATACCCAACATGGATGATGTTGAGAAAGATGCAGTGGGGTTTGGGGTTCAGAAATATAACTGGTTTCAATAAGGCCATTTTAGAAAGCAATGGTGGAGATTGATGAACAATGACTCATCCATGATGCAAGGAAAGGCTCCTATCCTAGTTTCCCTTAGTCTAGTCTAGTATTTAGTATTTTGTCTTCAAAATGGATAATAGATCAAGGGTCATAAAATGGATCAAGGATAAATGGTGTCCCTATGTGCATGATGGCTTAGCTTAATTCATTCATCAATCCAATGGGTTACATATCTTATTGACCTTATAGTTAAATTTTAAAGTGGTGAGTAAAATGTAAACTTAACTAGTTCAAGTTTACCAAAAAATGACAACTTTCATTCATGTAATTTCATTGATTTCAATGTCTTTTTGATTCCATCTTCAAAGGAGTAATGATTAGAGAAATTTATAATATGATGACTAAAATATTTAGGAAGCAAGCATGAGCGTTCAGATTATTAGATATGGCAGAAAGTTTGTCCTGAAAGAAAAAAAAAATATATACTCACAATATAAGAGATTTTTATATTGTCACTGCACTATTGACCATCCATATTTTATTACCATTGACTCTTAAATAAAAGTAATCCAAATGAATGATATATGATAAATTGATTGTATATAAATATTTAAACTGTTAATGCATAGATATTACACTTTTATATAGCGATGTACCAAAAAAGATATGCAGTCATTTAAGAAGGGAATCAATGACTTCTGCATTTAGTTTTCACCTTAAAAAATTTAGATCCTAATACACTTTTGTCTATGAAAATTCTAAGAACAAAAAAAAAATAAAGCAAGTTGAAAATGTTAATTTAGATTTTAAATACTTCAGAGAGTTCAGACCCATCTCCAATTTGGAATTTTATTATTTCAGTTCAATTCAAATCAATTTCATACAAAAGGTATTTTGCTACTACAATTGTTGGTACATTGCATAAAAAATCAAGCCAATTTCACTAGCTCCAAGTAGCTAGTTTCATTGAATTTCCTTCTACAATTACTCTCTCAAAATTACCTGACTATATACTACATTTCAATTATATGAAGACCATGTAATTCATGGTACTAATGCATATATACTAAGTATCTGATGCATATGTTTGCTACCATGAAACATAGTGTTCCACACATATAGAAAAACAGATTAAACAATATCAGACACCAATGTTCTTGGGCAGAAACCTTTGAGTCTGTATGAGGAATGCTACAACATTCATGGAGATAAATTTGGATATCTTCACCTGCCATTAAGATCACTGAACTGTGCAAATACTGCAGTTCCAGAATGGCCATCAATAGTTTGTGGTGCTTGTGCTGAACTGTTGTTGTTTACTACTGGTTGTGGATTAATAGTTGCAACTTGTGGTGGTGTTTCATGGTCATCTAAGTTGGTGGAAGGTGTAGAAGCATGTGTGGATTTGGCATCATTCTCATCTTCAGTTTTTCCTTCTGTGGAAGCTTCTTGAAGCTGCAATGCATACTCCAAGTTCCATAATACATCTCCCATTGAAGGCCTATCAACTCCATAATCAGCCAAACATTTCTCAGCAGCCTCAGCAAATTTTTTCATTGATTCCGGATTGATGTTGCCAACAAGAAGAGGGTCAATGATCTTGTCAATCAAGCCCTTCCTCTTCCATTGCATCGCCCAATCGGCCAAGTTTACTTGTTCGCGGGGCAACTGAGGGTTAATTGCTGGCCTTGCACAAAGTGCCTCGAGAAGGACTACGCCAAATGAGTACACATCGGATTTTTCGGTCAATTGTTGCCTTCTGAAGTACTCAGGGTCTAAATAACCAAAGCTACCTTTTACTGCTGTGCTAACATGACCCTGGCCCATAGGTGCATCCTTTGAAAGTCCAAAATCAGATACCTTGGCTGTGAAGTTTTCATCAAGCAAAATGTTTGTAGTCTTGACATCACGATGAATGATGCCTTGTGCTGCACCAGTGTGAAGGTAGTGAAGGCCTCGAGCCGATCCGATACAGACCTCTAACCTTTGCTTCCAAGAAAGAACAGGCAAGTTCTTTCCATAAAGATGGTCCCGGAAATGTCCATTAGGCATGTACTCATAAACCAGGATCATCTCTTCATTCTCGTCACAATATCCAATCAAGGACACCAAATGCCTATGTCTAAGCTTGGACAACATTTGAATTTCTGTCTGGAATTCTGTTATACCTTGTTCTGATTGTGGATTTCCTCTCTTCACTGCCACTTCAGTTCCCTCATCAATCACACCCAAATACACATTTCCAAATCCACCAACACCAATAATGGCCTTGGAATCAAAGTTCTTGGTTGCTTCCTGCAATTCTGCAAAGGAGAAATACCTTCCTAACCCCATAGTTGAGGAGTACATGTTGCTCTTGCTGCTAGCGAAGCTTGTATCGCCGGCGTGTAGAGGAAGTAACCATGAAGAGAAGCTATTCCTCTTTTGCCAATCCTGAGGCCTCCTGTGCCACTTGACCACCATGGCACCTAGACCAACAAAGGCTCCAAACATCATGGCAAATCCAGCAGCCGCCACCGTCCCACGGTTAGAACCACCAGCCTTTCTTCCATCAACACCGAATTCTCCATCCAAACTATCAACTGAGTTGCTCAACTTCATAACCTCTATTCCATTCACAATAGCATTGGCATTTCCACCTTCAGCCTTTGCTGGCCCAACCTGAACTGTTAGTCCCTCAGTCATCAATGTTACATTCACCACAATGTCTTTGTAGTATGGTGTCGATAAGGCGCCAGTAGTAGCCGATAAATCCAAATTTGAAATTGCCATTTTCCCATTAACATAGACATTAAAGTAGAGTTCATTAAGCCCTTTGCTGACAATATCACAGAAATGCAGCCTAACAAGGTAACTAAAAGAAGTATCCACATCAAATTTCCATGACACATTGAAATTTGGTTGATTAACACCAGCATCACCCATCTCAGTAGCAGAAGCATACACAGATTGTGGTGCAACCAAAGGAGAAATTGTTGGTGTATCAGTAGGGAACTTAATTGCATTGGTAGCCACCGAAACACTCTTCGCCAAATTCTTATTTGTGAGGAAAGGCTCATCATTTTCCCAAATTCTTCCAAGGGTATCATTTGATGACGTGATCAAGGGTCCTCCATTGTTGAGCCTGTAAACAGGTTGGATAGCATAACTTGTTAGGCCAGAAAATTCGCCGACCGGGAAAAGGGCAGCCCCAGTGTCAAATATCAGATTATCAGGAGCTGAAACAACCTCAATAGCATTGATGAATGCAGCCGAGTTCTTTAAGGGACTGAAGATCAATGTGAATTGTGATTCATTTGCATTGATGAGGTACTCCTTGAGGATTGGCTTATCAGTGTTATTAACATTGAAACTATGAAGAAGGACATGCACATTTGTGTTAACAGAAAAAGTGGCCTTATGAAGATCAAAGACATTGTTTTTTACCGGATAAAAATGAAGCCGAATCCAATGAAATCCTGGCTGAACCAAATGGAAGGAATATTTAGCTTCCTGAATGAAGATCCTTGCAGTTTTATATATAGGTGAAGGAAGCTTAGGATCATCACCATCTGAAACTTTATAGTCATCTTTGGCTTGTAAGAAAGAATTGGCTTGAGGGTCTGATTTGAATAGTCTTCCATCAGGGAGAGTAGGTGGATTCTCTGCACCACAATCAATGAGAAAGTTATCCTTTGGAGTGAAAGATGAAACAGGAACTGCTGAATATGCATGAGAAGAAAAAAAGGCCAAGAACAAAATGGCCAGGAGGATAACCATGTTGAAAGATAACAAGGAGGATAGAAAGGGCACTGAAAAGTTCTGTTTTTTTTCTATCTTCCCCATACCTCCTGTGTTGAGGTTAGGGGATGGTTTGAATATTTAGAATTTAGAGTAGCAAGAAGGTTGAAAAAGGGTGTATATGGATTTCTTATGATGAGGTTTGTTGTTTTCTTTGATTCATTTGGAGGAAAAAAGGAAGGGATGAAAAGTATGACAAGACTTTGAATTCCATATAGTTAGGCAAAGAATGTGGAGGGAGCAATGTATTTAAGGGGAATTATGGTACATGAAAAATTTGGCTTTATTTATACATTTGATTACTATATAGAAGCAAAAGAAATAATGGTGAAAAATAGTAGATTTGAACAAGTCAAACACACCAAAATGTTGTAGCCACTTTGGAATTTGGATTGCTTATGCACCAAACATGAGTTTTGGCTCATGCTGTTTGGTGCTGAATGTTATAGATTCTCTCTCAGACAGCTTTTAACTTTTGTCTACCAGTTTGAGTTTCATTCTATGCATCAAGAGCAACTTTGTCCAACATGTTGTGCATATAATTTATAGTTATTTTGTTAAAGGAAGCTAAACCAAACTAATATAAATTGATTTTGTTAAGCAACAACAATAGTTAAGTAATCCACAAAATAGTCTTCATTAGAATCTAAGGTTTTTAAATCTATGAAATGAATTTGTTTTTATTAATACTTTGTTTTTAACTAAAGATGTCCACCAATCCTATAAGTAGGACTATTATTTTTTGAAGTATATAATTCTTTCAACAAATATCGCTCCAAGAGATCAAAAATCAAAACTAAATCTTAGCCCTGATAATAAAATATAAAACTAGATTATGATATGTTCTCCCAACTGACCATCAAAAATTAATTCCTTTCATAGTATAAAGTGAACTCTATCCTAATCACATTTCTTTCGGTCAATAATTTATTCTTTTTTTGTGGCCAATAATTAGTAGAAAGGATCAATTGGTAAATGTCTTATTCTCGTGTCAAATCATGAGTTATTTGGCCCGCAATAACATATAACAAAAGTCATGAAAATTAGAAACATAATCCTAGTACAAACGTGCACGAAACACTTTATAGTCACAAGTAACATTAATGTAAGAATATATTTGAACTTTTAAGGCTCGGTGATTCAATATACATTCAGCAAGCAACAGAATGAACACTTTAGTCTTAGAAGCCATGCATGAAAAAGCTTATAATTCAATCTTCTACCAACAAAGACCATAAACATAATAATTCTACAAACAAAGACAATGCTTGACTAGGGTTCTTCTGAAACTATATTCTTTCACTAAAAGCAACTTAAGTCAACCAAAATAATTGGTATTGCCTTACAATCTGTGAAAACCATTGCCCTAACACCCAAGAACTCCTAAGGGCTAATGGCATGTATATGTATAATGTAATACATATCAGCAGAACCATAGACAACAGAACATCATTTGTGTACATGAATTAAATCCATGCAATAAACAAATTGATCTGTACAAAATAAAAAGACCCTTGTTCTTAAAACATTATGTCTTCTTCATATCCTTCTGTATGTTCTCCATTTTTCTTCTTTACAGGTAACTCCAGCTTCCAGTCCTGTTGAAATCAAGGTTTAGTCTATGGAGATGCTAAAAAATCTAATAAGTTTGATGAATGGCATCATGCCCTTTGTTCAGTCATTTATCTGAGATAATGGAACCTGCTTTGAAGGGAAAATAAAACATGAAAAAGTCAAAATCAACTTTTGGGGATTTCTGGCATGTTATAGTCTAGAGCTCAAGTTTATCAAACTTTTGAAGTTAAATTTACATTGCACTGAGAACAGAACCTATAAAAATCTAGATGCAAGTTAACCACTAACTATAACGGAAATATTGAAAATCGTTATGTTTTTAATGATGACGTATGTACTAAGACAACTTTAAGGATGCAATTGCTAAACTGGTGAACGCAACACGATGAAGATAATGTAACTCACCTCCCAACAACCAAGAAGCAGCTTATTGCTTGCTAGATTTCCCCCAAAAGAATCCCTTCTTTTTTGTAGGGTGATTATGTAACATGGATTTGGAACTGTTTGAGCCAAATGAGAAGTGTCTCTTCAGAAATGGCTTCCCAAAGAATCTTCTCCCACTGGAACTAGAATCCATCCTAGGACCTTTACCTTGACACCCTCCATCTTTAACGCGATCAAACACAAAATCATCTATTTCACTGTCCACAATTCGGTTCTTTGATTTCTTGTTTCCAGCCTTCAAATCCATTTCAGCTTTCAGAGCTTTTTCAAACAACTTAAGAGTTTGTTTCTCACCAAAAGTGCAAACTGGACAAGCTGGATCATACTTGCTGATTTCAGGTGTCATACTCTCCAAACATTCAGCATGATAAACATGGCCACAAATAAGAACAGAAACTACAGCAAGGTCATTACTTGCAATTATCTTTTGGGAGCTCCAAGAAGACTTCTCAGTTAAAAGTTTTGAGCAAACACCACATGTTTGGAAATCAACCGGAGATGTTGAAAACCGATTACTTGATCTATGTAACCTTTCAGGGTTAAAACCAAATGATTCACTATCAAACGACCATCTTTCTCTACGAGAAGTTCCCATCAGCTCAGAAAAGCCAGGCACAGACCAACCATCTGAAGATCCATCACGGGAGTGCATACCCAATTCATTGTTCCATGAGGGAAATACTGGCTTTTCTTCAGACACGTAGAAGCTGCTTGGTGACTTGCATCCTGGGACTCGGCTGTTAGAAACTTGCCATAATAGTTGGTGTCCTGGGGACTGGTAGGGCGACCTTGATGGGGTTGAGCTGGAGGGTGCAAGATGACTTTGCGATGGCAGAGGAGACGCCGACAGCGAAGTAGAAGGTAATGATGATGGCGGCTTTGTCGGAGATGTACCTGACACTGTTGATGATTCTTCCAACCCCTTCACCTATAAAGTGATTCATAAATAGGAAGTTTGTCAAATAAACCACACATAAAGAACAAGCAAAAACATAAAACATTAACAGATTCCTTCACTGCTATAACCTCACCTGTTCCACGTTCACATCCATGGAGACATTCGTAGAAATAGATTGATCTGAAACAAACATGTCAGATACTATAAATCAAGCAGTTGAGTCAATAATAATTACCACTGGATCAATAACATGAGCAGTTTACATATTGTTAACAGCAGGATCAATGTCATGCATGGACACACAGGATGCATATATGCAGAAACAAATCATATGAACTTCACAATATATAGTCATTGCTTAGCCCTCATGCAAGGAAAACATAAGTTGCAAATGTCAACAAAAAATAATTTTCATCCAGGGATTTCCATTGTTAATCGATCTGTAATGTCACTATAAAATCTTGCAAACTTCTAGTTAACCCAAAAAAAAAAATTCAGACCATCATCATCCATGATTTTTTTTATAAGGGAAACTTCCATGACCATAGCTTACAATATTTTCTTTTTCATTTACATAACCACATACTGGACTGTGATGAACCATTCCTCACTAAAAAATACAACCATCTCTATATCAAATTATCAAATGCCAACAGTGAGGAAAAAGTTTCAATAATCTATTCAAACGAAGAGGCAAACCTTTCTATCCCACTTGACTTGAAACAGACTGTCAATATACACTCTGATAGAATTTTATACTCAAGGTCAAGAGTCAAGATAACAAGCACTAGGGCTCAAGGCCAGTTATTGCTTTGTACTGCAATGAATAATCAATAAAGGGGGCAGTGCAACTTATACAGAAATTAGAAAATTGTGGGCACTGTTAACTTAAGATGAGTCCCATTACATGTTCTACTAACATGCATTATGCTACACTATGCAGAGAGTAGATACAGGAAGGAACATCAAAACACCTATAGAATATTGAACATCTCTGCATGGTAATATATGACTAAGCTCTAAGTACCATGTTCTCCCTGCTTTTCTCTTGTTTCACCCATTTTAAGATATAAAATGCAGATAAAGGAATTTTTATGTCTTTTTTGGATAAGCATCCAGAAGAAATGGGAATAAAATATTTGTAAAAACCCAGATAACTTATCAGAATTCAGACATGCTGATGTACTGATGGTCTACTTTTTCCTAAACCACAAAATGATTACAAATAAAGAGCCGCCTTCAAATTTTAGGCCAGATAAGCCCTCTTGATTAGTGTTTAGGCCAGATAAGCCCTCCTAATTAGAGTTTGTCTACCACATTATCATCTATCTTTCTCCAGATTGGCTAGTACATTAATGTCATAAAAAGTAATCTGTTCCATTTATGGATTCATTATTCTTCTTTGTTACTAATTTTAAAATTTTCTGTGTCTGAAAGCCCTAATGAAAAAACATGAGAAGACATCATGTTTCCAGATTTCATGTAGCACAGTGAATATATTTATATCTTCCACACAGACTTGCGATTATATGTTTCACTCTGAGTAGTAGATGGTGGTGCTATTGACCGCTATAGCAGAATTGTGACATGGATTACATTCTCTCCACTATGATTCACATGGAGGGGGCATCACAGTCGCATTTGCGGCCAGAGTCGCAGCCCATAGCAGCCTGTAGCCGCTGATGGCTGTGACAGTGAAGAGGTGTTAGGGTCATTCTTTCCTGATGACGGCAGTCTTCTTTTCTGATACAATCAGGGTTTTAACATTTCACATTTCTGTTTCCCTTGCCTTTTTTACAACTTTACTCTCACATATCAATATTAGATTTTAACCCTTTAACTCAGTAAATCTCTATTTTGCTCTCTTCTATCTTTTTAAATGTCCTACCCTCATTTAAACTTGATAAAACTCTATTTTACCCTTACTATCACTCTTCCCCAAGACCAGCTTTTTCACTCTATCTTCTTCTACTTCCTCTGTTTTCTCTCACTTCTTTTGCTTCATTCTTCTACTTCCTCCTCGCCAAAACCCATTGCAGAGACCAACTCTGTTCTGGGTCCTTCTTCATCACACCAGGGCTAGTCAAAGTCTCCAAGACACTGCGTTCTTCTTCTACAATGAGTGGCATTTAGGTCATAATTGCCACCCCAAACGTCTCAATAGTGACCATCCCGCTAGTGTCGGCTGCTCCGCTCCACTATTAATGATTGACTACTTAGATTTCATTCTATTTAACACTAGGCTTCCCACTTATCTCATATCAGATGGTAAATAGTACAAGAATGAAGTGAATAACAAATATCCACAACAACCAAGTCTTAATCCTACTAAATGAGGTCGGCTTTATGAATTGAACGACGTTATAATGCTCTATCATAAGTATTCCAACCCAAGTAAGAACATGGTTAAAACCATTGAAAGTTACCTGAAGTAGAATTTATTACAAGTCCAGCACCTCCTTCAGAAATTGGGTACTTTTGGCATCGTTTCCTTTGATCACTCTCCAATGGGCTTCCACCCTCTGATACATATGATGATTCATTTTTGCTCTCCGATCCATCATTCCTGCGGATACCATCAGAAAACCAAGTTACAGGAGCATCTTCACCAGCTACACGGGCTGGATGATCCCACCGGAAACTCCATGACGGAGAACAGCGAATGTTCCGATGTAAGACATCATAGGTAGATCCACTTTGTACAGTTTTCAATTATCTTTTGGGAGCTCCAAGAAGACTTCTCAGTTAAAAGTTTTGAGCAAACACCACATGTTTGGAAATCAACCGGAGATGTTGAAAACCGATTACTTGATCTATGTAACCTTTCAGGGTTAAAACCAAATGATTCACTATCAAACGACCATCTTTCTCTACGAGAAGTTCCCATCAGCTCAGAAAAGCCAGGCACAGACCAACCATCTGAAGATCCATCACGGGAGTGCATACCCAATTCATTGTTCCATGAGGGAAATACTGGCTTTTCTTCAGACACGTAGAAGCTGCTTGGTGACTTGCATCCTGGGACTCGGCTGTTAGAAACTTGCCATAATAGTTGGTGTCCTGGGGACTGGTAGGGCGACCTTGATGGGGTTGAGCTGGAGGGTGCAAGATGACTTTGCGATGGCAGAGGAGACGCCGACAGCGAAGTAGAAGGTAATGATGATGGCGGCTTTGTCGGAGATGTACCTGACACTGTTGATGATTCTTCCAACCCCTTCACCTATAAAGTGATTCATAAATAGGAAGTTTGTCAAATAAACCACACATAAAGAACAAGCAAAAACATAAAACATTAACAGATTCCTTCACTGCTATAACCTCACCTGTTCCACGTTCACATCCATGGAGACATTCGTAGAAATAGATTGATCTGAAACAAACATGTCAGATACTATAAATCAAGCAGTTGAGTCAATAATAATTACCACTGGATCAATAACATGAGCAGTTTACATATTGTTAACAGCAGGATCAATGTCATGCATGGACACACAGGATGCATATATGCAGAAACAAATCATATGAACTTCACAATATATAGTCATTGCTTAGCCCTCATGCAAGGAAAACATAAGTTGCAAATGTCAACAAAAAATAATTTTCATCCAGGGATTTCCATTGTTAATCGATCTGTAATGTCACTATAAAATCTTGCAAACTTCTAGTTAACCCAAAAAAAAAAATTCAGACCATCATCATCCATGATTTTTTTTATAAGGGAAACTTCCATGACCATAGCTTACAATATTTTCTTTTTCATTTACATAACCACATACTGGACTGTGATGAACCATTCCTCACTAAAAAATACAACCATCTCTATATCAAATTATCAAATGCCAACAGTGAGGAAAAAGTTTCAATAATCTATTCAAACGAAGAGGCAAACCTTTCTATCCCACTTGACTTGAAACAGACTGTCAATATACACTCTGATAGAATTTTATACTCAAGGTCAAGAGTCAAGATAACAAGCACTAGGGCTCAAGGCCAGTTATTGCTTTGTACTGCAATGAATAATCAATAAAGGGGGCAGTGCAACTTATACAGAAATTAGAAAATTGTGGGCACTGTTAACTTAAGATGAGTCCCATTACATGTTCTACTAACATGCATTATGCTACACTATGCAGAGAGTAGATACAGGAAGGAACATCAAAACACCTATAGAATATTGAACATCTCTGCATGGTAATATATGACTAAGCTCTAAGTACCATGTTCTCCCTGCTTTTCTCTTGTTTCACCCATTTTAAGATATAAAATGCAGATAAAGGAATTTTTATGTCTTTTTTGGATAAGCATCCAGAAGAAATGGGAATAAAATATTTGTAAAAACCCAGATAACTTATCAGAATTCAGACATGCTGATGTACTGATGGTCTACTTTTTCCTAAACCACAAAATGATTACAAATAAAGAGCCGCCTTCAAATTTTAGGCCAGATAAGCCCTCTTGATTAGTGTTTAGGCCAGATAAGCCCTCCTAATTAGAGTTTGTCTACCACATTATCATCTATCTTTCTCCAGATTGGCTAGTACATTAATGTCATAAAAAGTAATCTGTTCCATTTATGGATTCATTATTCTTCTTTGTTACTAATTTTAAAATTTTCTGTGTCTGAAAGCCCTAATGAAAAAACATGAGAAGACATCATGTTTCCAGATTTCATGTAGCACAGTGAATATATTTATATCTTCCACACAGACTTGCGATTATATGTTTCACTCTGAGTAGTAGATGGTGGTGCTATTGACCGCTATAGCAGAATTGTGACATGGATTACATTCTCTCCACTATGATTCACATGGAGGGGGCATCACAGTCGCATTTGCGGCCAGAGTCGCAGCCCATAGCAGCCTGTAGCCGCTGATGGCTGTGACAGTGAAGAGGTGTTAGGGTCATTCTTTCCTGATGACGGCAGTCTTCTTTTCTGATACAATCAGGGTTTTAACATTTCACATTTCTGTTTCCCTTGCCTTTTTTACAACTTTACTCTCACATATCAATATTAGATTTTAACCCTTTAACTCAGTAAATCTCTATTTTGCTCTCTTCTATCTTTTTAAATGTCCTACCCTCATTTAAACTTGATAAAACTCTATTTTACCCTTACTATCACTCTTCCCCAAGACCAGCTTTTTCACTCTATCTTCTTCTACTTCCTCTGTTTTCTCTCACTTCTTTTGCTTCATTCTTCTACTTCCTCCTCGCCAAAACCCATTGCAGAGACCAACTCTGTTCTGGGTCCTTCTTCATCACACCAGGGCTAGTCAAAGTCTCCAAGACACTGCGTTCTTCTTCTACAATGAGTGGCATTTAGGTCATAATTGCCACCCCAAACGTCTCAATAGTGACCATCCCGCTAGTGTCGGCTGCTCCGCTCCACTATTAATGATTGACTACTTAGATTTCATTCTATTTAACACTAGGCTTCCCACTTATCTCATATCAGATGGTAAATAGTACAAGAATGAAGTGAATAACAAATATCCACAACAACCAAGTCTTAATCCTACTAAATGAGGTCGGCTTTATGAATTGAACGACGTTATAATGCTCTATCATAAGTATTCCAACCCAAGTAAGAACATGGTTAAAACCATTGAAAGTTACCTGAAGTAGAATTTATTACAAGTCCAGCACCTCCTTCAGAAATTGGGTACTTTTGGCATCGTTTCCTTTGATCACTCTCCAATGGGCTTCCACCCTCTGATACATATGATGATTCATTTTTGCTCTCCGATCCATCATTCCTGCGGATACCATCAGAAAACCAAGTTACAGGAGCATCTTCACCAGCTACACGGGCTGGATGATCCCACCGGAAACTCCATGACGGAGAACAGCGAATGTTCCGATGTAAGACATCATAGGTAGATCCACTTTGTACAGTTTTATCTTTGGCTGCAACACAACAAGCAGCACCCATTCCGAGATAGACAACAGTATTTAGCTTTTTATAGTAACGCAACCGGTAATAGCATCCCCAAACACAAGTCTACAGCATTCACTGTTAAACACAGCTCTATCCCTGTAACAGTAATGAAAAAGGTATAGCATCAATTGCAATAATCAATAATCCGGCAGTCAAATGCATGAGCAGAAAAAAGAACAAGAGTAGTTATAATCATTACTCAACCAGGGTACGTGGAGCGCCAATATACACAGCCTTACCCCACAAGTGCAGAAGCTGTCTACATACCTAAACTTGCTACCTCCAGGTCATATCAAGGCAGCAATGTTAACACTGTGCCGAGCCTCACACAACATAAAAACTAAACAGGAAAAAATTTGAGAAACAAACTGGTACAGAAACATAGTTCATCTAAATCCACAATTTTGAATTCCAAAAAGGGATAGTCTTCAGTTTATAGGGTTGAAAAATTGTAGAAACTCAACCCAAAATTTTCACCACAGTTGTAAGGATATACTAAATAAACTAAATCTAATTTGGGAAACAACTGCAAACACAATCAAATCAAAATCAGATAGAAATCATCAGTGAAATTAACACCACGCAGAACAGTTAAGCATAGAAGAAGAAGCTGCAGAAAGCATAACAAATAGTGTATATGAAAGATTGGGGTTACCAACCTCAGATAAAACTAAAGAAAACAAAACATCACGAACCTAATAAATGGAATAAAAGGAGCAAAACAATTATTTAAAATAAAAATTTAAATTATGGATATGATCCAATCTAGGAAATCGAAGAACCTCAATACAGAAAAACAAAGAAACAAAAACTCATAACTCATATTCGATCATAGAGTCAGAATGATCCGGAATTAATGCTGAATAAACGGAAATCAAAGTCAAAAACCACAAATCAAATTCTCCGTATAAATAATAACAAAAAATAAAACAATTTCATTTTATAATATCTCAATTTAATAACAATAAATCTTCCAATACTCAAACGCAGAAAATAACCGAACCGTAAATAATAGAAGCCGTACCTGTCCTGAAAGGAAGGGTCCACAGTTCCTTCAACTGGGAACGTTAGAGAGAGAAAGCGTAGAGAGAGAAATTTTAGAGAGAGAAACTGTAGACAGAGAAAGTGGGTGAGAGTGATGCTAAGGTTGAGAGAGAAGAGAAGAGGAAGAAGAAAACGGGACGGGGCCGTTTAATTTGACGCCGTTAGGTCCTATCTTCGGTGCGGTTCCTCTGTTTTTAGATTTCCCGTCGAATGTTACGGCGTTAGTTGTTGGTGCCTGGTTTCTGGAAATTATATATGCCGACATGTGATTTTTTTTTTATTTAAAAAATATAGATAGTGAATTAGTTTGTTTAGAGATGCATTATTTATGTATTGCACTTTTATTTAAGAAAAAGAAAAAATATAATTAACACGTGATTTATTTATACTAACGTGTCATCAGTCACTCTGTATCTGCTGATCCGCATTTTTACTTTTTAATATTAAATATTTAATTTGTATATATTTCATTTTAGGAATTATATCACTTTTTTGTACATGGTATTATAATTTTTTGATAAAAATATAAAAATATTTTTCTTCTAACCTTCATATATATTTTTTATTGTATGGAAAAATATTGTAATAATTATTAATTTTAAAGGCAAAATAGGTAAGTGAAAATTATGTCATATATGTAGTTATTATATGTTTTGGTTTTATATATAGTATAGATATAATGCTCCAGCACTTAAATTCCAACTTGTACTTTTTATTTAGTACTAGCGACTTACCCGTACATTTGCATGAGTACTATTTTTTGCCGCATGACAAAGAACATACATATTACATGTGGATTGTCTCTCTAAGTATAAGAAAAAATTAAAATTTTCTTATTTTGAAATTGATATATCCTTCAAAATTCAATGTTCCTCATTGTTCAACTTGACAAAGTTTAAATATATACACTATCATAGTGTTGTTGAAGAACTTAAGTTTATGATATGGAAAAACAAAAATTGTAAATGAGTTTAAAAATTGATGAGTTAATATGTTGAATGTTTGGTCCTCGTTAATATTACACATATCAATAGAATTAGAATCGTTGTGTTCTTTTTCATCACCTAATATTATTAAGTTTAAAAATATTGCATCAACAACTTAATAATTGATTGAGTTAGATTACAAATATTTTTACTTGGAATTAAACTCAAAACATACTCATTTATTTGATGAATAATGAATACTTTCAATAGTTTATTCAAGTATTATTATTGTTTATAAAAACTTTTCATTTTTTAGTGATATTTAGATTTGGATAAGTACTTTGAACTATGACATCTATTGGCTTATCAAAATTAACACATGTATATGTATTAGAAAGGGAATGAAGTAGTTATGAAAATTGTAAAGAAAAAATAGATAATATAACTCTAAATAATACAACCCAATGTTATTATATGTTGTGTTAAAGCGATTATGTACAATTACTAATGAATTATTATGATATTTTAAAATTATAACTTTGTCTTGATTATATATTTTCACCCATACAATTTTTACACAAGAATATTTTAATGATCTACAATGAATGATAGATGACACATAAAAATGACATAAATTGAGAACATTTTAAAATCTATTCAAATACGTAATTACTACATATTCCAATTTACTATATTTAAAATTCATAGCAACTTTAATACATAACTTTAAAGTAGAAACTAAATCATCATAATTAATGTCAATAATTCCTTAATTTTAGGAAAAGAAGCATTTGAGAACTATCAAGTTTTCTTTTTAATTAGTATTAAAAATGATTAACTTTATGAAATAAATTAAATATCATCAAATTTCCTCACTAATTGTAATATCACAGTTCATTCTATTAATAATACGATTGTAACTTCATATTAATGCACTTTAATGATATTAAATGAGAATATTTTAAGATCTATTTAAATAATTAATATTAAACATTGTTATTTTTATGAAATAAATTCACTATGTATCATTTTTTAGTCAGACAGAATAATAACAAATTTCCTTATTAATTATAATATAATAACTCATTCTTTCTATTAATAATAATATTAGATTTCTGCTATTTAAGTTTTAAAAAATGATTAAATAATAGTAATTGAGAATGTTTTAAGATCTATTTAAATGCATAATTACGACATATTTCATTTACTATTTTTAAAATATTTTTTCAAAATTTCATAACAACTTTAAAATATAATTTTTAAATAAAAACAAAATTATCATTTTTTATCGGCAAGGTTAGGATGTTACTATTTTTTGTGGGCGATACTCGAACTCTCAATCTCCTTCACTCCAACCCCAACCTTCAACTACCTTATAACTCATTTGTATTTTTATTAAATTTGCTACAGGTGGGGCTTGAATCCACAACATCCTTCGTTACATTTCTTAAATTTTTTCACCTTAATCATTATGACTCACGATCATCGTTATATATTTGTTAATATTTATTAATTACATTATATATTCTATAATTGTTACGAAAATTCCTTATATATTTCATAATTGTTCTGATAATTTATTGTTATAGTTTTTAATCTTCTTAATCTACTATCATTAATATATTTTTTATGTTATATTTTATATTGTTACTATTATAATATAGCAATTGTAAAATATAATTATAAATTTCTTAATTACACTAAATATTTCATAATTGTTACGAAGATTCCTTATATATTTCATAATTTAGTTGTTCTTTCTGATATGTTTTGATTTATGTTGTTAATTGGTTCTTTTGATTTTGTACCTAATCCCCAAATTTATATTCTATTTTTGTAACTGATAAAAAATTTCCAACTATTCTATTTCTTCATGAATTTCGAATCATATGTTATAATTCTACCAATTTATATCCAAAATGAGAATTGCTTAAAATATGGAAATCATAAATAATTTAAACAAAATATATTTTCTATTGTTACTATATTATAATATTGCAATCGTAAAATATAATTATAAATTCTTTATATACTTCGTAATTACGCTATTTATTTCATATTTGTTACGGAGATTCCTTATATATTCCTTAATTTAGTTGTTCTTTTTGATAGGTCTTGATTTATATTTTTAATTGATTCTTTCTATTTTGTAACTGATCACAAATTTATATATTATTACTGTATCTGATACAGAAAATTCCAACTATTATATTTTTTCATGAGTTTTGAATCATATGATATAATTCTACCAATTTATATCCATAATGAACATTGCTTTAAATTTAGAAATCATAAATAATTTAAACAAAATATAAATCAAATCAATTGGTTATCACAGTCAAAATTCATTAGTTATATTTCTGTAAATTTATCTACATAATAAGGAATGCCTAAAATTTGGAAACCATAAATAATTTAAATAAAATATAAATCAAATAAAAATAAAGACATTATTCTTCTCCATATATGGGAAAGCCAAAAAGTCCACAAGCAAAGAACGAAGATATTATATTGCATTATTGACAACCCAAATAATACAAATTTTTAAGAAAACAATAAAATAAGGTAATGATATTTAAATAAAATTTTCAAAAGCACAAATATTGAGACAAAATGAGTGTGTTAAAAAATATATATATTAAAAATCATTGAACAGAGAAAATAAAATACAAAATCTACAGGTGAGTGAACAACTAATTATGAAACAAAAAAGAAGGTATCAATAACTAACTATGATTCTTACCTTATTTCAGATACAATCTAGATGTTTCTGAAACATGCAAAACAAAAATTAAAATGGTGATTTTTTGAATAAAAAAATGTATAAGTAAAATAGGAGAATGCATTATTATTTTTTTATTAACTAGATAATAAAAAAAAATTCATCTCACATTATCTATCGTCACATGTTAATTTCTTATTCATTTTTCTTCTCCAAAATAGTTCTACCTCCTTCATATGTTCATTCACACACTATATATTTATTTTCCTTATTGTAATAATATAATAATATTAAATCCGTTATTGTATTTCTTAATAATTTCAAAACAAAAAATATGTCATTGAATATTAATCTATGATGACTATACTATATATTTCATTTCCTTATTATAATAATATAAAAATATTAAATCTATTATTGCATTTTTTAATAATACCAAAACAAAAAACATGCATTACTATAAGAATTGCTGTAATTTTCACCATATTAAAGGTACTTTTCAGACTGAATTTTAATATCACAGTTCAGATTACTTGAATTTTAATATCACAGTTCAGATTACTTTAATTTTAATTTTTCCTTATTATAATTGAAAAAATCAAATTCGAAATTGAAGTTTTTTTTATAACTTTTAGAGAGAAAATTAAGGCGCAAAAATATTTTAAGGGAAAACCAAATTACAAAGAAAGAAAAAATGATTAAAATAAGATAAGATGAGGAGATAAATATATTAATAACAAAAATAACTTGAGGAAGATACCCTTACTTATCAGACGTTAAGAAAGAGAAATGTTGGAAGAACAAATCTACAAAATAATGAAATCAGTGAGAACACATCTACAAAATAAGGAAATCAATGAAAAAATAACCAAAAAAATCAATGATAAAAATAAAAACAAATCTACAAAATAAAAACATATCTACAAAATAAACAAAAAGATAAATGGTAAATATATTATTAACATCAGATTTACAAAATAAGAATAGATATGCAAAACAAATAAAAGAATGCACTTTAAAGAAAATGATTGGAAGAGAAAGAAAAAAGGACGATAATGAAGAAACATAATGAAATGAAACCAAAGAAAAAGAAGATTGGTGGGAGAGTAAGATTGTTGGAAGAGAAAGAGAAAGTCATGTACCTCAATAACAATTCAAATACAATTTAAAGTGTAATCATATAAAATACAATAATTGTTTATTAAATTATTATTATAATTAAGAAAGAGAAAGTACAGTGTGAAAAAGTATATATATGATAACCATGAAACCATTTAGGAGGGATGAAAGAGAAAGTGACATGTGACAAATAATAAGGTGGTAGAAGTTTTTTTTTTATATATAGGCAATATATTATTATTATTAATTGTTAAGTGTGTTTGGATGACTTGGTAGGAAGGTTAATGAAGAGAAAAAAATGTATGAATTCATATTTTATAAACCATAACTATATCATTCATATTTTATTGTTATTGGTTATACAAAAAAATATAAATATTTACACTAAATTTATAAAATGTAATGAATTGGGATATAAGTGAAGCTGATATAAATTAGCTATTTTTTGAAATATACCTTTTATATTTATATATATAAAATAATATATATATAGATATATTATATTAAAATTAGTTTTTTTTTATTCAACCAAAAAGTAATTGATTTTATTAAAAGTGGTTTAAAAGTCATCTTTTTCATAACATATATAGATCATATGAGTTGATGAGTTATATAAGATTGAACTTGCTATTCGTTCGAAGTTTTATAAATTCTAATCAAGTTGAGTGTGAATTAATTTTTTTTTACATTAACCTTGATTTGAAACTCAACTCAAACTAATCCTAATTAAATAGAGTCAAACTCATTTGGACTCATTTTCATTACAAGATATAAAAGTGAATAAAATAATCTTTTTATTTTTATTCATAAAACTTTAAATGTTTTGACAAAATAAGTAAGGTAAGAGTTGCTTTTTTAAAGTAAAGATTTATAATAAAATATAAAATATCAATAAGTGATTGGTTCGATGTCTATTTTCTCTCAAACAAAATCGAGCTGGAGTCTTCTGTATAAAGGAACATATGTTAAAAAAGCTATACTATAGTAGTTTCTATTTTAAATATAATTGTCTTCATATGAGGATACTTTGTGGTCTAAGGAGAGCTCAAATTAAGAAAAATTTAGGAGGTTTGAATCAAACATTTATAGTCCATGTTCTATGCTTAACTAACTGACAACAAATTAAATAACATACATATATGAATTGAGCTAATTTTATTTAATTATACACTACTTTCTTCATCAGACTTCATGTTTCGATATGCTTTTATCTTTAAAAATAATATTTGTAAAAATGAAGATAATAAATTTTGATTTGCCAACAAATCTATAAAACTCAATCGATGAAAATAAAATCTCTTTTTCTGGGGATAAAACTACATAATATATCATCTTAAAGTCCATTAAGTAGGAGCACCTTAAAATATAGGAATAACACTTATTAAAATTAGATTGGTCACAATATCATGTAATAGATTAATTTGTCATCTAAAACGCGAAAAATACACCCTCAATGACCTAAAAACTCATTTAAAATTTCAATATGTATCAATTAAACTCTAATTAATTGATATTACATTTTTCAATTTTTATTCAAGGAACTAAGTTAAATGATTATTTTTGTAGAAAAATTACATCTAAAGAATTTAAATTTAGGATATTTGAAATAGTATTAATTTAGATTATACAGAACTAAATGTTTTACTATTTATTAATAGTGATAAAATTTCATATTAGTAATGATTTAAAGTTTTACTTTATAGACACACAAAAAAAACAATGTTAAAATTAAAGAACTTTAGTGGGTATGTCACTATGTGGGATGAGGTATAAAGAGAAGATGCTAGAAGCATGAGATGTGACTTGTGCTCTACTCGGAGTAGGAGTTAAGCAATTTCCATTCCATCCTTGGCTCCTTGCCTCTGGTTATACTACAATATAATAAAAAACCTAACAATTCTATAAGATATAATAAATTACGACTTTTTAAAAGGATTAATTATTATTTTAAAAAATGTAATATATATGTACCGTCAGTGTAAACAGTTTATTCACCATTCATTTGTATTATTTTTTGTAAAAAATCAATAATGACTAAATACAAATAGTAAATAATGCCAATGTATAAATCTCTTAATAAACAAAAAGCATCAATGGTTTAAGAATATGACTCCTCTCAAGTACATACTTAAGACTAGGATACATAATAAAAATAAAAAATATCCAAAATTTTATTTTTTAAATTAAATATTTAAAAAAAATTCAACCTTATATTCTCGAATAATGGAGAGAAATCCATTTCATTATTTAATGGATGGTATAAGATTATCTATTCCACTTTTTGTATCTCATTTGTATATTAATCTAATTAACAAGTGACACTCATGTAAAAAGAAAATAAATTTTTTATACTACTTAATATAATATGATTAATTTGGGATATGAAAATATAAATTTTTGTGAATTGCAATCCATATCCCCTGTATATATATACACACTTTTAAAAAATCCAACGTACAATATCACCAATATAATTAGGTACAAATTATAGGAGCAAACACTAAGACTTAGGATCTAGGTTAAGACCCATAACCAAATTAAAATGTGAAGATGAAAGACAACTCATATTTATATTATGATAAGAAAATTTTGAAGTTTTCAATCCAAAATGGTACGATGTTGAAGCAATTTATGCGGGACAAGGATTTATTGTCTATATCTCTAAGTCTGTTTGAACCAATCAAAATATGACACATAAATTAAAAAGATTAAAAATTTATAATTAATTCTATTTTTACTTCATTTTAATTGATTCAAAATAGACTTAGAGATATGCTTAAGGATATGAGATCCTTATCTATTTATACAAGTACCAATACAAGGATGAGACTCAGCTGTCTCATAATCTATTATGTTATTTGTCTCATCCATTTACATATTGACATGTGGAAAATAATTTAAAACTTTTTTGCACCACCTTATTATATTCTCTTCATTAAATTTAAGCCCTTACACTTTCTCACTAATTACAAAAATCACTATACTCGATACTTTCGTTTCTCTTTCTCCTTCCTCTTTCTTTCTCTTTACATTTTATCTCAAATCCCATTCCCCTTGTTTCTAGAGTTTTACTAATTACAATTTCTTTAATTCTTTTGCTTATGCGATTTGAGTTTTTTTGTTGGATGTAAAATGCAATAACTAAGTTTTTATTTATTAAAGATTTAGTGTTTTGATTGAAAGGAAGGTATTTTTTATGAGGTTGTTACTTTAATTTGTGATAAAAATGAGAGCTTACCGTATATTTTGAAGAATGTGAAGGAAATGAGAGAGGATGGTAATTTAAAGAATTGTTATATCACCATTGTTGTTCTCCAAAAAGAAGCTCAGAGAAAAAGAAACGAGAAAGAGAAATGAAAGTATGGAATGTAGTAATTCTATAATTAGTAAGAAAGTGGAAGAGCATAACTTTAATGAAAAGAGTATAATAACTTGCTTTAAAAAATTAAATTATTTTTCACGAGTCAATATGTTAATGAACGAGGCAGGAAAAATATAGGATAATGGGACGACTGATTCCGATCTCCAATACAAATGTGTCATATATGGATTGGTCACATTCTTTGAAGTATCTATATAAGTACTAAAATATTTTGTTCCAAAAAACATATGTCCCCCTATTCCTAGCCAATAATATAAAATTGTTAGTTTTTATTTTTATGAATTTTTATTTAATGTAAGTGTTATTTTTCAACAATCTGGAATAGTAAATGAGTATAGAATTGGAGACAACTGATCTATCTCCTCCCTCCAATATAAGGTAGGATATATGTCATCTAAGATACATGTTCAAATCAATTCAAAAGTAAAACTACATAGCAAACCTATTAAGTATTAACTAATAATAGCATGGAACCTTATTGTTACTTAGTGTCTGTTTGCAAGTTGATTTTAGGAGGGGAAAAAATAGAAAGAAAAGACTTAAGAGTTATCTTGTAAGTATATTTCATAGCTCCAAAGCTTTTCCATTCCCTCCATTGTCATCCAAAAACTAACTTGCAAACAAACTCTTAGTCTTCCTTTGGTGTGCAAGAATTAGAGAGGAAAGGAGTTGTGAAGAGAGAAATAAGAGAGTTTGTACTTTTCTCCCCTTTGGTTGACATGTGAAATAGGGAAGAGGAAATAAAAATTTGTGGGACTCATGCCCAAAATCACTCTCTCCATAAATGCAAAGAAAGTATAAGGGAGAGGAGAAATGGTGAACAATGGCAAAAATACCCCACTTATCTTATTTTCTTATACAAACTACTACCCACTATATTAATTGATTTAATTTAAAAAATTGTGACAATTGCATTATAGTAAACAAGTTTTAATATCTAATATTACAATATTTAATTTTTTTTACTATGTTGAGAAGGTATTTTATTATTTATTTATGTTATAATCTAAATTATTCAATTAGAATACAACACTTCTTTATACTCTCTTTGTTGTATGAATATTTTTGTCATTTAAATATTTATTTTTATCTCTCTCTTTTCTCTTTCTCTTGTCTTTCTCTCATACCAAACAATATAAAAATCTACTATAATTCTTCTTTATCTCTTTCTCCCCTCACTCTTTCTCACCAATCTCTCTTCTCTCATTTTCTCTCCCTCAACCAAACAAAGCCTTAAGCTTTGTTTGAGAGTGAAGTTTTAGAGGGGAAGGGAAGAGATAACTTTGGAAAACCTTCCCCTTCTTTGAGAGTTGAGTGAAGGAGATAAGAAAGTTTTGGAGGTTTCTCAAACACTTCATGTGTCTATTTCATGGCATAAATTGTTTAACGTGTATTTTACAATTGAAATCCTTGCTCCATGCTTAAGTGCAATCATTTCAACCTAGACTTTATACGTAATCACTATCATTATCATATGCATTTTAGCTTAGCATGTAGCCAAATAGGATTGGTGAACTTATGGTGATGAACCATTAGCTTTGAGTAGGGATACTCTCATCACTAGAGAGAGAATTGATCTTTTTACACTTAGTTTTGGAATAAAAATGTCATTACAAGTATAAACAAAAAGATATAATTGTCTTTTAACATACTTTTTGTTTTATTTTATACCGCACTTCCATCTCTAGTAATAAAAAGGAGTCGACTCATTAACTTTCCATGATAAAAAATAATAGCAGTCACCCAAGTCATTTCTAGGACACAAAAGTCTCAACAGTGAATAGAGGGTTAGGTTAGCAAAAAATGAATATTAGTAGAAAAACAGCTAAACTAATTTATGGAAAGATCATGTTGATCTTTCATAGGGAATTAATCATGGTATCTTTCTTATTTATGGATCTAACTTCCATCAACTTCACTAAGTGAGAGCATTATGCACTGGATAACCATTTATCTTTCTTATCTTCAATAGCTTTTACTATGTTTTCTCCTTGGTTTAGGTTCTTCAACTCTTCTTGAATTTGAATTAGAGACACAGCTCCTACACAAGTATTTCAGTTCAATTAGAATCTTCTACAATCTGAGAAGTGCGCATATATTTTCAACTTGATAGAGTACCCAAATATTTAAGAATAAATAGTCAATTACCTGAGGCTGCAGTCACTTGTGACTTTGTCGGGTGTCCTCTGTCTATTACCCACTCCACTAAAAACGGAACAAGTGGTAAACAAACTTATTATAATAGTAAAATGAGAAAATATATAGTTTATGCACGTATGATTTTTTTACAATATTAATATTATCTGATATTCAAATGTTAACCATCATTCACTCTTCACTTTTTAAATAAAATGTAAATTATACTTAGTATAAAAAACCTTACATTCACGGGGTAGAGATATTAAAATATGTTATAATTGTTTTATCATCCTTCTTATATATATATATATGAACCTTGTTGACTTTATCATCATTTTCCCTAAGGAGAACTGGTTTAAGGAATGGGCAAATAAGAGGATGTTGAACCTCCTAAAGGGCACACATGATCTTAAAAACATGAAAACAGGTAAGTACATAGGTAGAAAAAACATCTTAATCTTGCCACAGCATTATGTGGTGAATTGAAATGGAATCCCGAAATGTTAAAGCATACAATAAAAAGAAGATTTAAGTGAAAAGCTATTTAATGGCCATTGATTGAGTATTGAGCAACAAAGTCGGTTGAAAATTAGAATTTGCTATTTTCTATTTCTCTCTAAATGCATTCCAACTAACTAATTTTATCGGTACCTAAAATTACAAGCTTAGTGTATTCACATTTAATTTATTGCACGCTAGGCCACTTAAAGTACTTTTAATCACAAGCTATAGCTATTATAAATAACACTAGGATCATTGGAGTATAGCAATTCATTCAAGCTTTTTTCTTTTCAGCTTTTACAGTGTTGCCATACCTTGGTGTGGCCTAGTTGTTTTCTCAATGACAAAGGTCTCCACTTTGCAATATGCACTACTGCATTTCTGGGTTCCATTCTTGCTTGTTGTGAGTTTCTGCTATGCTAATTCTGCTGCAGCAACAGAAATTTCAGGTTGGTGATCCATTCTATATTCACATATTGATACAATATTTTACATTTTTATGACTTGTGTTTTTTGACCTTTTGTGCAATTATTATTCAGGAAATGAAGAATTGGCAAAGACAAGCTTAGACTTTCATGATGAAGAAGCAAAATTCAAAGGGTTTTTTCATATAAAACCATTAGTCAAGAAGCCATTTTTCAAGAAATCCATTCCAATCGTTAAGCCTATACCAAAGCCATATCCACTAGTGAAAAAACCTATTCCTATTCTATTTAATAAACCTATATCAAAGCCATTCCCCATTGTTAAGCCTATACCAAAGTCATTTGGAGTGAAAAAACCTATCCCTATTCCAGTTTATAAACCAATTCCAATTGTTAAGTCCATTCCAATTGTTAAACCAATCCCTATTGTTAAACCAATTCCAAAGTTCATTCCAATTGTTAAGCCTATTCCTATTGTGAAGCCTATACCAAAACCATTGATAGTGAAAAAACCTAACCCTATTCCTGTGTTTAAGAAACCATTCCATAAACCATTTTCTATTCCTAAAAAGCCTTTCTTCCCTCCACATATTCCCTCTGTTGAGCCATAGTAGTTATATATAAAGCCAAAGTCTCTCTTCAAAAAACCTATCCCTTAACAGCTTAACTCTATAACAAGATACAACTCTTACTTCACAATCCCTTATGTTTCACATGTATGCTTAGAATGTTTATACACATTTCTAAAGCCTTTATATCCAGTTATATATAAGGTAAACTTGTATCTCGACATGATTGTGTTTGCATAATCTAAATTGTACCCTTAATGTGTGTTGTAATCGAGACATATATATGTAGTTAATGCTTTGCATCAATAAAATTCTCAGTGTTGCAATCGTAAATCCAGTATAAAGAATGTTAATGATTCTCAGTATCGTTCAACTAATATTTTCAGTTTTTATCCCTCTTATTAATACCGTACCGATCATCAAATCACAAGTTAGGGTAATAGTATAGTGGTTCACTAATTGAACCGCATATCAGTGAAATTAGAGATACATATGTAATATATTTTTAATGTTGAAAATCAATAAAAAAACTATTTTTTTTATTTTCAATAAAAATTATTGTTAAATATAAATAGGTCGGTATGACCGATATGATTCAATTGAAAATCGACTGGTATCATTGATTTTGAATGATATGATTATATGACCGATATAATTATTGTACCGTACCGATATTGAAACTGGTTCACCAGTTTATTTGTTGAACCGACATAAACGAGTAGTTTTTAGAACAGTCTCTTTTTATTCTCTTTTAATGTTACTTTGATTACGTGCATGCATTTAGATAAAAAAAACTAAAACATGGAAATTGGTGTATGAAAGAGTGATTGTTTAGTTGATTGTGAAAAGTGATTACAAAAAGCCACTCAGTTCATAGCACAATCAACTTATGTCCTTAACTAACAGAAGTAACATATTTATAAATGAAATAATATTTAGAAATAAGTTTATTTATATTTTATGTTACTATTATTTCGTACAAAATTTTAATTAGAATTCAATTATTAATTTATTGTTAATATTCTATTAGTTGTCTCTATATAAATATATTATCATATAAATTTATATTGACTCTAATCACTTAGACTAATAATCAGTTCTATCATATTTTATCTAAATAGTTATGACTAAACTGCTAGGTGGGGATTAATGAAGTCAATCACTATCCAACCAAATCAAATTCCCTGCCATAAGAAATCAGTTAAGGTAGTTAAAGAATATGTGTAATCCTAGCACTCATGATTCCTAGTTTATAGGGAAATCTCAACATTCCTACTGTATAGAAATCTGATTGTTTTCAATCATTATGGATCTCTATATATATTTATTATACACATATTGAAAAATATGCAAAAATCAATTTTCCTCATGGTATTAGAGCAGTCTAAGCATAACTGCATTTTTTTTTTCTCGATCCACTCTTGTTGTCTTGTACACAACACCATGAATTTATCCACATCTGAGACTGAAGCCACTCCAAACAACACTCCCTTTAGCAACATTTATAGATTTATTGTTCTCAATGTTGGCTCTCAACTTTACATCAAGCTTGATAGATATAACTATCCAGCATGACGTCTACAATTCATATCCCTTCCAACAGGATATGATCACTTAGGCTACATCAATGGCAACATACTTTGTCCAACCTTGAAAAATCATCCCTCATCAATCTAATATACACTCACTGAATTCGTCAGGACCAACTCATTCTACATGGAATTATCTCATATGTGGCTGCAACTGTTGTTACCCATCTTGGCACAGTTCAAACTGCCAAACAAGCATGTGAGACTCTGAAAACTATGTCTGCAAGTAGATCTAGAGTGTGTATCATGGCCCTACAACAACACATCACTACTTTCACAAAAGGCACACAACCTATGGCTACCTATCTTCAAGGGATCAAAGCTATTCCTAATGAGCTAGCCATCATTGACAATCCTCTAGACAATACATATTTAGTTATTCACACATTAAATGGTTTGAGTACAGACTACAAAGAAATATCTGCAACATTATGTAGCAGAAAAACTCCAATCACCTATGCTGAACTTCATGAGAAGTTAATGGATTTTGAAACAATTCTATCTCGTGACAACCAACATCAATCCAGCCCACTGGTACCTACAGTAAATGCAACTACAAGATTCAGAGGGCAACAAAGGTATAAACCTCAATTCAATGCTCCAACACCTTCAATCACACACAATTCCGATAAACAAATCATCTGCCAATTCTGTGAAAGACCAGGCCATAGTGCAAAAAGATGTTACAAAATTAATGGTTATCCTAAGAAGCATGGACCAAGACCATCAGTGTACATGGCTACTCATCACCCACCAATGCAAAACTCTAGTTGGATCATGGACACTAGAGCATCATACCACATTACTCTATATCTACAACAATTGACATTGGCAAACACATATCCAGGATCAGATCAAGTTATTGTTGGAGATGGCTTAGGTTTGAAAATCACCCACATTGGCCACACTACAATACCAACAAACACTAAATTGTTATCTCTTAAACAAGTCTTATGTGTTCCAAATATAACAACTAACCTTGTATCTGTCTCTAAACTATGCCAAACTAACTAATGCTCTGTTGAATTCTTCTATGACTGCTTCATTGTCAAGGACTTGAACTCGGGCCAACCACTACTACAAGGACCTCATAAACAGGACCTCTACCATCTACCTTCAACCACCAACTCCACTGCTTCACCTCATGCTCACCTCACTAGTCTTCACTCTACTTCAACATGACATCACAAACTCGGTCATCCTTTAGTTAAAATAATCAAGCATATGGCAAATCACAACCTTATTCCAATAAGAGCTCATGTCACATATGATTGCACCTCTTGTCATTGTGCCAAAAGTCACAAGCTATCATTCTCAAGTCACCATCTTCACAACACTAAACCTTTGGAACTCATCTACTCTGATGTATGGGGCCCTGCTCCTACCAAGTCTTTAGATGGCTTACTTTATTATTTAGTTCTAGTTGATGATTTCTCTAAATATGTTTGGTTATACCCAATGAAAAATAAGTCAGATGTATTTTCCATCTTTGTTCAGTTTAAAACTATTGTTGAAAAGTACTTTAACTTGCCAATTGTGACATTATTCTCTGATAATGGTGGAGAATTTATAAAATTGAAACACTTCCTGGCTTCACAAGGCATTACTCATCTCACAAGTCCACCTCGCACACCTGAGGTCAATGGCACAACAGAGAGAAGACACAGGCACATAGTAGAAACATGTCGAGCCTTGCTACACCGTGCCAACCTACAAGCTCAATTTTGGTCCTATGCTTTCCTCACAACTACACATCTCATCAACAGGATGCCCACTGCTAAGCTAAAAATGCAGACCCCCTTCACAGTGATGTTCAAACAAGCACCTGAGTACAACAAACTCCATTCCTTTGGTTGCTTACGCTTTCCATGGTTGAGGCCTTACACACACAATAAACTTCAAAATAGATCCCTACCTTGCATTTCCTTGGCTACTCACAAAATCAATGTGCATATCTTTGTCTTGAACCTCTTTCAGACATATTTTACATCTCAAGACATGTACAATTCATTGAGAACTCTTTTCCTTATGTCTCCTTAATCACACAAACCAATCCAAATCACCTTGCACCTGTTACTGAAGCCATACTTCCCTCCATTATTCCTCTCAAACATACCACATACCCACCCCTCCAACATAGCACAACCACACACTCTTGACATCCAAGACACTAACCAACCCACTACCACAACACCAACACCATCTCCACCAAACCAGACCTACATTACCAACCCACCACCTCAACTTCCCTCCAACAGAAGCCACCCTATGACCACCAGATCACAAAACAACATCTTCAAGCCCAAACAAATACTCACTACCACAAAACATGCCCTACTAGAAAATCTTGAACCTTCTACAATCACTCAAGCTCTCAAGATTCCTCACTAGAGACAAGCCCGCTCAACAGAATTTGATGCACTCATGAACAATGGTACATGGAACCTAGTACTTAGGGAGGAAGCAAAGAACTTAGTTGACTGCAAGTGGCTGTTTAGAATCAAAAGAAATCCAGATGGTACAATTGCAAGATACAAGGCCAGACTATTTGGCAAAGGCTTCACGCAAACACCTGACATTGACTTTAAAGAGACATTCTCACCAGTGGTTAAACCTCAAACTATTAAGGTTGTCCTCACCCTTGCTCTTCATTACTAATGGCCTATGCACCAACTAGATATCAATAATGCATTCTTACAAGGCTCTCTCACATAATATGTTTACATGCAACAACCACTCAGATTTGTGCACAATGATTTCCCTCATCATGTTTGCAAACTCAGAAAGGCCATTTATGGTCTGAGACAAGCACCTCAGATTTGGCATGAATCATTCAAAGTATTTGTTCTCTCATATGGATTTCAAACTAGCCTTAGTGATAGCTCCCTGTTCATCTACAATACAAATGAAATTAAAGCCTTCATCTTGGTCTATGTTGATGATCTTCTCTTAACAGGCAACAACAACAACTTCCTCAAAAATTTCATGGCAGAATTATCACTCAAGTTCTCACTCAAATACCTTGGCTTTCCTCACTACTTTCGAGGAATTGAGCTCATTCCAACTAAGCAATGTCTTCTACTCACTCAACATGGCTACATTCATGATTTGTTGGAAAAATTCAATATGGCAGGTTCTAAGCCAACCTGCACTCCTCTTGGCACACCCACATCCCTTAAACTATAGGATGGCTCTGCAGCAGCAGATGCACAAAGTTCCAGAGCAATTACTGGTGCACTACAATACATCACACTCACTCGTCCAGATTTGTGCTTTGCAATCAACAAGCTCTCACAATTCATGCACCAACCAACTCAAACTCATCTTCAACAACTTAAACATGTACTCATATACCTCAAGCTTACACTCAACTATGGCTTAACACTCAAGAAACCAAGTTAGCTAACACTACATGCATTCAGTGATACAGACTGGGGAGGGAATTTGGATGACAAAACCTCTACCTCTGTATTTGTCATTTACTTTGGTGGAAATCCAGTCTCATGGTTGTCCAAACGACAAAGAATAGTAGATAGATCCTCCATAGAAGTCGAATATATATCAGTTGCCAACACTTCAACTGAAATAATATGGTTACTCAACCTTTTTGGAGAACTTGGCATAAAACCACACACTCCTACTCTATTCTGTGATAATATTGGTGCCACCTATCTATGCTCTAATCCATTGTTCCACTCTCGCATGAAACACATTGCCATTGACTATCATTTTGTTCGTCAACTTGTTCAAATGGGAAAGCTAACAATATCTCACATATCAACCAAAGATCAAATAACAGACATTCTCACAAAGCCATTAACTAAAGCCAAATTTGCTCCACTGCGAGACAAGCTTGCTGTCACCAGTGGTGACCCAATCTTGTGGGGGTGTAATGAAGTCAATCACTATCTAACCAAATCAAATCCCTACCATAAGCAATCAGTTAAGGTAGTTAAAGAATAGGAGTAATCCTAGCACTCATGATTCCTAGTTTATAGGGAAATCTCAACATTCCTACTTTATAGGAATCTGATTGTTTTCAATCATTATGGATCTCTATATTACTTGTTGTACACATCTTGAAGAATATGCAAAAATCATTTCTCTTCAAGGATATCATTTGCTTTTGGAGTGGTAGTGAAGTTGGCAAGTGTCTCAAGTGCCAAATGGAAAAATTGAATTAATAAGAAAAACCCATATGGAAATGGTCATAACATATAGGTTTGGTGTTAAAAAAAGTTGGTCCCCTGATTTAATAATTTGAAGTTTGAATATCAAAATTAGAATAAAGTTGAGGATTTAAAATAAATTGCCATTGTATATCATATATTTTAAAATATCTATCTTCTAATTAAATTAATTTGGGGTGTTATATTTGGTGAGTGAAAATCACCTTGTACTATTTTTTTGTCTCCTTGCACTAGTCTAATAGAGTCTTAACACATAAATAAAATTTATATCTAATTTTATTTATTATTTATCAAGAAATAGTAACTACTATTAGTAGGCATAATTTTATTAATTTGATATAGAAATAGATAAATATTGATATAAAAGATATTCACCCACATTTGGTGCCATTTGATCCGAGAAATCCCATTTCATTAATTTTATACACACTTGTTTTTATTTCATTTGAAAATGAATTTAAAATAATAGTAAATGAATAAAGTAAATTACATAAAAGGTACAGAGGAGCCTTAAATTCCCATTCCTTAATAGTATTGTAATTGTAATATCATATAAATTTGTATTGTAATTGTAATATCATATAAATTTTTTGTGTGTAGTTATTATTTTCTCTAATAGCTTGCTTTAATTTGTTTAGTCATATATATCTTCCACATAAAACAATTTTTCATATGCAAAATTCTAACTTACGTCATTGTTTAAAGGGTAGCAGACATGTTCATGTTCCATCTATATCATCTTTATCATCCACCCACTTGTATAGTCCTGCTCTAATTGTGACCACAGAAATATTTAAATTAAATTAAAAATAGACTAAATTATTTATGCCCCGACTAAATAGAAATGATTAAAAAATGTATGTAGAGAAAGTGTAAAAATTTTATACATTGTCAACCCATTATCTATCATTTATCAACTCTTTAAAATAGTATTACCAATGAAAAATAAATAATGTAAAGATTGTGTATAGATCTTTATGCCGACGAAACATATATATAAATTATAAGAATTTTTTATATTGTTAATTTTTTAAGTAGGACCTATTCTAATTGCATAACTATTAAACTCTTTATACACATTCCTTATTATATCATTTATCATTTATTTATGTTACTTTTTTGAAGAATTAATTAACAATCATTAAATATGAATTATAAATTATAGAAGAATAATATATAAACTCATTCTATATATATATTTTTCATAGCACAAAAGTGAGTAGAAAATAAATATCATTCTTTACAATCATTTTACAACGTCAATATACTGACAATTTATTGAGTGGACTGAAAGCATTAACTGTAAGAGATATTCCAATAAATTACACAAAGTGGGTACAATTATTTATGCAAACACAATTATGTTATGCAGAGAGATACAAGGATATCTATATCTATATATAAAAACAGCTTTATAGATGGAGTGGATAGCATTCTAAGCATATATATATATATATATATATATATTGTGATTATGGGTTGTGTGGAGGGAAGAATGGAAAAGGTGAAGTTGGATATGGCTGTGGAAGAGGCTCATAAATTGGAGTTTCTTTCTTGTAAAATGGCTTCTTGAGTTGTGGGAATTTCTGATGATAAAATCCTTTGAATTTAGCTTCTTCATCATCAACTTTAGGGCTTGTCTTTGCAATACCTTCGTTTACAAGCTTCTCAGCAGTATTCACTTTATCCCCAGCTGCAAAATAAATTCAAAAGAATTATTATTACATAATTTACAGACATAATATTTCTATGATAATTATAAACTTGAATATGTCTACATGTGGGAGTATGAGCTAGTAATATGAAGCATGCACAAACCTGAAACTTGAGTTGTTGGTAGAGCTGAAGTAGCATAAAAGAAAGTGACAATAAGCAACAAGTGCATAAGTGCAGATGGCTTTCCCATTGAGAAAACAAGGTAAGGTATGACAATTATGATAGGGGAATGAATACCTCAAAGCCTGAGTTTCAATATTACATTTACTCTTATTTATAATAGAAATACCCACCTACCTTGGAATCTTCAAATTAATTATACCACTGTTTGTTTTTGAGATATTTTTTAGTGAACAAATGTATTTCTTAACTTAAGACTTTTCTTCTTCTCTATTGTATGCCATCTAATAACCAACTCATAAATAAACCCTACTTAAGTTCATTTGTGAGCTGAGTTTTTTTTAAATGAAAGAGAAAATTTGAAAGTTATGAAATACACTTATGAGATAGATCTGAAGTCCTCTCTTGCCTTTGTTTTCCTCAAAAACTCAACTCGCAAACACACCCTAAAGTTATGTTTGCAAGTTAGATTTTGGAGGGGAGAGAAGAGAAATAGAAAGCTTTAGAATCATTTCATAATTGTATTTTATGATTTACAAACCTTCGCTTTCCCTTCTTTCCCTTACAAAACTCAAATCGCAGATGAAATCTAAAGGTTTGTTTGCGAATTGAGTTTCGGAAGAGAATATAAGACTTCAACCCTATCTCACAAGTTTCATGATGTTGGAATCTTGTCTTTCTCTTGTTTTCCCTCCAAAATCTAACTCGTTGTTTTGTGAGCTAGGGTTTGAAAGGGAATAAAAGGAAAAATAAAACTTCAGAATTATCTCATAAATTGTTTCATGACTTTGAAACTTTCTTTTTCACTCACTTCCCTCCAAAGTCTAACTCGTAAAGAGACCATACTCACTAATGATGTTAAAATTACATTAATGGCCATTGCGTGAGTATTGAGCAACAAAGTCAGTTGCAAATTAGAATTGCTATTTTCTATCTCTCTCTAAATGCATTCCAACTAACTAATTGTATTGGTATCTAAAATTACAAGCTTAGTGTATTCACATTTAATTTATTGCACATAGCTAGGCCACTTAAAGTACTTTTAATCACAAGCTATAGCTATTATAAATAACACTAGATTATTGGAGTAAAGCAACTCATGCAAGCTTTTTTCTTTTCAGCTTTTACAGTGTTGCCATACCTTGGTGTGGCCTAGTTGTTTTCTCAATGACAAAGGTTTCCAGTTTGCAATATGCATAGTACATTTCTGTGGTCCGCTCTTGCTTGTTGTGAGTTTCTTTTACGCTAATTCTGCTGCAGCAACATAAATTTCAGGTTGGTGATTATTCTGACACTCACTGATACCATTTTTGTTCATTTTTATAACTTATGTTTTGACCTTTTGTGCAATTATTATTCAGGAAATGAAGAATTGTCGAAGACAAGCTTAGAAGTTCATGATGAAGAAGCAAAGTTCAAATGAATTTTTCATATAAAACCATTAGTCAAGAAGCCATTTTTCAAGAAACCCATTTCAGTTGTTAAGCCTATACCAAAGCCATATCCACTAGTGAAAAAAAATATTTCTATTCAAAGTTCTAATTCAACAGCGCGTATTTTAGATGTATAATAGTGTTTTCATGCGCTTTCTATTTGATCACAGTAGATATTATCATGATTAACAACGCTTCTCAAACGCTGTTGTATTGATATATACCACAACACATCATATAAAAAGCGTTGTCATTTATTGCATAAATACAATAGTGCTTCTTTCACACAATGCTGTCATATATGTCTTACATAAACAACGAATGTTATAGGTATTATTAACAACGCTTATTGTTGCGCTGTTGCATTACATATATATATAACAACACATTAAATATTCTCAAACAACAACTTAATACAACCGCGCAACACACACGTAACGTTGTTGTTGTATTAAGCATGTCTATAAAAAGCGCTCTTGTATTAATCATTTACAACAGCGCATGTCAGGGTTTCCCCTAGAATTCGTTTGTTGATTTATAGAAATTAATATTTGCATATACATCTATTAGCAGCACAAACATTCTTAATAGCACATACATTTATACATTCTCAACAATACAAACAAATTAATACATATGAGAAGTTTGTTTTATTAACATCAATACAATATAATACAAACTACAAACAATGAATATCATGACAATTATATTTTGACAAAGTACATAATTACAACAAAAAATATGCAAATTAGAAAGAAACAAAATTATACAAATTACAAACAATCAAAATTAAGTTATAATTATACAAAGACTACTTGTATCTACTTTTTCCTTTTCTTTGATTGTTTTTGGCTTGTACGTTCATCATTGTTTAGAAGAATATATTGATTCACCCAGAACCCTTCATCGTGATCATCTCTTGTATATAAATCATCTTTCGTAGTTGGTCCGCTCTCACACGACTCATGTATCCCAAAAAGGATCACCTTCATCAATATCTTCATATTTTTGGTCATCAATATTATTGATGATTATTTTGTTAGTTAAAAGAATAATGAACCATTTCATATCAGCTGTGTCACTATCATAGAATATTTGTTGAGCTTGTGATGCTATAATAAATGACTCATCTTTATATCCCGATCTGTTAAGATCCAACTACATGAACCCTAATTCATTAACTCAGAAATCATTGTTGTTATCAATCCACACACAATAAAAAACCGGCATCTGAAATATTGTGTACTCCAATTCCCATATTTGTTCAATCACACCAAAGTATGACATGTTCGCATATATTGAGTTTATATCTTTTGTACTTGACATGTGTAAAGTTCGAGCAACAAGAGTCACACCACTATTTTGTATTGTACTTTGATCATCTTTTTTTCCGTATAAAATGTGAACTCATCAATTATGTAACTAGTATAAGATAAGACATGAATACTTGAATCATTAGCTAACCATTTCAATATTTCAGAAACTGAATGTGCATTAATATTCAACTCCTCATTAATGTGATTTTTAGCCACTTTATGAAACACCGATTATGCTATTTGGAAATCCAATTTTCATTCTTACTTGGGTAAGACTTCCTTAGCATCTCCTTGTGTATTTCAACATATGAATCAACCTCGTCGGCATCATGTAAAACATATAAGCGTGCTTACTCCAATACGGTTATTTTTATAGTCAATATTTCATTCCTAGTAATACCTCCACCAAATGCTTTTTTGCATATCGAGGCTTTGGAATGCCCATGAAATCCCCATCGGTGACGTATTCGATACAAAAATCAAGAGTTTCTTCAACAACATATCGCTCAACAATACAACCCTCTGGTCTTGATCGGTTCTTCGCATACCCTTTTATTGTCTTCATATAACACCAATACAACTCTTTGGTGTTGATCGATTCTTCACATACCTTTTTAATGTCTTCATATAACGCTCAAAGGGTACATCTATCTTATATAGGTAGGGCCACATAGTTGTGTATCTCGAACAAGATGAATGCTTAGATGAATCATTATGTTAAAAAAAGAACGTAGGAAATACATTTCAAGCTCACACAAATATATGCATGTCTCCCACATTTGCTTGAAGTATTCAATTAATGAAGCCAAATATATATATATATAAATAAATGTCATTTCCTGGTTGTTTAGGTCCAGAAACTAATATAGATAACATCATATTTGTGCTTCATACATAGAGAAGGAGGTATGTTGTATATCACCAACATCACTAGTCATGTAATGTGGGAGAAACTTTGAACACTATGTGAGTTAATTCCATATGTTGATAATGTAAGACATAAATTTCTTGATTCTTGACCAAAACTAGGATAATCATGATCAAAATTTCACCATTAAGGAGAATCTGCAAGATGCCGAAACTTGTTATTTTTAATCCTTTCTTTATCATGTCATGTCAACTTCTTTGCATCATTAGTATTGCTAAACATATGTTGAATCTTGATTTGATGAAAAATACCATACAACCTTTTTGGTAATTGAGTCTTCCTTCTTATATCGTGATGCATTATATTTAGGACAAAACTTTAATGAAAAATATTCATGAAAAAATAAGATGCAATCATTTTCACAAGCATGTATCCTAGTGTAATTCATGTCAATGGAGCGTAACATTTGTTTTGCATCATAGCTTCGAGAAGAGAGTACATTATCCTCCAGCAACATATCCTTCAAAATTGCAAGCAAGTCGGTGAAACTCTTATCAGTCCATTAATTAATAGATTTCAACTTATACAACCTTGACACCGCTGCCAATCTTGTGAATTTAGTACAACCATCATATATTGGTTTCTTAGCATCACTTATCAACCGCTGAAACATCTCAGGACAATCCTAAAGACCCTATTTGATAGTGTTTGCCATTTCCTCGAAACGATCGTCTTCATATGCATTTGTGTAGTTTTATTTCATATACAACTCATCATCACAGTCCATAATGTCTCTCTTCTCACCATGTCTTGTCGAACATGTGTAACTTTGATCAATACCGTGACACACTAAATGAACTTTTAACTCATTTGGAGTAATTCGGCAATGCCTCCTTTTCTTTTAGGACAACCTGATAAATCAAGAAAAAACATAATGTTAATTAATCATATTTTGATAAATAATGTATGGAAATTAAATATAATTAAAAAAATGAGCACTTATAACACGTTTTTCCGCTTCTTGAACTTGCTCATTGTCGATGACTTCATCCTTGTTCTTACGGGCATCAACACATAGAACATAACCGATAATGTAATTATATATATATGCATACAAAACATAACCAATAATGTACTTACATATTAATAATACTTACAATTTTTTCTTCGATTCCTCTATACCCCGCTCGAGAAGCCCTCTAGCAGTTTTCATTACTTACTTTCTGCAAAAACAAACAACATTAACATCAACAATCATATATATGTATATAAAAAACATATATAAGAATAAAGTCAATACACAGAATATGATTTTACGAAGAAAGACTCGTCTTGTATGTAATAGGGTGACAAAAATCTTCCAATCCTCATCTTCAACGACATTTACATATTTCTTTGGAGGTTTTAGGTTGACATTCCACCAGCATCTCTGATACATTTTCCGGTATCGGTTCTAAATTGTCGGAGAGCCTTGTCATCAGATTTATTGATATAATCTTTATACTCCTCACCAACATCAAAAGTTGACTGAAATTAAAACACATATATATTATATTGCATGCCAACATATGAATATATGTACTTGCATGCAAACACATATACGTACATTGCATCAAAACGCAAAAACATACACTGAAAAGTAAACTTACAGTTATTTCATTCCAAATACGTTCCTTCACGATATTCAACCTAAAATCAGTATATTTGTTGAATGTTAGCGACACATTTTGCCTAACCACGACCCTAATAATATAGCTTACCAATGAGTTGTCACCATTCGAGTTTAATGTTTGGCCTTTTGAGTTTCATTGAACTTCTATCTTCACATCCTTATTTCTTGTCCGAATGACATTTTTATGGAAGTCATTCCACATGGAGTTCGTTTTTTTAGCAATGATTTGCTTGTCTTGTGGATTCGGTGTAGATTCGTCACCATTGTGAGAACCATGATCACCATTTGGGGAAGCAATTGATGAAGTTTTGTTTTAGGGTTTATGAGAGTATGTGGGTTTATGAGAGTATGAGGTTTTTTTCCGAGTATGTTTGAGAGCGTAGAGGGAACTGAATAATATTTTAGATATTTAAACTGTAATAACAATTCAACAACGCTATTTACATAAATCACTATTAATATGACCTCTTCAACAACGCAAAATAAAGGATGCATTGTTGTTATTGCATCTTCCATAACGCATCCTTGAAAAAGTGTTGTTATCAAGTGTGAATCCAGCTGTTGACTGCTTATTTTCATAGACACATATTCTACAACGTTTCCTTGATGGTGTGTTGTTGAACATAATCCAATTGACAACACTATCTCAACTATGTGTTGTTGAATAGAATCTAATTGACAACGCAATCTTAATTATGCGTTGTTAAACTTAATTCATTTCCCAAATTAACAACATATCCCTAATTTTGCGCTGTTAAATGAACATATTACATTACAGGTCAAAATGCAACATGAAAATAAGTTAATTAACATGAAGTTGTCATGAAGTAAATTACCATGTGTTTATTAATATGAAACTAGAAAAATATTAAACATTAAGTTTTTTTATAATTTGTTTATTATGTTTTGTTAATTTGCTTAATGTGTTTATTAATATATGGAACTTAAAAAATATTAAACATTAATAACTTTTCAAATAAGTCACAAAAAAATAGAAATTAACATCCAAAATAATTGTTCATTCTTCATTCAAAGAGTCAAAATATATTCTAATGAACTAAATGATTTGGTAGAAGACAATATAATGAAATAAATGATGTAGTATTTTACAATGAACCAATGAAGCAAATTAATGAACTAAATGATTTAGTAGATTACAACGAAGGAAATTAATGAACTGAATGATTTGGTAGATGAATGAACTTAATGATTTTCAAATTAATTTTTCATCTCACGTAAATCTTGTATAACAACCACTTTCCTTTTGAAATTTGGGTCATTTTGCAAAATAAAAAATTGTTAAAGACCTTGTTGACATGATTCTGATATAGGGTTCCCGACAATACAACTTTAGCACTTTTAACACTTCGAGTTGTTGAGATCTATTGTCTGTCTTTTTTCTATTCCTTTTAACAAAACTTACGTTTTTCTTTTTATCTTGTATTGCTCTCTTTTTTCCTATCTTCATCGCTTTGGATGCCATGACAATATGAATGAGACAAAAGAAAATATACAAAGCAGAAAAAAATAATATATAGAAACACGTACTCTTAATGATGAACTAGAACATGGAGTGAACCACAATTTATAGATGTGCAACCATTAATATTTGAAGAAACAAAGAGACGCATAACCGCTTAACCATTAATATTTCTAGAAATGAAGAGACATATAATCACTCAACCATTAATATTTCAAGAAACGAAGAGATACATAATCACTTAACCATTAATATCCTTGATACTTAAAAAGTCGTATACAATCAACAACGCATAATTAAGAAAGCGTTGTTACTATGTCATCTTCAACACCACTTATTCAATGTTGCGTTGTGGAATTGATGAACATTAACAATGCTTCCTATCACATATGTTGTTATACATAACTCATTCAAGTCAACGCTAACGTTAATGATGTTCAACATCGCTGTTGAAGTTACTCACATTGACAATGCTTGTTTTAGTATGGGATGTCGATGTTCTTCCACCTCGTTTTCAACAACGACATTCAAAATTGTGCTATTGAATGATCATTGTTAATTACGATATATGGCGTAATGTATTCTATTTAATAAACCTATATCAAAGTCATTCCCCATTGTTAAGCCTATATCATAGTCATTTGGAGTGAAAAAACCTATCTTTATTCTAGTTTTTAAGCCAATTCCTATTGTTAAGTCCATTCCAATTGTTAACCCAATTACAAAGCTCATTCCTATTGTTAAGCATATTCCTATTGTGAAGCTTATCCCTGTTCCAACTTATAAGCCGATACTAAAACCATTAATAGTGAAAAAACCTAACCTATTCTTGTGTTTAAGAAACCATTCCATAAACCATTTTCTATTCCTAAAAAGCCATTCTTCCCTCCACTTATTCCCTCTGTTTTTTTATAAGTAAAATTGTATTAAAAAGAAGGTACTAAAGGTATGAGATTTACAAGGAAAAGTCAAATAATCACATAATTACAACAAGAGCTTTTAGGAGCAATAAGAGTTTAAACATTCACATGGATTACAGATCCATTCGATGTATTACATTATTGTGTGTTTACTTTTGTCTCGAATCTAAAGTCATGCTTTCACATTTGCAGTATCTACAATTTGTTAGAAGGGGACCTTGTTGTTGTTGAATATGATGTCATTCCTTGCTAGCCAGATTGACCATATCATGGATAGTCATATGATGCTCTAGAACTTCCTACTCTTTTTATTGGTAGATAGACCCATATGCATCATGAAGTGTCTTCTCATATCTTATGGAAGTGTAATATCAAACCCCAAATCTTTGTATATCATCTTCCAAAGTTGGTAAGTAATACTGCATGTTGACAATAAATGTTGAGAAGTTTCCAGTTCTTTGTCGCATAACTTGCAAGTGGTAGCTCCTTGTAGTTGTGAAATCCTCAAATAAGCAAAGTGTCCATGGTGGATATTCTGTCTTGGCCTTTAGAGGTGATTTGGACTGCCATAAGAGTTTGTAAATGTTTTGATGATGATATGTTGATTTAACAGTATATTAGCTCGACTTGTCATGAATCCACAACCAACAATCTTTTGCATCTCTCTTCATGGTAGTTTGTTGTAAGACATGCATAAGATTATCAGTTAGTTCAAATTACCAAACAAAAAGTTATCTTCGCCAAGAAAGAGACTATTCCCAATTTTCATTCGACCAATGTCCCAAATCTCTTATATTTGCATCCCAATCTGGTGTTAAATTATAACATATTTGTAAATGGAGTAAAAAACTAAACATATAATGTTAGAAGATAAGTGAATTTATGTTTTTTGGTACTATTATCTAGAACTAAATTTTAACTTTAATTAGAATTCAATTATTAATGTATTATGTTGTCAATATTTGATTGATTATCTTTACATAGATATGTCTTCACACAATCTTTATTCCTCACACAACAAGCCTTTTTGTACCGTAATAACTTAGATTAATCAGTTCTATGAGATGATATCTACATAGTTATGATTAAACTACCACGTAACGATCAATAAGATCAATTGTTTCCAAATTGCATCCTCAACCTTATCTCATCCAATCATATTTTGACATTTATCAAAAAGAAAAATTAAGTAGTGGAAAATAAATTTTAAATTGCATGTTATTATTTTTTTATTATATATCAAAATCTATTAGAGAATACTTGAGTGAAGTTGTTATGCTACTAGTTTCAGTCTAACTGATTTTGTTATCAGTTTAGTTAGTATGTTAAGTAGTTTCCCTTTGTATAAATAGGACTTGGATCTATTGTTGTGTTCAATGAATTCATTCTAATAAAATACAAAATCTGATTTCATCTTTTCTCTTTGTTTCCTTCCTTTTCTTGCTAACTTTACATGGTATCATGTCACCTATGACCTTCGTCTCCGATCCTGATCCTCATGGTGATTCTTCTCCTCCTCCTCCTCCTCCTGCCGCTGCTGCTACGTCGTTTCAATCTTCGTCCACACCCGCTGCTGCGTCGCTACAAGCTTCGTCTCCATTACTGAATCTTCCATTGCCGGCAATGAAACTTACCGACAAGAACTTCCTAGTGTGGAGTCAATTTGTTCTTGCTGTTCTACGCTCTAATCGGTTTCAACGATTTATTTCATATCTTGATCTTCCTCCTCAATTTCTCACTGATTTGGATCATCTTCATAATCATGTTAATCCTGCCTATTTGAGTTGGGATGAACAAGATCAATTAATTTTGTCTTGGATTCTCAATTCTCTCTTTGAGGAACTTCAACCATGAGTTATCGGTTGTTCTACCTCGCGACAATTGTGGCTGGAAATTGTGGATCACTGTCAAGCACAAACAAAAGCTCACGGTAGATAGTTACGTTCTCAACTCAAATCTATCACAAAATGATCAAATTCCATTTTTGAATATTTTACTCGGATTAAGGTGCTTGTTGATTTGTTAAGTTCTATTGGCTCTCCTATTTCTCAAGCGGAGCATATTGATTTCGTTCTTGATGGATTACCGAAAAAATTTCATCCTGTTATTACGGTTGTGAAAAGTCACTTGGATCTTCCAACAGTGAATGCTCTTCAATCTTTTCTTCTTACTTTTGAAGCGTGATTAGAACGTCATCGTAGTCAGTCAATCTCGGATGCATTATCGGTTAATGTTGATGTTGCTTCACCAATGAGCTTGTCGGAAACTATTTCCTCCGGATATCTGTTTCCTCCTACGGTGTCATTGCCCTTCCCTCAACCTCATTCTGCTATGGTTAGGGCATCTGCTCAAGGTTTTGGAGGGCCTCGTGGTGGTTTTCGTGGATTTAGAGGTGGTTCCTGTGGTTACAGAGGCTTACGTGGTGGTGGAGGTCGTTTCTCTTCCAAGAACAATTACTTTTGCACCTTTTGCAACAGGTATGGTCATGACCTCACCTTTTGCTACTATGCACCCCCAAATTTTGGCACACCTTACTCCCAACACTATGGTACACCTTCATCTACTAGATATCCATCAAGTATGCCACGTCAGCAATTTAATCCTAGTCAGAATTTTAATCCCAGTCAGCAGCCTCATCATACTTTTTATTCTAGTCAGCAGTGGGCACCTCATTCCTACATGGATCCAACTTATCCATTTAACCCTCATTCAATGTTTGCATTGCCTCCGTCTTCCAAACTTGACCATGAACTCTCTTCTTCTCATCCCCATGGCTTACATCCTCATACCATGACTGCCATCTCAACTGTTAATGTTTCTGCTAAGCCATCAACCTCTGTTTGGTATCCGGATTCGGGTGCTACTCATCATCTCACTCCTGATCCAATATTAATTCAAGAACCATGTGAGAAGTTCAGTGCAGATCAGATTTATATAGGTAATGGCACTAGTATTGGTATTAAGGCTTCTAACTGTTAAATTTTGTTCTCCCACTTGTCCTAATGTTGTGTTTTTTCTTAATATTGTTTTACTTGTTCCTTCCATTACCAAGAATCTTCTCAGTGTTTCTCAGTTTTCCAAAGACAATTCATGTTATTTTGAATTTCATTCTAACTATTGTCTTGTAAAATGTCAAGGTTCTGATCACATTTTGCTGAGAGGAACTCTTACATCGGAGGGACTCTATGCCTTCTATGATCTTCGGCCTCTTCATCTTGCTAAGCCTTCATCCTCTTTACCTAAGCATAATAACACTGTCAAATCTAGTTTACCTAAGATTTACAATTCTAGTGCTACTGATTCTAATAGTCATGGTTCTTCATATTTTCTATGGCATTGTCGCTTAGGCATGTTCATGAACGTGTTGTTACTTATGTATTGAATCAATGTAATGTTTCTCGTATGAATAAAATTGTTCTTGATTTTTGTTCATCTTGTGTACTTGGTAAATCTCATAGGCTCCATGCTACTACTTCCACTTCTGTTTATACTATTCCTTTTGAACTTCTGTATCTAGATTTGTGGGGACCTGCTCCAATGGACTCGATAACAGGATTTAGATATTATTTTTCTATAAATGATGCTTCCACTAGACACACTTGGATATTTCTGCTTAAACAAAAGTCAGACACCTTATCTATGTTTAAGCATTTTGTTACAATGGTACAAATTCAGTTTCATCATTCTGTTAAATTTGTATAGGGTGATCAGGGGGTGAGTTTAGGTCTTTTCCCTTTTATTTGTAGTCCCTGGGCATAATTCATAGAGTCATATGTCCTCGTACTTATCATCAAAATGGTACAGTGGAACGTAAACATGGGCATATTGTTGACACTAGTCTTACTGTTCTTGCCCATGCTTGTTTGCCAATGATTTTTTGGAATCATGTTTTTCTCACAGCAGTTTATCTCATTAATAGACTTCCCTCTCCTTTGTTGTCAAATAAGTCACCTCATAAGCTTTTGTTTGATAAGGATCCTGACTATTCTTCTCTAAATGTTTTTGGATGTTCTTGCTTTCCTCATCTTAGACCTTACAATAAGCACAAGTTGAAGTTTCAGTCTTCTGAGTGTATTTTCCTTAGTTATTCCACTTCCCACAAAGTTTACAAGTGTCTTTCAAAAGAAGGTAAACTTTTCATCTCCAAAGATGTTATTTTCAATGAGTATTCATTTCCTTATGCTTCCTCCACTAATACTGGTTCTACTTCTAAGTCTCCTCCCTCATGTCCACTTGCCACTTATGTGTTTCCTATCACTAGTGAGTCTGTCATGCCTGTTAATCATTCTCCACCCGTTGCTCCCATATCTCCTAATGTTCCAATCATTTCTAGTGATCCTCATTCTCATAACGTCTCTCCTATTGTTCCTATCATTTCTAGTGATCCTCTTTTTCCCATTCTTGTGTCTTTTGGTATTTCACCTCTTGGTCCATCCACCTCATTGGACTCTGGGTCTCCTGGTGTGGTGTCTTCCAACAGTCCACCTGTTGTTTCCAAGTCTCAATCTGTCCATCCAATGCAAACTAGATCCAAGTCAAGTATTTCTAAACGGATTGTTCCTCGATCCTTTCTCACTCATGTTGAACCTTCTAATGTCACAATTGCCTTAACAATACCCATTTGGAAGGATGCGATGACTGCTGAATATGATGTTTTAATGAAGTTAGGCACTTGGTCTCTTACTTCCCTTCCTCATGGAAAGCAAGCCATTGGCTGTAAATGGGTGTTTATAGTAAAAAAAAACCCAGATGGCTCAATAAACAAGTATAAATCTAGGTTGATTGCTAAGGGATTTCATCAAAAATTTGGTGTGGATTATACAAAAACCTTTTCACATGTGGTCAAGCCTGTCACTATTTGGATTCTGTTGACCTTGGCTTTGACCTATCACTGGCCTATTAAGAAATTAGATGTCAATAACGCCTTCCTGAATGGGGACCTCACTCAAGAAGTATATATGCAACAACCTCTTGGTTTTAAACATTCTGACAAGAACTTAGTTTGCAAGCTTCACAAGGCTATTTATGGCCTCAAGCAAGCACCAAGGCAATGGTTTGACAAACTCAAGCACACCTTGGTTTCTTTTGGTTTCTCTATCAGTAGGTGTGACAACTCTCTCTTTATCCTTCATACTTCCACCTAAAAGATTTACGTTCTAGTTCATGTTGATGACATTATAGTCACTGGATCTTCTTTAGTTCAGGTCAAAAAGGTTATTGATCAACTTAGTTCTGTTTTTGCCCTCAAGTAGTTGGGAATTCTTGACTATTTTCTTTTAATTGAAGTAAAGTCATTACCCAATGGCTCCTTATTTCTATCTCAATCCAAGTATATAAGGGATTTATTGGAAAGAGCTAATATGAGCTCTGCTAAGGCCATTGCCTCCCCTATGGCTCACACCACCAAGCTAACTAAAGAAGGAGCAAACTAATTTGAACAACCTTCTTTGTACAGGTTTATAGTTGGTGCTTTACAATATACCACTGTTACAAGACCAGACATTGCATATTCTGTCAATAAAGTTTGTCAATCTCTGTCTACACCACTTGAGGAACATTGGTCAGATGTGAAAAGAATTCTTCGGTATCTAATTGGGACTGTCACTCATGGAATTCTTCTCCAACCTGTTTCACCAGCTTCTCCTCTTCCTCTCACTGGTTTCTGTGATGCTGACTGGGCATTTGATTGTGATGATAGAAAATCTACATCTAGAGCTTGCTTGTTTCTAGGGAATAACCTTATCACTTGGTGGTCAAAGAAGCAAACTACTATTTCCAGATCCAGCACTGAGGCAGAATATAGAAGCCTAACTCTTATAGCTCAAGAGTTTCAATGGGTGCAATCGCTTCTTCAAGAACTTAAATTTAGTCACACTACTCCTCTCTTGTTGTGTGAGAACCTGAGCATTGTTGCTCTTGCTCATAATCATGTTCTTCATCAAAGAACAAAGCACATAGAACTTGATCTATTTTTTGTTCGAGATAAAGTTCAGTCTAAGTCTTTATTAGTGAAGCATATTCCTGCAAATTTTCAGACTGCCGACATCCTCACAAAGCCTCTGTCTTCATCTCGTTTCAGTTATCTCAGGAATAAGCTTCAAGTTTTTGATTTCCATGATGTTCAATCCCACCGTCAGTTTCAAGGGGGAATATTAGAGAATACTTGAGTGAAGTTGTTATGCTATTAGTTTCAGTCTAATTGATTCTGTTATCAATTTAATTAGTTTGTTAAGTAGCTTCCATTTGTATAAATAGGACTTGGATCTATTGTTGTATGCAACGAATTCATTCTAATAAAATATAAAATCTGATTTCATCGTTTCTCTCTATTTCCCTTCTTTTCTTGCTAACTTTACAAAATCTAATTGAATACTATATATTATTTTTTATTATATATAATATAATAAAGTCTAATTGAATATTATTTTTTGTTATATATCAAAACTAAGTAGTGGAGACACAATTTGAAGACAATTGATCTCAATTAGTTTGATACCATTTGCTTTTGGAGTTTTAGCTAGTAAAGTTGGCAAGTGTCTCAAGTGTCAAATGAAAAAAACCTATATGGAGATGGTCTTGACATTGACATGTAGGCTCGTTGTGGGGGAAAATTGATTCCGTAATTCAATTATATGAAATTAAGAATAAATTGAGAATTTAAAATAAAATGTGATTGAATAGCATCTATTTTAATCTTCTTTTTTTATAATCAAATATTAAAATGTTAATATTTTGTTGTGAATGAAACTCAAACTTACAACCTCATAAATTACATTTCTTAAACCTTTTATATTAAACCATTAGACTACTTTACGACTCCATAAAATTCCTCTTCCTTAATAGTATTGTAATTGTAATATCATATAACTTTTTGGTAGTTATTATTTTCTATAATAGTTTGCTTTAATTTGTTTAGTCATATATATCTTCCACATAAAACAATTCTTCATATGCAAAATTCTAATCTAGATCATTGTTTAAAGGGGAGTAGACATGTTGATGTTCCATCTATACCATCTTTATCATCCACCCATTAGTATAGACTTGCTCTACCACACAAATATTGAAATAAAATTAAAAATAGATTAAATTATTTATATGCACATATTATATAAGAATCATTTATATTGTTAATTTATTATGTAGTAGCTATTGAACTCTTTAATATAATAATTCATGTGAAATATTTATAATTGTTATTGTAGATATTTATACATATTCACTATATTATTGTTTATTCATTTGTATTAATTTTTTGAAGAGTTAATTAGTGATAGTTAATTATTAATTGTAAATTATACAATAACAATATATAAAACTCATACACTTACATTTTTATCTCTAATAATACAAACAGAAGTAGAAAATAAATTTCATTCTTTAGAATCATTTTACAAAATACTGAGAATTTTATTGAGCTGACTGAAAGCATTAACTATAAGAGATATTCCAATAAATTACACAAGGTGGGTACAATGGTTTATGAAAACACATTATGCAGAGAGATAAAAACATAGCTATATCTATATATAAAAAAGCTTTATAAATGGAGTGGATAGCATTCTAAGCATATATATATGAAATATATTTGTGACTATGGGTTGTGTGGAGGGAAGAAGGGCTTCTTGCTAGGGATAGGAAATGATTTATGGAATGGCTTCTTGAACAGTGGAATAGGCTTATGAATAGGAATTGGTTTATAAACTGGAATAGGCTTATGAATAGGAATTGGTTTATAAACTGGAATAGGCTTATGAATAGGAATTGGTTTATAAACTGGAATAGGCTTATGAATAGGAATTGGTTTATAAACTGGAATAGGCTTATAAATTGGAATTGGTTTATACACTGGAATAGGTTTATAAACTGGAACAGGAATAGGTTTTACGACTGGATATGGCTTTGGAATAGGCTTATAAATTGGAATATGTTTCTTGTAAAATGGCTTCTTGAATAGTGGGAATTTGTGATGAAAAAGTCCTTTGAATTTAGCTTCTTCATCATCAACTTTGGGGCTTGTCTTTGCAATACCTTCGTTTACAAGCTTCCCATCAGTATTCACTTTATCCCCAGCTGCAAAATAAATTCAAAAGAATTACATAATTCAAAGACACAATACTTCTATGATAATTATAAACTTGAGTTATTCCACAATAATTATTATATACTATATATTTACGTGAGGGAGTGTGAGTAATATGAAGCATGCACAAACCTGAAACTTGAGTTGCTGGTAGAGCTGAAGTAGCATAACAGAATGTGACAATAAGCAACAAGGGAACACAGAATCGCACAAGTGCAGATGGCTTTCCCATTGAGAAAACAAGGTAAGATATGACAATTATGATAGGGGAATGAATACCTCAAAGCCTGAGTTACACTATTACATTTACTCCTATTTATAATAGAAATACCCACCAACCTTGGAATCTTCAAATTAATTATATCATGTGTTTGTTTGATTTTTAAAACCTGAATTTTACAAGTGCATTGCATGACTTTCAAGCTTTTTTTTTTCTTTCCCCTCTAAAATCTATCTCGCAAACAAACTCTTATTTTAAAGATGTGTCGAGGTAAGAAGAAAAAAATGACTTTATAATCATCTAACGAGTGTATTTTACAGCTTTGAAGTCTCCTTTTACACATACTTCCTTCCAAAAACCTAACTCGTAAGTAAGGGATAAGTGGTTAATGATATTAAAATTACATTAACGTATGGCAGTTGGAAATGTGTTTAGAGATCAAATGGTGATTAACACCGCTTTTGCCGCTGATCGACATGAGTGTTCTCTCCATTAAATGAGCCTCCTTTCTTGGGTATCAAGAGAATAATTAATGCATCAAACAGCTGAAAGCTTCAATCATAAAAAGTCAAACACTCAAGCCTAAGTTCATACAATTAATTGAGTGAACTACATAGATATATCTTACCCATTTACCTTTGTATAGAAAAAATGCTATTTCTTCAGTACATTTGACTGCACACTATTATGTTATATATGTACGAAACATATGCCCTGGTTTTAACCTGTACGTGAAACAATTACTTCAAAGGGTTAAGATTAAACAGAAAAGGTTGAAAACGGAATAATATCAAAAGGAGAAAATGTATAATTCGGGTATAGTATTAAAAGTATGTAGCTAAAGTAGATAGACATTTAGTTGAGGACCATTTCCATGTGCCATAATGAAAATATCATTGCAATTGGCAGCTTGTGAGAGCTGTGAAGAAAGAGACATAAGATCTGCCCCAAAGAAGAAAAGGGTTTGGGACTTGATATATTAAAACCGTCTAATTAATCGTTGAAGAGTCAAGAGTATAAAGTTTTTGGGTTTAAATATGTAATTTATTGTAATAGTGAATGTTATTAATACATTACCTGTTTTCAAATAGGTCAGAGATACTAGTATAATGGTATAATAGTTTAACAGATGATTCACTAATTAAACCGTATATCAGTGAAATTAGATATACATATATAATATATTAACATTAATGTTGAAAAATCAATAAAAAATTAATAAATTTTTTATTTACATTAAAATTAATTTTAAATAAAAACCGACCGCTATGACTGATACAGTTTTGAATTGAAAACAGGTCAGCATAACCAATTTTGACCGTTATAATTGCATGATCAGTATAATTGTTGTATTGTATTAATATTGGGACCGGTTTACTAGTTGAATCGGTCGACACGAACTAGTTTTTTAAACACTGCTAATAGTTTTACTTGAGTTATGTGTTGTGAGAACTAGACCGGACAAGATGGTCTGACCGGTCCAACTACTGAATGAACCAGAAAACGGCTCTGGTTTACAGCCTTAACTGAATGGGGATTGAATCGCTTTGAATAAGAGAAATTCTGGTCCGACCATGTTTAATCCGATTAAATTAATTACATAGTAAGTAAATCAGACGCTTCACTAATAATTAAAAATATTAAACACTACTTTAATCTTTTGTTTTACTCGAGTACGCAAAAAAAAGGACGATACTTCAATATAATTATCCATAAATTATTAATTATTTAAATTTTTACATTTATATATAATTATGTATTTATAGATAAAAAATATTATTATATATGAAATCACTCGATCTGACTAGATGATTTAACCGTTTAAACCTAATACGAGATCTCTTCTCATTTAAGGTTTTGTATGGATTTTAAAACATTGCTTGAGTTGGACTTTGGTCTCGCATTATTGTATGTTTGATTATAAGTGATCTCTAGTTTCATGTGGTTATGTAGTATTTCAACTATTATATCTGGAACACATTAGCCAAATTAATTTACAACTTTTCACTTTCTTCTTCTCTGGTGAAAAGCCATACCTAAAACAAAAACTTGAGAGGTGTGATATGTGGTTAAGACTTGATCTTGAGACCAACTTTCGTGGCTAGGAAGAGAAAGATGGTGATGGTGGTAAGTAAGGTAGCAACATATGAATTAAGTGGACAATGAATAAAGGTTTTGGAGAAATTAGATGAGCACACCTATTCCCTGAAGTATCCTAAGAAAACCCCACCATTTTTTTGTTCAATCTAAATACAAAATGCGTTTATATTAAATGCATGTTCATGGGAGACAAAATGGCGATACTATACGGCAATTAGGTACCTATTATTTTGCCTGAGTGTGGTTGCTTAAGGGTATACGATGGTACCAGTGGTGGGGCTTGAAATTTTTCAGGGACCAAGGTAAATGTATGATGTGTAATTCTTCAGGTCGAAATTAGTTTTAGTGCCAACTATTATATATGTGAAAAAATGGAAAATTCACTTGTCACATACGATGTCCCATTTTTTGTTTCGAGTCAATCATAATGTTAGTTTTTGTTTTATAAAATTTTATTTTATTTATATGTTCATTTATGATTGGTTTGAGACAGGAAATGAGACATCGTCGAAGATAAGTGATATAAAATTATTCCTAATTATGTAATACAGAATGACTTTGAGAGGTTGGATTTATCTAAGAATTAGGTTCTTGTTCTTATGTTTTACATATTCATGTGATTGAAGTAACCTTCTAGCTTCAACCTTTTAATAAATAAAAAAGTCAAAGGAATAATTTTAGAAGCCATTTTTTTTCTCCTAAACAACGATATTAATAAGGTGCAACACAATCACAAGATAATAATGTTTCTCTAAGCATGATACGAAGAGATCTATCTTTCTCTTCTAATACGAGGTGATCGATCGATATCCTTAGTGTAAATTTTACTATCTTAAACAAATGGAACTACTATCAAAATAAGTATCAGCAAGTGCAACTATCTCAACAAGTTATTAAATTTAATATGTTCTTATAAGTCCTACTCTATGTTTGAATGCAGGACATTAAACACTTGCAGTGCAGAACAAAATCAGGACACAAGGGAAGATGAAGCTAAGCACATGACAGAGCATGAGTATAACAATTTCCCCAACAATCTGATTCATCAAGGCTTCACCTATATAACTCAACATCACTCTCTGCTTGATTCCTCAATCAATAATCACAGTGTGATGATCACTCAATTCATTGAAGCCACTGATGAGAAATGCAGGCTTGAGTTATTGAGTGTTGGGCCAATCAAGGCCTTCATGGCCCAACCTTATAGTATCACAAAAATAGCAAGGCTTTGTATCTTGGCAGTTATATTAGTTAAACTGCTTCTATTTTTAGTTAGATATTTTTTCTGTTTTTTCCCGCCTTTTTAGGGTAGTTTTCTGTTTTTCTCTTTACTTCTATATTTAAGAGAATGCTCTCTCGGTTTGTAATCATGAAGTGAAAATTCTGGTTGTTTTGATTCAATAAAAGAAGAAGGAGGTATTATTTTCTTGTGTGTTCTTTTTTCAATTCTCAATAAGCTTTTCATCCTTAGTTCATCAATGGAAGGCAACTTTCTAAGATGGTATCAGAGCATCTTTTGATGCTCTGCTGCGAAAATTCTCTTTGATCTCATTCCCTGTTCTCTTGATCATTTTCCTTCCCCATCTATCTTTCATGGCCAACACTGTTAGCATCCTTAATCCCATCAACGATCCTGCTAGCCTCTTCTACCTCCACCCGAATGAAAATCCTGCAACTGTTCTTGTCACACCTCCCTTGAATGGAACAAACTATCATTCTTGGTCCAGAGAGATGATGATGGCTTTGAAATACAAAAACAAACTTCAGTTTATAGATGGTACTCTTCTTAAACCAAGCACGGATGACCCTTCTTTTGGATCTTGGGACAGATGCAACACACTAGTCCTATCTTGGATCAATCATTCAATGGATAGACCCATTTTGCAAAGTGTCCTTTGGATGGATACAGCTTTTGAAGTCTAGGAAGATCTAAAGGAAAGATACTATCAAGGATATGTATTTAGGATTTGTGATCTTCAAGAGGAAATTTACAACACCAAACAAGGAAACAGATCCATCAATAGTTATCATACTATTCTGAAAAGCTTGTGGCAAGAACTAGAAAATTTCAGACCCATACCGTCTTGCCCTTGCCCAACTCGATGCGATTCTTCCCTTGCTGGTTTGTTTAGGAGCTATAGAGAAGATGACTATGTCATTAGATTCCTAAAAGGACTTAATGAACAATATGCTGCTGTCAGATCACAGATCATGCTGATGGATCCATTACCATCATTGAATAAAGCTTTTTCCCTATTGATTCAACAACAAAGACAACTGAACTTGCCCATAACTTTGGAAGATCCACAGATTTTGATCAGTAACACTGAAGTTGCTGGCAGGGGAAGATCCAAAGGAAGGGGTTTCACACCTATTGGAAATAGTAGTACTGGAAGAGGAAACAGTTACAATGGTGGTAGAGGAAGAGGATCAAATTTCAAGCTATGCTCATTCTGCAATAAAAGTGGTCACACCGTGGACACATGTTACAAGAAGCATGGTTTCCCTCCTAACTACAAGAAGAACAACAATATAAACATCATCAATAGTGAAGATGAAGAACAGAGCATCAAGGACAATTTGAGTGGTTTCACTGCTGATCAACATAAGGCAATCTTGGCCCTTCTTAAAGATTCAACAAATGTTCAAGTGACCAACCAAATCACTAATATAGAATCTTCAAATTCAGGTAATTCTGCAACCTTACTCTGTTCATCCAAACAGAAGGATTGGGTTCTTGATACGGGGGCAACTGGTCATGTTTGCTTTTCCCTATCAGAATTCCAATCCTTTAGGAAAATTAATCCTATTCAAATTAGACTTCCTAATGGCAATGAAGTCATGAGCAACATTGCTGGGACTGTTATATTTTCTAAAGACCTATGCCTTAGTAATGTTCTATACATACCAAAGTTTAGTTTCAATCTCATATCAGTGTCAAAATTGACCACTGCCCTCAACTGCAAGCTGACTTTCACTAACACCAAATGTGTGATGCAGGAGGAGTCCACATTGAGGATGATTGGTGCAGCTGAAGCTATAAGGGGCTTATACATCATTAATTCAAAAAACCTCAATTACCATTTTAATAACAGCATCAGTAATGTTAGGAGCAATAAGAGGATTGATAATAATGATGTTTGGCATAGAAGAATGGGACATCCCTCAGATGCCAAACTAGTTACTCTGAATAAGAGATTTTCTTTTATACAACCTAGGGCCTCTAATGAACCATGTGATATTTGCCATTATGCCAAACAAAGAAAATTACCTTTTCAGAACAGCATCACTGAAACTACCAAAATCTTTGATCTCATTCATGTTGACATTTGGGGTCCCATATCTATTCCCTCAATTCTTGGACACAAGTATTTCCTAACCATAGTTGATGATAAATCTAGGCACACCTAGATATTTTTCATGAAAAATAAATCTGAGGCCTCAAACCACTTAAAGTCCTTTTTCAGCATAGTTGAGACACAATTTGGCTTAAAAATTAAGACAATCAGATCTGATAATGGCCCTGAGTTCAAGATTAATGAATTCTATTCTTTAAAAGGAGTTATACATCAAACAAGTTGTGTAGAGACCCCTCAACAAAATGGCATTGTTGAGAGAAAACATCAACACATCCTTGGGGTCACTAGGGCTATTATGTACCAATCTTGTTTACCTAAATGTTTTTGGAATTATGGAATTGCTCATGCTGTCCATTTAATAAATAGACAGCCATCTGTTTACATTAATAATCAATCCCCTTATGAAATCATCTACAACCATGAACCTAATTTGCTAAATCTCAAAGTATTTGGATGTTTATGCTTTGCATCAACCTTAATTAATAACAGAAAAAAGTTAGATCCTAGAGCCAGGAAATGTGTCTTCTTAGGCTATAAAACTGGCACAAAAGGATTCATAATGTTTGATTGTATGAATAAAGAAATTTTTCTGTCTAGGAATGTCAAATTTTATGAGGATGTTTTTCCTTTTGCTAATCATGAGATTGTTGTTGATAATACTGCTGCATCTTCATATCCTACTTCTTCTTTCAATATAATGGACCACTATCTTGATCATGATGCTTCTGATTTTTCTCATAACATACCTTATACTGCTAATGACCATCATGATACCAATATTGAGATTTTACACAATGATCATGAAAATAATCAGGATATTGACCAGAATGTCCACAACCAATCTCCTAGGACCACCCTTAGAAGATCTGTTAGGGACAAGAATCCCCCTACTTACTTAAAAGATTATCACTGCTCATTAGGAGCAGCCATTCCCTATCAAACTAAACACACAGCCAAGTATCCTTTATCTCATGTCATGTCCTATGAGAAATTAAACCAGCATCAAAAGACTTTTACTTTGGCCATTAGCTCTAACACAGAACCTGAGTCCTATGAAGAAGCCATTAAGCACCAACATTGGATTGATGCTATCAACAATGAATTAGAGTCCCTTAAGAAAAATGAAACCTGGACCCTAACTGACCTTCCCAATGACAAAAAGGCCATAGATTGTAAGTGGATCTTCAAAATAAAGTATCATGCTGATGGTAGTATAGAAAGATATAAGGCTAGATTGGTAGCCAAAGGGTACACCCAAACTGCTGGAATTGACTACTTAGATACCTTTAGTCCTGTTGTTAAGTTCACTACAATTAGGACTATTTTGGCCCTAGCATCTATGAAGAATTGGCACCTTCATCAGTTAGATGTCAATACAACATTTCTTCATGGTGATCTAGTTGAAAAAGTATACATGAAACCCCCTCCTGGCCTTAACATTCCCAACAGATCCCTTGTTTGTAAACTTGAAAAATCCTTGTATGGGCTAAAACAAGCCAGCAGGCAATGGAATGCCAAGCTAACATCTGTGCTCATCAATTCTGGTTATGTTCAAGCCAAGGCTGATTACTCTCTATTCACTAAAATCATTACAAACAGTTGCACTATTATTCTTGTATATGTGGATGACCTCATTGTTGCAGGGAATGATCTTGTTGAAATTCAAGCAATAAAAGATCTACTTGATAGAAGGTTCAGTATTAAAAACCTTGGGACCCTTAAATACTTCCTTGGCATGGAGGTGGCTAGAAATAAAGATGGAATCAATTTGTGCCAAAGAAAGTATGCTCTTGACATACTTCAGGAGACTGGTTTATTGGCTGCAAAGCCCAAGACAACTCCTATGGATAGCAACAACAGACTGCACAGCAAATCTGGAAATTTATATCCTGACATCACCTCATACAGAAGGATGATAGGGAAGCTTGTTTATCTTACTCATACTAGACCTGACATTTCTTTTTCTGTAGGTCATCTTAGCCAGTTTCTGGCAGCTCCTACTGTGGATCACTTCAAAGCTACAACAAGGATTATAAGATACATCAAGTCTGCTCCTGGAAAAGGATTTTTTTTTCCATCCAAATCCAGAATCACATTAAAGGGGTTTAGTGACTCAGATTGGGCTTCCTGCCTTGATACCAGAAGATCCGTTACTGGATTTTGTTTCTTTCTTGGAGACTCATTGATCTCATGGAAGAGCAAGAGACAAAGAACTGTCTCAAGATCCTCTGCTGAGGCAGAGTATAGAGCATTAGCTCTAACTGGTTGTGAAGCCCAATGGCTTCTATATCTCATGGATGATTTACACCTTAATTATGTTGGTCCTGCCATCTTGTACTGTGACAACCAATCAGCTTTACATATAGCTGCAAACCCTGTGTTCCATGAGAGGACAAAGCATATCGAGATAGATTGTCACTCTATAAGGGAACAAGTCATGAATGGCATCGTTCATCTCTTGCCTATTGCTAGCAGTCTTCAAGTGGCAGACATTTTTACAAAGGCCCAACCCCCTGGGATCTTCACTGATAACTTGTCCAAGCTTGGATTGTGTGACATACACACTCCAGCTTGTGGGGGGTATTAAATTTAATATGTTCTTATAAGTCCTACTCTATGTTTGAATGCAGGACATTAAACACTTGCAGTGTAGAACAAAATCAGGACACAAGGGAAGATGAAGCTAAGCACATGACAGAGCATGAGTATAACAATTTCCCTAACAATCTGATTCATCAAGGCCTCACCTATATAACTCAACATCACTCTCTGCTTGATTCCTCAATCAATAATCACAGTGTGATGATCACTTAATTCATTGAAGCCACTGATGAGAAATGCAGGCTTGAGTTATTGAGTGTTGGGCCAATCAAGGCCTTCATGGCCCAACCTTATAGTATCACAAAAATAGCAAGGCTTTGTATCTTGGCAGTTATATTAGTTAAACTGCTTCTATTTTTAGTTAGATATTTTTTCTGTTTTTTCCCGCCTTTTTAGGGTAGTTTTCTGTTTTTCTCTTTACTTCTATATTTAAGAGAATGCTCTCTCGGTTTGTAATCATGAAGTGAAAATTCTGGTTGTTTTAATTCAATAAAAGAAGAAGGAGGTATTATTTTCTTGTGTGTTCTTTTTTCAATTCTCAATAAGCTTTTCATCCTTAGTTCATCAATGGAAGGCAACTTTCTAAGACAAGTAGTCTGAAATATTGAAACTTAGATTATTGATCCCACAAAAATTGATGGAGTTAGGATCCTCCCTAATTATGGAGAGTCAAATATATCACAAATAACATATAAAAACTAAAAAATGTGATCACTTTTATCCTTTAAATATTGTTACTTTTATCCTTTATTGCAAGTTTAAAAATAAGAACTTACTTTTCTATTACTCAAAAGGTTCCTAATCCAAATTGATGGTAACTACTAGAAGTTACCCGGCCATGCTTCCAAATGGTGAAGAGTTGGTTAGGAAACACACTAGGGCATATCCTTCAACCAAGAAATGATTAAGATTGCATGAGAATTAAGCAAAATGATAAACAATTTTCATATAAACATTACTTCCACCCCATAGAAAATTTCTCACAATACTAATAATGATATTCAAAACACATTTTGGGAGCCTAAAAAATGAATCACAATTTTGTTGTTGTTGGTAATCCAGGAATCACAAATTTTAATTAAATAGAACTAGACAATTACTTTAGTGTTTTACTCAATTGTTGTTTTCACTGCATTAATCACATTTCATCATAAAGCCATAAGTACACATGAAAGTGTTCTTGGTAATTAATAATTAACTCTTGAATTCTATTTTTTTGAGGTTATTACTTGTTAAAATATAATTCTGGGCTTATCATTTTAGGGCCACGAAGTCCTTGCTTTACCAGCCTTATTATGGTTGGGCTTACCCTGAGTAGTTTTAAAAACATTATCTAGGCAAATGAATTTATTAAAGGGGTAATAGGCACCAATAAGGTCCATCAAAGTTCATAGATATTGAGTTTCTAAAGTAAAAAGAGATATTTGATTCCAAGTAGGTGTGAGCATGAGATGGGTTAGGACAGGTTAAACATGACCCCATTCGCCCTAAATATTGATCGGATCAATTTTTGAACTCATACCTAATTAGGAAGGGACGCGTGAGGGACTCATCCAAAATAAGACGAGTCAAGATAGGGACGGATGTGGATTGGGAAAAGACAAAATGATAAGTGTAGATTTTTTCCCTCAAATTTTTAAGCATGTACAATCAAAGTTATCACAATTTGTATATAAACTCAACTAAAACCTGCATTTCACATACATCACTATATAAACTACAAATCGTAAATTGCATTCTTCAAACTACAAAAAACATGAGCTAAAATGTCAATTTTTTATAACAGTTTAAACTGTCAAGTGTCAATATGAGCTGAAGTGTTCTTGCAAATGATTAAGAAAACATGAGAACCGAAATGACAACATGCTAATACTCAAAAGTTCATAAAAAATGAATATAATAACTAGCTATTAACTGAAAAATGAAACTTAAATTAGAGTTCACACAAAAACTAAAAATTAGTTGGTTTTCTATCAATCAAGGTTCATGGTTGCATGCTCATTTTTAACTACTTCTGGGAAATTTTCCACACCACATTTGCAAGAAAAATAGTCAAAATTACATAATGCATATTTTTAAATGCCGCAATATCTTTCACTCTCGTCATAGCAATCCTTCACTATACAGGAGAATTAAACAATGAAAAAAGATAAAGATTAAGGATCATATGATAAGTGACATGAATAGGTTGTATGGATTTGTAGGTATTTGAGTTATGTAGGTTGAACATAATGAGTGTTGATATATACTTATTCAACTATTCTTGATATATAACTATAAGGGACAAGTCGGGTGACTCAGACATAGACGCAAATCCTTCCTTTTTTGACAATGGGTCTGTCCCCTTTAATTGGGTATGTCCTTCTTTTTATTGGGACGGGTCATACCCATCCCTAAGTCATCGGGTTGGGATGAGTCTACGGGTCGGGTCAGGTATTGCTCACCCCTAATTCCAATATTGTGTTGAAAAAGACTTTGTTAACCCTCATTTCAGCCAAGCAAACTGTCAAAGAATTATTTAAATTGTAGTCACAATTATGGTTATTACAATTATAGATATTATAACCATTATGATATAAATTATGGTAGATGTGGTATGATTGATTTTGTGATTAAAAAATATTTTTAAATTAGATGCCGGATTGAAATAATTGTAGAATAGATGTGAGAGAAGATAAGGAATTTTAAAGATTAAATTTGTTAAACACTGATTGCTTTTGTAAACTCAAGTTTTCATATGCTACTATAAATAATGCATTGGCTGTGTTTATTCATAATACCAATCTTTATAACTTTTTTATTTTATTTTATTTGACTCTTCTGCACGTTGAAGTGTTACAGGCGTTTTTCTTGTTTGGTTTATTTGTAGTTTTATATTTGACACTTTCCTTGTTTGTCATCTTATAGTAGTTTTTTGTGCTGCCATGGTTAATTATTCATTACAATATGAAGGATATTAGAATAATAACAAAAAATCATAGTACTTGTGATTGTGTAATAATTCTCCTCCGAACTCAACGTATGGTAAGAAAAGTGAATGTGCTAACCCCAATGATAGGACACACAATGAGTCTCAAATGGACTTGTTACTAATGAATACAACAGTTATTCATATAATAATATATGATTGACTTGGATAGGGAATGAGACAATTGGAGATAAGTAATCTCTATCATGTTTTAGTATCCCAGCATGTAATCCATGCCATGAACAAAATCACTGATATTGTAGAATATTTTTCTGAGATTGCTGTTAGTTAAAGCTGAAAATATTATCCAGATACTTCAATGCTTAAACAAATATTAACCACATTCACGTCTCTATGGTCATCTTTGGTTGCAAGGAGCTTCTATAACACAAAATATGGGATGATGCAATTAGGTTTACTATGTATTTATGGAACCAAATCATGACATAACACATTTAATTACTTCCTATAAAAATATTTTTAAAAATAAAATAAAACAGTAAAATAAAACAGTACACATATAATATTTTTAGTGGGTAGAGAAAATACTTTATTTTAACCAAATAATTAATGGAGTTGGTATGTACAATACAAAAACTCAACCACTGTGTTTTTTGAGTCATTGATATGCCTAGCAACTACTTGTATGAAAAACGATAGTCTAATACCATCCTTTTCATGTCATTATATTTATATATATATATATATGTATTATATGATGAAATAAAATGTTAATCGATAAATATATGATAATCAATTATGTTAGTGTGGTTTACATAGGACCCTGTCATCAAATATAGTTTATTTTATAACATGTTCCTCATGTCCCATTGATAATTGTTCAAAAAGGAGAGGAAAGAAAAAGAGTTGAAAGAAAATGAATGGAAAATGTCATTTTCCATCATTAGATTCCAACATGAAATAAGAGGTAAATAAAAAATATACATGGCCCCACCAAAACAAATTTCTCCCCTATTTTAGAAAAAAAATGCATAAAAGAAAGAAAACTATAGAAAATTACAAATTTATCTTTACATCATGAATGAATTGAAAGAACTATATTCTAAGTGAAAATAAATATAATGTAGTGAACTTTTTTGTTTATATTCATTTATATGTGAAATTAGTTTACTTAATTTTAATTTCATTATTTTTGAATTCAAAAATAAATAATAATTGTAAATGCTCGGTAGAAATATAGTGAAAAAAATCACAATTTCTTAAAATTATATATAAAATGACAAATAATAAATAAATTATAAATACAAAACGTAAATGTGCAAAAATAAAATGATTAGAAATATAAAGGTAGTTATCAAATATGAGTTACAATTTATTTAGATAGATTAGTGGAAATAAATATAAAATATTAATAATTTTTATTGAATTTTATAAACAAAAATGACTATATTAAACTTTATGATTTAGATATTAGTTAAAAAATATTAATTAATATTATCACAAAAAAATTATTTATATAATGTGTAACAATAAAATTTAGTTTTTAATATTAGACATATTACATAATTTTTTTATATAAAATTAATGAAGGCATTTATGTCTTTTATACACATTGTATATCTTCTGTCCTCTTACTTTTCTTTCATTTTCAATCATATGAAACAATAAAATTATCATCTTATTTTTTACTATTTTTCTTTCCTTTTACTTTCTTTCCTTACACTTTCTCTCCTTAACAAACCAACAATAGCCACCAAACAACAACATTGTAACTAAATAAGATATATAATGAAATTCTTATACAGAAAAAACCATGAGGTAATAACACTAGGCACCAAAGTAACTTATTTATCATAAACTCACAATCACAATTCACAAGTGCCTTAAAAGAAGAAGTTTAAATCTTTAATCATCCTTTCCCAAAAGAGTGAGAAGGAAGTGTTTAAAGTCCCCTGAGGTATCACTGGCCACAGCATCCTCAAGAAGAACACTGTTTCTCTTGTAATAAGCCTCTGATATGACCCCCAAGTCAATCTCAGCCCTGCTCACAATCACGCGAGTAACCGCATCTTCATCCGTTCCAACTCCTTTGATCGCGTGCCGAAGAACCTATAAAATCATAACATTTTCATGGTAAATTATTGTAGAGCAGTTATAAAGTTTGGTTGAAAGAAAACACATTGTGTAACCCAAATTTCAATGACAAAAATATAAGAAATAACTTTGTTGTATAACAGTATAGTAGTACTATAGGAAGAAAAAAGTGATTTTTTTTACCTTTTCATAGTACTTAACATGATCAGTGGTGATACGAATAGCAGTGTACAATGCCTTCTGAAAATCATCAGATTCTTCATCCAACAGCTTCTGCATACATAACAAAAGGGTTAAAGAATAAATTAAATTATATGTAAAAAATATGAACTTTTTTTATTTTTATTGATGGCATATTTAGTGAAATGTGATGGTGAATTGGACTAAGGAAATTGGTGTCTTCTTTTGTTGTACCTTAGTGATAGAAGCGCCATGGATCTCTCTGTAGTAGTTGAAAGTTGCAATCAGCTGAATTTTGCTCCTTGTACTCAAGATCCTCACAGCTTCTTCCTCATTTCCATTCTTCTCTTTGATAGATTCATGAAGAATTTCAGCTTCAGATTGTGCCAATCTTACATTGATCTCATCACCAGTGTATCTATATGAGGTCACTAGCCCCACCAAAAGCTGCCCAAAATCAACAAAAAAAGAGTATCATTAGACGAGTCGATAATATTTCGTATAATGAAAAATCGATTATTTCAATGATCAATTATATAATTATAATAACAACCGAGCCTTGGTACTATTACGTGACATCGACTATAGGACTAAATAATAAATAAAGGACTTGCCTGGCGGAGGTGACCAGAGGTATGAGATGCAACATCCTCCTCCAAGGAGCGCTTGTAGCGGTGAAGGTAAGCACGCCTCACCGCCAAAAGCTCCTCCGGGGAGAGGACAGAGGAAATCTCCACTATGATATGGTAGTTTTTACCACTTTTCAGTGCAACATGAAGCAAAACAGCATCACGTTCTTCAGGCTCATGTATCCAACGATACACAGCTCTCTGTTTAGATACACAATTTCAACAAATAATCCAAATTGATTAGTACATAAACATTGACAAAATCACTTTTTTTACTGATTAATCAATCATTGATAATTAGATACTAGTGGCACCTCAAAGTCTCCTTTGAGTTCAGACTCCAACTTTTTGACAAGATCTTCTTGGAAAATCTCTTCATAAGCTCTTCTGATTTCTTGCCTCTGATAAACATTTCTGTGACCCAATATCACTATCACAGTTTTCTCATCAGTCCCCCATCCTACAAAAATTTCAAATTTATTCAATACATTTCAAAGATCAATTTTTACAATCAATTATACAGTATGATCAGATTCATCAATTATTCTTAATAGATTGTACTAAAGAAGAAAATAGTACATGACTGAAATGACTAATCAATATTACAAATTTTGTGACATTTTTTTAAATCATTAGACCATATGAATGAACATGATGCAAAGAACTTATAAAGTGATGATCCCACCTTTGAAAGCATGTTGGAGAGTTTCAGCATCTTCATGGGGAGAGTGGTTGCTGGGAGCAATAAGGGTGGCCATGATTGAATGTGTATACTCTATAGTGTGCTAAACTATGATGATGATTTGATGAATCATTTGCATTCATAGCTCTTCTATTTATAATAGGAAAATTAAGTATGTCCAAATATTAGTAGATAAATTATTTCCTCCACAAATTATAATATTTTGTTAGTAAGTTTTATTGGGGTGAATAATGTATGCCCGTAGTTATGAATGACAAAGTTAAAAGTTCAATTTCTAAAGCGTATTTATTAAGAAAGTCAGTAATAGATTCTGAAAGGATTAGTTAATATAAAGGATAATAACTTTAGTTATACCAAAAAACATACATAGATTTTTAAAATATTTTAAATTGCAGTGGCAATTATATTGTATTTATCATAATTATGGAAAATAATTGGAAATATGGTCTACATGGTTGCAATAATAATAATTATTATTATTATGGAATTCCCAAAATTAGGATAGTCAGGTCAAACTTATTATGCAATACAATTTAAAACAGTGTGCTTGCTTTATTTTATTTAGACTATAATTTACTACATTGGTAACTTTTATTTTCTTCCTATTCATACCATTTTTTTGCCATCGGTGAGGATTTTGGATCCTCTCCATTACAGGAAAGTCCATTACCATATAGAAAATATGACAAGTGGCAAAAATAAAAATTCAATAGTTTTGATTTTAACTCATTTTTTAATAATATAAATTATAATTCTTGTTTCATCCTAAAATCTAGTATTGGACTGTCTAATACTGAAGAGGAGTTTGACTCATCAGAGGAATATATTATTTAGATTGGGGAAAGTTTAGATTAATTTTTCCGTAGTTTTTACACCAACAATTTTATATAAGTGATTTTAAATTGATTGTTACAAGAGTAAAATATGTTTAATGATGGTGTAAAAGATACATTGACACCACAATGAAATTAAAATCAAATTTTTAAAGAAAAAATAAAAGCCAAATTTTATTGCCACCTACCCATAGGACAAATTAAGGATCATATGGACAATCTCCAAACCTTAAAATAAATTAATTCCTTATCAAAATGATGAAACTATATTTTTGATAGTACCAAAATATTAAGGATTATATGGACTTGAGCCTAACCATCTATAAGCCAAGTCCAAGCTTTATTTGGTTTTACCTTCTAATTTCTACTATCATATTTTAAAAGTTTTCTTTGATCTTTTTTATATGATATCTTCTATTTTTATTTAATGTTTACTATTTTTCTTATTAATCATTTATTAACGAGAAGAAATAAGTTTATAAATATTTTAATAGTTAAGAAGTAGAATTAAAATATTATAAGATTTTTTTGTAATACAGTTACAATTCAATAGTCAAGGGGAAAAGTTTGTCAGTCTTTGTACTACAGTTACAAACATATTAGTTGTATGATTTCTGATTTGTAATGAATTGTTTTGATATGTATATATTGACCATGTAATTATTTTATATATTATTAATATATTGTTTATCTTTCATAGGTAATTATCATGAATTTTCAAATAATTAATAAGTCAATAGTGGATGGTATACTGTAAGTGTAAAAAAACTTTACAATGAGAGTATATAGTATTAAACTTTTTTATATGTATAATTGATGGCAGCAGCTTCTGTTTTCCTTCGTTGGGTAAATTATTCCATTAGTAGGGGTATAATATTTTTGTATTGTGAATTTAAACATTTATATAAAGACATTATATTATTTAATTCATTTATATTATTTATAGTTAAGATATGAATATGAATAATAGATGGTGTAACAAAATGTTACACAGTTTGTATACATTTTTCACTCAATTAACTTATTAACTTATTAACTGTGTTTGCCATTTCTGACATGCTTAATAGAGAAGAGATAAAATTTGTGATTACTAAAATGCTCCAACTTTATTACTAACTATTAAAATAATAATAAAACAAAACTCTATGTAAAGGTACAATGTATTTTGATCAAGATGAAGCCTGGATACATAGTCATTTTCATTGATCTGTCCCTTGCAATTTCCCCAAATAAAATATGCCATTAAAGGTTTAATTGGTTAAAAGAGAAAAGAAAATTACCATAAAAAGCCTAACTCCATTAAAAAAACGTGTCTCCTAACTTTACCAATGTAATTTAAAATTCATTTTTGCTAAAATCGATTGTTTAGGTATAAATAAGTTGTCTATATAATTTAAATTTATAATATTTTTTTATAATTTGAATCAAGGTTATTTATATATTTAGGGAAGGAGTCTCATAAACAACACGGTTGTAATAAAATATATATAAAAGGAGGTAATATTTGTAATGAAAAGCTTTTTCTATAAGTAAATAATAAAAGTATTGATGTTGCATTATTGCTTTAAGAAATATGACAGAGTTTGTTGAACTAATCTTCTTATCGAACTTTCTGGATTCTATGCACGTAGATGCCCTTTCACATTTTTCTATCATTCTTTCATTCTTACTATTTATTAGTAGCTTAGGGAAGTATTAATCTAGTTGTGTAAAGTATGTTAGATCTTAAGATGATTAAAAAATTAAAAGTTTGATTCATATGAGGTACATAAATAGAGAATAATAATCATATATTTTAAAAGAGATTAATTTATTACTCATAAAAAATGGATATATTATTTGTAACACCAACAAAAATAAATATAAAGGCAAAATTAAAACAAAAAAGAATCTAACTTTCATGGGCCCTCACAAGTTTTTATAGCAACTAGTATTATTGTTTTTTTATCTCTAAGGATAGATTATCTCTAGATGGAATCTTAAGCCCTTGACTTCTATATTTTCATTTTCATCCCTTTCTAATATTAAATTTTGGACCTATTTGTTAAGATAGAACAATTTACATTGAAACTGTAACAGTTTTTTATGTTACCACTGCATCATCTAATATTTATTTATTTGTAATTATTATTGACTCTTAAATAAAAATAGTATAAATGAAAAGAAAATGATATGTTGAATATATATAATTTTTTACAGTCACATACTCTTTGTTTAAAATTAACAAAACAAAAAACATTTCATGGGAATGTATCAATAAAACATTGAGTTTGCATCATTTGATTGTGAAATTGAGAATAAATAATCATAAAGGTAACGTAATAAAATTTGAAATTTAAACAAGTTTTATCTATACTTTTATATTAATATAAAAATAAAACATGATATAACTATCACTATAAATTAATTTTCAATTCCCAATTTTGTCCTTTTTTATTTTTTATTTTATAAAAACATATAATCATAGTTAACTACTATTAATATAATAATTACATATCTTACATTAAATTGAATATTATAATAAATATAAAAATTATAATATAAAATGCACCAATATATAAAAAAATATTTAAATTTTCTAAAATGAAATATATAAAATTAATACTTAATAAAAATATTTAATACCATGAAATAAGAATGTGGATCAGCAAACCCAAAACATCAATTCACACACTAGTGCTATATAAAGAAAAACTTTTCGCTATACATAAATATTAAACTCTACACCTATGAGGGGGTGATTATACTAATCAAACATTCAACGTAGCAATTAATTAAAGTAGAAGTACATTATTTCCCAAAACAAAGATAACAAAGACCACACCACATAAAAAAAAAACTAACACAACTTAAACTCAACATCAAGAAAACATAAGCATGACTTATGAAAGCATACTTCAAAGTTCAAACATGGAAAATAAACTAAGACCACAACACTAGAAACCAACATAACTTAAACTCATCACAAGAGAAATATGCCATTAGCTAGAACAAGTACTTCAAATTTCTTTCCCCAACAAGGTGAGAATGAATTTCTTGTAGTCCCCATGAAACTCCTTTGCAATTTCATCCTCAAGATGGACACTGTTTCTCTTATAATAGAGCTCCATTATGTCCTTCATGTTCTTCTCTGCCCTTGACACCACTACGCGGGTGATTGCATCCTCCCGTTCAATTCCAATCCTTGTTATCGCATTTAGCAGGACCTACACATCATTTTCAAGGATGGTAAAAAATGAAAGGAAATGAAAGATTTCAGAGTTATTTCATAAATATATTTCGTAGTCTTAAAAGTTTTCTTTTTCCTTCTTACACTCCAAAATTCAACTTGCAAATGGACCATGATGCTTTCTGGACGTTATAAAATTGTTAAGAAGTATACTATAGTTTGGAGTTACTTATATAAGTATAAACTAGCAAGTTATCCGTGCGAATGCACGGGACGTTACTTTTTTACTACTAAGAACATATATATTATATCTATATTGTTTCTTTGAGATAAGAAACAACTTAAAATTTTGTTATTTTGAAATTGATATATCTTTCAAAATTCAATGATCTTCATTGTTCAACCTCACAAATATTAAATATACACAATATCATATTATGGAAAAACTTGATTATATGATTAGGAAGACCAAAAATTGCAAATGTATTTGAATTGATGAGTTAATAAGTTGAATTTTGGCCCTCATTAGTATTATACATATTAATAGAATCAAAACTATTGTATTCATTTTTATCACATAATATTATGAAATTTACAAATATTTGCTTCAACTTAAGAACTGATTGAATTATAAATATTTTTATTTGGAATTAAACTAAAAAATTCATTTATTTGTTCAATAATTTCAATAGTTGATGCAAGTATTATCCTTGGTTATAAAAATTCTTCATTTTTTAGCGATCTTGTAGATCTGGATAAGTACTTTGAAGTTTGAACTATGACATCTATTGTACTATCAAAATTAACAAATGTATATGTCATTGGGTAGGGAATGATGTAGATATGAGAATTATAAAGAAAAAATAAATAATATAATTTAACTAATACATCCTAATGATTATATTTTTGTGTTAGCGATTATGTACAATTATAATATTTTATTATAATATTTTCGAATTGTATCATTGTCTTGATTATATGTCTTCATCCATACAATTTTTGTACAATAATATTTTAATGATATATAGAGAATGATAGATGACACATAAAATGAATAAATGATATTAATTGAGAACGTTTTAAGATCTATTTAAATGTGTAATTACTACATATTCCATTTGTTATAATTAAAATATGTTTTCAAATTTTCCTAACAACTTTAATAGATAATTTTAAAATAGAAACTAAATCATCATAATTAAGAGGGTTAGAAATAGAACTTAGGTTTTTTTTTTAAACTTATTATTCATCCTAGCCATCAATTCTAGGGAAATTCAATGATTTGATTTAGTGAGTATATCTAAATCATAGTTATCTCTTTAATTGATGGCTAGGATGAGGAGTAAGTGGAAAAAACTTACTCTTGAAGTATTGAAGTAAGTCTTCACAACATAATTAGTGTCCTAAATTCCTTAATTATAGGAAAATGAACATTTAGGAATTATCAACTTTTCTTCTAATTAATATTAAAAATAATTATTTTTATGAAATAAATTAAATATCAAGAGATCTCTTTATTAATTCTAATATCATAGTTCACTCTATTAATAATAATATTAGATTTATGATATTAAAGTTTATAAAAATAATTAAATGAGAATGTTTTAAAATCTATTTCAATAATTAATATTAAAAATTGTTATTTTTAAGAAATAAATTTAATGTTATCATTTTTATGTCGAACATAATAACAAAAGATGTATTTATTAATTGTATATGATAACACATTCTTTCAATTAACAATATTAGTATGTTAGCATTTGTTGTAGGCGAAAATTAAACTTTCAATCTCATTCACTTCACCCCTAACAATCAAACCACATTGTAATTCATTTTTTATTGTTTTAAGTTTGCTATGGGTGAGGCTCGAACCCACAACTTCATTCACTTTATTCCTTAAACTCTTTCACCTTAACAATCATATCATCATACGACTCTCAAACATCATTATTAAATCTCCAAATTCTTTATTTCGTTATTAATGCCCCAAATTCCTTGATTACAAGAACGTAAGAGTATTATCTACATTTCTTCTAATTAGTATTAAAAATTATTATTTTTATGAAATAAATTCATTATCTATCATTTTTATGTGAAGACAATTTTCAATAAATTTTCATATTAATTATAATATCGTAGTTTATTCTTTCTATTAGTAATAAGATTGGTTTTCTACTATTTATGTTTTAAAAATGATTAAATGATATTANATGATATTAATTGATAACGTTTTAAGATCTATTTAAATGTGTAATTAGAACATATTTCATTTATGTATTTACAATAATTTTCAAAATTTCATAACAACTTTAATACATAATTTTGAAGTAGAAACTAAAGCATAATTAATGCATTTTTATAACGAATGATTTACGTTATATTACATTATAATTTATAATAACTGTTATTTCTAATATGTTTTGATTTATGTTGGTAACTGATTCTTTCTATTTTGTAACTGATTCACAAATTTATATTTTATTTCTATAACTTATAAAAAAATTCAAACTATTTTATTTCTTCATGATTTTTGAATCATATGTTATATTATTTATGATATTCAAACAAAATGAAAAATAAATGAAATTAATTATTATTGGACTATTTATTTATTATAATTCTACAAATTTATCTACATAATTAGCATTGCCTAAAATTTAGAAATCATAAATAATTAAAATAAAATATAAATTAAATCAATTGATTATCACAATCTAAATTTATTAGTTATAATTCTGCAAATTTATGTTCATAATGAGTATTGCTTAAAATTTGGAAATCATAAGTAAATTTGTAATAACTGTTATCTCTAATATATTTTCATTTATGTTGGTAACTGATTCTTTCTGTTTTGTATCTGATTCACAAATTTATATTTTATTTCTAACTTAAAAAAATTCAAACTTGGAAGATGTTAATCTGTTTTCCTCCTTGGCCAATGACCAAGAGAATAATTTGTTTTCAACTTTAATGCCTAATTTTAAAGTGACTCACAAAATAAAAATTTATTAGCATTAAATTGGGAGATGTTAATCCGTTTTCCTCTTTGCTCAATGACCAAGAGAATAATTTGGTTTCAACTTTAATGCCTAATTTTAAGGTGACTCACAAAATAAAAAATCTAGGCAACCAAAAAAATGTTAACAAAGAGGATATTATTAGCATTTATTGGAAATCATAAGTAAATTTATAATAATTGTTATTTCTAATATGTTTTGATTTATGTTGGTAACTAATTCTTTCTGTTTTGTAACTAATTCACAAATTTATATTATATTTCTGTAACTTATAAAAAATTCAAATTATTCTATTTCTTCATGAGTTTTGAATCATATGTTATATTATTTATGAAGTTCAAACAAAATAAAATATAAATGAAATTAATTATTATTGCACTAATTTATTAGTTATAATTCTACAAATTTATCTACATAATTAGCATTGCCTAAAATTTAGAAATCAAAAATAATTTAATAATTGGTTATCACAATAAAAATTTATTAGTTATAATTCTGCAAATTTATGTTCATAATGAGGATTGCTTAAAATTTGGAAATCATAAGTAAATTAAAAAAATATAAATCAAATAAAAATGAAGACATTATTCTTTTTCATATATATGAATGCTAAAAATCGAGAAACAAATAACAAACACATTATATTGTGTTGTTGACAACTCAAACAATACAAATTTATAAGCAAACAATTAAATAAGGTAATGAGGTTTAAGTAAAATTTCCAAGAGCACAAATATTGAGCCAAGATGAGTGTAATAAACAACATATATAATAAAATCATTGAATACAGAAAATAAAATACAACACTCATAAGTGATTGAATAACTAATGATGAAGCAAAACATGAAGGTACCAATAACTAAACATGATTTTTACCTTATTTTATAGAATGATACACTCTAGGTGTTTCTGAGAAAATTAACTTGCAGAGATGTTTCAGTGGAGAAGCAAACTATAAATAAAAAGAGAAAATTATAACAATGAGATAAGATGAGGAAATAAATATATTATTAACAAAAATAAATATGCAAATAAATGTAATATTGTAAGTGAATGTATGTATAATACAATGGAGATTGTGTACACACCATAATACAATGGAGATTGCGTACATACCATACAAATGTAATAGGTTTTGAGGAGATACTTTTGTTTATCAGACGCTAAAGGAGAAAACTGCTGGAAGAATATATCTACAAAATAATGAAATTAGTGAGAACACCTCTATAAAATAAGGAAATCAATAAAAAATTATACAAAGAATCAATGATAAAATAAGAGCATATCTACAAAATAAACCAAAAACTCAATGAAAATGTACTAAACATCAAATCTACAAAAAATAAAATGAAGGTATCAATAACTAAACATGATTTTTAACTTATTTCAGAGAATGATACACTCTAGGTGTTTCTGAGAAAATTAACTTGCAGAGATGTTTCAGTGGAGAAGCAAACTATAAATAAAAAGAGAGAATGATAATAATGAAATAAGATGATGAGATAAATATATTATTAACAAAAACAAATAGACAAATAAATGTAATATTGTAAGTGAATGTATGTATATACAATGGAGATTGCATACACACCATAATACAATGGAGATTGCGTATATACCATACAAATGTAATAGGTTTTGTGGAGATATCTTTGCTTATGAGACGCTAAAGGAGAAAATTGCTGGAAGAATATATCTACAAAATAATGAAATTAGTGAGAGCACGTCTATAAAATATGGAAATCAATAAAAAATTATACAAAAAATCAAGGAAAAAATAAGAGCATATCTACAAAATAAACCAAAAAATCAATGAAAATGTACTAAACATCAAATCTACAAAATAAATAAATAAAATGCATTTTAAAGAGAATGATTGAAAGAGAAAGAAAAATGATGATAATGAAGAGACATAATGAAATGAATCTGGAGAAAAAGATTGTTGAGAAAAAAATGTTGGAAGAGAGACATAGACCTCAATGAACAAAAATAAATAGACAAATAAATGTAATATTGTAAGTGAATGTATGTATAATACAATGGAGATTGCATACACACCATAACATAACAGAGATTGCGTACATACCATACAAATGTAATAGGTTTTGAGGATATACTTTTGTTTATCAGACGCTAAAGGAGAAAATTGATGGTAGAATATATCTACAAAATAATGCAATTAGTGAGAACACGTCTATAAAATAAGGAAATCAATAAAAAATTATACAAAAAATCAATGATAAAATAAGAGCAGATGTACAAAATAAACCAAAAAATCAATGAAAATGTACTAAACATTAAATCTACAAAATAAATAAAAAAATGCATTTTAAAGAGGATGATTGAAAGATAAAGAAAAATGATGATAATGAAGAGACATAATGAAATGAATATGGAGAAAAAGATTGTTGACAAAAAAAATGTTGGAAGAGAGAAATAGATCTCAATGAACAAAAACAAATAGACAAATAAATGTAATATTGTAAGTGAATGTATGTATAATAGAATGGAGATTGCATACACACCATAATACAATGGAGATTGCGTAGATACCATACAAATGTAATAGGTTTTGTGGAGATACCTTTGCTTATGAGATGCTAAAGGAGAAAATTGCTGAAAGAATATATCTACAAAATAATGAAATTAGTGAGAGCACGTCTATAAAATAAGGAAATCAATAAAAAATTATACAAAAAATCAATGATAAAATAAGAGCATATCTACAAAATAAACCAAAAAATCAATGAAAATGTACTAAACATCAAATCTACAAAAAATAAAATGAAGGTATCAATAACTAAACATGAATTTTAAAGAGGATGATTGAAAGAGAGAAAAAATGATGATAATGAAGACACATATGAAATGAATCTGGAGAAAAAGATTGTTGAGAAAAAAAATGTTGGAAGATAGACATAAACCTCAATGACAATTCAAAATGGAATTTAAGATGTATCCATAAAAATGTAATAATTATTTATTAAATGCAATAATTGTCAAGAAAGGACAAATATAGTGTGAGAAGTTACACATGATTACCATGGAACCATTCAGGAGGAGAAAAAATGAAGGAGAAGATGACATGTGACAATTGATGAGGTGGCGTGAAAGAGGAGATGACATGTGGCAATTGATGAGAAGGTGAGAGTTTATTTTGTAAGTGAATGTATGTATAATAAATGGAGATTGCATACACACCATAATACAATGGAGATTGCGTATATACCATACAAATGTAATAGGTTTTGAGGAGAAACATTTGCTTATTAGACGCTAAAGGAGAAAATTGCTGAAAGAATATATCTACAAAATAATGAAATTAGTGAGAAAAATATGTTGGAAGAGAGACATAGACCTCAATGACAACTCAAAATGGAATTTAAGATATATCCATAAAAATGCAATAATTATTTATTAAATGCAATAATTGTCAAGAAATGACAAATATAGTGTGAGAAGCTACACATGATTACCATGGAACCATTCAGGAGAAGAAAAAATGAAGGAGAAGATGACATGTGACAATTGATGAAGTGACGTGAAGGAGGAGATGACATGTGGCAATTGATACGGTGGTGGGAATTTATTTTGTTAAATAGTAAATAGATAGATTATGTCACAAATATTAAAGTTAATTAAAAAATGTTCTATATTCAATAATAAAAATTGAGGAATAACCTTTTCATAGTACTTATGGTAATCACTGATGCAGCGAATAGCAGTGTGCAATGCCTTGTGAAAGTCACTAGATGCATCATCAAACAGTTTCTGCATAGGTTTCAAAAGATAACCCAATTAATAAGAACATAATAACAATTTTATGGAACGTGAAAATGGAACAAAAACTAAAGAAACATGAAAGTTTCTTTCCATTATACCTTGGTAATGGATATGCAATGATCATCTCTGTAGCGGTTGAAGTTGCTAGAAGTTGGGCCTTGCTTCTTGTAGTAAGGATCCTTATGGCTTCTTCATGGTTCCCATTTTTCTCCTTCATTGATTCATGAAGAATCTCAGCATCAGTTTTTGCCAATTTTGCATTTATCTCATTACCACCATACCTAAATGCACTCACTAGCCCAACCAATAGGTGCTCAAAATCAAAACCGAGTTTTAATATATCAAACTATGTAACAATAATCAAGTCTTAATCTCATTACATAATATTCTATTATAAATGATGTGATACCTTACCTGGCGAAGATCGCCAGTGGTATGAGCAGCTACATCTTCCTCCAAGGAGCGCTTGTAACGGTCGTGATAGGCGCACCGAACATTCAATACCTCTTCGGGGGAAAGGACAGAGACAATTTCCACAAGAACATGGTAATGTTTTCTGCCTTGGTTGATTGCAACATGTGCCAAAACAGCATCCCTGTCTGCAGGTTCCAACATCCAGCGGTACATAGCTTTCTGTTTGGTTTTAGACACCATTATGCAAAGTAATAATAAGGCTATGACAAAAGTAAATGAAATTATTGACAAAGATCATGTTCTAATTAAATGATACCTCAAATTCACCAGAGAGTTCAGACTCAAGTCTTTTGATGAGATCACCTTGGAAAAGATCCTTATAAGCTCTTATGATTAGTTGCCTTTGATCAGAATTTCTATGACCCAATATTCTTATGACAGTGTTCACATCAGTCCCTAATCCTGCATAGCTCAAAACCATTAAGATATGAATTAATATGCCACACTCACACATGAAGGGTAGATTTATAATTACTAAGTGTTTTGAATTGTGGTCGTGATTATGGTCGTTCTGGTATGAATTATTTTATGATTAAAATATATTTTAGAAATCGGTGTGATTATATTATGTTCTGATGTGGCCTAAATGTGATCTAATGCGGTTGTATTGCGACCTAATATAACTGCATCGTTGTGATTTAATGTCACACCGTAAGTGTGGTACGATGCAGTAGTGGCTGTCTCAACCGCACTATTGCCGCCGCATAAAAAAACAGTAGAAATTGAATATGTGTAAGTTTGTAGAGTACCTTTGAAAGCCAAGTGAAGAGCCTCAACATCTTGAGCAATAGAAGTTTTGTCAGAAATAGCATTAAGGGTAGCCATTGAAGAACAGTTAAGTTGTTCCTTTCTTTAGGACAGAGAGAAATGCAAGTGATAATGAAGAGTGGCTTTCTCATAAGCTCAATATATAGCTAGTATTAATGGCTTCATAAATGTTAACGCCTTCACACTATTATCACGTTTCATTGTTTGAAAGTAACTGAAATTCATGTGATGGTTAAGAAAGCCAGGTGAAAATTCAGAAACTGTTGAGGAAAATATGTAGAAAAACTGAAAAGAAAACATGATTCTAGGAGTGGATTGAAGTAAAGACAAGGAAAAAGTGTGAAGTAACATGCATGACGGGTGGCTGTGGTTGCATGGGGATGAACATCCTTTGTCTCATTGATGTGTCCAATTGTACCAATCAAAATATGATATTTTATTAAAAAAAAATTATAAAAATATAAATTAATACTTATACATTATTTAGTATTATTTCATTGAATAGAGACATGGAGAGAGAGTTCTCTTGAGACATCTTTATGGGTGTGACTATTACTATATATTAGGGGTGGGGTTTTCATTCCTAGTGCATTCACAAGGATGATATATAATATGAAAATATATAACTGATGATTCAAATCTCATATCTTATATTGTATCGGATCAATGATAATAGATAAAAAATAACAATAATAATAGATATTTAAAAATTTTAATTCATGTGATATATTTTTATTGAGTCGAGACAACATATAAGACATTTTCTGAGATAAAATATATTTGTTTTAGATATTTGTAATGGGTTATAATAGTTGTCTTTTCCTTTATTTTAATTATTTATTTCAAGATATCTGTATAAAAAGTGAGTGAGAAATAAATATAATTTTATTTACAACACTAACCATGTTGAATAATTTTATTTATTGTAAGAAAAATTAGGGAATGTAGCAATATAAATAACATTGTTGTATACTCAAGTTAGCATATTTTTCTCTTTGGTATGCTGTAATGTTCTTTTTTCTTTCACATAATCCATATTGATATTTATGACATTTACTTAAAATGATAATCATTAATGATTTCCATATGAATAGGAGATGATGTACTATTAATATTAAGAAAATCATATTGATATGGCATAATACATTATATATAAGATAGAAGGATGAAATTATTGATACTCTAATTTGTCTATCAAGACACCTCATTAAATAGTCATTTTTACAAATTAGTCGATAAATAGTTTAGCAGATTTTCTATTATTTATATGAAAATCAAGATTTCAAAAATAGTTTAGCAGATATTTTACAATAAATATGATGGTCCAAAAAGAAAAGGTTTTAGTAATTTGAGCATTGGATACTCGGCTACTTCGGGTGAATCTTGTTTTCATTAAAAAAACGTAGTAACACAAATCATTCACTTTTAATTTATTAATTATTATTGACTCTCAAATAAATGGTAGATTGTATGCTGACAGTGTAAAAAAAAATTACACCATCAATACACATATTTAAAACTCTTAAAAAACACTATTTAGATACGGAACATGATCTTCTGTCCCAAAATTGTTATGTCTTCATGTCTCTAGTCAATCAACATCTATAAAAATATTAATTTGTGTTTTTTAAAAAATTAATTAAATATTACTTTTTCATTAAACCGAGACATAAATAAGGACATGTGATCTCAGTATATTCATACGCATCATTCCTTAACTATGTGATTGTAAACCAATTTTTAAGGTTATGATTGAATGAGAGTTGTCTTGTAAGCTTAGTTGATAGATATAAAATGACATAAGTCTATACTAATACTATGATAATCTACCTCCAATACCTTATCAAATAGGAAGGAGCCTATCAATCCAGGGTTATACTAACACTAGCTTGTAACTTTCTATTATCTTGAACTTTTTCAGTGAGTTAACAAAATTGTATAGAGTTTAATAAAAAAATGGAATTTGTAGTTTTTAGAAAGAGAGCACCTAACTTTCAAAACTAAATGATAAGAGTTTTCAATAATTCATATCATCAAATATATAATTAAAAAGAAATTAATTAAATAAGTAAGGAAGGAATAAAGAAATGAACACGTATATAAACATAATATTACATGTATTGTTCAACAACTCCAATTCAAATAATGCATTGTTATAATTTTCACAGAAAACAGTTATAAAAGTTTTTACGTTTTTTACAATATTACTGCATCGTCCGTCATTCATTATACAAATAAATGATGGATGATGCACAAACTATATATAAATTTTTACACGATTAATATATAGATATTATATTCTAATTTTTAACCTAGTTTCATAACTATAAACATAGTATTATAAGTTAGTTAGTTTTATCCAAGAAACAGAAATAGATGAACACCAAAGAAACGAATCTATCTTTTACTTGCATAAGTCAAAATTGGCTTTGACGTAAATTTATAAGTAAAATCATGTCGGTACATTAACATTCAAAGACTCCATGGCCCAATGGATAAGGCGCTGGTCTACGGAACCAGAGATTCTGGGTTCGATCCCCAGTGAGTCGTTCTATTAGATATGCTTATTTATTTAAATTTCCTTCCTTTATTTGTTCTTGCTTAAATCATTTATCTATACTAATATATAAAGCAAATACATTTTGTAACTATCAACATATGGTATAATTTATTATTTTCTATTATGTCCTTTCACAATTTATTTTTTCACAATTTTAGATCACATTTATTGGGTCGTAAATGTATGTTTATCTCATTTGTAACTACCAATGTAAAAGACACTTTTACATTTGGTAGAAAACGTGGCATCAATAATACAAAAAAGTTTGTAACTTCTACCACATTTGTTCATCTCATTCAATTCTCCTTCTTCCACTCTTTCAACCAGATTTTCATACGTATTAAGAAATATAAGGTATGTAGTAAATTTATTCCATTCCAATCATATTAGATATGCTTATTTATTTAAATTTCCTTCCTTTATTTGTTCTTGCTTAAATCATTTATCGATACCAATATATAAAGCAAATATATTTTGTAACTACCAACATATGGTATAATTTATTATTTTCTATTATGTCCTTTCACAATTTATTTTTTCACAATTTTAGATCACATTTATTGGGTCGTAAATGTATGTTCATCTCATTTGTAACTACCAATGTAAAAGGCACTTTTACATTTGGTAGAAAACGTGACATCAATAATACAAAAAAGTTTGTAACTTCTACCATATTTGTTCATCTCATTCAATTCTCCTTCTTCCACTCTTTCAACCAGATTTTCATACGTATTAAGAAATATAAGGTATGTAGTAAATTTATTCCATTCCAATCATATGATTATATTTGGCTTCAGTTAAATTTCATGTCTAGATATATTTGTCATTACCTTTTTCCTCTTTGCTTACATTCTGTTTGATGAAATGCCAAAGTAAGTTATATTGATGTGTGGGAATCCTTTGTTTTTCAATTATGTCTCCCACTTTTCATTTTCAAAGTCATTCTCATCCCAAAATAAAGTACCATATTTATTGTTATTGTCATATTATATGGATTGGTAGAGTAAATTTAGCTTCATGAATTGTGTTATTTAATGTGTTATTAGTGGCTTAATTTGGAAGAGATTCTTTCTCCACCATGCCAATTTGTAGTTTTGATATCTAAAAATGTGGATGGTTTTATCTTTACTCTTACATTTGGGAATTGGATTTTTCATAAACTGTTGGTAGTATCCTCGAATATTTGAGGATGCTTACGTGAACTGTTGAAAATTGATGATATTAATAGGAAGTGATGCTTAATAATTGGATGAACAATTTTTGTAAGAGAAAGGAATGCATATTGTTTATAACATGTTAATATATACATTGCTACTAATAGACATCCAATATGATACTTCAATAACAAAAATGTATATATTGAAGTACAATTTTTGTAAGAGAAAGGAATGCAAATAGGAATGCATCTGGGACAACAAATATGATTGGAGTGGATGTTTAAAGTACCATATATTTGGATGTCTAGCATCCAAATATATATTAAAGTGGATGTCATGATTATCAATACATCTAGATGCACAAATAACAACAGCAATTGACAGTATGCTTAAAAACTAAAAAATATCAGCATATATATACATATTTTTAAGCCAATATATGCATATATATGTTTTATAATTTTTTAGGTATGTTTTTGTTATTAATTTCCCCGCTGTTGTTTCTCATTGTTGACACTATAATGTCAATTGCATACATAATTTTTATTTAGATTGTTATTTTAATAAGGAAGCAGTGGAGTGGAATTTTGCTTAGCATTACTAAGGTAAGCCAAAAATCATCTCTCATAACTCATAATAGGATGCAGGTTCCATGCTTTAATCTGGAAAAAATTCTTCTTTCCATTCTATATACATGCTATCTTTATATTGTTTTTATATTGAGTTTTGTCTATAAAATAATTATGTTTTATCTTTAACTTTGTTTAAGAGTTTAATTTCAATGAGTCTTTTTAATGTAGTTATATGTAAACATGTAGAAATGAAGTTAAGATGAATCTATTTAAGAGTGTTTTATAAAGTTTACATTCATATAAACATAACATCTGGCATTAATAAGTACACTCAATAGAGCACATAATAAGAACTGAGAAGAAAATAAAATAGATTTGAATAAATGCTTTATAATTTCCTAACACCATAAACAACAAAAATTGGAAGCTTTCATCATTGTTAGCAACCATCTTTTACCTTATAATATTTAGTTGAAAAATGATTTTTTTCATGAATTGAGTGATGCTATATGAACATGCTCTTTAAACATTTTGTCGATGATTTTTCAAGAATTAAATAATGTTGCATAAATAGATCAGTGGTTTATTGAAAGTTTTTTAATTTGCCTATTGTTTTTTCAGCGAATTTATTCCTTCTTTATTTCATGATATATTCTCTACATTTTTTAAAAGACACATTTTGACTTGATGCAAGTTCCTTGGAGAAGTCTAATTGGAATGTGAAAGTATTTATGTGGTAGTACCTTCTTTTTAAAAGAAACCTTCTACTTTAATCAATGACTAACATACTTAATATATGCTTTTATTTTTTGACTTCTTAGTATATAGACTTGAGAGACTGTGATGACATGTAAAGATCAACTTATTGTTCTATATTCAGAACTATTGAGTGTTAAATCAAGAGTAAGCTAAGTATGAAAGATGATGAAAATGTAATTTTTCATAAGGTTTTGTGAATAATTAGAGTAGATGTTTTGAAATGCATTTTTAGTTTTAAAGTTACCAATCTTCTATAAATATAGTTGGATTAATTTATTTAACAAAAATAATTATGTCACTAAGTTTAAATTTTAATGTTTTTGATACTAATCCATGCAGGTTTGTTCAGGTGTGAGAATAGTTGCAGACTCGGGTGCATGATTCTACAAAATTTTACTTCCTTTTTAATAGATTTTTCTTGCACAAATGCAATCAAACATTTTGCTACATGAATTATTGTTCAATTCCTATGATTAGTACAAATAGTTTATTCTCAACTCAAGTACAACTTATAGACCTGCAACACTGGTTTTTTCAGTGGAAGCTTATTTTAGTTTGGTAACCTATCTATGTCTCTCTTACTGGTTTATAAACTAAAAATACTTTGTTTGTCCACTAAACTATTATATATGTATATATATATATATATATATATATACTCATATTTTGATTGTGTGGATAATCAAGGCAATATTAGTCTTTGGAATGTACACGATGTTCATAAGAACTATGTCCAACAAGAAGTAATGTGGATCCTGTTATTTCTCGCACCATAATTTCTCTTTAGTAAGTTATCCAATAGTTTGGGTCGTTTTTATTGATGCACATGCTATATGAACATGAGGTTTTTGAGGTTCCGTGAAATGCATTAATTTTTTGTTGTTGAAATGGATATAAAATTTGGTAGGGGTATGACTACAACCACTTCTTTCTCTTTGAACATGTGAAAGCAAGAGAGATTGAGCACTTAAAATTTATGGTGTAACATTTTGAGAATCTTAAGGTATAATATGTTTTAATTGATATTTCTATTTATGACACTTAATATATAAATCAAATTTGTATTTTGATTTCTTTTTTATCTTTACCTTTTAGTCAATGCAATACTATTTTTATTGAGTCTTGATTGTTTTAGGGACTCAGATTACCTTTATTTTGTGTTTATGGTCAGAATAAATTCATGCAGCTTCTCATGTTTCTTCCTGTCAACTTTCACAACAACTTATATTTTTTAGTCATATGGAAAGTAATTGTACCCCCACTATCTGTTTTCGTAGTAAGCTTTCTTATATTCATTTTCTCTAATCATTTATTCAACTTTTTTATATATTGATTTAGTCATCATTTTTCTTACATTTTAGTGTTCCTTTCATTCACGACAATGAAAGGAAGAAGCAGCAACCTCGGGCTCTTCATCATCCACATTTATGTAAGCATTTGTGATAGAAACAAGAAGATATGATACATACAAAGAATACCACATCATTGTTAAATGTATTTTAGTTATTAGTAAAGAGTAGTCTTGTCTTTTGTATTTTCCTATATGTATTGGCCATTTGGCCTTATCTATTATCATTTCCATATTGCATTTCTCTCTTCTTCTCCTCTCCCTTCTCTCTTCCTATGCAGCTGATCTAACATGGTATTAAGAGCAAGGTTTGCTAAGGCCACAACTTTCACGGATCCAACATCACAGTTCTTCTTTGCAGTGGTAGATCAGCCTCCACTGTTTGCAGATCGGAGATCACAATTTTAGATTCGCAGTTCAGATTCGCAAATCGCAGTTTTCGCTGAGCGAGTATCAATTTCGCTGAGCGAATTTGTCAGATTTTCTGTTTCTCTTTCCCTTTGAATTTCGATTTCTCTGCTGTTGTGCTTGTTAGATCAGCCTCCACATTTTGCAGATCGGAGATCACAATTTTAGATTCGCAGTTCAGATTCGCAAATCGCAGTTTTCGCTGAGCGAGTATCAATTTCGCTGAGCGAATTTGTCAGATTTTCTGTTTCTCTTTCCCTTTGAATTTCGATTTCTCTGCTGTTGTGCTTGTTAGATCAGCCTCCACATTTTGCAGATCGGAGATCACAATTTTAGATTCGCAGTACAGATTCGAAAATCGCAGTTTTTGCTGAGCGAGTATCAATTTCGCTGAGCAAATTTGTCAGGTTTTTTGTTTCTCTTTCCCTTTGAATTGCGATTTCCCTACTGTTGTGCTTGTTAGTTATGGCAACTGAAAGAGATGATTCTTTGAAATCCATTAGCGTGCAACTAAATGGATCATCCAATTATACATATTGGAGTTATGTGATGAGAAATTTTCTGATTGGTAAACGAATGTGTGGATATGTTTCTGGAACTTTTGTTAAACCTACAAATAGTGCTACTGAAAATTATGCAAAGGAGTTAGAAACTTTGGAAGTGAACAACTCGAAAATTATTACTTGGATTAATAATTCTGTTTCGCAATCTATTGGTTTTCAACTTGCAAAATATGATTCAACATCTCAGGTTTGGGAGCACCTTAAACAATTGTATGTGCAGCCCAATTTTGCAAAACAATATCAGTTAGAGATTGATATTCGAGCTCTCCAACAACATAGCATGAGCATCCAAGAGTTTTATTCTGCTATGACTAATCTTTGGGACCAATTGGCACTCACTAAATCTGCAGAATTGCAAGCATTCACACCGTACACTGATCGCCGGGAACAACAGCGTTTAGTACAGTTTTTGATGGCTCTTCGGAATGATTTTGAAGGCCTCCATGGTTCCATTTTGCATCGCACTCCTCTGCCATCTGTTGACTCTGTTGTTAATGAACTTTTAGCTGAAGAAGTTCGTTTGAAGTCCCACTCTGAAAAGGGAATTGTTGACAAAGGGATTCTGCCAAGCCCCTCTGTGTTTGCTGCTCCTGTTGTGAAAGGAAAATCTCAAGGCAGAGTCAATTATGATGAATGTAGCTTCTGTAAGGAAAAGGGTCATTGGAAGGCTCAATGTCCAAAATTATTGAAGAAAGAGCAACCTTATCAACCACCTCAGTGGCGTCCGCCTCAGTCACATGTTGCAGCTCCTACTATTGATTTATCATAATTTCATTTGAATTTGTCTTCTTCTAAGTTTTATTTATGGCATTCTCGTCTGGGTCATGTATCTTCTCCTCGTTTGAAATACTTAGCATCAACAGGAGTCTTAGGATCATTACAACTAAATGACATTTCTGACTGTTGTGGTTGTAAACTTACCAAGTTTTCTGCTTTACCTTTTCCTAAGAGTGTTTCAATTTCTAAGGCACCTTTTGA